>NC_051275.1:18001078-18677744 GCF_015220745.1 Sebastes umbrosus
CATGTCTGACTGCACAGCTGGATGGATGAGTGACAGTGTGTGAGTATGTGTGTGTGTGTGTGTGTGTGTGTGTGTGTGTGAGAGAGAGAGAGAGGGGGGTGTAATTTAGTTTGTCCAGAGATGAGTTGTACTATTATAATCGTATTGTATTATAATCTATAATGAAGAAGGCAATGTTATGCTTCTTTATATTTATATGTAACAAGTGGGGTCAGATTTTCATGTCTTTAGGTTACATTTGGTGAATATTTGTAAGGTCGTTCTTTACAGTGTTGGCCTACTTACGTATAGATTATAATTTTATATTTAGGACTTTGGCTGTAACCATTGGATTATTTTATTTATTACACAATTCGGAGCTTTTAGTGTTACTGAAATAACGTTGCTTTCATAAAGTATTTAATTTTTTTTGTGTGATGTTTTAATTGTGTGGCCTAAAGTGTTCCCTTGGCGTTTTTTCTCGGTGGTGTCTTGAAGGCAGCAGCAGCGCAGTTAGTGGAGGTGGGAGGAGCCCCTGCAAGCCGCTCTTCTCTGTCAGAAACCCCGTAGTGCAGCACAGCAACGCCATTCCGGTAACTGCAACAGTATCCAAAATGGCCGGAGCTGATGGAGACGACTCTCTCTACCCGATCGCTGTTCTCATCGACGAGCTGCGAAATGAGGACGTCCAGGTACTAATAACACGAGTTTAACTACTTTAAAATCTCCATTTATATTATTCAGTAAAAATGAGGACGTGTTTCAGCCGCTGCTCGTCTGATTTAGCAGCTAACGTATGCTAACTAGCACATAAAGCTAACCGCTAACGAGAGGCCTGTGAGGAGTTCTCTACCGGGCGCACCCTGCTGCTACACATATAGGTGGTTTACTGCCATGGTTACGACGTTTACTGCTTATCTGGAGAAACTGTGAATGTAATATAAACTGTAAATGCAAAGAGTAATACAGTGAGTATGAGTAAGACAAGCTAACCGGGTCATTGGTTTTATCACAACAGCAAGGCCGCAGTGTGTGTCGAGCTCACTGTTGTTATTCATGTTAAAAACATCATTTAGATTCAGTTAGCTATCTCAGTTTAACACCTTTTGATATGATGACTTTAAAGCTAGTTTTTTGTCAGATGAAATGTACATAATTAATCTGATTAATACAGTATCTTATGATATGGCTTACAAGACTATACCCTCCTTTTACACTTTTGAAGATACTGACTTTAAAACATATTTGACTACGATTGAAAACTATGAATTGGACAAAAAACTATTAGATTATTTAGATATTTCACATCTATCTGTTGTGGCTGCAGTGTGCAATACCCTGTTAATGCTTTTCCAATGCTCCTTGTGAGGTGGGTTGGCAGTGTCTTATGGGATAATGACTACTCCCATCAATTTAATGTTAAAGTTATAAAAGGCTTTAACAGGGTTGAGCTTTATTTATTAGAAGCAATATATTTGAAGTAGAAAATAAAGGAAGGAACTTCCTTAATATTAGCTGTGATGACCAAAGAATGCCTGAAAACATCACCTGGTACTTCAACAATATGTGTGTGCATTGTTTATTGATTGAGATATCACTGGCTTTTAACAATCCCAGTTTTTTGTCAGATGAAATTTACATAATCAATTTGATTTATACAGTATCTTAGCAAAATATTACATCCACAAAATGATATGGCTTACAAGACTACCCTCCTTTTACACTTTTAAAGATACTGACTTTAAAACATATTTGACTACGATTGAAAACACTGAATTGGCAACAAAAAACTATTAGATTATTTAGATATTTCACATCTATTCCAATTGTTTAACAGACCCTAATTGTCTTTTTTCTTTTTATTCCACTTATTTTCCTTTCCTTACATTTTATTTGTTGTATAATTTATTTAATTTTTATACTGTGCAATATATTTACTGAATTTTCTTTAATGAAAAATCTGAACATGTAGCCTACTTTATGTAACTACTGTATTGATCTTTCTAAATAAAGTATTGAAAAAACATATTTTTATATATATATATATATATATATATATATATACACACATATACACATATACACATATACATACACACACACTAAAGCTAGCTAGCTACGTTACTTATTGCAAAGACGTGGACCGTAGCCAAGACTGTAACTGACATACCTTCTTTTAAATACAACTTGGGCTAATGTTAGCTAGGTACAAGCGGGGCTTAACGTTAATTTATTGACACTGTTTCTTAAATGTGCTTACACTTTATTGTGAACCCTAATGAATGCCCATTTTTGTGTACAGTTACGACTGAACAGCATCAAGAAGCTGTCCACCATTGCACTGGCCCTTGGTGTTGAGAGGACTCGGACTGAACTCCTTCCTTTCCTCACAGGTAATAAAAGTGAATCATATAAATCACCTGATGTTAGACACAGCAGTTATGACATCAGTTTTTATTATCAAAAGGTTGTCACATAGAGAAATGCTGCATGTGTTGTACTTTAAACCACTCCAAGCTTTTGCAATAACTGTCAGTCAATGTGTTACATTTCAGAACTGAAAATATATATGTGCTCCTAAGTTTTTAACGAGTCTTCTTCTAATCCCCCTAGACACCATCTATGATGAAGATGAGGTGCTCTTGGCCTTGGCTGAGCAGCTTGGCAATTTCACTATGTTGGTGGGAGGGCCAGAGTACGTCCACTGTCTTTTGGTAAGTCACTGGAGAGTTTAGATATCAGGCTGTGTGTGTCTCTCGCACACATTACTGATTACAGGCTATTTTTTTACCGGCGTTGGTTTGTTTGTTTGTCTGTCTTTCTGTCTGTTAGCAGGATTATTCAAAAAGTTCGCTGTGGATTTTAATGAATTTTTTTAGAGGGGTGGGGTGTGGCACAATGAACAGTCCATTAGATTTTGGTGGCGATCCAGATCATGATCCGGATTCATGATTTTTCTTTAAAAATTCCGATCAGCCTGAGCATTAAGACCACAGGGTATTACACATGCGCAGTGTAACTGATGACGCATGACCCCGCCATCTTCCTTCTGAGAGCAGAGAGATACGTGTTTGGATGTGTGGCGAGACTCCGAGGTGCGGCGGCAGCTGCTGGCCGTCCGCGGTGAGAAAGAAAATAGCGGTAGATGAGGGGATGAGAGACAACGTAGTGTAACGTTATAGAGACATAACAAGGCTGCTGAATGAGAGTCACGCACCTTGGCGGAGGTCTGCGCTCTCCGAATGCCATTGTAGTTGTTTTTAAGGTGAATTAAAAATGCAAAAAATTGTATTTGGGACAGCCCTAGAAATTACTGAAGTTTTAAAGTTTTGTTTTTTTCCCCACATAGACCACAATGCGTAAAATTGCCTTAACCCAAAATATTGTAACATTATCTATGAAGATTGAACTATTAATGTATTTGGTATTGCCCTCTACATTTGTGTACATATTAGAAGTCTAGAATAATACATAAACATCTTCATATGTCTTGTATATGTGACTAGTTGAAAAACACTAACCCTATCTAACCTTATTCCTTCTTGATACACAGCCTCCTCTGGAGAGCCTAGCTACAGTGGAGGAGACAGTAGTCAGAGACAAAGCTGTGGAGTCCCTGCGGAAGATCTCTCAGGAGCACTCTCCAGTTGACCTGGAGGTCCACTTTGAGCCTTTAGTCAAGCGGCTGGCCAGTGGTGACTGGTTCACTTCTCGTACATCTGCCTGCGGCCTCTTTAGTGTCTGTTATCCCCGCGTCTCCAGCACTGTCAAGGCTGAGATCCGTCAGTAAGTGCACTAAATCCGTATTTGCATTTTTGTACCTTATGTATGACATGACATTAGGCATGTTATTTAATGTATACCTGAGGTGATTGTTTCAGGCTTCTAACCAGGTTTGGTTAGTCACTTTTCTCTGATAAAATGTCTGTTTGTGGTTATCTCTAGGCATTTTCGCACCTTGTGCTCAGATGACACTCCTATGGTGCGTCGTGCTGCAGCATCTAAGCTGGGGGAGTTTGCCAAAGTCCTGGAGCTGGATTATGTAAAAAGTGACATCATTTCCCTCTTCACTGCTTTGGCCTCTGATGAGCAGGTATGATCACTCATCTTCCTTTTTCTCAACCTAAATTGCTGTTGTACCCTGTGTACTGCAGTCCTCACAGACTGTTGAACCCAGGGATGGCCAAACTGATTCTATTATTTTTCTCCATCAGGACTCAGTGCGACTGCTGGCTGTGGAGGCATGTGTCAGCATCGCCACTCTGCTGCCTCAGGAGGACCTTGAGACCCTGGTGATGCCAACCCTGCGCCAGGCTGCAGAAGACAAATCCTGGAGGGTTCGCTACATGGTGGCTGACAAGTTCTCTGAGGTAAGCAGCCAACTTATTTCCCCCAACTTCTTTGTCTTGGCAAAACATGGCAATTGAGTCATATTTAGAGTTGCTTTCAAGTTGTCCATTTTCTAAGAACCCTTTAGCTCAAACGATATTGACATGTGCTCATGATTACTATTTTCCAGGGCGCAACATGAAGTTGAGTTGATTTAGTATTCATATGATTTGAGTCAAGTGATTCACATGTTTTGTTATTTTTATAAATAATTTAATTTAAAACCAATAAATAGGCTAGATAAGACATGGGATTAAAAACATGTTCCCCTTAAAATAACCTTGTTTATTTTTGTTGAATAAGAGTGCATTCATGTTTCTAGTAAAACATTACATTAACCTTTGTTGTGGCATGTCTTGGTTAACCTTGCAGTGAAGTTGTCAATAAATAGATGAGAATCATTAGACCTTATTTATTATTTTTTAATTAAAAAGTTCTGATCAGTCAGGAATAGGCTTGGTTTTAAATATTAATAGGGATTTACAGACTGTGTGGGCTAAAACGCACTAGAAGCATAATTCGCCTTTATAATAATTCACTGTACATGTTTACAATCAGGCAGACAAACTCATTAAAATATGCAATAATAAAGATCAGTTTATATGATGAATAGTGGCATTAGAATGTGCCAGAGGAATCAAATTTGCATAAGCTGACTACTTTTTTGCTACTAGCTGGCTACTCCAGATACTTTTGAAATTTCCTTTTTATTTAAGCATTTAGCACAGCCCTTCGTTGCATGGTTCTATGATATTGCGCTGTTGGATATATTTTTTTTACTTTGGGTAGCGTGCTCTTTTTTTCACCATAAATGTGTTTGCATCACTGATGAATAGAGATAACATGCATTCACTGGTGCACATCATACAACAGTCTTTTGTATGCAAAGGTTTTTTTCACATTAGAGCTATGTGTTGAAAGCTGTAGCTAATTTTTCACCTTTGAATGAGTTTGGCTAACTGGTTTCCATTCCTTCATAATCATGTGCTTTGCTTGAAAAAGCATGCCCCAGACATATCTTTGAACCGGATCCACAGAGATGAGATTGTATAATTAAATTGTCATCTGACTGTGGGTGTTTACCAAAAAACATTTCCCAGAAAGTCAGTTGAAATTTCAGGAAACAAAGATAAAGCAATAAAACCAGTTTGTATTTACTTCCACCTAAAAAGGGATTGATAACGATCACGGTCTGAAATTAACTTCTTTCACTACCTGCCACGGTGGCAGGCAAGTATTTATTTTTTTGTCTGACACTCGGAAATTTTATCTGCCATTTTTTTAAATCTATGCGCTAAATGAAAGAATAACATTTTAGATCTGATGTACACATAGACCGGTGGGTCCGTCCTCTTTCTGTATGTGCTTCAGCCTTCCCTTCATCCTGAGCAAGTACTCGACCATGTGCCGACATTGATACAGCGTGCATATGACGGTACCTCCTTGTTCATGCGTAACTGTCGGAAAGCATTGTTAAAAGGAATCGATAGTCACAGAGGCATGACAACTAGGAACTTTCTCAATGGGTACCGAATCTGGATTCGCATCCCAAGCATTTTCCCTGCCCGCTTAAGTGGCGGATGGCTTGACAGTTTTACCTGCCACTGACAACAATTTACCTGCATTTGGTGGGTGCTAATTTCAGACCCTGATGACAATTACATAAATAATAATAATAAATTCAACTTATATAGTGCTTTTCAATTACTCAAAGACGCTTTACACTATGGAAAAAAAATAAATGAGGATTGATAATCTATTCAGAGGTGATTAAAAGTCCACTTTAATTGCATCCCTCTGCCTGTACTGCACTTTGATGAAACTCAGTGAATCCAGTCTATTTAGCTCATTCAGAAAACCTTCACCAAACTATTTTTTTAGGTTTATTTTTTATTTTATATTCATTACATTTGCTAAAAAACATTATTGATCATTGACTCAATGATTAAAAGGTTCATGTGGGCATGTTGAACCTTTTATTTATTTCTCAACATCTAGTTTTTTAAGGGTACTTGCTAGGCTATATTTTGAGGCTTTATATTGGCACCAAAATCTATCCATGCCGCTGTGCAGTTGCAGACAGTTGACAAAGAAAAGAATGCTGCTGATCTTTATATGACACAGTAACCTATTTAATGTTGGCGTAGATCATCCTTAACTGGGTTTGTCTTACTCAGACTGCTTAACCAGACTGTTGCAATGCATCCAGGCCTTTGGCATGTGATGCCGGAACTGGCTTAATGGAAGGTTTATCTGCATCTAAGCATGCTTATTGTTGGAGCCAATTTTCCGACTCAATTAAAGAACAGCCTAAACTTTGAAAATTGAAAAGGATTGGGTAAAGATATTACTTTGGTCATCATAGTTGGTATGTCACTTGTTAATGTTCTGTCTCTTTTTTAACCCCCCTTTTATTCCCGATTCTCCATTAAAATCCATCCATGTCTTTTGTATTGATATTTATATCTCCACATGCTTATTTGGATATTGAGACATGTTGATTTCTCTCTGAATGTAGCTCCAGAAAGCAGTGGGACCAGAGATCACCAAGAACGATCTGGTCCCGGCCTTCCAGAATCTTCTGAAGGACTGTGAAGCTGAGGTCCGTGCTGCTGCAGCCAACAAAGTCAAAGGTCAGTACATGAACACACAGTAATTAAAAAAAACAAACTGAACAGCTTGTTTCCGCTTCTTGTCCAGTCTGTTCCACATTATTGACGATGTACTCTTCTTCTTTTTGTTAGAGTTCTGTGAGAACCTCCCAGAGGACAATCGTGAGCAAATCATCATGACTCACATTCTGCCCTGTGTCAAGGTAAAAAATAAACTTCTGTCTGTCTCATTGTGACATTTCCCTGCTGCTTTACTTCTCAGTTGAACAAAAAACACTTTGAGTTGCTATGTGTTAAGCATGGAAAAGGACTAGAGGCTTATCTTTTTATAGTCTTCCCCAAAGCGTTTATGCATGTGGTATCTGACTAAATGAAAACGATTGTTTTTACAACTTGGTCTTACTTTTATAATGCTGGCCATTATTCCTTTTGATACTGATAATATTTTATTTACCAACGGAATTGCTGATATCTCAAGTGTGGTAATTGGGCCTAAAGGGCAAGCAACAGAAGTTGTCAAAACAGTGTTTTTAGAAAGCATTTTTCAAACCACTCATACAGATATGAAAATTAAAGTGTGTATACTACACTGTCTATTATATATTGTCAGTTGCTTATAAAAACGGTGTGCTCATAAGTACAGTAGGTTGAGCCAGGAAGTGCTCTGTAAAATTGAATGAACATTTAAAACACACAGTAATGATTTATTTTCAATTTTTTTTTGTTTTTCTCTTCCAACTGTGGTAAAACTGGTTTTGTTTACAAGCTGTGTATTGCTTACCCTACTGAGACTTAATTTCCCCAGATCTCAGCAGTTAATGAGTAAGACATGATCTTATGACAAGATCATGGATGACAGCATATTGGTGTAGGTCAGGAATAGAAATATTTCCACTGCTCGACACTGATGATCCGGGTGTTTGCTTTGATGCTATTGATCTGAGTAATCTATAAGTTCCATTCAAGTAAACAGCGTCACATACACCACAGATGGTCTGGCTATAACCGGTAGAGATGGCAGACATTTAGATATCCAAAGATGCCCACTAACGGTACCCAGGCTGTTAAGGGGACATGTTATACATTATACAGACATTATGTGTCTGTGTGCCAGTGTTGGTCAGATTTTGAACAGCAGGTGGCACTGTTGTTTTTTTTGTTCAACAATAAGTTCTGTCGTAGTGCTACTGATTAAAAAATCTTATATCATTACCAGTTTATTTTGTTTTAATTCACTAATGGTAATGGCAGTATAGGAGGACCTGCAGTGAAATTCCTGGATCTATAAACTATTGTTTGTAAAAGGTACAGATCAGTGTCACAAAGGGTCATTCTGTCACTGATAAACAACCTTAGAAAGCTATAAAAAAAAGTCATACAATTTACTAGTACTTCTTTCTACTAAAAGCTTCCATGTGATATTGGTTTGATCAGTTATGTTTGATATAATCAGTGAGCATAACAGGGTAATAGGCCATTTCTGTGCCCCATAATTATATTATGTTGTTTCTGTCAACAACATGTTTGAACTTATTTCCCCTACAGTAGATAACTGTAATGACTGTTTGTTATCTGAACTAGTATTACGTCCACTTTTCTGCGTATTACACGATTGTGGCCTAGATTATAGCTTCCCTCTCTGTAGTGTGTCGTGAATATGACCCATAGCAGTAGTCTTAATGTTTATTTACATACTTTCTGTGTCAACTATTTGTTTGTGCTGATCTCTCTGTCTCCTGTGTGTCCCTTCTCTGACCAGGAACTTGTTTCAGACACCAACCAGCATGTGAAGTCAGCCCTGGCCTCAGTCATTATGGGCCTTTCAACCATCCTGGGCAAGGACAACACAATAGAGCACTTACTGCCTCTCTTCCTGGCTCAGCTCAAGGACGAGGTAAAGGAAATGCAGAATTGTAATCGTGGGCCTCAATTTCTTTTTTTATATTTTACACAGCTGGCTTTGGAAATCCTCAAGGCAGTGCTTAGTTTGGTAACATTCACAACAAAAGCTTCCTGTGAAGCGCCTGAGTTTGACCAACTTCTTTGGCATTTGAGGATCAGCACGTCTGAGACAGGGTAAAGCCACTTAGCCACAGCCACCACATGTACCTGGCTGCCACCTGGCTGGGTAGGAGGATGATTCATGCAGTTGGCAGCCAGACTGACGCTTAGAACAATCCTTACAATTAGAAAACCAAATTGCTGTGTTTAGAGGGAAGCATAATGAAAAGCTGGACACAGTGCAACTACACAAGTTATTGCTAGATGCATTTTGATTGTGTACATTAGTAAGTAATAAATGTAGACTATGGTTCCAGTCACTGTCAATATTAGACATACCTTTTGAAATGATTTGTTCCTGGAGCTGTTACAGTAACACATTTGTACAGCAATGTGTTTTGAGTTATCATGGGCTGGGTTGTGGAAAGAGCATGTGCAAGGACATTCATCAGCTAACGTAACAGGTTCATCTAGAACAACAGTAGCCCAGTCACATCTTGTCCTATGAATACATTTCCATGACATTAATTTGCATATTGAGATTAGACATGAGTTTGACAGTTTAGCCACAAATGTATATAAATGTTTTGGAAGACTTGAGGCTGTCAGCTCTTCCACTGCTTCTTTCTTTAGTCCTATTTAAAGATGGCCCCATTTCCTCAAAGCACAAACGCAAGACCAAGAGTGTCTAATTAGATTTATGTCCAAACTGACAGCTTTGACTTGCAAATTTCAATAATTCAAGGTGCTGAGGACAGTTTAAAGGGAGCAAGATGGAGAATGTTCTACAGACATGCCGTCCATTTAAAAGCTGAATTATTTCAAATTGTTATTGTGCCTTATTTGGGTGCTTCTCTGTTCCCACGTAATCAACAAGCCTGACTGAGTGTTAAATCATTGTGCAGTTTAGGGCTTCTGTTTTTTTGGAATATATGGATAGAAATGTGGCTGTTCCAGTTGTTCATAGCCTGTCCAAATTTGAACTAAAGCAGATCTCCATTTAAGGTTCTTGGATATAAACCTTGTTTATGTTATTCCAGACAAAACTACTTGGAAGTCAAGGGGCTTGGCTGGAGACAAGAAATGTACACCTTTGAGAGAGTAAAAACGGTGCTAGAGTTATTCAATATGAAGTTAAAACCTTTTAAAATGTAGATTATATCAGGTTTATGAGATAGGATGTGTCTAATCGGTTCATGAGTAGAAAAAAGGTTGCACACCATCAAAGCAAACAATGCCTGTAGAGCTCCACCTTTTATTGAAATAGCCGTACTACTTTCATCTTGGATTATTCCTACAACAAGTCTACAATGAACATTGGCAACAAAACTCAGCAACAACTCCTTCTACAGTCTCGATTGACATAAGTCAGAGATTGATAACATGCATTGGACTGTAATTGGATAACAAAAACTGAATTAGACTTTATGCAGGTTATATATCCTGTAATATAAGGGCTCCCTATGTTACATTAAGATCCCAATTACCCAACTTTTAGATCCATTGTTGCTGGTAATTTCAATGGCACTTGGAATGCAGATTTTCTAGCTTTGAATGATTTGTCTATGGAAATATTTTGTTTTGATGAAGGCGTGCTGCCATAAGCTTTACACGCTAATCTTAGTTTTTCTGTCACAGTGCCCCGAGGTGCGTCTCAACATCATCTCCAACCTTGACTGTGTGAACGAGGTGATTGGCATCCGTCAGCTCTCCCAGTCACTGCTGCCGGCCATTGTGGAGCTGGCGGAGGACGCAAAGTGGAGGGTCCGCCTCGCCATCATAGAGTACATGCCCTTGTTGGCAGGACAGCTGGTGAGTCATGGAGTCTGGGAACACAGCTGAAACCCATATAGAATATGTTTTAAAGTTGTTGTTTTTTAATTAGTACCATGCGTAGAACCAGAAATATTAGCAATGTACAGACAAACAGACTTTATCAGGCCTGATTTGACTGTAGACATCCAGAAAAGTGCTCTAATTTCACTGTGTCCATGATTTCTCAGGGAGTGGAATTCTTTGATGAGAAGCTCAACACCCTTTGTATGGCCTGGCTCATTGACCACGGTAAGGCACTTTTATGGGTTTTCTAAAGTATTAACTAGGGCTGTCAATCAATTAAAATATTTAATCGCAATTACACGCATGATTGTCCATAGTTAATCGCAAATTAATCACCAATGGATTTCTTAGGTTTTCTTGTTTCATATGATACCAATATCTTCACTCTAGCTTTAAAACTGAGCCGGCTACAACCTAAAACATTTTAAGTTGCGTCAATGTGTTAAAGAAATTAGTGGCGTTAAAACGAATTTGGATTAACGCATTATCGCGTTGGCTTTGACAGCCCTAGTATTAACAAATTGAACTTGAGACCAAAAACCTACTGTTTTGTGGCATGACGTTGTGCATGTCTTTTACAAGTGGTTGCTTAAACAGAGATGCTTATGTAAGCAGCTTTATTGGCAATACTGTTATTCTATGAATTCAGATTTAGTCCAAATATTGTCCCTGTTTTCTAGTTTTATTTCTGTTCTTACAACACAATACCCTCCCAAAAATCTTTAAACTTCCTGGGGACTAACCCCCAAATCTCTCGTTCGCACATTTTCCAGTCTTGATCATTTTATGTTTGGCCCCTGGTGCTCTGCAGCAGCCTGTGACAACTTTTATAATGCACTAGCCCTTTTTTGAATGATCTATCTCCAAGCATCACTGCTCTTGCACACCTGAGCACGGCCAGTTGACAGACAGGTCTCCTCTTATCGCTCGAATACTGCACTATTAGTGAGAAAATTTGGGGGCTATGTGAGATGTGGCAAACTGCAGCTCTCTGCTATCATGTACATGCTAATACAAGGCTGTGAATAAGAGCCCTCTTCTTTCAAACGTCTTTGGCTGTGAGTATGGAAACGGAAATGTGAAAGACAATTACAACCTGTAGTACAAGTTTGTGACAAGCTGTCAGAATTTGTGTCACTGGAGTCTGAATTTGTTAAGCTACTCTGTTGTGCTCTGTCATACTTGCTCTATTAACCTACTTTGTGGATGCTAGTTATTCAGATAGTTATTCAGGTAGTTTTAGAACGTATATTCGAACATCATTTTTGGACGATTTTGACAGCCCTACTTCTCTCTAGTTTAAACTGTTTTGCGAGACGATCCCCGATATTCATTTTCTGGAAGAGCTGTGTACCAGTAGAGCTACACAACACACCCTGCTCCATTTTATAACCCGGACACATTGACTTCTGCACACATTTTTCACTCGGAGTATATAATGTTCTCTTCATATCAAGTTTTCCAATTAGAGAGACACACACACGCTCGCTATTGAGGACAAAGGGCCAACTGGGTTACATCATTGGAATGCTGCTGGTGTGAGTTTCCGTGTGTGTGTGTGTGTGTGTTTGGCTGTGGCTGGGGTTAGGGCTGTGCCACCCTTACGTAAGTCCTTCAAAGCAAGACAGGACTACAAAATCAGCCCAGAGTCTTTGCCTCACTGACTCTATTACAAAGCTGTCTTTTTCTATCATTTTAACTTTTCACATGACATACAAATGCCATGATTTCCGATGTTTTTAATCTTCCTGATAATTGATACTTAGAAATTTCTCTGTATTTACCCAGTATACTGAGTGAAGTTAGACTTTGTAAGACGTTTCCATCATATGAATATTGTCTGTGTGAATTAAGTCACATCAGTATTGTTTATAATACCCCACAACGTAGTCGGGGGTATATAGCGCGTCTGTCCGTCTGTCCGTCCGTCCTTCCGTCCGTCCGCGTCACACTTTCGTTTCCGGAGCAGAACTCGGAAACGATTTCACTTAGGAACTTCAAATTTGGTATGATGGTTGACAGTGTGGTCTAGTTGTGCCTTTTCGGGATTAGAAGTCCAGGGTGCCCAATTTTTTAGATTTTGGCCAAAAACTGATTTCTTTCGACTTCAATTTCGTTTCCGGAGTAGAACTCGTTCCATTAGTTCCAAAAGGGCAAAACCTTTGGCTTCAGTCAAGCAGTGACCGGGGGTATGTGAGCCAAGCAAAGTCAAATCCACAATTCGATTTGACTTTCGATTTTAAGGTCCGAGACGACCCACATTTCCCATCATGCCTGCCTAGTCCCGAGAGCCGGACTGAGTATTTTAAGTTTGCTGTTTTCTATTGTTTATATAGCCTATTGCCACAAATTTGCCTCCAGGGTTTTATAATCTGTTGAGCATAAAATGATTCTGAGTATATGAAGAGTATGATCCGGAAGGACATTGAGCAACATCCAGGTGCTGTCAAACAAACGAGACCTGAGCCACGTGATTTCCTCTACATCATGGAGTCCCATAAATAGACGAAACTCAAGAATACCATTCACACAGAATGCTGTATGTCACTGTCATTTTCCAGTGTATGCCATCCGTGAGGCGGCCACCTGTAACCTAATGAAGCTGGTGGAGAAGTTTGGAGCGGAGTGGGCTCAGAACACCATCGTGCCCAAAGTGCTGGGCATGGCCAACGACCCCAATTACCTCCACAGGATGACTACTCTATTCTGCATCAACGTGAGTCAAACTTTCCATTAATGCGACACATTTTTCTGTACTAATCAGTCTGTCTTAAACTGTATTAGTTTCTTTTTTTTAAAAACGTATTTGTCCATTGTCTGTAAATGTTTACTGTTGGTGACCATCTGTATTGTGTGTCTCAGGCTTTGTCAGAGGCATGTGGCCAGGACATCACCACTAAGCAGATGCTACCAGTGGTCCTCAAGATGTCCAATGACCAGGTGGCTAACGTTCGCTTCAACGTGGCCAAATCCCTTCAGAAGATCGGCCCCGTCCTTGACAGCAAGTATGTTGGCATCAGATGTTTTCTCTCCACACGGACACAAATGTGCCATCACACTGAAATCAAGAACCAGCATTGTCAATTTGTTTAATAATACCCATCGTCTTTGTCCTAAAGTGCCCTTCAAACAGAAGTGAAGCCAGTGCTGGAGAAGCTGGCCACGGACACAGACATGGATGTCAAGTACTTTGCCCAGGAGGCTATCAGTGGTAAGCATTCTCTCCTTTCTATCTTTGTAAACAAACTTTAAATGACATGAATCAAATCTGACAGGAATTTTGAACTTACGGTAGTAAGAAATCTTATTCTTGTTTTCTCATTTTTACACAGTTCTGGCCCTAGCATAACCAACCCAACATGGCTGAACCAGACAACCACCCAAGACAACAACGCAAACACTTTTACAAGATATTTATTGATGTTCAGGAACAACTGGTAAATGTATAGAAAAAGCTGTTAACAATTGTTTTTATCATTTTTTTTCTCTCTTTTGTTTAATGTCCAATAGTAGACCATATCCAGGCATAGCACAGGCTTCTTCGTTAACCTATTTGCTGTAAATGGGCGCTTTAACGCAGGCAAAGTGTGATGGAATTGCATTAAGTAGTGCATGCTGACTAATGTGCTACTGTACTAGCTAAGCATTGCTAACCAAAACCCTTCTCACATTCCTCCCTTTTACATCCTCGGCCACTGTTGTACTTCAGCCACAATCGTTGCAGCTTACCACATGTCTATGTTCGCTACCTAGCACCTAGGGCTGTGCTAACGCTCTGTACTGCGGCGCTTTTCTCCCAATGCTAGACACAAACTTTGAGCAGCAGATGGTGCAGCAAGCTGTTTATTTTGCAGAGCTTCCTCCCAAATCAGCCCTTTGATCGCTCTCTTTTCCCTGAGACACTGCTGTGGCTCTCGAGAGAAGTGATTGAAAAGTCTGTGCAGGTCTACTAGACTCTTTTTTTTTTCCAGCAGACCAAACCTGTTGTGAAATGCTTCACATGATTGTTCTGTGTAAAGCTTGGACAAAGGGGTGTCCATTACTGCATGTAATCTGATGAACTCTCTCAATGATTGCATGTACTAATCAACTTCAACTAGTGTCCTTTTCCAACTCTATCAACCAGCCTACCATGCCCTTGTGCACTGTTTGTTCTCTGCAGCAACACTGATTGAATTGGTCAAACAAATGAATTACATCGGGCCACTGTAATAGGGACCAGCTCAGTCGTAAAGTGTTGCTCATAATTATCCCTCCTCCAAATCCTCAGTGATTTTGTTGATGTGCTAGGGTGGGAAGTAGTTGTCAGTTGTGATTTTCTGCAATATGTTCTCGGCATTGCTCTTAATCTTTGTGCCAATGACCTTGATAAGCAGTGATGTTTTCTTTTAGTATGCCTGGGTAAACCGTTTTCACCTATCCTGTAAAGAGACGATGTTCTTTTTCTGTAAGGGACACTTCATTGCTTGGACGTTAATGGGATGGCAAAACTAACCCTAGATTCTTGCTTACAAATCTCTACACGATGGAAAACAAGTGCATGCTTTCAAAGAAAGTGGGGTGGGGGACATGGTTCATGTGTATGTAAGGCTGCATAATGTTTTATTATGGGGTGGGAGCTGGGGCGCTTATGGGCGGGTTGAATAAATGTATCGTCTCTGTTGATAAAAGAAACTTTTGTCTTTCCCTGCAATACTCACGCAGTTCCCTTCTCCTCCCCCGTCCCCTCTCTCATTTTGTTGTTGATTGTCCTCTATCCTGAAGACCGTGCTTTTATTTTTATTTTGAGTTCTCTCCAAAATTGGGATGCTGTACTACTGTATCTTGATCTGAATAAAGTAACACAAAGGAACCGGTGTAGCGTGCTTCTATAACTAGTTACTGCTCAAGTACACAAAGACATCTTGTCACTGTAATTACTAATTTGCAACATGATGGACAAGCAACAGGAAAAATGATCATCAAAACAACTACTTCATTAGAATTAATACATTTATTACTGAATGGCCAGTGAAAATGCAGTACCTATACAAAGTATTCACAATAGATCATTGACTCTGGGTTTTTGATAGTCAAAAAAAAAAATGCAAGTGTTTAACAACTAAGGGGATTAATGGCAGAAATTGAATATAAGTGTTTTCTTTAGTGTATAAAACCTGATAAGAGTTGTGTTTTCGATACCTTAGAATGAGCCGATCTGCATAGGGAGCGGGTCACCTCTCCACGGAATCCGCCATGTTTCAACAGTAGCCCAGAACGGACAAACCAAACTCTGTCAACTTTTCATGCTTGGGCCGGAGTTGATTCCGTAACACACTCCTGTCGCCGCCGCTCTCTGTTGGCCCTCTGACTCTAGAGAGGGCCATTCGTGTTTTTGCGTTGGCCACCGTAGCTCTCCAACACGCTTGGTACACGGGAGATACTTCAGTAGCAATCTCCTCACCTCACTGCTAGATCCTACTCACTGGACCTTTTAATGTCATTGTTAAAATAGAGCATTGGAGAGTTAGACGTGTTAGAAGTTACAAACAGTCCTTTTAATCGCAATTAATCATACAATTGTCCATGATTAATCACACATTTTTTATCTGTTCAAAACGGGAGATTTGTAAAGTTTTTAATACTCTTGTCAACATGGGAGTGGTTTGCTTTATGCAAATGTCTGAATATTTTTTTTATTGGAAATCAATAAACAACAAAAAACAATGACATATTGTCCAGAAACCCTCACAGATAAAAATAAAATATGCTCAAATATTAACACATCAAACTGAAGCCCAACAGGCAACAACAGCTGTGTGCAGACTTGACTTTTTAAAAAACTCAAAACTTTTTTGGACATACAATACTATGACTTTCATGAAATTTTTCTACATATTATACTATGACTTTTTTTCATGACATTTTACAACATACTATACAAGACGTTTTTTGGTGAAATTTTTCGACATACTACACTGACTTTTGTCGGTGAAATTTTTTGACATACTTAACTTGTGACTTTTTTTCATGAAATTTTTCGACATACTATATTATGACTTTTTTTCATGGAATTTTTCGACATACTATACTATGACTTTTTTTTCATTTGAAGTGACGGGACTCCGCAGCGAGTAACATTATCGTCTTCGACCGGATGCCGGTGTCTCCCCTGTTTCCTCCGGCTGCGGTCGGGAGGCTGAAGCAGGAAAAGCCAACACCAGGATCAGCATTGATTCATGGAGAGACCTTTGTCTGGTCAGCTAACATTACTGTCAAGCAGCTGAAATACAGAGTGATATTCTGATTTTAGCTGTCGTGTGTCGCCTCACTGTTTCGACGGGTGCTCGCTCACATTCAGGTAGCCCCTGCACATGGGCGAGCGCGAGCAACAGGACGCTGACTTTCGTTGACTTAACGGCCACAGGTGTCGCTGTAACAACCAATTTCTGATTCTTACAAACAGTCCCTTTAAGACCAGAAAAGGCTTCGGGTTGATTCATTTCAATATTCAAAGTCTACTCCAGCACCAGAAACCTGATCACTTGAATATATTACTCTCTCAGGCAGACACAGATTTTGTGACTCTCAGAGAAACTTGGCTTAAAGCAGCAGTGGGTAGAAATGGAGCAAATGTGATTTTAAAAAGTTATTTTTATAAAATGGTCACTATATCCAGACAGTAGTGCAAGATGTTTCTGAAAACATTTGAGGAGTGAAATAGGCATTACAGTAACAGAATATTGATTCATAACTGATCAGCGCTGCCTAGTTTGACCGCTTGATCGGAGTTCGCGAGTGATTGACAGCTGCCATAATCTTGCGAATAACTTTGCCAGAGAATGATGAAGTTAAAATATAACTACAAAAATATTCACTCTCTTCATGTCCATATTTGTAGACAAAGGGCTGCTTTGGTATGTGGTTATGTCTGTCAGCACATCTGGACACTTGTGTTTTATCCCATTCACTATGAAACAGCTCAAGCTTTGTCAAGCTACATGGTGACCACGAGTACACAACAAATTTTAAGTCCTGCCAAAACTTCTGGATTGGCTTGAGGTCTGGACTCGGACACAGCCACTCTAGGACTTAACATTGTTGTTTTGAAGCCATTTCCATGTAGCTTTGGCTTCATGTTTGGGCTCATTTTCTTGCTGGGGAATTTTATTCCCCAGCCACAGTTCTCTTACAGACTGCAGACTGGTTTCCTCAAGGATTTCTCCGTCTTTTACTGCATTCGCTTTCTCCTCAATCTTCACAAGCCTTCCCGAGACTGCTGCCGAGAAGCGTCCCCAAAGCAGGATGATGCCGCCCCCAGGCTTCACGATGGGGATGATGGGTTTCTGGTGATGTGCTTTCAGCAAACATGTTTGTGCAATGCAAGAAAAGCTTGATTTCGGTCTGACTGGATCATTAAGTATCACAGATCAGTATACAAAAAAAAGGCCTGACTATGTCCTCCGTGACTTTGTGATGTAAAAACCTGAAAATCTGCTTTGTAACAATATCCTTTTAAGCATTGCTTCTCAGCCTGTAAACAACTCAAAATGTGGGATTAATTTGACATGTTCCTGCTCTCTTATTTGGTCAGCTCTAACCTGTTAGGCGGCTGCTGTGGAGATGAAAGCGCAGGTCCTTTGGGCTGTTTTGGCCACAGGGAACCATGCAGAGCAGGGCAGGATCTGCAGCTGACATCAGCCTTCACCCTGACTATTGCTGGGGAGAGGAACACTGCAAAATAAGGGCTGGGCTGAGAAAGAATATTTGTCTTTCTCAAGTAGTTTGAATGTATTTTTTAACCTACAGTAAGTTTCCAGGGTCTTAAAGCCAACACAGCAAATTGAGCTGCACTTTGTTTTTTGCAACATGCAGCAGACATCGTTCCGTTAATTCCAAATGAGCAATCAACAGAGAGGATTAGGGCAATAAATCACATGGCAGAGATCTTTATGAGAATCTCAACCTTCCTTTTTTAATCTCCTCAAATCTCCCATCAGCCCTCCTCGGAAGCCATGCGCCCTCCCAATCCTCCACCCAGCCCTTTGACTGTACATACCTCATCGCCAGAGCACATTATGCACATATACTGTAATGCACAGGTTGGGACAGCTGCTGAGTGTCAGCACATTCTGCTACAGCGAGACCACCTTGAGAGCTATTGCTATATGCGAAGTAGGAGGAGGACTGATGGTAGATGGAGCCTTTGAGACTGATAACCGAACCATGCTTTTGACTTTCCCTCACGTATACAAAGAGTTATTTTTTTTAAAGCCGGTGATTAGGCGCAGAAGGAACATGCCAAAGCTTTGAACTCCAATTTTTCCTACATCCGAAAATCTTCATTAAAACACGATTACTTGAGGGCGAAGGGCTAATCCGCCCCCCTAAATCCACTTGAGTTCACGAGGCAGTATTGAAACAGCAGCAGCAACCTATTTCTTTCTATTTAGATCCTGTTATTTGGGGGGATTTTCAGCAGCCAGAGCCCTTGACAGCGCTGAGAGCCCTGACGTCAATGCAGCTGCCTCCCAGGACTGTGTCATTTATAATGAAAGGAGTCAAGCAAAGCCCCCACACAGCACGGCACACACTCACACACACACACACACATAGTGAGGTCAGATGCTCTCAGGGTGACAAATGACAAACATCAGTCCAGGAGAAGAGCGTTGGCCCACTCATTTTTTCTTAAGTCACCTTGTCACTTCAGCTCCCCCCCTACCCCTCCTTCCTCTCTTTATTCTGTCATCTTTCAGCGATGCAGCACAGGTTTATACAAATTTTCTACTCTAGATAATATCAGAGCAAACATGAGGATCGCTCAAGCAGAGTGTGTGACGCTTTGGCTGTAACATCCAGCCCAGAGCCTGCAGGAACCGATTTTTCCAGGCACTACTGGGTCATCTGTACTGGGATTTCAGACTCTGTCCATCTGCTGGCCAGCATGTGTTCGGCGTGTATTCAGAGACACGGGACAGAGGCTGAATAATGGGGGACACATGCATATGACTGCAATATGACCTTCAATGAAGAGCTGATTTCATATAAGAAAACACACGCTGTGCAGAGCTTTACATTTACGTCAGCCTGTACTGCAGGCTTTGCAGTGTTTAAATGTTGTTTTTTGTGTGTGTATTGCACGGTGAAATATCACAGAAAAGGTGCAGCTTGTTGCAAAAGTTCATTTTCCCCTCTGCATTGATAGCTCGAGCATTTGTCTCCAAGCCTTTTTTTTCCTTAAATTTATTTATTTCTTGTGTTGCAGCTCTAATCCTGAACAGTGCTGTGATCTCCTGCTCTAAAAAAGACGCAGTAGGATGTTGTCATCCACCCTCCCCCTGTTGTCACGGCAACCATTGATGTCATTACAGTATACTTTGGCCTGATGAGTGAATAGGCCTCTGATATTGTGATATTTTATTGAAAAAAAGAGAAGATTACCACTGTCTGTCCTCGTATTCAGCTTTCTTTTCTCTGTCTCTTCCCCCAAGAGTGTCTGTGAGAGAGACAGCCCACTGAAAGTCTCAAAGGCAGACAATGGCACTGAATACATACTATAAATAACTATATTTAACTGGAAAACGCTGCCATATTTTAGGGAAATTTGTTACGAGGTTGCGCTTTTCAAACATAGAATGTGTGTCGACATATCCCTTTACGTTGTTTTTTTTCGTACCAGAGCGGGAGGTGTCGAGCAGGAAGGAGAGGGAGATTTTTTTGAGCAGAGCTCATGGGTGGATCCCATTTAAAGATGCTGTCTCGCAGCTCTTTTCACAGAATCAAAGTGACTTTGCATTAAAGGCAACAGATGCAAAATGTGTGGCTGCGTCGACTGAAATGTGATCAGTATGAGTGTGACCTATCCCATGTTTCAGACTTATCGGTTTGGATCAGCAGTGCCAAAGAGAGTGTGAGTGCACATGGTCTGATCCCAGGAAAAGAAGCGAGACCCCGGTTTCCATGAACAGACTGACCCCCCTCCCCTTGCCTACCTCTGGTGGTGTATTAGTGGGATTAGCTGTTCTCTGTCTGAGTGGGCTGATTGGATTGACGTGTTCTCCCTACATGATCCTTTCCACACAACAGGGACAAACCTCTGCCCTCAGACAGCTTTGAGAAGTGCTTTTGTTTTCTACTATTTGCTCTGAATGTATTTACAGTCTGCAGTCTTCTTCTCAGATGTGAAGCTGAGGTCAACCAATCAGAGCCTGGCTCAGGACAGGCCCCCGCTTTAGCAACACTTTACTATCAGAAAAAAGTGTTTGAGTTTCACATAAGTTTGATAAATATTAACTTGGAGATGGACTAAATGTGATGTCAGATCGGTGATCTCAGCCTTGCCAGTCAGGGCTTTCGGTGCTTATCAGTGGTGATGAATTATTCAGTCCCTCCTTCTGCCTGTAAACACTGAGTATAAAAGAGATCTGCAAAACGCTGCAGAGGCTCACATCTGGTTACGCAAAGGAAAGTGTAAGTTCGTGGTCTGGTTGATGTGTGTACGGTGAAGTGTGATTATTTTTGCTTTATCACAGAAAGGTGCGTTTCAGTCTACATACAGAATTTAAAAGGGTCAGTTCACCCAAATTATATTAAAAAAAACTCTCTTGTAAGCAGATAGTTTGGGTTTTATTTGTCCATACTATGTCATTTTTTAAAGACATTTTTTAATGTTGTTTTATGGCACACTACAGTATGACTTTTTTTAAAAATATTTTTTATGGCCTATCATAATATGGTATTTTCATGGCATACTATACTATGACATTTTTTTTTTACGAGATTTATTTTACTGCATATCATACATTTTTTAATATATTTTTATGGCATACTATACTATGACATTTTTAATGATTTTTTATGACATAATAATACTATGACATTTTTTCATGGCATACTATAGTATGACATTTTTATGAGATTTTTTTTCGGCATATCATACTATGAAATCCTTTAATTATTTTTTTCCTAATATACTATACTGTGATATTTTATTGACATTTTTTTTACTGGCATACTATACTATGACATCTTTTGTCTCACCCGTTAGTCAGACCAGCTGGATAAAGTTTACTGCCTCGGGGTAATTCTGTCCAGGTACACTGTCAATTACTGACGGGTAAACACATTATCTTTTAAACACTTCCTCTCGACAATTTATTTTTTGTTGTGAGTGGAGAACTACACATCTATGGAAGCAAATAAGAGACATAAGTATTTGAATTTCAACAGCCACTGAATACTTAATGTTGAAATCTAACCACAACTGAATTCGTAGCATTGAAATATTCTACTTTGAATCCATGTGTCTGAGTTTATCTGTTCTGAATTCAACTCTTTGGAATTACAATATGAAATGTATTGATTTGCAATTTCAAAAGCTGAATTTGAATATATACTTTTTCCAATGTTCACTAATTCAGATCCAAAAATTCAAGTCGAAAAGAAAAAATGAAATACCATCATACGGGCAATCCAGGACCGGATAGACAATCTAGCCTGAATGCACTCAAACCCACTTCTGGCATTAGAGCCATGGATGTATTATAAGAACATCCACGATCAGAGCACAGTCACGTCTATCGTTTTTCCACCCCACGTTAGATGAAACCACGTCGAAATGAACCCAACGGCGTGCTGGTGGACGGCTGGGTCTAACGGTCCCTCTGCCTCACTCCCCGCCACTGGCAGACTATTCAGCTGTGTGTGGATGGAGCATTAAGTCGTCTTCTTTGCTTCCCAACACATCTGTCTTCTACTCTATGGTTGTGACTGGAAATATGCAACACATTAGTGACTAGGACTGTGACGGCATTAACCCTGTCAACAAAAGTTTTAGTTGGTGGTTAAAAATCGAGCTTTAGAGAATATAAATATTTAAATAATGCAACAGAACCCGTCCTGGAGCTCCTGTTGGATCGACCGCCTCGGGAGCTTTAGTTTCGGTTGAAATGACCTCAGGTTCAGCTATGACTCAACAGTTTATATGAAGCACTTGGTGTGATTCATTTTTCCAGGTCATTAACCAACGCCTACATCATGCAACCCCCGGGGCGCTATCAAACGGCTGCAGTTTGTAGTTACAGGACAATTGGATTATGTGGAGAAGGTAGCAGAGTGTGTGTGGTAGAAAATACTTAAGTGTCAGCTCTGTAACCACGTTTCAATAACCAGGATGAAAACAAATATTTTTAAAATATAGTCACAACACACAAATCACGTGACTTGTCGACACACACAAAAGAAAACACCCACAATATTTTCATGTTCAATAAACCTTTTTTAATCTCAACAGCAAGTTAGCTTATGTGTGGTCAACATCAATGAAGGTAAATATAAAACTGGATTTCTATTGATAGATTGATGATTTTGTTTTATCAGCAGGAGGTGAAAATTATGATACTTGGAAACACGTCCACTAGAATCTTCATGACTTTAGTCTTCAACTAGAGAAATATTGCTATAATACTTTTAAATGGCATACACTGATTGACCAACAAGAAAAAAAGCACGGTAGAGAAGCTGACAAAGAAGCTCCAAAACTCCACACGGTGGGTCGTACAGGGAAACTTCTGAGGGACTTTGGTTTTGTACCTTTGTAAAACCTGGCTCTACTTATTTTCGAAAAAAAAAAAAAAAAAGTAATCATAAGAAAATAAATGATAAAAGGGTCCAACCAGAAAATAATGGTGCTTTTCAAACTCTTAATTTAGATTGAAAATACGAAAAAGTAAAAGGCACACTGAACACTTTTTCACGTTCAACACAAATTCACCTCGGTGCACTGAAGATTCACTACACCACTAATCTGTACAAAGAACGCTCGTCGTAAACTGACGAGCGTTTCTCTTTCTTGGATTAAAATCAACAATCTGATAAAGTGTTACTGTGTCTGGTCTTTCTTTGAAAGAAATTGGTTTTGTGTCCATTATTGGTGGGGAAGAGAGAGGAGAAAAGTGTTTCCTACAGATTGCGGTTCGTTTCATCTGCCAGGAAACAGCAGAGCGATACAAACCTCTTCCCACCTCCTCCTCTCTCGCTACATCTCTTCTTCCCCTTGTTGTCAAAGTGCTCCAGTAATCAACTTCCACAGATAATCCTGTAGCTCTTTTAGCCTGACCAGTGACAAAATGAAAGCAAACAATCATCAAAATATTCACTTAAAGGCGAAATCCACCCTTTGACCCTGTTACACTGCCATGTAGCGACAATTTGAATATTAAACAGAATTATTATTTCATGTTGAACCTGCCTCGCACTCGTACTCGAGTTCCTTCTCTTTTGGCATTTTCAACATGACCCACAAGCTGGGTGTGACCTTATTACTGTCAATAACATAACATATAAACAGCATTTGTAAATTTTAGGGTGGAACTATTAACGCAACCACAGAACCTGTTTTGCAACATGTCTTGTGGCTGCAGTGCATTCTGGTCTTTTGAGGCCATTGTTGTTGAGTTATTAGTATGTGTGCCCTTTTGACTGGTAAATGTCAGAGACAGTGACTTACTAAGCATTTGCTCTCAGATCCTGAGATCAAAACTTGTTGTTTTCTTGATAGATATGTTCATATATGCAAGAAATATCTCAATGTGATGTCATATTGATGAATTATAATCAGGATTAAAAAGGTACACTACTGAAAACTGGAAAAACTGTGCATTACCAACAGTGTTGGTCTGTTGTAGCGCTGACACAGGTAGTCAATTATTCAGCAAACATTTTGATAATCAACATATCGTTTAAAAGGTACAATGTGTAGCATTTAGGGGGATCTATTGGCAGAAATTGAATATAATATTAATAAGTATAGTTTCTGTAGTCTATAATCGCCTGAAAACAGGAATTGTTGTGTTTTCGTTACCTTATAGTGAGCTGTTTATATCTACATATTGAGCGGGTCCTCTTCACAAACCAAACACTGGCTCTACATAGGGCCATTCACGTTTTCGCGTTGGCCACCGTAGTTCAGTTGGTTGCAATCTGCAACCTCACCGCTAGATGCCGTCAAATCCTACACACTGCACCTTTAAGTCTTTTAAAAGTTCTCTTAGACTTGAGAGAAAACTAAACATGTTAAACTAAAGACCTGAGACACTGTGAAGGCCGTTTTTCACTATTTTTTCCAACGTTTTATAGACCAAACAACTAATTGATATATAATCAGAAGATAATTTGATCATTAGTCACACATTAGTCTCTGTTGTGAGACAGTGTTAAAGGCATTTTAGGGTGGATTTTTCCTTTAAGTCTTGCACAGGACTGCAACCACAGTTGGTCCACATTTTCTAGCCGTCATTTAGGCTGTTGACTGCAACTACAAAGACTCCTAGTCAGACCACATCTGTACTTTAGAGTCCGATTGTGAACTCTATGATTTCTGCTCAGTCCAGTCTACAGACTGAGAGTGACTGTCTTGTTTTGAAGGCTAACCTGACAAACAAACACTTGAACAGTTTAACCCACGAACATCTGAAGGTCACTCAGTCTGGCAGATGGTCACAGTCCAATAATCTCATCTCAAACTTCTGACGTTCACTGTCCTGTTATTCCAATGAAAAGTAGTTTAAAAAAAAAAAAATCATCATCACCTGTCAGAGAAGATACATCTGTGCGCTTCAAGTAGATTGAACACAGTCTAAGTGCTGTAAAAAAAAAAAAAAGAAAAGAAAAAATCTCTCATCTTGTTCGCTGTCAGTCAAAGAGCGGTGGCGAGCCTGTAGTCAAAATCCAGTGTCAGGTGACTGATGATCTGCTGGTCTTTGTCTCACAGCGGCCCCAATGTCAGAGAGGAAAACATTCTGTCGTGAAATCTAACTGCAGGGAATCTTCAAGGGGCCGTTATTATAAACATGATTCATCATTAAAACAACACAGAGGCGTGACTGGAGCATTGAGGACGTAAACCAGAATTAATCTAAAAGCTACGACTGTGCACTGAGGGGGAAAGCACAGTTTGTGTTATTTTGAATGGAGACGTCAATACAGTGTTTGTCTTTTTCAGACAAAGGATGTAATGGATGCTGAAAATTTGAATTGTGCAAACAAACGTAATCACACTCACTCTCTCTCTCTCACACACACACACACACACACACACACACACATATACATACAACTGTCTCCTGGCTTGTCCCTGCACTTCCAGGGCGAGCGAGGGGGGAGATTATCTCCTGGTTACATCATCAGCTCGAGTGATGTCACTGCTGACGACTCAGAGGTCCCCGGGAACCAATCAGAGTTGGCTGTACAGGTGAGGCTTCCATTCATAATCCCTCAACATTAAGGATTAATATTGCTTCAGTATTGCCACAAAAATAGAATAATATTGACTGTCTAATAACACCACTACTTCTCAACCAAACACACGTTAATTACATCAGCCCTCATTTATCAGGCAAACGCATGACCCCACAATTCAACTGTTAAATAAACGTGTGGCCATTTCGCCTTATTGAGTAGAACGAGACCTGGCAAGTGTGTGCAATCGGATGGAAAGGTGGAGAGAAAAAAAGCAGTTCAGTAGTGTAAGAAATAAATCAGGATCAGTAGTTACAATTTGTAAAAACACAAAGAAAACACTATTATTTATGTCACGTGGCCTACACAAAAGCCTGCAGCTACAGAATTGTGTTGCATCTATTATTTTCATTCATTAATTAACAAGAAAAAAATAGCTTGGAGAAAGTTCAGCACTGATAAAAAAGCACAAGCTCAACAAATGGTGCATAACTTCCCCAACCTGGTGCTTCTATCTGCATGTTTAAGGTATTTGTTTTCGGCAAATGACAAACAAAAGTTACCTGTTGTACTGTATATGTTAGTGTTGAACCCTGTGCACTCATGAATACAGCCATCGTGTCAGCCCGTTGCGCTCACATTGGTGTGTAAATTCGGTTCTATAAAACACTTTTAACACTTGAATTTGCGGTGATATCCATGGTACCGTGATAAATGAGGGCCATTTTCTCTTGTTCAGTTGTTTTTTATCTACCGAAAGAAAAAAAAAAAAATCCACAGAAGTGTTTTGAGAGTCTATTGTTGTCGATGGTGTCCTATTTTAAATACAAAAAAAAAACACTGCCAGCCATTGTCCTTATGGTTGCCTGACAGTCAGTCCTAAATTAGTTCACTTCCAAACCATTTCTAGGTTGAAGTGCTGCACTCTGGCAGCCTCCAGGATGTGCAGCACCCCCCCCTTCCCCAGGCTGCACGGTGCAGTCCTCTCAGGTGTCACAACGTCCGTGACAACAGCAGCCTCGCAAAATCAGTACGGGCGAAGCTCACATTGTGCCACATATCGGACCTGTCGCTGCCTCACAGAGCTGATGAGAACGAGAACAGAGGAGGAGAGGGAGAAAGGGAGGTGGGCTGAGGGAGGTTTGTGGTAGAAAGGTTGTCTGAGGTTCGTCACAACTAAGAAATGAAGTTTGTATTAGTCGTACAAAAATTAACACTTTTCCTTCCCTGTTGCTACGCATGTGGCCTCCACTTATATCTCCATTCTCTCTGCTCTTAGTGCTGTATAGGTTCTCATTGCTTAATACTGCTTTCTATTAACCCCCTCAGCTGGCTTTAGTTGACCAGTACGAAGCCATGCTGGGAGTCCACGGTCTCCATCATCTCGCTGTCCAGGAGGGAGCCCTGCAGCTCAGGTAGACCCAGGCCGTCTGACTGGCCCGGACCAACCAAAATCCCAGCTCTGGCCTCAGCCTCTCCTGGAGCAAGCTGGGGCAACAAGGCGGGGTCTAATGAGAACTCATACTGCTCTGGGTGAAGACCCTCAGAGGAAGGCCCCAGGATCTGCTGCTCACAGCCTAAAGGGTAGCTGAAGCCCATGCCGCTGGCAGAGGCTTCAAGAGGCATGGGGTGGTGGAGCTGGTGGAGGAGGTGAGATCCAGGGGGCAGGTGCTGGGTGTAGTGGTGGTGGCTCATGTAGGGATCATAAATCAGGCCCTCGCCCGGTTCCATCAAGGGGCTCAGACTATGGGGGTGGCTGAAGGGAGGCGAGGCCTGAGGACTGCCCTGCTGCTGGGGCTGAGGCTGGTGGGCGGCTGACATGGGGGGGCCCTGAGGGGAACTTTGAGACGCCGCCGGGTCCAGAGCAGGGCCGCCCGTTGGGTAGGATCCTTCAGCTATCTGCATCTGGTTGAAGTAGGTCTGCAGCCCCATACCCTGTGACTGCTGCAGGTACATCCTCTTCTGGTTCAGTCTGTGGGGAGCGCAGCAGATCCCACTTAGAGCAAGACAACACTTTGAGTCAACACAAGGACTAAACGCTGGATTCAAAACGTGGTATTTCCTGCAAGTTTTGCACATGTGGAGGTAATCATAACGTTGGTCCCAGACCTGCGAATCACTGCCCACATCACCAATTTGTTCAGCGATTCAAAAAGGCTTGTTATGCTCACTGACAGTTGGAAAAACAGTCAACCACTCTCATACATAGCTGGCTTGCTAACAAGCTACATCCATGAGAAATAGCGACAGAAAAATGGTGAAAGGCGTGGATGAGATTGTAGCAACCATACAGAAATAACTCTTAAATTGACCTATTTCTTTGATCACTAACTGCAAAACAAAATCAAAATAACCCCACCTTCTGAAAAGAAATCAGCAAACATGAACGCAATGTCAGGCTGAATGACTGATGTGAAACAAAACGGCATTTCGGTCTGATTATCAGACAAGGTAATTGTAGCTCTGACACATCGTTTCATTCCTGGGTGTGTTCTGTCAGTGGAGTGCAATGTATAAATAACACTTCTTATTTGAATTTATTTACATTTGAGCAAATGCTGTTGCTCTAAATACAATCTTCCAGCAGTGAAATGTCACCACAGCTAAATGAACACAAGAAGAAAAAAGCACTGAAAATATTATAAACATATAAATAAAATGTGTGGAGCGGACGTTTACAGTGTGATTTACCTGTGTTCCTGCAGCTGTTGCTCTAAACTTCGAGTGTCCTTACAGAAAAGTTGGCAGCTAGCAGGACTGTTAGCCAAGACGTTAGCCTTTGGGGCAGAAGAGAGATTGGGACGGATGACTGGGTTCAGGATAATAACCATGGTAACAATGGCTACAAACTGTTTCATCATTGTTGCATCACGGCAGAGCTGATAATCCGTAAATTTCCAAATGATATCACTGAATGTTACGCAAAGCAGCCTTCTGGCTTGAGAGAGGAAGACAGGTATAAACTTATATATACAGTATATATATATATATACAGTATGAGTGAGTGTAGTTGGTGTTAGACTGTACCTGTAGTCTATGAGTGAGGTATTGTGTCTCTAAACTCTGTCTGCGGGACAGGAGAGGCGGCTGCGGCCCACCTTGGTATAAAGCTAGGCCCTCCTGCTGCTTGGAAGCCTCGCCCTTCAATCAAAAACATAAAGCATTAGCAGGGATGTTCATGCTCACGTACAAGCACGCACGTGGACGCACGTATCCCAGATCCCCTCTCCTGTCGGCTAATAAAGCTGTGTCAGGGTCTGGGTGCTTCATCGTGTGGTCTAACTGGATTATCCATGCTGTCTCCTGCCCAAATGCCTGTGTGGTGACTGATCAGCCAGATGCCTTTCTCTAAATGGCATGTACCACAGGGATTACACAGTAGTTAAATGAAATGAGAGCAAATTAAAAGGATGATGGGGCCAGATCATCATAACCAACAAAGAGCTGCGTTATTGCATTATGAGAGATGGACAAAAGGAAAGCAACTAGATCTTGTCTGCTTCTACGATTGATTTTATGTTTTTGTTTTTTTACAGGGAAAGCCTACAGAAATTTTCCTCAAATGATTCTCCTTTGCAGTGTGTCAGTGTGTGTCATTTTGTGTATATGTGTGCCCGTCTTTGTGTGTGATTGCAGCTCGGGCCTATTGAGTGCCAGTCACTACTATGGGTAAGTCTGACTGACTTCAACAATGGATGCATTCACTTTGGCCTAGGCTCCAGGCTCCAGGCCCCAGGGGGACGGGAGACAGTAAACAAGCCACAGTTGGCTGCCTCTCCTGGGGTTACACAACAGCCTGGGTGCCTGTTTTTTTTTTTTCATTTCTGGGCTACATGGGGTGAGGATAGCAGAGGGACTGAGAACGGGTTTGGGAAGAGAAAGATTTTGAATGGGTTTGAGTGAAGTGTGTGTGTGTGTGTGTGTGTGTGATTATGCAGTAGGACTGACCTCCAGGAGGTTGTGCATGTGGTGCTGTGGTCCCAGGGGCCCCATTGTGGCCCCTTCCCCGGAGCCCATCTGCTCCACCAGCATCTGGACTTTGTTCAGCTCCAGGATGCCTTTGGTCCTCGCCAAGTTCTGGAGGTGCTGCCGAAACGCAACCAGACCTACGAGGATAAACAAATCCCCACGATAACAAAGTCAGTTTTGATTCTTGCAGCTGATCAATAGTAGGGCTGTGTATTGGTAAGAATCTGGCGATACGATACGTATCACGATACAGGGGTTACAATTCAATATATTGAGATACTGTAAGCAAGGCGATATATTGCGATTTTTTAACACACCATCATATGTAAAAAAAAAAGGTTTACTGACCAGTGGGATCTGCATTTGCATTTATCACAGTCCCTGCAACATCCAGCATGATAGCACTACTTTGAGAGGGCGCATATCTTTGTAAATAAAGTGAAATAAGGTATTGACTGAGTTAATCTTTGGATGTAAACTATTAAAATTCGTCAGTGCTTTTGAGAATCGATACAGTATCGCAAAACATAATATCGCGATATTCAATATTTTCTTACACCCCTAATCAATAGTCTCTCTTCACAACAGGATGTCAAAGGCTCCATCGTCTCAGAGAGTCAGGCTTAATCCTCACTGACGTTAAAAGACTGGCTGACTGCTTAGCACTTTTCATCGCCCATATGGACAATGTGGCTGGATGTACGTCATGAGCCGCTGTGGGTGTGTGTGTGTGTGTACATTTGACAGGTCTACGCGTGTGTGCGCAACAGCAAGTAGCTCTGATAAGACCCATCCAGTGGTGACGAACTGTGGCTGTGAACGATAGGACCTGACTCACCGAGAGGGTGGGAGTTATTTAAAACCAGGAGTCAGCAGTCTGACGCAAAAAGAATCCACTGCATCAACACTCTCCAAAGAGGATTATGGAAAAAAAATAAATAAATAAATAACCGCAAATACCAACCGGGAGCGCACAGTGCAGACTGTCAATGTAGTGCTGGGGAAGTAACATTGTTAAGCTATAATTATAGTTTCTACTTGGCTAAGGCACAGGTGATTTACAACCAGCAGCAAGCACAGAATAATGTAGCTGTAAAGGGGGGAAAAAAAGAAATGGTAGATCGAGGTTGTTTAACATTCCCTCTTATATTTTGGCTCCTCTTTCTCTCTGATGTGGCGTGGAGACAAATCCTGCCAGCCACAGAGTGAAACTTTGAAAAGAGAAAGAAAAGCAAGACAGAGAATGAGCTTGTATAGCGGGAGAGCGCGTTAAAAGAGAAGGATACAGAGAGAGAAAGAGAAGGGGGAAGAGAGTGAGGTATGTGGGCTGAAACCTTCAAAAATATCCGTCTGTGATTCATAACGTGAATCATCACCGTCGTAGTCGTCAGAGAGACCGGAGAGGATGAGAGAAGGAAAGAGAAGAGGAGGAAGAGACGGGGGAAATGGGAGAGCAAATGAGAGAGAGGGAATGAGGCAGTTTTATCCGGAAGGCAGTATATATATATATATATATATACAGTATGTGTGTGTAGAAGGGTGTGAGGGAGCAGCTGCAGCAGGGGTGTTGCGTCTGTGTCATGAGAATCAATGCTTTTCCTCTTGACTGGTGCTCCGTGGCTCCCAGAGCCTCAGACATATGCACATTGACACTTAATACATCAAACTCTCTGCAGCTCATAGTGGCTGAGCTTTAAGGAGACGTGTCGGATCTGGCATCTAATTGACACTTACTGTATATACGACTGATCTGTGATTTAAAAGCCTTTCTTTCAACCTGTCTTGTTCACTTCCACTTCAGACAGTGATTTTTCTATGTGTCACAGAATATCTTTCAGAAATCTCTCAAGAGCATGTCTGAACTTGCTGCACTCAGCTGTGTAGATAGAGCAATAGGGAAAGAGTAGTAATGATAAGAGACGTCAAAATGTCTTGTGACTGTATTGCATTATGGACTATCAAGTAGTGCATAGATTTAGCAGTGTACTTCTATAACATTGAAGTCAGACTCATGATGGACAGCTATCAAAACCTGCCGCCTACATTACCCACAATACCATGACTTTTTTTAAAAACAATTTTCTTATCGCATACTATACCATGACATTTTTTAATGAATGTTTAATGACATACTATACTATGACAATTTAAACTTTTTTTTGATGACCTACTTATACCATGACATTTTGAATGATCTTTTTTTAAAAAACAGACTATATATATTTTTTTAAGTTTTAATGACCTACTACATTATGACATATTTTGATTTTTGTATGACAAACTACACTATGACACTTTTGTATGGCCACACTACTAGGGTGTCACAGTTTCAAATTTTCACTAATTCAGTCAGAGATTTGGTTGTGTATGCTACTGGAAGCTAATATAGCCTTTAGAAACTATCAAGCAGAGTTGAGGAGTGGGTTAAAAAGGTCTGGAAAGCTCACTTCTTTCATTTTTTTCATATTCAAACTTGCAGTCATTAGACCCAACCGATGCTGACTCAAGTGACATCACTTGAGGGAATTTATCAGAGTTCACACAGGAGTCACAAAGGGATTTAATACAACTTATCACATATGCAGTTGTACTTTGCAGCCTCTTGTCATCTCATATATTTAACTGCACTGAAAATGCAATGTCACATAACACAAGCAGTGAAACGTTCTATTAAGGTGACAGAATGGCCTTGTGCATATTGAGATCGACCCTAAAATGGACAGCCTGGGTTTATCGAGGAAGACACATAACCCCATTATGATGTCATTGTAGTCTGAGCGTATATAGAGAAGTGGGTGATTTGAGAGAGTGTCCAAAGAGAAGAATAAATGGATATGGAGGAAAGAAAAGACAAATGAACACTGATGGTCCTGACCTTGGGTGAGGGAGGTGTCGGAGGCACGCCGTCCTTCTCTGAAGCTGATGGGGGAGCGGTTGTGCGTCTCCCTGTGCTGAGAAGTCAGGACGGCCATTGCTGGGTTGGCGGGCCGAGCGTTCATGAAAGGCGTAACTGTGACGCCAGGGGCAGAGCTGTTGGTTGATACCACTTCACTGAGAGAGGGGGGATCCTCCAGTAGGCCGTAGTCGCTGTGCACGGAGCCCATGTCGTAGCCCATGTCCGAGTCCATGCTGCCCATGGAGGGGTTGTGGCCTAGAGCGAATAATTTACCTGGGAGACCAAAATCTTTATATTAAAACAGCTTTGTTTGAGCATTACATGCATGTGTCAGACTTTAAAGCGGTGTGCTTGATCAGGTGACATCATACCTTGGTTCGAAGGCCCCGGCTGATTGGTCACCTCAGAGAGGGTGTGTCGCCGCTGGCCGAACCGAGCTGTTTGATAGGCCGAGAGCAGGTGGGGCGGATCATCCTCCGTGTCGGGCTCCTCGGTCTCAATGCCTTCATCGATCGACGTCTCCATCATGTTGCTAGGCGACGAGGTGGAGGACTTGCGGAGGACAGTGGTGGGAGGCAGGGGGTCCAGCAGGCAGCCATTTACCTAGATGAGGGGGGAAGATGAAAAAGGACAGAAAGGCAGAACGTTAACTATATATTCAAAACTGACTGTGGCAGGAAGAAAACAGCATCTTAAGCATCTTAAATAAGGCATCTTAAACACAAACAGGGTGCACACACACACAAAGGCAACCACCATACTGAGAATGATGGCTCCATTAGTTACTCTCCTCCCTCTGTTTTGCCTCCACTCGCCACAGTTGGTCTCATACTGGGAGTGTGTGTGTGTTTGTTACAGCATGCAGGCCTGTGTGTGTTGGCGTAGAGGTGGAGGGTGGGGATAAAGGAATGCTGGGCCAGGAAGTGAGCTTTGACTGAAAGTGCTGTGTGACTGACACACACACAGACATAAATTCACACACACACAGACACAGACAAAGATCATCTGCATGAGTGGCCGCTGTAACCGGAAAGCCTGGTGTTGGTCTAGAAAGAGCAACTTTGCCCAATTCCCCATCTGTTTTCTGTAGTGTGCTGGGATAGGAATGCTGTTACTCAACCGACACACACACACACACACACACACACACACACACACACACACACACACACACACACACACACACACACACTGAGGACAAGAGGGGAAAACGACATTGAGAAATAGACGATGAAAAGGGGCGCTGGGTCATAAGGGGAGAGTGAAGTTAAAGCTTGAAGAAGAGGAGAGAGAGAAGAAGCTGAATGGAGAAGAAAAAGAATGTGAAGGAAGGAAAAAGAAAGCCAAAACCAAAAAAGAAAAAAAAAGATGAGCTGTTGGCTGATGAGTAGGAGGTCACGGCGGCGAGATTGCTGGAGTAGCGCAGCAGCTTCCTGTCCATGTGTGTTCACTCAGCTTCGCATTAGGTCACATCGTCATCACAGGACCGCTTACATAACCGGGCTCCATACACGCAGATAACGCGCACTCTGTCTCTGTGCTGCTTACCAAACACACACACACGGTGCACACACACACACACACACACACACACACATAAAACAATGTACACATCACTCTTTATAGGAGCCAGGAGAGGGGGTGGGATGGAAAAGAAATCTTGAAGAATAATGCTGCATTTATCTATGTGTGTGTGTGTGTGTGTGTGTGTGTGTGTGTGTGTGTAGCCCTGCAGGTGTGTGAGGCCGTCAACTCAGACCACTGGTGTCTGTGTTCTGTAATAGTCGGTCAGCACAACAACAGACCTGGAGGAAAAGGTCGCTGGTTGGCACAAATAAAAAGAGGAAGAGTGAGAGCCCTGTGTGTGTGTGTGTATGTGTGTGTGTGTGTGTGTGTGTGTGTGTCTGTCTAGAAGCCGTGCAGGACAGGCAGCTGTCCTGTCTGATGTGAGAGCTGGCTGAGTTCTTACATAACAGAACAAGTCAGCTGCACTCTGGCAGGTCGACGGAGCAAGCCAACGCTCAAAACCTCAAAGGAGTCTGGCGTGTACACACACACACACACACACGGACATTTCTGATTCACAGTGAGTGGGTATGCTTATCAAAGTGTATCACTGTCAAGCTTATCAGTATAATGTTTCTGGACATACACGGAAGTTGATAATGACTGTAATAACTACCATAACCGAAAAGCCGGATGCGCGCCGTCTTATGCAGACAGACAGAGGACAAACACACAAAAAGACACCCTTATCCCTGGTACTGGACCTACTTTGGGTGTGTTGACGTCCTCCACCATGAAATTCTGCTCCAGGGTACATGCAGTCTGGGGGAAGGTGAAGGCATCGGAGGAGGCTTGGGGCACAGCAGGGGAGCGCAACAGACGAACACCCTGCGGGAGCAAACCCACCTGAGCTGAACCACTGGTCGACTGCAGAGAGAGAGAAAAAACAGAGGCTTTGACATCACATCAAAAAAACCTTCTCCAATTCATGGCCAACACTTAACAATATCCTTGATAATAACGCTATTACGACTAAATCTAGCCGTTGTGAATTTCACTTTGTAATCCAAATGAGACAAAACGGCCAGATCCTAGATGGCGAGGGAAATGAAAGAAATTGCAAAGTGTCGCTGAGAAAAGACGGTGGGCAAAGAAAAGAACATAATGAATAATGTAACTGAGGCATTAAGATCAAGGCTGGACGGAAAAGACTGGGAGAAAGCCAGAAGACAGAACCCGGCTGGATAAATAAATGAATGGGTCGCGTCCGTCCGTTTGTTTGTTCGTGGGTGCAGGTGTGAATAGCGGAGCTTTGATCAGAGAGGCGTGGATGGTAATCTCTGTACACATTATTCAGAACCCCCTCGTCGCCCTGACGCCCTGCGGCTACCTTGACGACAGTCTGTTCGGCGATGGTACTGGGCCGCCGCTGGCGAGCGTCGAGCCGCTGTTCGACGGGGAAGCTGCAGCGATGGGCCTTGAGCCGCTCCACCAGCAGGTAGTAGATAGCAGCAAAGTGGTTGTAGCTTTTGTTCTGCAGAGACTGGAGGATGACAGACAACATAAATGGCGGCGACTGTAATTGAAGTAATTACTGAAGCACACCTTCCATTTTGGATGACTTCACTGTGACAGCTCTTAAGATACACTGAGACAATTCTTTATTTCTTTTCCCAGCAGTTAAAGAGCAGAGTAGAGATAAGAAATACAATAGACAGCACATATAATATACTGCATATAAATGACAGCCTCTTCATTACACTAATACAGAAATACTGTTTAATGAAGGAGTGGATGTATTTTCCTTTTATTTTACAAATCAGGGTTAACAAACATTCACATAATGATCATTGTGATATTTTTTGCTGAATATGGCAAAAATTATTTTATTAATAAATTAACCATTATGCTACCAGTGTGCCCCATTTACAGAGTTGTTTTTTTTAAACATATTTGAATCCATTATTACAAGTTAGTATAGTTATTTTCAATATTTGTATGTTGTTTGTATGGAGATTAATGTTCGTTTAGCTGCTGTAATGCTATAATTTCCCATTGGGACTAATAAAATACATACTGTATCTATTATCAGGAAACAAGAAAAACAAATATAAATAAAATGAAATAAGTAAATGGAGTGAAAATCACTGCACATAATGATCAATCATTGCAGCTTCTTTCAAAGTAGAAATATATATTATTGAGAAAAAAAAAACATTGCACCTACAACACAATACTAAGGTAAAAGATGCCAAAAAAATCTAATATGGAGAACTTTGATTGTGAACGGCCTTTCCCATGTGTACTTGCATGACAAAGCACAAGTGTGCACTATTTGATGTCTATTTGAGGCCCACTGACTGATTTGCATGCAGACCAGAAGAATGCAGGGCTTTCTTTTCTCCAGTGTAGCAATTTATATGTTTTATTTTAGCATCTGTGCAGCCCCATGTCTTACTGAGCAATAGATGGAAATGAAGTGACGTCTGCAATACAGCCCACTTCTGCTTTGATGCACATAGTAAAACTGTTACCTCTGTCACAGTCAGAGGCTCTGACATTTAAACCTCACCCCTCCATACCCCTGTTGAATAAATAAAGCCAGCTAAGTCCTCACCTCAATAGTCTTGTGCTGGTCGATGCCGAGGCTATGCATCAGGCGCAGGACCTGCTCGCTGTACTCTCCCACACCCGCCTCGCCCTCAGCAGACAGAGGTTGTTGGTACAGAACGGGCCTCTGTACGGGAGCGTACAGAGCCATCCACTTGTGCTCCTTTATCTGGGCCACAGACAGACGCTTCGACGGGTCCAGGACCAACATCCTGCGGATCAGGTGCTCACAGTCTGCGAGGGGGTGGAAGAGAATAAATCATAAGAGGATGTGACAAGGTTTTTATAGCCTTTCATGTTTTAGGATCACCACTTTGAAAGAGGAAGAGGTTGTTTATGTTTGATAACGCTGAGCACTTCTTGTATAAGCTATGATGAAGCCACAAAGCGTCATGTCCTTGTCAAAGTAGCCCACACGAAGTGGGGCAGAAATAACACTTAGGAGCTTAAAATCTGCTGAATTCTTTTCTTGATTTCCTCCACCGTCACTTCTGGAACACAATCTTGTCTACTTCCCTCCCCTCCTAATGAGAGCTCCTCACCTCTAGTTAGTGGCTAGATGAGATTGACGTCAGACACAGCTGGGTTCTTAACAGGATTACAGTTCCCCTGGCTGTGCCGCTTTGGCCTGCCTGCACCCCTACCGCCTCTACTGCATTCTTGCCCGCCACACAGCATCTTTACCCATACACCCCGCTGCTGCAGTCTTGAACAACAACAGTTGTGTTCTCAACAATCAGGCCCTGCAGTCGGTCATTATTTCCTTGATCTTTAATACTTTATTTATTGGAATATGTTTTTGAAATGAATGATCTCTACCTTGAGTTTTCATTGGTTGAAAATGAAACACAGGCCAGTCATTTATGGGAAATGTTATTAAACGTTTAGCGATTTTAGAGTTCACGAAGAGTTAAAGTAGCGCACATTAGCAACCTTCTGCAGGTCATAAGCCCATGGATATGGCTGCCAACAGTAACTCCCTGCTTCACATTCTTCCCAGTTGCCCTGCTGATCTACATCACATTTTTCTACCTCGTGCTGGTTCAGCCAACTAAATATTTCCCCCATTATGTACAAAACCAGTGTACCCTTCACTGCACTTTTGCCCCGTGCTGTGGCATCTTAGCAGCTGCTAAGTTACAACATGCTTCAAATACAATACTGTACAATTTGTTTGACCCAGAAGTTACTCAAGCTCTGCTCGTTGCTACAGCCGTGTTTATAGCAACAGCTGAAGCTGAGCACATTTTTCAAAGCTACTAACCACCAGGGAAGGTTGGACTGTGTAAAAGGGCCGGCACTGACTGCATAACCGCCAGCCGGCTGATTGATTGACACATTGACTGTTCTTAGCCAGTACATTACACCACCATGACATAACCACACACCACCCCAGTTAACACTTGCGATGTCCCAGTGGTGTAGAGTTGCACCAAGTCCCCCTATTAAGGAGAACAGCACTCTGTTGCAAGAAGTCAGAGGGCAGAGAGTGGGTACTGTGGCCGACTTTATCCTATCTATTTCATTGACTTTATCAGACACACAAGCTTAAAAATACAGATACATAAAATGTAACCATAATGCATGACTGTGAACATGAGCATCTCTCTACATCAGGGTAATTATAGTAAACTAAAACAAAAATAAGCAGTGAAAAATATTTTTAGTAAACAAACTAAATAAAACTAAATCCTTTAAGAAAAACTAAAACTAAACTGAAACCATATTGCCTGGGTAAAAAACTGATAAAAATAAAATAAATTCATTTCAGTTTTATTTATTTTTTTAGCTATAATATATTGCTACCAAAAAAAGGAGACCGCATGAATTTCTGTCAACTCTCGTGACACTGAACGGCAGAAATTGAAGAGACTTGACCTTCCAGGAGATTGCTCAATGCCACAATTGCTTCACTAAAGCAGCACAAAGATTACAGTATACATCAAACATTATGGCCATTCCTACAGAATTCTCCAACCATGTATTTTATTTTGAATGAATATAGCTACATACTTCTGAGACCTGGCCCTAACAAAAACAAACTAAAACTACTGTGAAACTAAAACTAAATATATAAAAAAGAAAATTAAACCTATCTGAAAAACTGAAACTAAACTAAAATTAGCAAACGCACTCTGAAAACTAACTAAAACTAAACTAAAATGAAATCAATAAGTCAAAACTATTATAACCGTGCCCTACATACAGCCATTTAAAAATGAAATGCAACACAAACTGCAATTCAAAGCTTTCAAACATCACCATATTTCACTTGAATTTCAAAAACACTCCATTTAGTTTTTTCCATTTTTTCAACATCGGCTGTGATTGGCTAGCTGTACTTCTGCAACGCAGGACAGGAGAAACAAAACGCCACACAAGCAGCAACACAAGCAACTGAGCTTCACAGGGCAAAGTGTGCATTTTTATTTTCAAGCGGGAGTCAATTAGAGCTGAATCAATTAGCAGATAAATCCAGTTGTTTATAACAGAAAGCTATTTTGCAAATCAATTCATTATTTAGTCCTTTTTTAAAGACAACATCCCAATCAAGCGCCGCTTTTCTCATTTTATGTAATTGTTAATTGAATATCTTGGGATGGTCGGACAAAACAAGCATTTGAGGTATTCACCTTAGACTCTGGGAACCTGTGATGGGCATTTTTTACTATTTTATTCTGACATTTTGTAGACCAAATGATTCTGGGTGACACGACTCAAGGCTATTCTGTATGACTCTCTACCAGGTCTGTGCAATATGCAACAGCAGGGGAGACACAAGACAACATCTACTGTTGTTATTAAGTCAGTAAGTTGGGAGTAGACCAAAGCGTTCACAGATGTTCCAGTGAGAGTTTACTGTGCAGTGCTAAGCTGTGCTGTGTACTACAGCGCTGACCGGTGAGAGGAACAAGAGGACATGAGATGGACTGTTTGTGGATGAAGAAATCAGCACACTCTGTTCTCCTTGTTCAGGGAACAGGGGCTGGACTGGGGGTGGGGAGGCGGGTTTTGAGTGTCAGTCTGGCCACGGAGCTGACATTACACTCCTACATTCCCCTTACGTCTTAATTGTTTCAAGGTCCTGAGCAAATCTGGTCGACTCTCTCACCACCCCCCCTGTGGTGAAAGCGCTGCAGACGTGCAGATGGGACGCAGAGAAACAAGACAAGAGCAACAGACAGGGCCACAGACGGACAGGAAGATGTCTCACAGATAGCGAGCGTGAGTCAGACGGACGTACAAACAGACAGACTCCTCAGAGAGACAGACAGGCGAGCTGCTGGAAGGCTTCACTGGCTTTTCCCCAGGTTACATAAACAGCTCCAGCTCTGGAATTAATCTGCCGGCAGCTAGCTAGCACAGCCGCTAACAGCAGGGCTGCTCTGAGACCAACCTGACTCACTCTCATGCACGCACGTATACACTGACTCACGTATGCACATTACAGAGGACAATGACAGAGTGTCTTCTACTGTATCCCCTTCAAATGAGCGCGATGCTCTCTCGCTAATGAAATGACCCCCTGACCGATGGCAGCAAACATTCAACATCATGGTGACTCAAATATGAAAGTATAATCTATTCATCTGAGCAGCAGTGTCACTGGAATTCTAATGCCATTTTTGCCTCTGTTAGACTTCATATTGTGATAAGAAAGCCTATGATGTGTTTCACAAATCCACTGCATGCAAGTAAATGTGAGGTACCAAGAGGTGGGAGTTGGTGGGCATACTCTCCCATTTTATTTTGTGTCTTTTCTTACCTTCAGTCATGAAGTAGGGGATGCGAAACCTTCCTTCTAGGACCCTCTGTCGAAGCACGGGCAGAGTGGGCCCATCGAAGGGCAACGCGCCACACACCAGCACATACAGCACCACCCCCATACTCTGTGAACATGAAGATATGCACACACAGAGAACAAGGTCAGGGCAGTAGATAAATCAATCAGATGTGTCTGGATGTAAATAAGGTTATAAGATTATTACTGTACACACACACAAATGCATAGTCTTTCACACACACAGAAACACAAACGCACAATATACAGCTGGTTGGGCAATCAGCATCATATGACCAAAAGAAAAAGCTGCTGTAATCATCAAGACTGTTTCCATTGTTACAGTAGAAGTACAGTATGTTAAATACTATATTATAAAAAAATGAATTGCATCATCTGATTTAAATGGCGTAGTAAAGTAAATTTGCACTCAAGGAAAGAGATAGACAGAAATCGACATGTAAGTTCAATGTATGTTTCACTGTATTTAGTAAAAAATATAAAAGAAATAATGAGGTACAATTGTCTACATCATGCAATCACTCATCTTACCCAGATGTCCAGCTGTGGACCCTCATACTGTTGGCCCTCAAACACCTCTGGAGCAGCATAAGGCGGGCTGCCGCACCACGTGGCCAGAGGCTCTCCGGGCTGGAAGAAGTTCCCAAATCCAAAATCTACAAAACGGCAGGGGGGGTAACAAACATTAAAGTTTGATAAAAGTGGGAACTCCTTGTTCAAGCCCTTTGCTGTACACAAAGTCAACCTGTAACAGTAAGTATTACTTGTGACTGTAAAAAGGGAAGAGGTTAGGCACATGGTGAACATGTAATTTGTAGCTGCGGTGATTGATGTGGTCAAACTGCACAAAGAAGATGTCCAGAACAAAGGTGGGTTATGCCTTGAGACTGAGAGTTTACAAGTGTCTCCATGGGGTCTGCAGGTTTTGCATAATGCAATATGTAATCCACATATTTGTATGTTGAGGAAACTGGTCTTTGTATGAGGTAACCTCCCCAGGAGAGACATGAGGTCATCAATGCTGTGCTCTGATTGGTTGTCTGTAGAGTGACTAAACTCTGATTTGATTTCTTCAGATGAACAAGATGTACACTTGCACAAATACACACAAAATGCAGAGAAGTTCACTTATGCCTTTCATTAAAATCCAACTAAGAGCTGCAGTGATATCTGCCAAATCACACTGAGCCAACTTGTGTGCCTGCAATTACTCAGCCAACCCCCCTTTTTTGTATTAGTTCGTATCATTCTCCCTTCCTCTCATCCCACCTCCCGCTTTCTCAAACCCTCTCCAGTAAATGATCCTTCGTCTCTGCTCTTCATTTACAAGACTTACTTCTGGTGCTGAGATGATTAATCCATTAGTGCATCGACAGAAAATTAATAACTATTTTGATAATTGATTCATAATTCTTAGTAATTTATCAAGAATAAAATCCTTAGCATTTATGAGGATTTTGACGGTTTTCTCCAGTGTTGGAAATGGGCCGGTATTCACCGGTACGCAGTGCCGGCACTTCTACATTTTACTCCTTAGCATACCGTGACTTTTTCTTGCACACCGGCACTTCTAACAAGCTGCCGGTACTCTTTTCTGTTCTCTCCGTATCAGGTTCTCTGGGCAATTCATAATGAATTGATTAGATTTAATAATAATACGGTGCAGTGCCAGCATTTTTGCGCCGCGACTCATAAACTGTATAAACATTAAAACAATCTCAGAGCACCTGGACGAGGCAGGGGGTGAGAACGAGGGTACTGTAATTTATCGATACAATATTCACATATTTTTTGTAAATTAATTACTGCTCATCATTATTTTTTTTTTCATTTGTGAAGAAATATAATTAATGAAACGTTATTTAAAAGTTTTCTGAATCTGCTCTTGTGATTAACAGAATATGATTTTAGGGAGCAAATATTTCCAGAAGAATTAAACATTCAGACGAAGGCTGTGATATGTGTAAATAATAAAATAATTATTTAACTATAGCAAGTTTTCGCTTTAAGCTTTTTGGGCGTTATCTATAGTAATAATAATGGTCCAAAATGATGTGAAATTACATAGTTTTTAAGTAAAAAACCTTCAAATTTTCTTGGGGGAGGACCCAATATTTCCTCGAATCTTTTATTTTCTGTAGAAATTCAGAATGTAATAATGAATGCTGACAGTGGCCAACACACACGCCAATGTGAAGAAGGGAAGTATTGTCACTTATTTTTTTCCACTTCAAGCACCAGGTTTCTCTCCCTCATTATAATTATAAATGGAACATTTTCAACTTGTGACATTTTATATTAACTGATGAATCAAATGAAGTGAATCGATAGATAACAGATTCGGAAAAAAACTTCCATGCTTAGTTTGTTCCTCATCAGTGGGACACTGTGATGCTGTCATGGGACCTGACAGCTACAGGAGCAGACAATCAGCTTCACTTAACCCTCCGCCCCCATCCTTTTTCCACAATTGGAAACAGTTACATAAACAGAAAAAAATTATTGAAAAACAAATAAATAACACCGATATAAAAAAAGAGATCTGGCTTGCATAATGGGGCTGGAGGGGATGTGGGTTCACACACACAAACACACAGTAAGCAGTGTGTGAGAGTAAAAGGCTGAATGTGTAACCAATTCCTTTTCCTTTGCTCTGCTCTGCATCAAGATGCTCAGCAACAACAACAACCTACTCACACAGCTAGCAGCCACACAACAGCTCACATTGCTGCATTTATTAGCTTTCAATTATTAAATTAATCTGTAGATAATTTTATAATCGCCCCTAAGAAACCAACATAGACACATTTTGTCTTTTTTAGGCAGGGACAGGAAGTACATCCTCTGAAAGCCCTAAGTCAGTAAGTTTCATGAGGCTGCGGTTATCCTCGAATTATATTAATACAGTGATGTCGAGTTTAAAAAAAATGGTCTCACTATATGAAATGGCTACTATGGGGACTAACATCATCACACATGAATATAATTGGACTCATTGGATCCACAAGTGTCAGCTTTCCAGTCATACCCAATTTATGTAATTCCAGAAATAATCAAATACACCATTTTTAGGATAGACGAAAATAACACATTTGTACTGCATTCAAATAACTGCATGGGATTAGCATAAAGTGGTCTGTAAATGTCTGTAAAGGGGAGACTCGTGGGTACCCATAGAACCCATTTTCATCCACATATCGCAATGCCAGTTTCCCCTCACCAACATTTAGCCTAACTTGGAGCGTTATTTAGCGTCCTTCCCGACAAGGCATGACACGGTTGGTATCAATTGATTCCTTAGGTTTTTTCTAGTTTCAACAGCCTCTTGGGGGGCTTTCACAAGCCAACAGTTAGTCTGCTTTAATCAAACTCTGGTGCTGTTTGTTTGGGAGGTTGTGAATGCAGTAATCGTACTCTGATGCGGACCAAAGCAACCAGACCGAAACCGCTTGCGTGAGGTGGTTTCGGAACGTTTCCAGGCAAACCAAAATGCAAGCTGCCTGTGCGGGCATTTGTTGAGATGGACATAGGTAAATGACAGGTTAACATGAGTGGGAGCGGACAGACTTTGCTTGACATCTGGGCCGAAGAGAACATACAGAATATGTTAAATAAAGTCTGCAGATACAATGAGTCATCCATGATAAACTGGAGGAGAAGGGATTCATACTCACAGTCATTGCAGAGTCAACGTGAAACAACTATCAAAGTCCGCGATTCCCTGCATAGAGGTGGCAGCTCTCGAGATGAAAAAATAAATTTGCTCCTTCATAAAATCTGACCACAGCAATCATTGTGCATCATTTAAATACAAATGAACTTTGCAACAATCGGTTATTTTGTACATATAAACAACTTAAGCATTAGCTCAAGAAAAATAACATTTTTGCAGAATTTTATATGTGTAACATTGAAAGAAAAAGGTCAAAATCCATACATGAAAAAACCCACAAAGAGTTGATAAATAAACTTTGTGAAGTTCATAAAAATACTCAAAAATGTGGATCAAATAAATTGTATTTTTTAGCAGAATTTAAAATGTCCACACCTGAAGACAAACATTTCTCTGCCCCTTAGCAACTTACTTTTATTATTTGGTCCACTTTAATTTGTGCACTGTGAAGCTGAACCAGACTAAATAGAAAACAAACCAAAAGTATAAATTTAACTCTGATTCGGACTAGCCAAACGGGCTACGGCTTGTGAAAGCGCCCTTAAAGACAGTAACGTCGGTTGAGATCGCCATATGTCTCGCGGGTCTCAGAGGGTTAATTGTGTAGTCTATAAAATGCCAGAAAAGAGTGAAAAAACTCTGTCCTCTTCAAATGTCTTGTTTTGTGCGACGAACAAAGCAAATCCAGACCAAAAACCAAAGATACTCAGCTTACAAATATACACTCAGTGGCCACTTCATTAGATACACCTCACTAATGCTTAATGATAATGCAGTCTAATACAACAGTCACACAATAAGTCCTCCCTTTTTGAAGGTCATTAGGTTACGATTTAGTGGAAGCTTTTTTAGAGAGGTGTTGAGTCACCATTAACGTAATTTTGGAGTCAGCAGTGTAATTGCACTGCATTATACAAAGGCGTGTTTCTGTTATTTAGTCTACCCTCATTGACATAAATGGGATGGATGAAACAATAGAAACACCTGTCAGTTAAAGCAATATGGACAAAGGTGCAGAGAAGTCTAGTTCACTGGAAAATACATGTAGGAATCAGGTGTGAGAGGGAAAAGGAAAAGGCAGGTTTGACAAGTGTTTGCGAGTGCATGTATTGAATCCATTTAATTACTGCAGTGCAGTTGGCAGCAGGTGTGGTTGACATAAAGTGGAGGGTAAAGCAGAGCGCCACAGTGGGGTTTATTACAAGTATGTTTACTGTCTGATGCTGCTGTGAAGGTGAGATGTGAGATGCAGGCAGAGCAGAGCGGAGCAGTGCAGTTGGTTTATCGTCAGAAGCCGTGACCCATTTCATGGAGCTGAATACTGAGCAGACTGGTTGACGTCAAGCGCTCCGGCACGCTGCAGGCGACTAACAGCACTCGTAGCTCAGCAGGAAGGGTGGGGTGGGGGAGCGTGTGTGTATGTCGCACACAAATGTATTAGCATAATATTAGCCTAAACATGTCACACTGCTGCTAACGTCTTATTGAACTGTGTGTGTGTGTGGATATGACGAGTGTATGAGTGATATCATCACACCGCAGTACGAGGACAGTATCCAGCAGTCACAAATGTTACCATGTCATTTCTAATAAGGTATGAGCATTGATGTAGTTATGGCTGCGACTCAGGAAGCTCTGCCCTCGATTCACTCTTCTCGCCTCTTTTCTCACACTTGTTATCACCTAAAAACTTTTTTCTCTCTCCTCGTCTTTCTCCTCGTATGCTTCAGCTTCCCAAAACCTCAGCCTCTTTCACTCTTATGAAAAAGGACATTTCACTGATTAAAGTGACACTAACTTCTGAAAGAAGAATTAGCAATTCATGAGGAAGTAGAATAAGCGGCTCGTGGTTTATATCTGTCTTTTTCAAAATGTCATCACTCAATCATTTTATCTTATTAGACATTTGTGTGAAATTGTCAGAATTAGCAAATTCATTCTTGAATTAGGGCCAAAAACTTTTTTTTTTGACGTCACAGTGACTTTTGACCACCAAAACTTAATCAGTTCATCCTTGGGTCCAGGAGGACGTTTGTACCAAATTTGAAGAAATTCGCTCAAGGCTTTCTTGAGGAAATGGATCGGACTGACTTACGAACCTACAGACGTATGAACATACGTACGGACAGACAACCCGAAAACATAATGCATCCGGCCATGGCTGTCGCCGGCGCTGAGGCATAATAAAACACGAACTTTCTCAATCAAATCCACTCAGAAGTTTTGCCGATACAGCCGTACTTGGAGTCTGGTATGACCAGTAAATAATGGTTGCTGATGTTAGCAAACTTTAGATATATATTCCTGCACAACGGAAGTTATGTTAAGTTATTTTAATGACTTGACGACTCTTCTCTATTTGCTTCTTTTGCTCTTGCACAACCATGATCACATTCATTGTCATGTGTTTGCAGTGGCTGTTTTTCTCTTCTTCTTCTCTGCAGGGTTAAAATTTGTGGATATCTGGTTATTAGTTGGCAACATCGAATATGCTATCTATGATTGTACATTACTAATTTGTGATATATTTATTAGACAATCTGTTTATAGATAGATATGAATAACGGTTTAGAGATTTAAAGGAAAACTTCTAAATCAGCTTTTTACCACGAGCAAATGAGTCCAAGATGAACAATTTCTTGCAAAAGTCTGAACAGTTTTGGTAGTTTCACATAAGAAACATCTATATGCATGTTTTTCTCTGTGCTCTTCTAATTGGTTTGAAGGGGGCGTGGCTCAGTTGGAAATAGGTGATGTCATGTACCTCTGAGCACCAATCAGGATTTAGCAACAGTTGAATCAGAATCTGATCCCAGTTGGTGGATTGTTTTGTCACCGTCAAATCTGATCAATCCCCAAAACACATCCACACAGTCCTGATGAAGCAGATTATCAGTTTTTCAGTGTTAAACTCAAACACCAAAGTAGGTTTTTTACCCCCCGAATTTTAACTTTGATTGGTATTTAATGACACATAGAAATATTTAAGATTTGAAACCAAGTTTGAGGGCCTTAAAGATCATGAAATATGATCAAAAGCTCCAAAAGAGATACTAAATGGACCTTGAGGGTGCGATTGTTCTGTCAACTGCTCTTTCCAAGGTCGAGAATGGACTTTGAAGCTCAATGAGAATGTTTGTTAAAAGGTAATTCAATAAAGTGAATACCTGATAAATCAAGGTTGTTGCAAAAACCCTGTAAATCAAATAAAGAAACAAGCCCTGCTCACTGATTTGCAACATAGACCACAATAACCAAATCTGATATAATAAAGGAATAGCTGCGAGGAAAAAGACATACCAGCACACAAGTGTCTATCTATTATAGAATATTGTACATTGTCATATTGTCCAACACTATAGTGGTTTCCATTTGTTACTATTACTATAGAATCCAATGTGTATACAAAAACGAATTAGAAACCGTTTCTCCAACAGGTGTCCTTGATCTGGAGATTGTTTGTATTTTTTTACCTCATTTAATTGAGCATGTAACACTTTTAGGGTTTGGTGCCCTTCCAATGACATCACTCTGTGGATACTAATAATAATTAATGAACCTATAAATGCCCGTTAACAGTCTGGCGATGTGAGATGTATGACATAATGGATTTAGTTCTTTAAAGTGGTCATCCTAAACCCTTTATGCTTTCTTTTTTTTTTTTTTAACCATAGAAACTCAACACAACCCAAAACATATTTTCCTGTTGAGCCACAAAGGCTGCCTCCTCTCCTCTGATCCAGCAACTCGTTTTTGTTTTTGTTATTTCTCCTCCTCTCTTTCCATCCCCTTCAATCTGTCAACTCGAACGTAATGGGGCTGTTTGAAGTGAAAACATGAAGGGCACCCCCCGCTGCCACTTTCCCAATCCTCTGCAGCCACCATGAGCATGACCTTTCTTTGACTGACCGCTGCCTGGTTAAGCTTCACACAGACTGACCATAGGTGGCCTTTAGAAAGCACGGCGACATCACTGAAAGGCAGGAAAAACCCAGAGGCATAAGGTACTCTGTCTGGACATGCATATGCATTTCTCAAAGGAATTTACAGCAGTTTTAGCTTTAAGGCCTTTATTATTTTAGTTTCTATTGTGCTTACGTGGTGTATTTCACTAAATTAATTTGTACTTAATACACACAAAATGCATACACAATGCACAGAGCATGAGGGAAAAAAGCAGATACGGTTCACAGCCCAGGGGCCGTCTATTCAACCCTGTAAGTTGGACAAGCAACCAACAAACAAGCAGTCTGAGGATGTCACTTCTGGCTCTGGAAAACTGTGATGGTGATTTGGTGAAACTGTGATTTTTCTGACATTTTATAGACTGAAAGAATATAATCGTACAGTTCAATCACTCATTTCTTGTTGTTAGGTGCAGATCTACCCAATTGGCATTTAAAGGTAATCTGTGGATTCTTTACCACCAGTAGCGCGTGAGTGGATCTCTGTTTTGTTTGTCGTACGCACATGCACGTGGGTGATGCGATAAACGGTCCTGCCAGCTGTATTACTCTATTTCACTGATCTACAGATGGCAGTAATGCGCAGAGATATGCAAAAACGCACCAGCAAAGGCAGGAAAGAAGACTTCTTGCTAGTAAACATTAATGTAAGCAATGTAAACATAACCCTTGTTTGAAAAAATTTGGCATTTTGGTTTAAAAAAAAAACAAACTCCACAGAGCATCTTTAAGGTCTAAAATAATCAGATTCATTGATAATGAAAAATAACCATTAGTTCTTTAGATGCACTGTCTTCCTCATGTACTGTACAAATCTAAACTTCATCACCCCTTTACCCAACTTGTCAGAGTGCGTTGTGGGTAAGGGAAGTACAAAATGTACCTTGCTGCTGATGTCCTCCCCAGAGACGTTTTCTCTAATCACAAGCCAGGTAATGTTCTGTTCATTGTTTTCCTGCTTCAAATCTAATCTGCCGTGCGGACAATCGGCTGTGAGTCAGACATGTTTATGAAAATTACTGCTGGGGTAATAACATCCCCAGGTTATCATGTTGGACCCTTCTGAGAAACAGCGGACAGGATGATGCGAGTAATGATGCGGCTGAAACACTCGGTTCTCTACCAATTATTTTATAGCTCTGTCTAATTTGTCCTTATTTGATTTGACCTTTTAGAACAAAGAAAAGACAGACTTGTATGAAGGTTAACTGGGATGCTCGTTTGTCATTTTACCCCCCATGAACTAACATTTATCACACCAATAAACAATGATTTTATTCTACTATTTGGAGTCCATGACATGTAGTCCTTCAAAGACTAGAGGCCATTTCCCCCGTAGCACACGTTCACACTCAGTGTGTCTGGTATCTTTTCACACCTGTATTTTTAGCCGTCCTCATGCGATCAACTCACCTTGGATGGATTTCAGTATCAGCTCTGACTAAAGCCTAAGATAAACCTCGGCCTCTTTCAGAGCATTGTCACAGCTGCAGCCGTGCCACCCTGCTACGTACCGCTCCTCATCATTCTCCCTTCGTCCTCTCGCACGCTACTCTGTCTCCAAAGTAGCCAATCGAATTTATCACCTCCTCTCCTCCTCCAATTAAACCCAAAGTCTTCCCTCCCGCTCCCCCTCCTCCACTCTGGGAAACAGCGGTAGGGTGACATTCTCACTAGCTACCTCTAAATGCCAGTTGCTTTATAATCACACTTTGAAGCTTGTACTACAGACCTCCAGCTTAGTCTCAAATCTCTACCTCCGGGTCTATTCCTCTTTTCGTCCACCATCTTTAATGTTTCCACTTCAAAATTAAAGCTAGGGGTCACTGGGGAGAGACGTTTGATCTCCTCTGATCATAAGTTTAGAAAAGGTGGCACAAGCCTTTTGATTGTTGCTGAGACTTTTAAGACGTCTGTCCTGGCATCTTTCAGCTAACAGCTATCTCGCGAGCAACCTCTGACCACTTCTCAACACTGTGCAAATGGCCCGGGCAGGTAGTTAAGACATTTCTGAGCTACGCCGGCACTGAGATCATGGCAGGCAATGGATCAAAACTAAACAATTCCATGCCGACAGCTGTGTTTCTCATCCATCAATGAGTTTATGGGTTCTCCTGCATTACGTCGTTATTACGGTACCTGCAATCTTGATGTTCATGTGGCCGTCCAGCAGCAGATTCTCCGCCTTCAGGTCCCTGTGGACGATGTTGCGGTTGTGACAATACTCCACTGCCGACAGGATCTGCCAGAACTTCCTCCTGGCCTCCAGCTCACTGAGGCGGCCGTGCTTCGCCAGGTAGTCTGCAGCCAGAGAGAGAGAGAGAAAAACAAAGACAGAGGAGAGAGGTGATGTGTCTTGTTAGAAGTATATGCAGATAGTATTATATATTGACTTATATAACATGATGCTGCTTCGGGTCTTTCAAATACAAGACGTCTCTTGTTGGAATGAAACACCCCTGCATTCTTTTCAACTGTACAAAGTGTTGGTGGTTGTTGGTTGGAAGAATAATTTACTTTTGATGAGGTGTAGGTCTGGTGCCAATAGCAGTTTACAGCTGCTCTACATTACAACATGCTTTAAAGGTGATTCAGTGCAAGATGTACGACGTAATTTTTCTTCGGAAACCCTGTGCTAACCCCGTGTGTGTGTGCATGTGTGAGTAGGCAGCGGTTGACAGTGGAGGAACTGTGTTGTCATAGCCGGAGGAGGAGAGGGGAGGATGAGATTTCTGAGAACTGCTCTTCTGCTACATTATGTCCACATTAGTTGGAACTGGGTGTGGAGTTGGGGGGTTAGTGGGAGGTAGGCAGTGTCTGATTGCAGTGCACACACACAGACTTACAAACACACTCGACAATTAGTGGGTGAAATCAAGACACCAGCGTAAATACAAACCTGGGTTCTTACCCAATGAGAAACAAAAGTATCGGATTTATCTGTTTATCTGCTGAGCAAAAGCTGTGCACAGAGCATTAAAGGGTAACTTCGGTATTTTTCAACCTGGACCCTATTTTCCCATGTTTTTGTGTCTAACTGACTAATAGGGACAACACTTTCTGAAATTGGTCCAGTGTTGAGGGAGAGCGCTGTAGACGGCAGCTGCTCACGGGCTGCAACATGGTGCTATTGGGGCAAGCTGGCACCGCCATTTACGTCCACTAAAAGTGCTTGTTTTTTGCCATAACAGGCTCTGAATTAATTGAATTTCTCATCTGGGATCAATAAAGTATTTATTCTTCTTCTGACTATTACAAGTGTCTGACATTATGGAAAGAGTCTCACTCAAGGAGAAGTCTCGTTCTGAAATCTCGCGAGGTGACGTGTTGTGCCAGCCGGGCAGAATTTGTTGTGTCGCAGCTGCAGTCTGCAGTTTTATCCTTCAATACTGGACCGATTTCAAATAATTTTGTCCCCATTAGTCACTTAGACACAAAAACATGGGAAAATAGGGTCCAAGTTGAAAAATACCAAAGTTACACTTTAAGACAGACTGAGTTTGTGGTTGTTTAGAAAGACACATGATGGTCTATGCAGTCTGCGGGAGTCATACATTTTACTGTCTTCTTTCTCCAAGTATCCAGATCTCTGACCTTTCTCTCATTGTCTGCTCTCACTGTTTTTTCTAACCTTTCACACTCACTAATTTTCGCAATGTTGGCTGACAGACTATTCTACAGGATGTATGATTTTTTGCAGCCCTGTGAACTTTGGGAAGTGTGGTGTTTGTTGCTGTCGGCAGGGTTCCTCTTCACACCTCTCCGTCCAGATAGCTTGCTAACTCTTCAATTCACACTCTGTGGCAAACAAGACAGCGCACTCTGTGTTGGCTTTGCTTCCAGCTGGCATGGAGACAGACCACGGACCAAACCTGACGACAATGCACAACAACCACAACAAACCCAGCCAACAAAACTTCCTATACGAGCAAACAGAGTGTGCAAAATATAAAGGAACGCAATTATCTGAAGACCCACAAGGTCAGTCTCATAAAGGAGCATTTGTGTAATCACAAAGCAGATGGGGACTTGCAGCTTAAATTGCTCGAGATATTAAAAACAACTTTTTGCATCGACTTTGCATTTGTTAGAAATACCATATATCTTTTCCCTTTTTTTTTTTTTTACACATAGTATTGCTTTGATTTCCCTGGTGGACACAAATTTATGTTAAGATAAGATCACTGACAGAATTTTTAAAACTAGGCCCCTGTCAAGATGCACAGAGAAGACATACTAAGCCAATTTCACAGCCAACTAACATCAAAAACATAGTGCCATCAACTCAACATGAAACAGACTATTTAAAGTAGAGCAGCATATGTCCTGAGGCCGCCGAAATGCATCACGTTATAAACACCTCATCTTAACAACTCTGTATTGTTTCAACTCAGGGTTCGCCAAAGGGTCACCTGCGTGTTGGGACAAAGACTGTACAATAAAAATGACTAAAGGCCATAAGCTGCACTATTAAGGTTCAGGGAGATGATGCTGCTCTGTCGTCAACAGCATGGTTGATAAATAGCTAACATCTGACAAGAGTGAGAAAACCTGATTAGATAGTGGCTGGCAAATTCCACAGAAGACGCAATTCAGTGACCAGGGCAGCTTTCATGCAACGCTGCTAATCAAAAAACACACTGGGGAGGGGAATGTGTCGAGGAGGTCCAAGTATGCACCTGTGAGGAGAACAAGACCGTTCTGGGATCAAACCTCTCCCTTTCTTGGTCTCAATATGCTTCAACCGATACACTTGTTGGACAGTCAAATGGCAACAATTTGCACAAACTAGTTCGATTCGAGCATTGCCTGATCCTGTTGTCTGACTGCATCTGACTAAAACATTAACGCACTTAAACAGGCATTTTTTCTCTTATAGGGGAACATCATGGAGTTCATCTAGGGCTGCAACTAGGTTTCATTATCAATTTAACTGCAAATCATTTTCTTGATTAATCATTTGGTCTTTAAAGTGAAGAAAATGGCCATCCCAATTCATACTGATTGTTTGGTCCAATTTAATAGTTCATAACCCAATGGTATTCAGTTTACTACTATAGATGACAACAAAGCAAGTACCAGTACATTAATGGCATTTTGGCTTAAAAACTTAACAGATTAATCAGTTATTACCGAAATGACGCAGTACTAAGAAGTATTGAAACTTCTCCAGTCAAACGATCAATCAATCATTTTTGTGCCCAGATCTAGAAATAAATTTGTCAAAGCATGCAAGTGGAGTGGAGCGCAAGCGAGCAGTGAACGTGAGCGGAAGGATTTTGGATGTAGTGCAGAGTAGATTTAAAAAAAAAGTTGTAGCGTCGCTTTATCTCCCGCTCCAATTTCACTCCGGTACCGCTCACACCATGAGTTCGAATCATGCCCGAGCGAGCCCGACCCAGAACGTATCTGTGTATTGCACACAGCGGCTGCGTAGGATTGTTTCAGCTCGTGTGATCCAAACACACACAAGTCCAAAAGTCAACATTCATTAAAAAAAGATAGATGTAATCTTTTCCAAAATGATTGTTTGTTGTTTTTATCTAAAGAAATAATCCATATTCTTTGGCTTTTAGCCATTCAAAAACATTTTCACTGCGGTAAAAATACTATCTGCTCTCCCACTTGCCGCACACAAAGGACGCCCCTGTATTAACGGAGCGGTCTAGCAGCAATCAAACGAAACTGACAAGTTATTTATTAAGAAAGTTGATTTAATAAAAAATGACTTTGGCTCATGTAATAATTTTCTTCGAGGGTTTTTTTCAGGGTGATGTCATCAAGACATTCAAAGCTTCATCCGAAAACCTCAATAGAAGCTTCAAGTGTTAAAAAAATGACATTTGGTAGCCTACAGCCCTAAATAAAATACAACGCATCTTTCTTTTAGTTTTTGAAGCGATTTGAGTGGAGCGGCCTGGAGTGGCTTTGAGTTGGGGAGTAGAGGGAACAAACAGCTTTGTGAGCTAGCCAGTGGGACACACACAACTTCCATTCACATGATGGGCATCAAATGAAGTACTCATGGTATTGGTATAACTTTAAGGGTACTGATATGTGTACTTGCATCGGAATTGTTTAAACGATACCCAGCCCTATATATTATCAAAACTGTTGCCAATTGATCTCTGTCTATTGACTACATAATTAATCAATGACTGGTTTCAGCTCTAAAAAGAATCCTGCTTGACTGACTTAACACTTTAAACACTGAAATGCTCAACAAACCAAATGCTTAACAACACAACTAATCTTAATTCTGTATGAACAGCAGCACTGTGTTGCTACAGCTTATTCTACAGTACTTGAAAAACAAGCCATTACTGTTGAGCAATCAACACTGCGCAGCAACACACATACACACAAATGCACACGATGCGGTATGTTGCCCCAGTGGAGGGATGAGTAATCCACTGATACAATGTTGGCGAGGGCCAGGACCTCAGCACAGTGAGGCATGCAGAGAGGCATTCTGGGAAAACGAGCAGAACAAGTATGAATCATGGGGGTATTAGGGAACAGCTCAACAACCACTGTGTTCCACTTCTGCTGAGAGCTGGGTGATGACCGAAGTCTCTTAACAGCTGCTCAGGTTTGGAGGGGACAAACATCATGGGTACAAACTGGCTTGTTGGCCAGACCTCTGGCTGGACTTCAGATAACACTGTGGGGCAGGCGTGGGGAGTTTGTGTGTGTGTGTAGAGGACAAGGGGCAAACACACACTCTGTTTCCACATCAGTAACTGATACCCAAACCACTTAAATACAGCAGCCACATTAAAGTCACGTCTATGAACGCGTTGATAGATGTTGGTGCTGATTTAATACCGACACCCTCGGGGGGTTAAATTGGGCTGGAGCCAGTTGGAGCTGAACACTGCCCTTTCATCCAAGTTATATCCTGCCAAAGATCTTCCATGGGATAAGTCTTCATTCAAGAGGTATTCAAATAAAAAAACAATTTGTTTTTCCTAGAACTCATGGGTTATGTTGCCCCAAATACCAAATTCTTGCTTTCTTCCCTGTGAGGATCGTTTGAGGTCCTCAGCTGTCCTGACTTCTGGATTTTCCACTTAACTGTTCACCGACGCAGCTGAACTGGTGTCGGGATATACATTTATTTTCCTAGCGGTGGACTTATATCTGGTTCATACTGCTTTAACTGACAAGCCAACACGTCAAGGTGAGCTTGTGTGTTCGTAGCTACTGCTAGCTGTCAAGGTTCCTCATTTGCTACAATGGCGACCACTGTATCCTCTCAGGGGAATGTTGGTGGTAAGGTTAAGGATGTTGTGTCACGCCCTTGCCCAGCTGCTTTTGGTTTTACCATCTCGGCGGAAGGACCCTCACCCCCTCTGCATTGCATGTATGGGAGTAAAGCATGCCCAGTCATCACTTACAGATGCCAGTCCTGTTGCAGCCTCCAAAACCAGGGATAAGCCCTGCAGTTCCTTCAGCAGGGAGGCACAGCCTGCACCCCGTGAGGTTGATCTGGATGAGGTGTGCAAACAGGAAACAGTCAGGTTGGCTATCAACTGGCCCTCATCGCAAGATGACAAGTGCCGTGTGTTTGAGAGATTCAGAGTTCTGTCACTGATCTTTAATGATTATGATGCTTCAAACAGGATTTGCCAGACAAGGGTCGGGCTTTCCACTATTATTTGGCTGCAAATTCAGCCATGTGGACTTTGGTAATACGCCAGTACGTCAACACTCCCTGATATTGAGGTTTATGAAGGGAGCCTGTGGGCCTGCAGCCTGCACGTACTCCTTAAGTTCCTTCTAGGGACTCGCCCATTGTTTTGGAGGCACTCTAGGGTCGTCTTTTGAGCCCTTGGAGTGTGCAAACTTAAAGGCGCTTTCTCTTAAAACTATCCTGTTGCTGGCATTGACATCAGCCAAACAGATAAGGGAATTATATGCTTTGTCTGTGCATGCACCCCTGACTATGGGAAGGTGATCTTACACCCTAAGTGGCAGGTCAGTGAGTCTTTTTATAGCTGTCCTACACTGGAGCTGCTAGCCTTTTACACCCCGCCTTTAGCCAAAGAGAGCAATAGGCGACTTAATTCACTTGGTCTCATCTATTCGGACAGGACTAAGGGATTTTGGAAGGGTAACCAGTCATTTTGTGTCATGTAAGAGGTGGATTGCAGCTTCTGCAGGGGCTGTGGGCTGATTCCACCAGGGGTATAGCTACCTCATGGGCTCAGTTCAGGGGCATTTTTGTGAGTGACATCTGTGCCGCTGCAAGCTTGGTATCCCCGGTTCTCCGAGTGCCACTTTTGGAAGTCAAGGTTTATTTTGGATTAAACTCAGGAATAAATACTGGGAATAATAGTGCATTTAGGGGTTAATATTTTGCATGTTGCTTTATATTTAGGGTATTTGAGGAGGCAGGCATATAAATGACCTACAAAAAAAATCATAGTACTAATCAAACATATTTGTTGGAGGGACACTAAAAACTCACAGAGGGACTGACTTCTGTTCTCCATAGGTGTCAGAGCATATTTTTTTAAGTGAAAATAAGACTCCATCAACGTATGTTATATCCCATCATGTCTATTTTGAGTGTAATAGTACAACAGTGAGTGAAGGCAGGACCGTACACTCCCAACCTTCAAGTAGTATACTTTAGTATTAAAGATACTCCACTTAATAAACACACTTTCTGTGTTCTGACGCTTGAAGATGTTTAACGTATAAGATCATGTAGAGGACATGAAACTTGCTAGCTTTCCATTACTGGATGATTAATGTCAATGCCCGCTGATTCATTTTCTTTGGTATTCAGCTTCATACAATATGATGTGAATGCAGAAGACAACCATAAGCCAGTAAAGTAACGAGGGAGGTGGTTAAGAAATATTAATAGAGAATTAAATGGCATGTTAAGACAAAAGTTTTGGTTGGCTATAGCTCTGTTTACCTATTCAGTTCAGTTTACCTATTATACTGTAGGATTGATGTTTTGTGCAGGTGCAGACATCTAAAAAAACACCACATTGTTTAAACATGTTCTGATTTATTTATTACTACTACTACCCTGTTTCCAAATGTCTGCTATCACCGAGGAAGATGAGCACAATTACCTCAGCTCAAACATAGAAAGACCTGTCGGGTTTATTCTGGCACAACATTTTCCTTCAGCAGGTGGATCCTTGAAAGTTGCCATGTAAGATGCTGCATGTCACTCAACTGAAAACCCATTATGTAAATATTAACAAGGGAGGAAATCTGCTCCCTTCAAGCATCGCCAAGAAAGGTAGATATTAACTTTATCTACAGGAATCTGGTTAGTCATACATTTCATTTATACTAGTCATCAAAGTCAAAGCAGCCACGCCCTGGCGGATGACAGATGTGCCAAAAACTCACCCAGTAAAAATATGAAGGATGGTTTATGGCGAAATAGAAATTGACAGCCTAAGTAAATAAGAATGTGTCTCAAAAATCAGCCTGAGTATTTCTTTGAAGTCTCCTTGTCTCATTCCCTCTCCATCAGTCAGACAAGAGATCTGCATGAGTGATTCTACTCACTGCCAGCTATAATACCCCCCTCTCTCCAGCAGTGCTTTCTTAAATATGCATGCCCTACATTTTCCCATCACCTTCCAAATTCAAATGGATGTCCCCTGCTCTCGCCTCTATTCTCTTCTGCCTCCTCTCCCCTCCTGCCTCTGCTCTCCTCTCTGCAACTACGATTTATTTGTGGTTGACCCAATTTCCAGGTTTGATCCATACTGCGGTGTTGAGGCAGGCTGTGGAGCGGCAGGCTGACTGACAGACAGACAGACACAAAGGCACATCAACAAGCTGGCATGGATGCCTCTGCTGTGCCCATTACTGTGCCCACCCACCCCTTTTGCGAGAATGAACCCATCACTCTCCGCCTCCTTGTGCCAAACCCAGCTCCGCTTCTTTGTCTGTGCGGCTCCAGACGCACACACATACGCTACCCCTCCTGCTCCTCCACAACCCCATTTACGGTTTGGTCTGAAGAGAGAATCGGTGGCTCATCCATTGTCTCACTGATTCGCTGTAACAGAGTGGGATGCTGAGCATCCACAACAACTTCACACATCTTCCGCTCTTTGTAACCTATGGCCAGGAGCAGACCTGAGAAATTCATTATGTCAGAAAAGCGGAGGCAACTCTCTGGAGGGCGATAGTGGAGGAAGAGGCTGGAGATCTGGCTCGGCAGCTTATCCATTTCTCTGAGTGCATCATGACCGAAGGACATCTCCAGAAATTTTGGAAATCAGAAATGATTGTTCAATTTTGTGAGATTGAATACTGTAATACTCATCTAGAGCAGCAGCTACCAGCCGCTGTCTGCCCGGCTTAGTCAAAGCTGCTACTGCTGCAGCTGATGATGACATATAAACGTCTTACATAACTACATTACATTGTGCAATCAGGGCAGAGGGGTCTGATGAATCAGGACACAATGGTTTTATAATACCGTGAGATCATCCATGAGAAAATCTATGGGGTATGGAAAATGAGGTTGACCAATGATGACTGGTTCAAAGGAATAGTCTGACATTTTGGGAAATACACTTTCTTGCCTAAAGTTAAATGAGAATCTCAATAAAGCTCTCATAAATGTCTGTTAAAGGTGCTAGATTGGGAGTATTTTTAGTTTGTGTCTAGAAGGGAACCCGCAAATTACGAAATGTGATCTGAGATCTGCAAAAACTCTTGTGAGACCCACTGCCCGACGACCTATCCTAACCTTAACTATTCAAGGTCAATACCTTACCTTAACCATTCAAGGTCATTGCCTAACCTTAACCATTTAAGATCAATGCCTAACCTTAATCTCGCGAGAGTTTACCTAGTTTGCTGGTTCCCTTCTAGACACTACTGTATTTTTATTGACTTCGCATGGCTCTCAACATGCCGACGGCTGAGCCATTGGCTCACAGCTAACGGCACTAACAGTGCTAACAACAGCAACAGTGCTGACAAAGCTAACAGTGTTTACCTGAGGGGGAAAAGGAGGGTGGGCGCTACGCTTCCGCGATGACGTTATCAAATGTAACCGCCTAAAGAGAGCAGTGCAGAGCGGCGGCCTTGAGCTAGCCAGTGGGGCACGCTCACATGCGAGCACATGCACTAAAAGGCACGCACGGCCGGCTCGGCAATGATATATAGAGAACCTTAGCGACAGTTTTTCTGTGGACTGAGTCAGGCTAGCTGTTTCCTACTACTTCCAGTGTTTATGCTAAGCTAAACTAGCTTTTCCTGGAAGTAGCCTCATATTTATCAGACAAATATGAGAATAGTATCGATTTTCTCTTTTAATTCTCTGCATGAAAGCAAATAAGCATTTAACAACAATGTTGAACTATTCTGTAAGATATAGTGCAAAGTGGCAGAAGAAACAAAGCACCGGCACTCAGAGATAAAGGGTCTTTTTTTGTTTATTCTGGGCAAAAAGCGAACATATTTCAGCTGGAACACTGATGATGGCTTCTAGCTGAAACGCATTTGTTTTCCCCCACAATAAACAAAAAAAGACCCTTTATCTGTGAGTGTCGGTGCTTTGTTTCTTATATCCCTTTAAGAGTGTACTGTACAGTGAGGCAAACAGAAGCTGCTGCTTGGTCTAACCACAATTAGCTGTAGTGGCTGTAACACATGTACAGATACAGATGAGTCTTTCCGTTTCATCTCGGTGCACTTCTGTACTTCCTTCTTATTTTTAACCACGCTCTTTTCTCATTCATTTTTTTTCTTGTGTCTGCTTCACAGCTCTCTCTAGGTCACAGGAGCAGGAGTTGCTGCTGCTGAGTCAACATCACAAGTGGAACACTGGCCTCAGAATTACAAAGACACACACATAGACACAAACCAAATGCACACACACACACACATTCAGACAGACAGACACGACTATTAAGTTTACTGTACACTATGCCAGAGTAATCCTCTCGGCTACTGTGTCTGGAAGTAGGCTGAGTGCAAACATTCTCAGACTGACGAATAGGTGAGACCAATAATCTATGTAGATCATGATCCACTTGCAGGTTATCCACATCAGACAAGTCTATACTTGTTATAAATTCTTGAAATATTTGCATGTATGGTTTAGTTCATGTCTGCATGTTCAGAGCCAGCTTTTGTAAAACGTAATCCTGAGATATTTGATAAATATTAATAATTTTTAAAAAGTGCAATAAACGTGCCCTTGCTTTTGAAAAACAGAATCCCGAGATATTTAATACATAATATTTTTTTAAAAGTGCTATAAATGCGCCCTTGCTTTTGAAAACGAAATCCTGAGATATTTAATAAATATTCATAATTTTTAAAAAGTGCAATAAACGTGCCCTTGCTTTTGAAAAACAGAATCCCGAGATATTTAATACATAATATTTTTTTAAAAGTGCTATAAATGCGCCCTTGCTTTTGAAAACGAAATCCTGAGATATTTAATAAATATTAATAATTTTTAAAAAGTGCAATAAACACGCTCTTTCTTTGGGCTCATGTCCAATATACTGGATTGAGATCGCAGAGTGCACACATTGTACATTGAGTGCGTGTGACGTGAGTGTGAAGTAGCGATAAAGCACATGTGGTGCTATGGCAGACTAAGATAATTTCTTATCTTCATGTACTATTCTGACTTGTCTGTCCTTTCCAGCGCAAGTTGTACTTTAGTTCAGACTGTCCACTTGGATACATGTATTATGTTTATATTTCCTGCTTCCTTATAGGTTCGATTTTGTCTCTTAAAAACCTGGTAAATGACTAACTGGAAATTATTGTCTTAACTGAAGGAATTCTTTTTTCTGTCCCAAAGGTCCAAAATTAACAAGGCGAGGTGTGATTTTTTCTCTGTGATCTGCTTCCGTCAAAACTGCAACATCTGGTCCTTTTTAAAAATCATTATGAAAGACCTTCAGGCAGCCAGAATAAATCGTAGATGCTTTGTTTATGTGACATCTATTTGGCTGCTATTAAGGCGACTGCCTTTGGAGTGTTCACTGTTGATATTGTGAATTTCAGAATACCGTTTTATGTGTCCATTACATTTTGGAAAATGAAGAATACAATTTTCATGCTGTCAGCTTGTTTCGTGGTGTTCTCTTCTTGACCCAACCTCTTTAGATGATTAATCGATATGTTGATCAACAGGAAATTATCTGGCAAACATTTAAATAATTGAGTAATCATGTAAGTCATTTCTTGAGCAAAACTGTCAAACATTCCCTTGTTCCAGCTTTGTAATGTGAGGATTTCCTTCTTGTTATTTGTCTTTGTGTGTATTTTATTTTGTAAATTCATGTTTTTCTCACATATTATTTAAACTCTTGATTTGGGGAAAGGTCCATTTAATAAACCTACAGTTTCTTGACTCCTCCAGTCACATGTTTCACTTCTGTTATCGGTTATAATGCTGTTTGCATAGTCCAAATAAAAGTAAACTAAACTAAACTAACAGCTGTACCTGACCAAGTAAATGTGTTTGTGAAATGGTGGCTTAAAAGACGGGACTTTTTTATTGCTACTTTTTGCAGATCTGCTCTGAAACAGCTCAAAGTTTAAGTTAAAAGTAGAGCAAAAGTTCAACAGACAGTGTTCTGAATTAATTCCAAGTGTCATGTAACGGTCAGTGAAAATGGAGGAATGACGTTGTTGGCCGGCATGTAGAAAGTAGACTTACATAATCTGAGTAGTAAACCAGTGAGCAGAAAGTGATTCTGCCCCACAAACGGCAATAAATAAATCTTTTTCTCTTTGAGGCTGCCTCTCTGTGGCCTTCACAGGCCCTCAGTGATGTCATTTTATACGACAAGTGAGCGGTGTCAGCACATTTAGCTCTGCAATCACTAGCAGCACATGACCAGGGCCACATCAGGATCATTCCTACAACCATGTGACCTTTGAGATTGAGGCCGGGATAAGAGTGAGAGCAACGCAAACTCAATAAGACTTTGATACTTCCTTGTTTGTCAAAAACATTACTGACGCAACAGTGCAGATTTTTGTGCAACTGATATGGGGAAGACGTGTATGAACTGGGTGGGGCAATGGTTTTTAAGATACAGATGAGGTCAGATTGATCTTGTACTTGAAAAGATCACTCACCGAAGATCTCCCCATTCTTGGCATACTCCGTGACTAAGTAAAGCATGTTCTTCGTCTCCATCACCTGAGAGAGGGAGAGGACGAAGGAACAGGGGCCGAGGGAGGGGGAGAGAAGAGTGGGAGAGTGAATACATACAGAAGACCACTTTACAATATCAATATCATCAAATCATTTAACAGTCTCCTGCAACAAGAAAGAAATAGGAAAAAGAAAACTGTAACAACAGATACAAATGACCCAAATATTACACAATTATCCAAACGGTTTTCTCCGTGGTTCGTCTGGCATCCACAGAGCAAAACAAAATGCATGAATGGCCCAGGGTCTAAATATGGCATCCATGTAAGGGAATGGAGGTGGACGGTTGGTGTTGCCGAGTATATCTGAATGGTACTTAAAACCTTTCAGCCCTCACACGGCGCTGTGTTGTGTAGGAGGAGGAGAACCGATTTAGAAGCAGAAACACTCAGGAGATGAATAGAATTAAATGCGGAGGGAAGAATCAGATGGAGAGGGGAGGATGAATCAGACACAGTGAGCCAGACGTTCACACTAGAAATCCCACGCTCATTGTTTATGATCAATTTTCCATCTGTTACACTGACCGATTCATGGATTTAGGAAATGAAAGCCAGCTTTTTTTTTTTTGGTTGGCCCTGGTTGTGTAATAAACACATTTTGTCCTCTCTAATGTGGAGCTGGAATACAACTGATTGAACGATACTGAGCACCTACAGTATACCCGAGTTTAATTCATCAATCAAAACAAGTCGCATTATGAGCCAATACAGCATCTAATCTGGGAAATAAACCTTTCTCACAGCGGACATTTTGACTTGTCACAGCAGGAAAAGCACAGGTGTAACTAATAGTATTACCGATGGCTCTGGTTCATTCAGGAGTGCCAGTAAACCAGCATCAACAATAGCAGGGCCCTGGCACCAGCACACCTGAGTGGAATGCAGCCATTATTAATGTTATAAGTTACGCCTGTGTTTGACAAGATAAAATATCCACCACGAGAGAGCTATATTTTCAATTTATGGTGGATATCTTTCTAGTGTTTGTTGATCTTACAGTCAGCTGCATGCTCACTAGCTCATGTCGTCTGTCGTGGATCTATTAGCTGTTCCTTCACATGTTTTATATACCATTCTGGAAAGCGTTGGGCAAAAGTCAGGGAGACACAGCAGTTCATTTGGGCAGCATTTTCAGCTTTATCATCTAGGGTGACCAGATGTCCCGAAAGATTCGGGACAGTACTGAATAATGGGCAGTTGTCCCGAATCCCGAATCCTGTCCTGTTTGTCCCAAAAAAATAGTCTAAACTTGAGTTTTAATGAGTTATAGCCTGAAAAAAGAATTCATTAAATACTGATCGCTGGGAAACATTATTTTGGTGTTGCCCACACACGGTCACTGTTATGTCCGTAACCTACATGAACTATGGCGGTTGTAGTTTTTTTTCAAACTGTGTACAGTAGTGCCACGAATTGATAAACTACTAAAAAGAAAACGCAGGTAGACCGTGATGGAGCAGCAGCTAGGAGTATGGTGGAAGCTAGGGTGGAAAATCCTAAGACGCGTCCAAGAATAGTTAAATAAAGATAAAAAAAAAAGCAAACTCGGTGTTCTGAGAAAGGATTTAAGTCCAAAAAAGTTCGGGACGACTTGAAAGAGAGCGCTCCTGGGGGGCGGGGAGATGCGGCGAGCTCAGCTGCAAGCATACGCACGCCAGTGCGGTAAAGTCTTCAGAGAAAGCTCCGGCGACCATCATCATCTTAATCAGAATTGTGTGAACTTTTTATTTACTTTTACTTTATTCAGGGACAACATCAATATGTAACTGAGTCAGTTTTGTGCAGTCCTTTTGCAGGTTGATGTTCTACATCACAGAAACCAAAACCACTTTTTTGATATATTACTTCGGAAATCAAAAACATTTTCTTCAAAACACTTTTTCCATTCAACAAAAGAAGCCAAAGTTCACAAATGTTAAATGTAGTCAAAACACAAGCAGCTGCACAAGAATGTTGCCAAAATAAAATACACTAAAATTGAAATAATTATCATTTTAATCAGGAACTGTCCTATCAACAAATGAGACAAGCTTAATTTTACAGCTTCGCCGCCAGATTTTTTTATACATGACGGTTCAGTCAATTCAGTCAATACTCTGTGCTACGGACGAATTTCCGTTGGTACCAAAAAAGGTATTGATACCAAGCTCTACTTGCAAAGCCAGATATCAAGCCAATATGATGTCTCATGCGTTTGTATGAAGTGAAGTACTGTAGGGTAAACAGGATGCCTGCAGCTGCTTAACAGTAAAAGCCTTCCTGCACCATCGATAATCAACACTACACCACTTCAATACAGCGGAGATAATACATTAAATACACAGTATACAGTATATAGCCTTTCCCCCATAGCAGTTGTGAATAACTGCTACGGCAGTTGTGAATAACTGCTATGGGAGAAATAACTGAAGCCAGATCTCTGTCATGTAATAAATTGTAATAGAAGTGAATTCACAGTCTGAATTCCAGATACCAAGAGATGCAAGCTGCACTTTGTGTTTAGCTCTTCATGGCGTCTGACGCTGCCGATGAGAAGGTTTGAAAACCATCTAAACATTCTTCAACTGTCTAAACATTTTTGACTGATCCCTTCTGAATATGAGGCCATGAGGAAGAGCAGCTGTAGTCCCCGTGGGGAATCACATGCTGTATAGTTAGACTGTTTAATTTTTTAATACAAGACTGGAATTGAATAATTTATGAATCTAAACGTAATTGTTTTAATGGTTTTAACAGCGTGGGTATTAATTGTTGTGTTGAGGATATCGAATTAGGGTCATGATTCATCCAATATCCTCAATTTATTCAAGCATTTTCTGTAACATGATTGATGTTCAAATGGAGCACTTGTTTTGTAACGGAAGTACTGATAGACAGAGAGTGGTTTTGTAATTTAATTATAATAATTAAAACAATATCCAGTGGTAATTTTTTGACTGTTGTCAGAGGATGGTGAGATGCAAAAAAAGCCTAAAAGATAAAGAAAATGACGGCACACTGGGGTCAATAGCGAAGAGGCCACACAACACATGACAAACTAGAGTGGGGACCACAGTTGGGTTGTCTGTGTGAGTTCCCTTTGGGCCAACCGCAGTTTATGAAACTAGAAAGGAAATCACTAATTGACCCGAGCTGATTGGATGGATGGGCCGTTGGAAATAATGATTCACACCAAAATAACACAGCAGAGAGCTGGAACGGTGCCACATGGTTGTGTAATGATGATGAACACTCATTTACTTTCCCTAAACAAACTAACGGGAACTCGAAGGCTTATGTAATACAACTGAATCACCAAAATCTTTGAGTTATTGGCGGTTAGGCTATTTTGTGCCAGACAGCGGACCTCATGGTGTGAAACAAGTCACAGTCGCATGAGGGAAGTGACATTTATGGGATTTATTTCTATTAAAAAATGCTTTTAGCACACATCATATCTATTTCAATAGCACAAGTGTAAAGACCCCCACACAGCCAGATTATTTTATTCTTGGCTTTAAGAAATTAAAGCACATTTCTGCTGCATGGAATCATCTCACAATTAAAAATACATTTTCAAAATTAACCATGATAGAGATAGATCTTTTCAGTTTACAGTTTGGAAAGAAAGTCATTGTGTACAATGTATTTTCGGATAAGAGACAGAGACTATGGATCTGTTTGAAATCGCATACTAAATTAACAATTAAGTGTGACATTACCAGCAGACTGTTCACACTGAAGTAAACTCAAGCAATATGTCTTCTCTGCATCACATGCCAGATGAAAATTTGATGAATTGAATTGATTTGTTGAATTCAATTTTTTGTTTTTATCACAGATGTAAATCAACATTACCTCTTCTACTCAACTTAATATTTTCCAGTATTATTTTAAGGCAAATTAGAATTATTAAATGTTTTCTACAGTACAATATACTGTATATGTGTAGCCTGGTCCCCTAAAAATTACATTGCCATGCAACAAAACTGCATTGTGAATAACGTTTCGAGGGAAACGTATGTTGTTGCGAATTAAGTTTGTTTAAGAAGTATCACAAATACGTTTGTAATGATAGTCCCCGGAGGTTCGCGCAGGGAGGAGGTTGGGGTGGTGGATGGACTAACAATGACCGGACTTTTGCCCAGAAGACTGGTGTTCATGTCCTGTATGAAACTGTAAGTCAGCAATCACTTAGTTTAACCAAGTAGTTTTGTTGCGTTATTTACAACATTTACAACATTAACCACGTGTTTAAAACTGCTTAAAAGTGCGACCGTAATCCAGGAAAAAGGAGATAGGGTTGATATGTGAGCTCCTACGCTTTTCCTCTTAACTGTACCTTAATGTCACTCGCCATCATTTGAAGTTATTTTATACAACAGTTAATTATTTAAACCTTTGCAGTCTGCCACTGGACAGTCTGAAGAGCAGCAATGCAATTTTGGGATGGTTGATTATGTCCAGTAAGCTCACGTCTCACTCAGAAATTCTTGCTAATCTAGTATACATCGGGCATTTCTCACATACACAAAATTCACACACTACGCAGTTGGAACGCACCACATACTCAAGTTTATGGGTAGCATGTTAGTATGACAACACAGCTTGTGGTTTTCCTACTATGACTTGACAAAATGTCTTCCCTGAGAAAGGCCCTATGTGAATGAGAACAAGAGCAGAATTCACCACTAACTGTGTGATTTTGTAACTATGAACTGAATATTAATGTTACCGCACTTGATTCAGCATTAGTCTGCAGATGCTGTGATTTCTGTCAACTATTAAGTTTGCTCTTTACTTATAGAATCAGCAAATTATCAAATTAGTGAAACTCGTAAAACTGACCTAGTGCTCAGATAACTAACCTCAACATGTGGCAAAAACTTGCTTTGCACTAATTCATCTGCATGGAACTACCATCAGCTTGTAATAAGCAGAGAAATACCAAAGGACCCTGTTCTTGCTGTGGCATTGCTTGTAGTAGTTGTTGTCGAGCTACAAAAATAGAGCCCTTAAGTTCAATTCACATCAGATAATACAACATCCTTAAAAGAAACTTCTAGGAAACTGCAGACCGCTTCTTTTTAGCTAAATCATTGTGCAAATAAACACAACACTGTGTCCCCACATTCAAATAAATACTTTTTGAAGGTCCCATAAGGTCAGGGGCACTGACAAGAATTAATAATTGTTTTCAACAAGCAATGAATCCATTCTGGTTTAAATTAGATTTTTGTAAGTCAATAAAAACTGTGGATGTGAAATAGACCAAAATCTGATTTTAAAACTCAGCCTAAAATAGAGCCTGATGTCCCAGTACAATAATAAAACATTTAATTTATATAATCTTCAACAACTATGACATCATTTAGTTTCATACCAGAAGCACCTTCGCATGGTGCAGAGCACACACAGATGCACACAGTGCCAAATGTCAGTCAGTCATTAGCTATGCTCTCATATCTTAAACTATCCAGGGGTGGCAGGTTCTGCTAGGCAGCAGTTGTTTGCTAATGCATTAGAAAATGACCTGGATTGGTCCTGCGCTTCAATACCCCGACTGCTAAAGAACCAAGAGAGAAGATCAACAAGGAGCAGCGGAGAATTCTGCTCCACGAAACTGATTTGTTCACAGATTAGCCAGAGAGGCTCGGCTGATTCAAGGCCCCCTCAACAGATGTTACATTGGCCCCCGCTGCAATGTTTATTACATATTACATTATCGCCCCTGCAGAGGAGCCTTCTTTGACCAGGGGCTGGTTTCACAAAGATAGACTGGCTTACATGTAACTCAGTCTTCAGATTAATCTGTTGCACAAACCTGTCTTGTTAAACCTGTTTTAAATCAGATTACTTTTCAATGAATTCTGGGCAATTATTTCAAATTAATAAACATGGCCAACTGACCGAGCAACCATGTCAAACCCAAGATTAGCTCAGGATAGTTTCAATGAGAAAATGACTATGTCTTTACTGCTGTATATTTCCAATGAACTGCTGCTTTCTTTCTGTCCACAACATTGTTAGAAACCACAAATTACAAACCAGGTACCTGTGAAGGTTTCTGGTTAATTGATTTCTAATAAAAAATACATATATACATTTGCATAAAGCAAGCATATTTGCCTACTCCCTTGTTGATAAGGAGTATTAAATACTTGACAAATCTCCCTTCAAGGCACATTTTGAACAGATAAAAAATGTGTAATTAATTTGCAATTAATCAACGATTAACTATGGACAATCATGCGATGAGTTGAAATCAAATATTTAATCTATTCACAGCCCTAGAAATGACTTATATTATAATAGAAGATTTGTCCATATTGCCCAGCCCTTATTCAGACTTATGTAAGAGACATTACAGCTTTTATTAAATTAAAAGAAAACTTTTTATAAGTGTCAAGGTTGTGTGTGTGTGTGTGTGTGTGTGTGTTAAACAAATTAGTTTAGAGTAAATATATACAGTGTGGTGACATTCTTCCAACATCACTGCTACAATTACAGTGACAGACTGCAAGCAGTTGTGATGGGAAGTGTCAAAGAAAAAGTTAGATCGAAGCACCCGAGAGATAAATAAATCTCCTGAAAATCTCTTGATTGACAAGAGGCAAAAAACAAGAAGAAATCAAGCAATATCTTCACACAATGTTACAACATGGGGAATAACAATTTACAAAGATAGACAGATTACAGATGGATTAAAAGATACATAACAACCCCGATAAAATCATGATGTACTGTTGTCTAAATCAGTGAAAGAGAGGAAATCAGCACCACTAAAAATATTAATTTTGTCCACATCTTGCATCTTAGGTAGTCAAAAGACATTGAACTACTGTAGATAACTGAAGATAGAGGCTCACCTGGTACAGCTTGATGATGTGGGGATGGTCCAGCATCTTCATGATCTGAACTTCTCTGTAGATCTTCTCCAGATTGACAGCATCCAGTTGGGTCTTGTCGATGATCTTGATGGCCACCTGCAGAACAATACAACCGTCAGTTTCTCAACAGTATACGATAGAATCATTGTTAGGGCTCACAAGAGTTGATGGTTAACAAGAAACACACTCACATATACACTAGTAGAGACAGCAATTTAATATTCTCCAAGAAGCAAAAAGGAGACAGTGTGTTCTTTTCAGAGAACTGCGTCTGAGATGCAAGATAAATACTTAAATACAGCTCGTGCTGAAGACCTTCATAAACACTCTTAAAAATTGGGGCCGAGATGAAATATCACATGAAGGTACAGCAGAGGCAAACACGGGCCTCGTTGGATACACACACACACACACACACCCGCATTAACACGTACATGTGTAAATCGCACACTCACAACTTCAACACTCTTTGGCTTTGATTAATGATGTCCGGTGGGTAACAAGGCAATATTAACATCTCTCCTTCAGACTGTCTCATAAACAACATTTCATCAGTGTGATCTGAAGTGTTTCCAAGCGTCTGGGAGCCAAGCTGGAGGAGTAAACAACAGGAGACCCCGGTTCCCCTCTCAGCAATTGCACCACTGTTAGATGAAGTTAGAAAACTCTTACTGAGAGACCGAAAACAGGACTGCGTTAAAAGAACTGTAAGGGGCTGTGTTGTTTCAGGTGCTGAGAGAGACTTGAGATGAAATGATCAGTCGTTTAATCGATTAGTTGATCAACAGAAAATGAATCACAAACTACTTTGATAGATTTTTTTAAAAGCAAAAATGCCAAAACAAGTATCTGGTTCCAGCTTTTTTACTGTAAATATTTGCTAGTTTTCTTTGTCTTCTATGATAAACTGAATATCTTTGGCTTTTGGACCATTCAGACTAGGGCTGCAACTAACAATTATTGATTTTCATTGCTGATTAATCTGTCGATTATTTTCTTGATTAATCGATTACATTGTTTGATCTATAAAATGACAAAATTGTGAAAAATGTCGATCTGTGTTTCCCAAAGCCCAAGATGACATCCTCAAATGTCTTGTTTTGTCCACAACTCAAAGATATTCAGTTTACTGTCACAGAGGAGTAAAGAAACCAGAAAATATTCACATTTAAGAAGCTGAAATCTGAGAATTTTTACTTTTTATCTTAAAGAAATTACTCAAACCAGTTAATCGATTATCAAAATAGTTTCTGATTAATTTAATAGTTGATAACTAATCGATAAATTGATTAATTGTTGCAGTTTTAAACTGTAAGGGGCTGTGTTGTTTCAGGTGACAGTGAGACTTGAGCTGAAATGATCAGTCGTTTAATGGATTAGTTGATTAACAGAAAATTAATCTGCAACTATTTTGATAAATTTTCTAAAGCAAAAATGCCCCCCAAAAGCATCTGGTTCCAAATTTGTACATGTAAATATTTGACGGTTTTCTTCTATAAAATCTTTGGCTTTGGTCGGCGAAATCAACTTATTTGAGTATGTCCACTTGGGCTTTTGGGAAATTGGGAAATCAATATTGAAAATAATCGTTATCTGCAGACCTTATGTGAGATAATAAAACAGGATGCAGGAAGGCGGGTTTCATTAATAGATCCATGTGTTTGAAGGTTTATCGGAAGCCAAAACATTACAAAGCACTTTATATTACTGTCTGTGACCCAGGTTTGTCCTCTGGAAACCAGTGACAATCATTTCATGCTCCATCTTGACGATCATCAGATAAACAGCAGAACTACCCTGTTTATATTTCAAAGTATTTTGGCAGGAATTTGTGATTGCGTGTATTTGCCTGGCAACTGACGTCACATCGTGTTGTGAGCCAAGTCCAACGGTTTCTGTTAGATTACCCTGTATTGTTTAGTATTCCTGCAGTGTCAAAGCCTTATGTTTGGTTGTAATCTTAAAGTGAAGTCAGACTCCTCCATCCCACTGACACACAGTTTAATCCTATTTAGCATATCTGTAGTTAGCACTTACTGATGCAGTAATGGGTGTTTCGATGTGTTTAACACTCTCCATTATCACCTTCCTACCCACAGTACAGGCAGGTATGCAATCTGGCATCAAATCTTATGAAGAAATCTAAATCTTTTAATGGCACTCCAGCTACAAGTCGAGACCTCTAGGGCATGAAATATAAAATCGCTGGCCTACTGGATTACAGGGTACTTAGCATGAAAAGATCTGAGCCAACCAACTGATTACATTGTCAACACACACGCACACGCACACGCACACGCACACGCACACGCACACGCACACACACACACACACACACACACACACACACACACACACACGTCTGGTGTACTCTGTTGGCACAAGGTCATTTGAGGACAATGAGTTAGGGGAGATTTAGCTCATACATTAAGTAATGAGAGCAGAAAAGGCAGGACAATGCTGCGATCAGAGACGGATAAATGTACGACCCACTGAGCTGACAGGCAGGACCACTTGGGAATGAGCCAGCACTATGTGAACCCACAAGCTGCAGTATGTACATAATGGGATGAATGGGTCAGTATAACACGCAGGAGCCATGAGTAGAAAAAGTAGGTTATGCACACAGGTACACCTGTCTAGGAATATGCGCATCAAATCTGCTGTTTCATGTGTCATTAAACTCTGCTTTTCTTTACACACACACTCCCAGATAACATCTCTTTTGCCCTGGCAAATTCACAAGGCAGATGGCATCACATTAAAGTTGATAGGCTGCCTCTCCAGCTGACCTTGGCCACTTCAACAAACAGCCTCGCTCTGGTCATGGGCCTGGCAGAGCCAAGCAGCTGCAGTGGCTCTCTCTGTAGCGACCAGAGCTGGCTGGCTGGGTGACCTCTAGGAAAACCAGTGGCCTGAAAACCAGCAACAACATGCATGTTTTTCATCCAACCCAAATACCACACCGGCTGAGGTGAGAGGTGCAGCCACTTAGTGAAATCACCTGGTGTAGTGTTTGGCTGAAATTAAAACCTGCATTCACATCAGTGTCACACGGTTGCAGATTACCTGGCTAGACTAACGCTGCGCCACCACTTCACAGGCTCTAATAACCAGATTAACACGATGACAGCACTGCCTTATTTAGGGATGCACCGATCCGACTTTTTCAGTCCCGATAGCGATAACGATACCTGGGCTTTGGGTATTGGCCGATACCGAGTACCGATCCGATACCAGTGTTTAATTAATGAGCTGTATGCGTCACTGTGTGGAAGTGACTGGGATCATTATTTTATGTGTAAGGCAACATCAGGCTTGACTTAAACATTGCTTTCCTAACTTTGTAAAACAAAATGTAACAAACAAATACACAGATAAAAATTTACTGAATTGTTATTTATCATTAAAATAATAAATCGTACACCAACAACTTGGTAAAAAAAATCTTCAAAATTAACAGGAATTACAATTCAACTGTAAACCTTTTTAATGCAGCAACAAATTGGTCAAAACTTGAACAGTAATTCAAATTCCAGTATATAATGTATATAGTATATAAACATAGAATTGAATTGAATAGATCAGCCCTATTATCACCGATACCCAATCCAGCTATTTGAGTCAGTGGCACGATATCCGATCCGGTATCGGTGTCAGTGAATCCCTAGCCTTTGTTATTCATTAAACCTACAATTGGCTTCATCTGGCTGATGCAAATCTTTGTTTTTCTGTACAGCACGATTGCTCACGTACAAACAGTTGGAGGCTCTGTGAGGTCAAAGATCAAAGTGTGCAACTGTGACTATTTTTCAAATCACTCCCTCTGTCTTCTTCACACACAGACTGGACACTCTTTAACTCCCTGTGTGTCTGTCATTACAATAGAAAAGCCACGGCACTCAGTGGTACCGATCAAGAAAGGCCTCTCTGTAGAGAGAGATGACATAATAAAACTATTAGACAAATCCAAGCCCTGTTCCTTCAGCGCTCATGCTGCATCGCCCCCAGAGTGTGCAGTGTTTTTTAACATATCAAACTAAGTGGAGACCCCAGAGCCAGTTAGTGGATTGCAGTGTGCTTGCATGCATGCGTGCAGAACACACTTTGCTTTCCAATTACAGAGCTCTTCTGGCTGGCAAATCCTGCTCCTCACACACAGAAAGCTCTCGGGCACTGCTGGCACAAGAAATCCCACAAAATCATTATTTGGATTACATAATGTGGGACCACCGACCCCCATGCTGCATTGCATACATACATACATGCATGCCCCAGATACTGCTGATGTTTACAGCCAGCCAGACTACTAGAGAGTGGGAACACTGTGTCACTGTCTGGGGTCATTACCAAAAAGGAGTGTGCAGGTGTATGATGCTGGTTTGGCACAGGAAAGAAAGCATGTTTACAGTTTCCCAGCAGCACTGGTGGTCAGACCTCTTACTGGCAGTGGCTGATGGGAGGAAGAGGGGGTGAAAAACATGCAGTGAGTCCTGTACCTGCAGGTATTCACCAGCTGTTGCTCTGCACTGCACTGGAGCAAGCCAAGTAACCACAGTTACCTGATCCCAAGTTTCTATTTAGTGCACCATGTGGACAGCATTTCGGCATCTGGGGGTGTCAACTAGTTCATAAAAAGTTATGTAACTCCTCAGCGGAACAGTAGCATAAGTTAGCTTGTAGGCTAACTAGTTTATACACTCACCTCGGTCTTGGTTATGCGGTGTCGAGCCAGCTTCACGACGGCGAAATTGCCCTTTCCTAAAGTGCGCTCGATGTCGTAGAAGCCCACTCGGACGGGACCTCGGAGCAGCGGTTTCTGGACACTAGTGTCAGCCATGACCATGCTGTTCTCACTGGGGACCGAGTAGAGGAGGTAGACGAGCAAAAGCGGTTTTTTGTTTTTTTTGTGCTCCAGCAGCTTTACAGATAAAGACGAGGAGAGGAAAACAAACCACCCGCCGAAGCCGCCGCTTCTTCTCCTCCTGCCGCCACCGCCACAGCTCCAGGCATGTCCATTAAAACTAGTTACCGTGGCGACACTCTCTCTCTCTCCAACGTCACAGCGGCGATACAAAACAGGCCATTTGCTGTCACACACCAGCACAATAGAGCTATAATATTTCAGCTATACGTCTATCAGCTACCAGAGCTCAGCGTAGCACACACACGAGTTGACTTGCAGACAGAGAGAGAGAGAGAGAGAGGGAGAGAGGGAGAGAGAGGCATCATGTTCTCTCCGGTTGACGTGTATTGACGTCAAAGCCATAGGGGTATTTGTACAGGGGGCGGGGCCAACGAGGCTCTGCTCCACCACACTTCAGTGCCAATTGGTTGCCAGGACAACCAGACCCAACCTCTTACGTCAACCGGTAAAATTGCTATTCTGAAGATCTTGTTTTTGCTTTGCTCTGCTTTGCCCTCTGCCTGATTGCACGCATATATAGGTAACTTTGAAGTTTTTTGCCTCCTGCAGGTGTTTTAATAAGCTTTTTTTTTTTTATGTTTATATACTTTATATAGGTGAAAAGGGGTTAAATGCATTCAACATAAGCCTGATGCACTGCACCCCCATAGTAATAATGTGCTCTGCAAGAATGAATGGAAAAAAATAATATGCAAGGATTTAACATTTAAAAGAAAAAATATTACATAAAAAAATCACAGCATTTTTTTTTTTTACTTTTTTGTGAAAGGGTTAAATTCATTCAACATCAGACAAATCCCATACATTATAATATATAACATTATATTATGTAACATGGCAGGTGAAAAGGGGGTTAAATGCATTCAACATGCATACATACAACTGCACCCCCTTTTAACATTTAAAAGAGAAATATTTTATAAAATATCGTTTTTACTTTTTTGTGATATAATTCAGAAAAACTGCCATTAAAAAATCCCATACATTATAATATATATAACATTATATAATGTAACATGGCAGGACCTCATGTGAAACTAAACATTTTATCAGGCACAAAGACACTTTGGTCAGCTACATAACAGCGCCATCTGTTGGCAAACATAGGAAAATGAAGCAAGGGTCATTATATACCTCTATATCTTGTTCTCTGGTTGTTATAATTACACAAAATTGATCTGGTTACACTTTATTTTGACTGGGAGAACCTCCAAACTCCCTACTATAAATACCCTCTCCCCTTTTGTACAATTATCCTGTGGGAGAGGTGGTTGTCATTTCTTTTGGCTGACTTATTATCCTAATCCATCCCATTATTTCTCATATTGTTTTGTTTATTTTTTTGTTTTCTAAATGTTATAATGTCTATCCCAACCTGCCAGTATATTGATTTTAATGAACTGGCATTTAGAACTACTACTACTACAACTATAAAGAGCTCCTGGTGTCACGGCGTCTTTATTATCTGACCAACACAACACAGAAGTGAAACGCTGTTCTCAGTAAATCAGTATTTATACTTAAGTAACAGGCATTTTGCATTCTCACACATCTAATGTCACACAGACACTCCCCTACACACTTATACGAATACAAACACATTACTCATATTATTATTAAATAAAGAACGCAACCACAACATCTTGTAACCAAACTTTATTTGACACCCACAGATCACGTCATGTTTGCAGCTCACATTCACACCCGGCAGTTGTTCTCGTCAGCTCATGCAGTGACAGTCTATAACACACAGCAGTGGATTAGTAAGCGGGCAGGCAGAGCAGCGCTCTGAAGGCCTCCGCTGTCACGCATACACTTCCTGAATGTAAGAGTTCCAGATGTGCTTTTGGCATTTCCTGTCTAACATTCTCCAAGAACACACTCAGCCTCTCCTTACTGGGATTGCTACATCTTTCCAAGACCCAGCAGCCCACTCAGAAATAACACAGGCATTTGTGATCAGTAATGTATATCCATGATTATTTTACAGACTTACAAGGTATGCATATGCTTGATGAATGAATCCATGACAAAACTCCTATAAGTCTCTGTATTGTCAGATCAGTGGTAGGGTTGAGTTTCCCTCACAGTCAGGTGGAGTCGGGGGAAAAGGCCACCACAGCTTTGAGGTTTACTGGGGTCAGCAGAGTTCTGTCATCAGTATTTCCGCATGTACTGTCCTGTTCCCTGACATCAGAGTACAAACAGGAAGCCTTACACTGGGCTGACGGCGCTCTCCGGCTCTAGAGAAAGGGTCAACTCCGCCGCCGTACAGAGACAACAGGATCTTTTTGTCCTCGTGTCTCATAATATCTGGTGACGTGATTGGAAAACGGCTGAGCAGTTTAATTCGGGATTGTTTACATGATGAGTAATCTTGCGTGAGTCCTCAAAACTTGCACTTATTCCCAGGGGTTAAATGTGAAATCCACCGCGCCGAATATAGCAGCACTGCTGCACCGCTAACCTGACCTGACTCAGTAATGCTTATTTGAGTTCATTGATGTCTCTTTGAAACCAAAGCCTTCGTGCTGCTTTGAAGTTACATAATTTGTCAGAGTATTTGTCCAGATTAATATCTCAATGTTACAGCAACACCACAAGGTTGACATTTGTGGCTTTGCGAGAAGTGTCTCAACAACTATTGGATTGGATACCCTAAGTTTTCATCTATTTAATACTTTGGTTTATAACCAAATATCTGCAAAGCTACATGACATTCCCCTCGGCATCAGCTGTACTTTGTGTTTAGTGCTAATTAGCAAACATTAGCATGCGAACACACAAAAACTATGATGGTGGTAAACATTATACCTGTTAAAGAGCAACATGTCATCAACATAGCATGGCTGCAGTCTTGTTTAATAATAACAATTATAAAGATTTGAAATATACAGTATCAGTATTTTTAGATGACTCATCTAGTACTCTTGAATCCAAAGGTGTGCCGTGCACAGATTCACAATTTGAGAACTCTATCGGTGGGGTTCTGGGAAGTTCGGGGCCTAAATCACAGGTGACAAAACTTTGGGAAACCCTGCTTTAAATGGGAACTATACGCCCATTTTCAAAATTATGTTATTCCTATGGCCTAAGAAAGTCCCAAAAATATTAGTAAACATGAACAACTCTCTCCCAAATCCAAAATCTAGAGTGCTAAAACTCAAACTTGTGATGTCATAGGGTATAAAGTGTGGAGCTGCTCCATAGACGATGAATGGGAGACTGATTTCGTGGACCCACAGAATGTTTGTTTTATTTTTTATACCCAAATGAGCTTTATTCTATTGTAGTGTTGTCAGTTGTGAAACAGAAAATGTTCCCATATACTCAGAACATTCCTCTGGGTGCTCTCAGTGTCATCTATAACATCTCTCCCTATTCATTGTCTATGGAGCAGCTCCACACTTTATTCCCTATGACATCACAAATTTGAGTTTTAGCGCTCAAGTTTTTGGATTTGGGAGAGAGCTGTTCATGTTTACTAATATTATTTGGACTGTCTAAGACCATAGAAATAACATGTATGAATTTTGAAAATGGGCGTTGTTCCAGCATTTATCTGACGTGCTCAGGATGCAACACTGGAGATACACACAAGAGATAAATTATTGGAACATAGGTAGAAAGGGTGGTGTAGTAATCCTGCACCACACAAGCAACCAGTAGGGTGTGCAAGAAGAAAGGGATGGAGAACATTATGTTCCTCTGTCTAGCCGGGTCATATTCGACAGCTATGAGGTTGAAGGACACTCGCAGAAACCAGATATGCATCAACAGTATTATCCATAGATCTCATTTTCCACCCAACCAGTCTGCCGGCTCTGAGCTTTGCAGGTCTCGTAGATGTCATTGGTCACAAAGCCGCTCTCCCTGGCCGTACATGTCACATTCTCATATTCGTCACACTGGGAGCCCTGGGAAGGAGCACAGGGATGCTTTGTCATGATGCTTCCCGGCATGCTGCCGTCCAGAGTGGGATGAGTCAGTTTAGTGATGTCACTAAAGGCGTAAGGTCCTTGTATGGCATAAGGTGAAGCTGTTGTTGACATCCACGGTTTTGATCTGCCGGGGCAGCTTTCTGTTTCTGTCTTCCTCCTGAATATGGAAGAAATGACATTAAAGAGCGCAGTGGGATCATCACGACAAGCTGCTGTGAGACCACATAAAGTGATAAAACATATTTTCCCTATGTGTCGAAACACAAACAAAGATACAAGAAGTATATATCAGGTATATTGTGTACACACTGGCCAAAACTGAGTAAATACTTGGAGAAGAGCTGCATTGATGTGCATTAAAATGCTTCTTAATAAGTCATTTTATTACTCTGCATCCAGAAACGCAATGTTATATATATTTGAAAAACAACAGATAAGTACATGGTATTGTAATTTTAGTATAACAGCTTATACTTTTCTGCTTTTACCTCTTGGCATGGTGTTTGTAACAGAAGAACCCAGCAGCTGCAAACAGCAGCAGCAGCAGAGCAGGAATAGTTGCATAAAGGATGTAGGAAACATACAGGGTGTCGTCTGAGAGAGATACTGCAAAGGAAAGAATATGACTTGGCATAACTTCTTTTAAGATGACTTTACAACATAGACCTTAATCCTTGAATAGTTTGGGCACGTCACCATTCTGTTACTACTCAAAGCAGTATTTTTTAGTAGTTTCCCTGAAAACATAAAGTGCTTTTTATTCTAAGTATCAAGAATAAAGTATATGTTTTATTTTTATTTTCTTACCTGATGACTCAGGTAGTCTCATTTTTATCCTCTCATCACTTTCTGTAGTTGTTAACACGTTTGGCCTCACAGATGGAACTGGAGCAATCAGAAAACAAGTTAACATCATCAGTTGAATATTACAAGAAAAAATATGACACATGACATTGTTTATCAAACCGTTGCAGATTTCTACAACTGAAAAGAAACAATAAGCAAAACATGTGAGAGTATGAATTAAAATATTAAATGCATCATGTATAACAAATACCATGTATTTTCCCTAACTGTTTGAATTTCCCTGTTTAAATGTCCTTATTGGTAGATGGTGTGATCACATGCATCTATATGCACATTTATAGCTTAAGATGCATGTTTGAAGTTTTTCAGAATGTAAGTGAATACATGTGTTGTATAAGGTTTGAATATGTGTTGATTCACCTTTTGTAAAACTGAAGATTTTGACAATTTCTTTCCTGAATAACACCTATCCTTAATAAAAACAGAAAGATATTTGCTGCAAAGCTGAATACATCATACATGTACTGTATTGTACTGTGCTGTACTGTACTGTACTGTACTGTACTGTGCTGTACTGTACTGTACTGTACTGTACTGTACTGTGCTGTGCTGTACTGTACTGTACTGTACTGTACTGTACTGTACTGTGCTGTACTGTGCTGTACTGTACTGTACTGTACTACATGTGACCTACAGATTATATAACGTAAACAACCCAAACCTTATACATTTTGACCACTAGAGGTCTTTATTTACACAAAAGGGAAGATGACATTTAAAGTAGTGATGACCTTTCTTGATCTAAGTATAAACACATGTGCAGTCAATTGTTATCTTTATACCCCACAGAAACATCATGCATACAAGGACAGTATTTACAGCACGTGTGGGGTAGTTAAGTACATGTTGTACCTGCATGTGCTGTGTTCCGTTCCTCTGGTACTTTTTCTGCAAAAGACAGAGAAAAGTAAGTTGATGATGTAATCAATGCTACTTCACTCAGCTCATTAAAAAAAGATGAAGTACATAAAGGCATGCATTCAAGAACTGTATCACATCCGAAATAGAAAGAAAAGAAAAAAAAAAACAGGAAGAATCGTTAGAAAATGAAAAAAAAAATAAAATGAGCCCAGAAAAATCTCCAGAGGAGTAAACTGTTTTAAGTATATATATATATATATATATATATATATATATAAAAAAGCTTTAGGTTGTTACATAAATATGACCACAAAGTGTGCACACAGATTTATCGAAGGGATGGTTCACAGTTTGAAAGTCCCTTAAAGGACTTAAAACTGATTAATAATTTAAAGGTGCTAAATGTGAGATTAGGGGCATATCTATTGCCTCCGCACGGCTCTCAACATGGCGACATCTGAGCCAGTGGGTTGTAGTTACCGGTGCTAAGAGTGCTAACAGTGAAAACAAAGTTAACACTGCTTATAAAGCTAAGTGTTAACCTAGGGGGGGAACCAGAGGGTGGCGCTCTCGGTCTGTACGGTGTTACCAATTGTAACCGCCATATGAGAGCAGCGTAGAGCATGAGCTGTGAGCTAGCCAGTGGGGCACGCTCACATGCACGAACATGCACTAAAAGCACGTGCGGATGGCCAATTATGTCAACAAAGCACGGAGAAGCGCAGATTACAACACACAAAGAGGGAGTGTGACTTCATTCTCAGCTCAGGTAGACATTACGCCTCTATATCTTTATATAGCAAATGTCTGTTTGCTGCTATATTAATAGTCTGGATATAAATAGAGCACCTTTAAGATATCGGGTATACCTTTAACACAGGCAGATACTGTATATCTTTTTGGGTTTCCAGAGAGCATGAGCAGTAATCCAGGAAACCAACATTAATATTGCACATTAGTTGTTAAGAGCTAGTGGTTGACAGCGGTGGCCCCGTTTCAGTAATGTTTTTTGGAAGATAAAATTCAGATTTTGTGGATTCAAGAACCAAATAAAACCAAAGAGTGTCAAATTTCAATAATTCCCAGCAGTGCGCAGCAAGGTACACCAGCACAGTGTCTGTGATCTACTGGCTCACCTTCTGGGTATTTGCAGACAAAGTTGTTCTTGGAGTTGCAGTTGTCATCGTTCCACTGGAACAGGAAATGACCTTCCTCGTCGGGCGGTGCGTTGGGCTGGTGATACAGAACCGCACACATTTCAACGCCACACGATGGCTCGTCCCAGTGCCAATTCCTACAGCAAATAAGATGCACAAGTTTATCGCATTTATATTGGACAATTTACATTATAGCATGCACAGTTTTACTTCATATCTGAATTTCTTATTCCCAAATTCTTGCAAAGGATTGTATATCCATCACTCCCACACAAGCACCATTTGATCCCTTGAGATCCCGCATACTTTTTTCACTGATGCAGCCGAAACATTCATACACAGAGTGAAATGATAAAAAAGGAGAAAGACCTGTACTTGGCCTTGCTTCCATCCAGCCAAAAGTACTGGGAAGGGCAACCTGGGTTTGTTGTCCCTGCCCTGTGGCGCTGAGGGTTGCGGCGAAGCCCGATCCAGAAGTCTCCATCTCCAGCCTGCAGCTGCTGTATGAACCTCTCCATCAGTCGCTGCTCGCTCTCTGTCTCAATGCTGAGCAAGTCACCTCCATCCGACCTACAGGCCTGCCTGGCATCCTCAAAGGTCAGCCTCCGCCTGCTGTCCTGGATGTAGGACACCTTGTAGCATGGGCGCTCTGTCCCACGCCGACAGATCCTTTGGCCTGGACGATGCGGTCAGCATCAGGGAGAAAACAAGATGATACATTTTTTTGTTTTCTGTGGCAAGAAGATTATAAACAACCTACAGAATCACGGACAAATTAGGAACCAGAATTTGTTTTTGCAAAAGTCTTGCCACATTTTCCTGCAACGTGGGTAGGGTAAACCATATGAAATTACAGAGTAAAACCTATATTTTTAAGGACTTAAAAAAAGATGTTTGTTTTTTCTAGATTTGTGCCACTTGTGCATTTCAAAATAGTTTGGATGCTGTGGTGCACTGTGACCGATTTCAAATATGTGAGTCTGAGCACGTCTGAGATGCAGTGACTTGCTGCGGTGGCATAATGAGGAGCTTTATTATTGATTGAAGTATGTTAATTATGGTTTTACACAATGAATCTTGATTGTCTAAAGGCGCTAATGGCACATCACTTAAAGGTAATTTATTATTATTATTATTATTATTATTATTATTATTATTATTATTATCAATACGCCAACTAATAAACAGAGACAATAGATAAAATCATTTTACAGCTAAATCGTACACTACAAGATGTTTCTGCAAACATTTGAGGCGAGAAATAGGCATTACAGTAACAGAATATTGATTCATATTTGATCAGCGCTGCCTAGTTTGACCATTTGATCGGAGTTCGCAAGTGATTGACAGCTGCTCATAGACGGCAGGCTCCAGCTCGGCTCCGATTGGTTGTTTTCCTACGGTCTGTGAAATCTTGCAGATGCCATTAGGAGCACTGGAGGACACAGAGGCCCATGATTTTTTTCAGATTTCCTGTCTCATGCACTACTGTCAGGATATAGAGGCCGTTTTATAAAAATAAACTTTTTAAAATCATATTTGCTCCAATTCTACGCACTGTGACCATACCTGTGACCATACCATACCTGTGACCCCACATTACAGGTTGTAGGAGTTGAAAACATGTACAAGCGATACAATACTGACAAAAATCTCAGACGTCTTATCTCCTTGAAATGCTTCTATCACATTTATTTTTAAACTTATACATAATAGAAACATAGTGCTATAGATGGATGTGCATCTGTTGCATAATGGTGTAGGTCTAGTTAGTATACATATAAAATGTATATGTGTACTAACTAAACCTATGCAGTGGTGGAAGTACTCAGATCTTGTACTTCAGTAAAAGTAGCAATACTAGCATGTAGAAATACTCTGTTACAAGTAAGGGTCCTGCATTCAAAATCCTTCTTAAGTAAAAGTGCAAAAATATTAGCATATGAATATACTTAAAGTACTAAACGTATAAAAGTACACATTATTCAGAATAATGTATATTATTGAATTATACTTATTGATGCATTAATGTGTTCATCACTGGTTAAGGTGGATCTCGTTTTAATGACTTAATATACTGCTGGGTAGTTTAATCTATAATAATACATCAGAATGTATTAGTTGATTTATATTTTGTATTAATAATCTGAATCTGTAAAGTAAATAAAGTTAATAAATCAATGTAGTGGAGTAAAAAGCACAATATTTCCCTCTGAGATGTCGTGGAGTAGAAGTAGAAAGTATCAGAACATGGAAATACTCAAGGAAAGTGCAAGTACCTCAAAATTGTACTTAAGTACAGTACTTGATTAAATGTACTTAGTTACTTTTCACCACTGAGTACATGTTATACTGTTGTGTTTTTCTAAGCATTCTTTACTGCTCCTGTTGGAATAAAATAATTGTTGATTTTTTAACTGCAAAGTAGTAATGTGTTTTTGATACCTTCACTTTTTTTCATTATATCATACCAGGATGTTTGCTGAAATTGATTGGATGTGACACAGCCCTACCTAGAAACATTTCCACCAGCGACACTGATATAAATGCTGTTGTTATCATCACAGCCTGCCTACACTGTTAAGAATTGGCAGCAGGGTTGCCTTTATTTTACTGTAAAATTAACATTATTATACTGTCGCTGAAATTTACAGCCTTGTACTGTTAATGAAAAATACAGTTTGAACTGTTTTTTTTAAATTATTTTCACAGTATTTTACAGTTTATTTACTGTTTAAAGATACATTATATAGCTGTTTTTCACCTTTCTTTTACATTATCTTACTGATAATGCACTATTTAGGTTGTATTTTTTACATACATTTTAATAAACATAATTTTTTGCCTAGATGAATAGACTTAGCAGGTTACAGACATAGGAATAGTCACACCAAATACAATTAAAGGCACTTGTTAGGAAAAAGGCTACAATAGACTTGTTGACACTTTTCCCAAAATGTGTGTCTATAGCTGGCTACAAGCACAGAATGCAAACCATAACAACATGTGAGTGAAGAACAATGAAGTTAATTCACTGATTCTACAAGCATGTACAATGTACAAGCCTCACATGAGCAGATCAGGTCCCAGAATTAAAAAAAATACTGCATGAAACTGTTACTGATGATACTTTAGACAGTTGATCAGCAGTAAAGTGCTGTTTTATAAGAATGCATTATAGTCCAGTTGAAAAACGGCCTATGAGCGTAATTTAAAAGCACTGTTCTTAGCAATAACAGGTTAATACTGTTGAAATCCTGCTGTAAATTAACAGCAATCGTTTACAGTGTAGAGTTATGGAAAACTATGCGACCTGCTGACTTCAGATCGGTGATCTGAATACACCCAGTTGATGTTCATTTTCCACCACATCACGTGCTGCTGTGTGACTGCAGTCTGTTTATCATTACAGTGCAGCCTTCATGCTGTATGTAGGCTATATACGCTTCAGGCTTATTTACACTGGTTGTGGGATCAACCTCGTTACATTAATCCACAAAAACAAATGCACAGCCTCGTTCAGTTGCATGCAAACTTATTTTTTTAAAACTTTTTTGTCGGTACAAACAAACAAACAAGTCGAAGTATTACTTTTAAAATAAAATACACAGCAATAAGCCTATTGCATTGTCGCAGTGGAGTTTAAAAAGGGAGTTTTCGCTTTCTTACCATTTATTTTAGACGTGGATCCAGGGTGGAACAGCACGGCGATCACGGTGCCAAACAGCTTCATAAAATCCATTTCTACATATTTCACCCCGAGTGTGTTGCACGATTAGTTTTAAAATAAAGTAGTAGTTCAACTTCAGATTCTCCAACCCTGATGATAAACAGACTATAATGACAGAGAGGCAGCAGAGAGGTCTGTCCAGTCAGACTAGTGGAGGCGTGCATATGGCGTCTGGCTGAGGGGAAAAAACATCAAGAGGGAGATAGTCCAAGATTTTTTTGCTTTAGAAAAAAGAAAAAAAAGTAGGCTATTGTTGCTTTTCAGTGAATTCCATCCCCTCTAGATGTAAACTCAAAGCACTAAGGTTGAGAATTTGTGCATTTTGTCTTTTATAAATAGCAAAAATCCCATTCCACATATAGTAATGTCATTATCATGGAGATGAATAGAGTTCTTTGTGCAAACTATGCATCATGCTCCCTGTATTAACATAAAGAATGAGCATCTCTCAGTCTTTTTCCACCACACACACACACACACACACACAGATTGAGTGCTGTCTGGGGAAACATACAGCTCAGAGGAGAAAATGAAGCCAGAAAGCAGAAACAAGGTTGACTTCAAGATTGTAAATGGTGCGTGTTAAAAGTACAACTCAGTCTTTCCTTTTCTTTGTCTGGTATAAACACACTGGTCTCATATCATGATGTGATTCAGTTTGTCGACCACATTTCTGATGTGGCCGGTGATTATAAAAAAACATCTCCCATGAAAGCAAGTGTAAGTGTTTAAAAGGAAAGTGACTCACTGTGAAAACACCATGAGAGACAGAGTAAGGACAAAAAGTGAGATAGGGAGAGAGAGATTGGAACAGGAAAGCATGCAGAGGAGGAAGAGGAAAGGATTTTTTTTTGGAGAGCCAAACTTCCTGTTCATTGCTATGGTTTGGTTTCCAGGCATTGCAGTTTCATTTCCAGAAAATGAGCAATTGTGAGAGTCTGGAGCAGTCGTAGGGATTACGCAACAAAAATAAATCATTTTACACGGTTTAATCCCCCAAAAGGCTGAGAGACTGACAGGTTAAATGTTGGCTTGCTCCAGTTCTGGTTGAATGAAAGTTGTTGTTGTCAGCAGCACTCCGTGTACTTGTTGTTTCATGTAAATGTAGTTGTTTGTAGTATTAATCTGTGTTATTCGTGCGGTGAGTTTATTGGATTTAATTTCAGCACTGTGTGCTGTTCAAATAGCAGCAAATGGGGCATGCTTCTCTTCAATGTGGGATTTAAATGGTAATGGTTTTGATGCAAACTATTTGACCACCACTGTGTTATAAAGAGACAGAAGCAACGTTATGGATAGTGATCTCCTTTATCCTACTATGTGTCATGTGTCATGGGAGTCGTCTCTTCCAGGATGACAACCCTTTCACAGGGTGCACAAAGGGTCACTGAATGGTTTCATAAGTATGAAAATGATGTGAATCATACGCTATGTGGCCTTTTCATTTGTCCCCCATCTACTTATTAGCTCTGTTGCAGTTTTAGGGGCATTTAATAGCAGAAATGGAATATAATATTCATAATTATGTTTTCATTAGTGTATGATTACCTGAAACTAAGAATTGTTGTGTTTTCGTTAGCTTAGAATGAGCCCTTCATATCCACATAGGGAGTGTGGTCCTCTTCACAGAGTCCGCCATGTTGCTCCGCCATGTTTCTACAGAACAGACTCCACCACAGTTCTCTGTCATGCTTGGAAAGGGAGGGGTGAGCGGACGGGTATTCAATTTGTTGCAATCTGAAACCTCACCACTAGATGCCACTTAATCCTACACACTGCTCCTTCAAGATAAATCCCAATTTACTTACTGAATTCCTCACATTTCCCCAAACTACACACCTGTTTCACTAAATCTCCCATTTCCCCACCAAAATGAAGCGCTTGTATCAGTACAGTATTTAGACTCTCCCATTAAAACTAAAAAAGGACTACTTTATCTTTACAAAAGATACATGCCACAACTTAAACACACACCACCATAATGGTAAACTGCTATCAAACCATACACACAAACACATATACACCTCTCGTTTGAGACATTGCTACTAACAACACTCTGAACACAACATTGGGAAAATATACATATAATGCAGGGAAATGGTAAAAAACAACAACAACAACAAAAACAGAGGGCAAAAAACAGTGTCGATCTGCTATGCTGTCCTCTTTGTTTATTACAGGCCTTTATCTGCAGCCCATGTCATTGTATCTTTACATGATGATGGAGTGAATATTTGACGGATGTTGGAGACACACTAGACTGGCAACACAGAAGTCGGCTTTAACCTCACCACAGCCTGCAGTTTATCCTCCTCTTGTGTGATTTTTAACAACACCCATCAACAGATGACCTTGGAAGCAGAGTAATAACCATCAGCAGCTCCTCTCCGTGGAGAGCTGAGAGAGGACAGACAATCACAGGCTGTCTGTTGTTTACTACCTGGCTTCAGGCCATCTCTCCATCGGTTTCTCTCTGCCTCCGGATGCTTGTCATGCGTGACCGGGAATGATTTTTCCTTGTTTTGGTCTTTCGAATTCTCTGAAGTTTGTTTGATGGGGTGCCCTGGTAGCTCGACGGGTAAGGGGAGTACCATTAAGGCTGAGTAGTTACTGCAGCGGCCTGGGTTGGAGTACGGCCCACGGCCCTTCGTTGCATGTCATCCCCTCTCTCTCCTCCGTCTTTCCTGTCTGTCTCACTATTAAATAAAGCAGAAATGCCCAAAAAAGTTTAATTATTGGTCAATGCATGCAAATGTTAGTCACGTGATGAAGAACTGTGTGCCACAGTTTAGCCTCAAAGATTATTTGTGCCAAACAGGAATGTACCACAGGACTTTAATGTTGGACTGTATGTAGCCTATAGGTGTTGTTACATTTTGCATGCAGCATGAGCATTTGAAAAATTGTATATTGATTGATTTTTATATTTGAGTATACAAGACACTTTCTTTCTTTCGTTCTTTTTTCTTTTATACACTAGACAGCAACGACCAGAATGGCCAATCTTCAAAAAAAAAAAAATGTTTGAACAAACTTATTATACTTATGTGGGACGTTTAGATAAACATTTCACCTTCGGGAATACCGTCAGATTAACCTGCTAGGGGGCCACCATTAACGCATGTTTCTCCCACCCTCTGTGCAATGTGTGCAGTTTTTCTATGCCAGAATACTAGCTGGACCTAGATAAGCTGCATGGTAATTTAATTTAGAAAAGTTCAAAATGTTAGCACAAAACTGGAAAAATAAAGCTTCTAAAAACGAGATTTTGCCACAGAGACCTTCCTCCAAAACCTCAATATCAGGATCCACCTTAAAGCAATTATCACATAAGCTGATACTATATTGTAAGATGGTATAGTGTCACTTTCTGCCCCCTGGTTTGGTTGCCCACTTTGCTCAGTTGGTAAGCCTTGGTGGTGCAGGAAACAACTTTGTTTTTACTGTAGATGACTTTATTTTTGTGTCTTTGCTAATTCCTGATTATTTTTATTTCTTGTGTTTACTGGAATGGATGAATGGTGTTTTTCCGAGAACCAACTAAACAATGGCTGTCATTGTGCTGTCTGTTCACTGAGGAGGAAGTAGTGTCTCTTGGGTTGTTGCTCTCCTCACCACTGGTGAATCACGAGTCCATCAGATGCACACTGTCTAATTTTGGCCAGCAGATGACACCAAACTACTGTTGAATTAAAATCAGAGCAGCAACTCCCATTCACTTTAGAAATGAATCTGTTATTGTCCAATCACACCTGTGGTGACAAGTAATGAAAGCACATTTACTCAAGTATTTACTTACGTACAGTTAATGTTACTTTACTCGCTACTTCTATGCTATACTTATTTCTACTCAATGATATTTTAGAGGGAATTATTGTTCTTTTACTGCTCTATGTTTAACTGACAGCTGGAGTTACTACTGATTACTTTTAAGATTTCACATTAAAAACACACTTGATCAACTTATGAATATAATAATATAATATTTGTTCCACCAAAGCGATATTTCCCCACTAAATTTTTCAGGTGGTTTCATTTATAGTACTGTTCAAATTATACAGTATTTCCAGAAAATAATTGATTGAATTTGAGTAGCAGAACTTATTTTTTCTTCTTTCCTCTCCAATTAATCATTTCATGACCCCTCCGATTTGTCTTGTGACTCTTTAGAGGGACCCGACCCCTAGGTTGGGAACCACTGGACTGAAATACCTAACTTTATATAGCTGCAATAGCTACAACAGTAAATGTTTTTTATACATTCATGCATCAGTATTAACAATCTAATTTTATCATTTATAATAAAGTATTAGTCACGTTGTTCTACATTACAAGTTTTCAATAATTTTAGTTATTTTGTTCTTTTAATAGTTCAATACTTTTACTTATGGGCTAAGTAAAATTTTGAATACAGAACTTTTACTTTTACTTCTAGTGAAGTATTTATACAGTGCTGTTTTGGTGCTTTTACTTAATCATCTGGATGCTTCTTCCACCACTGAATGAACAAATTATTAAGAATATGACTGCATTATGTCATAAGTGGAAATGTATCTAAGCAAATTATCGCTACACAAGTAAACAATGTACACCTTTTCTTGTAGGCAGAATAGACAACAACTCCTTTGTAGTTTTGGAGTGTTGGAACCGTTTTTAAACACATTTACTCAGTTGTCAATGTGACTATGATGCTATATTCACATACTAAGGGGTCATTAGCTACTCTAATGATCATCTTCATTGTACATGCCCACAGAGAACAGTACCGTGTCTCCTCCATCTTCCCAGTGTATCCTCTTTCTTCCAGAACTAAGTTTATGTCCTGCCCTGGGCCTTGTTTTCATTGTTTTCTAATGTGAAATATATCAGTAACCATTATAGCTTTTGGTGAAAAGAACTAGATGTGAATCATTATCGCAGTCTGGTGCATCTAACTTTAGCCTCCCTACAGATAATGGTCACTGTGTGGTTCATTTATATTACAAATTTGTTGTTTAAAAAAATAGATTTATTTAGCTTATCTGAAGTAGGGACATTTAATCAGCCAATAAAGGAACAAATAATTCTCCCGTTTATCAATAAAAATCCCTAAAATTGGAGATACATAGTATTCATTGGGGATTGATGACATACAGTAAGCTGTAAACTATAATGTGCTGTTAGCAGTTTGCATGATTATTTAATTTATGGGTTAGATATGGTTTATCCAGACCCATTGCAGACATCGCCATCCATTTTTAACCTCTCTGACTCTGCAGTCAGAGGGATTACAGGGAAATGAAATGGAGAGTGGGATTAGGGTGAAGAAGAATGGCCGATGAGTTGTTTCTAAACAGGTGTTCTTGGAGGTAAAAATCCTCGGACAAGGATTTAAGAGATTGTAAAAGAATGACGCATCTGTGGATAGTGTGACAAATGTCTTCTCTGACCATGGGCACTTTAGCAACAACACTGATTCTCCTTTTCATTCTATGTTTCTGAGGAACAATGGGTCGTCTCAGTTGAGCAGCAGCGGTTGTGGCCGATAGCTATGGAGACTACCTGCAATGCAAGTCTATGGAGACAATAGAGGAGAGGGTTTGACATGCAAGGGACATTAATAAAGGTCAATCCTGGTTGGCGGAGGACTTCATTGCTTGTGGCAACAAACATGATCACCTTTCAAGGTGTTCCATTCTCAAAAAGATGAATCCTTTATTCCGGACCGTGATCTCGGTAAACAATGTTTTTGGGAAATGTACTTCTGTTCTTTTGAGAGTTGTTGATTCTGAATAAATAACTTATGTGTAATGCAGTACAGCATCTCAGTTATTGATTAAAGAATAAATCAGAATTAGCCTATAAAAGGAATTTATTCTGAATGTTTTTAGCAACATCATTCTGTAAAGTTCCCTGAATTTGGTGACATGTACATGAAATGTGGATTAAATCTGATCATGGCCAATTATTATATTGATAGTTTCAAAATGCAGTTCTTTCCCTGCAGTACAAGAGGTTTATTTACCAATAAATATGTACATTGCATCCGAGTTTAAACCTCATTTGCCTCAGTACAACTGGCAAACAACTGTAACTTTCACCTTCAATAATCATTTTTGATGGAGGGAAACCTGAAACAGCAGTTGTAGTTACCCGAGAGATCTGTGTCAAATCCCACTGACAGATTAATCTGCTGGATTTAGATCTGACAGGGAACCCTGCCAGGAGCTGCTGCTGCCGTCTACACGAGAAGTCACGGTATAGAAACGTGGAGAAAGTGTGTGTGTGTGTGTGTGTGTGTGTGTGCATGTAGGGGTCTATAATTAGTTGAAGGGAGGGTTTGAGAGTCACACCTGTATGGTTTTGGGTGTCTTGAGGCTGTCAAATACTATAAAAGCCACACTGTACGACTACTCAGACACCTGCTCAGGTACCAGCTAAGGTAAGACTGTCTCATTTGAAATTCATTGATTTTAAATTGCAACACTTTGGGGAAGACATCAACAGTTTCAGCTTGGCTAAACTACATTTCCTGCACAATTTGATATTGAAAATTATAGTCACATACAATTGTACTGCTCTAACTCAATTGATAATGTTATTTTAGTGTCATTTTGTTGTTTTTTATTATTGTTGATATTGTTTTTTTTTCTCCATTTTAAGACAGGATTTATCAATCAGCTTCCTCCAGACAGCATGACTCTCTATCTTTGTCTCCCTCTGCTGGCTGTGCTCCTACAGCCGACTCTGTGTCTCTACAACTGCTCGTCTGAGTATGAGAGGATCCCAGGTAAGTTGTTACTCTCACTGAGCCAGATGCTTTTGTTTTATATGAGCATTTTGCACAAATCTGTGCACACTTTGCCTTTTTTCCCTGCTTAATGTGAGGGACTTTTTCTCATCTCTGTCTCTGCAGCAGCAACTGGATCATCATATAAATTTTCCCTCTGATTCCAATAAAAAATCTCACAATATTAAAACCTCTTCCTTCGTTTCTCCTTTTCCTTATTTCATAGACAATGCGGACATGATGGTTGACTGTGGCACTAGTACAATCACCCTGGAGATCAACCTGTGCACGGCTCAGTGGGCCGGCTTCAACACCACAGACCTGGCCATGAACGGGAACCACAACACCACGGAGTGCCAGGGCTCCATCGACACCAGCGTGGACCCTCCAGTCATCCGTTACCTGCTTCCTGTCAACCATAGCCAGAGTAACCCCTGCCGCCAGTCTCTGCAGGTCAGACGGTGTCTAGTAGAGGATGATGAATAATGTTGAATTACTCAGCCGATTAGACTGGTGTCAGGCCATTAAACAGGCGTTATCGTTCGCTATAAGCACCATAGATGTGGGCCATCAGGGGCCTACTACACCCAATAGTAGGTTTTATCATCTATTCACATGATAGATCACCAAAAGAAGGTATAAAAGAACATGACAGTGACCTCTGTAGTAATTATGACAGGAGCTGAAGCAGAGGTCAGGCGCTGTAGTATAGACAGTGTGAAACTCCATAAAGGTCAGAGGTCAGGGATGACGGATGGGACACTTAACATAGGGTTTCCACGCAGGAGGCTGGAGTTTGCATCCCGTGTGTAACCAACAAACATGTAGTTGTCTTTGTGTTCGTAGTTATTTTAAGCTAAAACACAATGTTTTTCCCTTAACGTCTATTCAATGGCCTGATAACAGTCGAATCGGGTACATTACTGGACAAATGGTTCCAGTTATTTTCCTGTTGTGTGGCAGTATAGCAGAAGGTCATGTAATGATTGTTCTTGTTTAGATTGTGGATGAGACCCCGGACCCCACAGGTCCATTCAGCAGCTTCTTGACCATCCAGTCAGTTATCATCACCGGGTTCATTAACACACCCAAATCTGACCAGGGGGTGATCAGCTACTCCACAGACCTCTACTATCACTTCTCCTGCCGCTACCCGCTGGAGTACCTCATCAACAACACACAGATTGTGGCGTGAGTAACTGTCTATCTTAAAATAGACCCTATGTTGTGCAAAAGGGATATTTCTGTAATGATTATTTAGTTGTGAATTTACCCTATTGCTTTTTACAGTAATTGTCTTTTCCATGATTTTTTAGCTCCTCAGTTTCCGTGGCGACCAGCGATAATAATGGGTCCTTCATTGACACATTGAAAATGAGTGTTTATAATGTAAGTTGGCATTCAGTTGCCTTAGACATACTATACTATGGAGCTATATTGCTCTTGACTTATTTGACTCTGGTGTCTTTTTTCTCCAGGACTCTGACTATAGCAACCCGTTAGTGGTACCTCCAAAAGGAATTGTGCTCCGAACCAGGATCCACGTGGAGGTCAAGGCTGTTAACCTTACAGGAAAGTAAGTACAAAAGCCCATTTGGATTAGTGGATGTTTATAGTGAATTTGCAGTGTTTTCTTGTAGCAAACAGTAACTCATTGGCCCACTGTCCTCTTTTCAGTTTCCACTTACTGTTGGATCACTGTTTTGCCACTCCCACTCCTTACAACACGACGCATAGTGAGCAGCACAACTTCTTCACCGGGTATGGACGAACAAATATACACATAGTAAACATGGAGTTTTTATATAAACTATATAAAAATAATTCTGCTTTCCACTAGCTGTAATGTGAACCAAAGGACAACTGTGACAAGCAATGGCCTATCCATGGTTGCCCGGTTTAACTTCGAGGCCTTCCGCTTTGTTCAGCACCGCGACCAGGCAAAGTCCAGCATCTATCTGCACTGCATAATGAGACTCTGTGAGCCCAGCAAATGTCAAGAGCTGCTGTCTGTAAGTTGAGAAGCCAAGAACAAATGACTTTTGAATGATTCATGGCCTATATCACCATGTATATAATCTCTATAAACAGATTCTGCATTCACATGTAGAATCTATAAGAGACAAGGTTTTGGTATCGGAAGTGTTCTGGTTTTCGTTTGTAATTTGAATAGTATTGACCAATCACGTTCAAGCAGGCTTTGGTTGAATGCAGGTAAACGGTCCGTGTGTAGAGCAAAAGAGGCGGAATGCAATCTGGGAACACGCCGGCTATCGTCTGATGATGATTTAGCTTTTTATTGGTTTAAAATTAGCTTGTAAACTGGTTACTTGTGAAACAATCCGTTTGTACACGTCGTCTCTCAACCCCAACTCCAGTCTCGCATCTCAAGTTGCTAATTGGACTGTAAACAACGAGCAGCGCACGGAAAAGCAAGTCTTGGCCCGGATATCCGCTGGCTACACCGGAACCCCAGAAATATAGCCCCTTGCCCCCAGAGGGTTATCCGCCGTCAGTCCGATAGACGGCAACTAATATAAAGAAAAAATGTATTTGAACAGCATTACCAACACTACCTTTAAGAAACCTGAGACAGTTGCTACTGATAACATTGCTAAAAATAAATATTTTGGGAGCATTTTATGACCTTATTAGATAGCTGACAGTGTAGGGATGTGACAGGAGATGTAAGGAGAGAGATGGGAAATGGCTGCAATAAATGTTTTAGAGGGGGATTTGAACCAGGGTTTTTGTGGGTCATGGTTGGCACCATTTTTTGATTTTATCATAAAATAAAAGAAACAAATCACAAGTTATTTCATAAACTGAAATGTATATATAGAAGCCATAGTTTTACATCAAATAAAAAATATTATACTAAACCCAACTGGATGTTTGTTGTTTTTCAGGCCTGTACTAATAAAAGAAGAAAAAGATCTGTGGCCGCTTTTGGAGAAGAAAGCAGGGAATCAGCCACTGTTACAGTCGGACCTCTTTACACTGCCGCCGGAGAAGGTAAGACCCAGAAAAAACACCACCATAGTGAACCGTGATAAAAAGTTGACCTTTTCAACTGACTCTCCTTCTTATCTTCCCCTACTAAAGACAAGCCATATGCAGCTGCCTATAGTGAGTATACTTTGATCACATTCGTCATCAGAAATACATTTTAATAACTTAGAAGATGTTACAACAAACCCATAAATCAATCTCAATTAACCCCCTCCTGCGTGCATCAGGTAATGACGTGGCATCAGAGAGGGATAACGTGGACGTGACGGGCTTGGTGGTGGGGGTGTTGTTTGGCTCGGCTGCTGCTGCCTTGCTGGTTCTGGGCGGCTGGTTCGCCCTGAAAAAGTTTTATTGGGCGGGAGGATTACCTCACTCCTTTAACTGACAGAACAACCGGACCAACTCGTCACCTCATACCAGATTGTTACTGTGTGTTTATTGTAAGATGTTGCGATTTGTCAGTAAGAATCAACTGTTCTTGTCAGGTGAACATGGAAATGAACACTGCTATCTTATATAACCTCTTCTGTATATACCTGCTGCATGTGACGGTCGTGAAGGAACAGTCAAACCTGAACTGTCTAAAAAAAGAAACATTAACTATATAAGCCAATAAAGAACAGATTCATTTTAATATGTTATTATACATTTGCTTTGATGAATGCCTGCACGTTTTCACATTGACAGGCTTCCCAGTTTTGGGGTATCATATACATGATCTCATTGCTTAAAACAGTTATTTACATATATACAAAGATACATTTTTGACCACATTATAATCTGCTGTATAATTCAGATCTATTTTGTACATGTTCGAAATAAAGTTTGAAATCAGGTCGACTCTGCACTGTGGTTGATATCATGGCACAGCAAACATTATACTGACATTTACACACTCATTCACAGTTCAGAATGAAACAAATACATCAATCAAAACCAAACACTCAATATTTACAGGCTACTTACTTTGCTGGTACAATGGCAAACAACAAACCAAATTCATGGATGAGAATACATGTCAAATGAAACACTTTAATAGGTAAACGGGTAGTTTTTTTTTGTAAAAATGTACAGTTGTCTCTGTCACTACACTGAGTGCAGAATGTCTTGGATCAGAGCGGAGAGCTTAACTAAGAAGTCCTCCTGCAAATAGCCAACTGGCTGCATGGACGACGAGGACGAAGAAGAAGAAGAAGGAGACAGGCTGGAGTCTACCTGGACCTCCAGCTCCTCCTCTAGCCCCTCAAACAGCCTCTCCATGCGGGCCTGAAACACTTGGCTCTGCAGCGCTGCATTTTGACAGAACCGCTCCATACTGGCTGTCACTTCAGCCTTGCTGGGCTGTGCACTTTCTAGCAGAGCAGCGAGCTCTGCTTTGAGCGCCGCCACCCTGTTCTGCACCTCCATCCTCAGTGAGCTCACCTCCTGTCCCAACCTGGAGCTGATTTCCTGCCAGTGCTCTGACTTGGCTGCCTCTTGCTCACCAGCGCTGATCTCTTTCAGATGTTCCATCTCCCCGATGGTTTTAGTGTGGAAGTCACTGACGAAGTCAGCCACCTTGGAGCTGCTGTGCTCCAGGGTTTGACTTATCCAGTGGAAGGCTTCCTGGTACAGAGCCGGACCGGCCTCCGCCTGGACCTCCGCTGTCTCCAGGCCCTGCAGGTAGAGGCTCAGCTGGCCGCACAGGTCTTGGGTGTTGCTGCTGAGAGAGCTCTGGAGCTGCTGGGTGAGAGGAGCCAAGCGCTCCCTCATGTTGGCCAGGGTGGAGCCGAGGTGGGCCGGAGACGGGGACAGCCTCTCTCGCAGTTCGGCCAGCTCTTGGCGTAGACGGGCACGCAGGCGCTCCGACTCCATGTTGAGTTTGCGTTGCATCTCTTCTGCCACGGGGTTTTTGCTGTGATCTTCTTGGTCGTAAAGGTCACTGCTGTCTATGTGGCTCTTGTAGATATTACTGAGCAAAGAGAGACAACAAAATTAGAATTTTCTCATCTCAATGTATCACCATGAGATGTACATTTATTTCACGTTTAGTCAACTTACTCCACATCCTTCGTGAGTTCTGTCTTTTCATGAGCCTGGTTGGACTTTGAATTAGTCCATGTTGCCTCCCTGGTGTTACGGCGGAGTGGATATGCTACAGACAAAAAATACATACATGAAAAAAAAAATACTTTGCAAAATAAAGGGTATTAAACAGCATTTGAGGATCAATGTATACCTGAAGTTGTCAAAAATGACAAAGCGAAGATCACAACTTTTAGATGCATGTTTATCTTTCTGTGGAGGGATAGATGAAAATAAATATGTAAGAATTTCATATTAGAACAAAGAAATGACTGAATACTGAAAATGTCCAAATGAATAAATTATCTATAATTCCTTTTACATACATCCCCTTCTTGTTCTAAGACAAGAAGAAGATCAATATGTGAGAAGGTGGCCGGCCTTTACCTGAACATCAGGGGTATGCAGAGTGACTTCTCCTCTCATCCGACTTATAAAGGTCCTTGTTATCAGAGCAGCTGCCCAAACTCTGCCTGTGTCAACAGTCAACACGTGGAGGTTCATACTGATGACAGAACACAACATACACACACACACACACACAGAGTGAGGCCATACCAATAGCGTCCAACCTTCATAAAATGTAACAGCATTCTTGCAGCATTGATTTAAGGACATTGTGTCTCGTCAATAAGGATGCATCACTTTAAGATAGTGTGTCAAAAGGAGAACGTATCATGATAAGAAGTGTGATAGAATAACAATAAAAATACTGCATTAAGATAAGAATACTGTCATAATAATGATAGCTACAGAAAGATCACGGCCAACTCAACAAAGCTCTTAAGTAATCCGAAGAAAAGAGTGAAAATGAGGTAGAAGTTCATTGAAGCGACCCCAAAAAGGTTCAACAGGTTCAAGTTTGTGTGCACAATCAGATAAAAAGTGTGGCCGGATTTCTGGCTTTATGTCAAAGAGCCACTTTGCCAAAAACCAGAATCATATTAATATTTACAACGGGGTCGCTTGTTTGATCCACAGTGCATGTTGTGGCTTTTTAAACATTATGCAAGATTTGAAGTACTTTTTAAAATTTTTTGTATGTTTTAAATTGTGTAAGAATTCAGCGTGTCCCATTTTGGATCAGCTCATGGAGCCTTGATTACGAAGGCTTTGTTTTGGATGCATGACAAACAACAGTTTACAAATCAATGTTTATGGTAAGTCGAGACAGAGTGGCTCCAAACAGCACAAGTAAACACTGCTGATTGTGCTAAACTGTGTTTTTCCGTGTTATTTTTTACCAACAAAACAAGAAAGAAGTCAATTTACAAGTCAGAGTATGCAAAATGCATAGAATGGTTTCATATTTCCAATGATTTCCTGTCTATAATCTTATTAACTTTAATTTGTGAATGTGATGTGGAGGGTTTTGGTGCCAGTGACATGGATATGTGGGTGAAAGTTGAGTCCTGTTCAGATAGGTAAGTTAGGAGACGTTATTGTAGGATCATAGTCCATGGCTACTGTGATGAAATATGTAAGTTATTCCACTCATCCAAAGTCCAACATTTATTTCAATACAATAACAATAATGAGAGTAAGACTTTGGTTACTGTACATGAAAAACAGCACTATTGACTACTGTCTGCAGCTAAGGCTGGGCCTCCTGCTTGATTTGAATATGGAGCAAAGGTTAAAAATATTACCTTGATTTTTGCACACACAGGTGTGCAGAGGAACCGTATGCAGGTCAAAGGTTTCCATTCATTTTTTTTTTTTTTTTTTAACCAAATGAAGTAACATGATTTTTACAGATGCAGGTCACTTTCATAAATAAATGCACATAAAGCATTTTTGTGAGCTATAATGCTTTGAGATAAAAACAGACATTTATTGATGAAATGACCCGTCAGTTGTTGGCCACACAGACAAACCTTTAAAACTTAAATTTTATTAGAATCATCATATGCATACAGGTACATACATTAAATGTTTCCCCTACATTTAAACGATTCTAAGCATTTGAGGAGCAGTGGGCTAGAGAGCAACTTGGGCTTCAGTATCTCGCTCAAGGACACTACGACATGCAGACAGTAGGAGATGGGGATCGAACTGCCAACCTTAAAGTTGCAGCTGGCTTGCATAAAATCAGGTATGTTATCTGAGCAGACATCTGAGCTTGATATGTGAATTTCAATGTGAATTCAGCAGCTGCCGTGATGCACACAGTGCTAAGTAGACTCCTCTAAAGCAAAGCTGCGTTGATGTACATTGGATGCAAAATCTTTAATCAGTTTCATGGTAGAACTGAGAAGAACAAATGCAGTAATGTGACCCGGCAGCACCAGGCAGCCGTACTCTCTGTTTCCCCCCGCTCCTTTCCACTCTCACTGTCACCTTACCTCACAGGCCTCATAAATCATTCAGCAGGCCATTGAAAGTTATGCAGACTAACTAGCATACCTCGCAGCTCTGTCTACCAACACACAGATCAGGTCATGTGTGCAGGACAGCAGACAGGATCACGGGAGTGAAAGTTGCTACAGCATCTTTACTTTCTTGGCTATGACCAAAACAAGGCTGGCAACCAAGAGGCTTTTTACAGATCCTGGATGAAGACTTAAAAATGTCTCCCTGAGTATGGATAAGAGCTGGGCTACTTGTGCACCAGTCCTTTACTTCAGCAGGTGGACACATTAACCATGCTAAGGACGTGCAGATGCAATAGTTTCAGGTGTGTGTGGTGGCTGAGTGCTGCCCTCCTTCCTCTGGTTCATGGAAACAACTTGAGTCAACAGTTCCGGGAGAGGCCACCCTGCCAGCCAGGTACGCTGTCCTGACTGCACACAATGATTTTTAGATAACAGGACAAAAACTTAATGGGTATTTGATGCATCATTTTTTGGGAGTTTCACAAATAGTTGCATAAACTTCTTCTGATGCTTTCTCTCAGCGGTTTTGGTGACAAACAACAGTGACTTTACCATTAACCTGTGTACTTCTTTGTATTTATTTATTTATAATAGGTTTTCACTGCCCTTTGGGGAGCTTCACTCCAGTCCCCTGTCCCAAGGGCACCTATGGGTCAACTGCTGGTGCTGTGTCCATAGACAGCTGTCTGAAGTGTCCTCCTCACCATTACTGTCCTAGACCAGGCCTGTCTGCCTCCCTGCCCTGTGGCCCTGTGGCTCAGCAGCCTCTGTCTGGTCAGGACACTTGCGTCTGCACGGGAGAAGGACAGAGTTTCCAGGTGACAATGTGTTTTCACATGATAGTTGGATCCAGCCAGTCCTGCAGCATGTGTGTTCCCTCTTGTGTGTTTATGTGACTGTTTTCATATCAACATATAAACCCGAAGAAGAAGTCTAATTTCTCGATATGTTTTTCTTTGTGTCACTCTTGAGTCCTGGGATACATCGTGCACACTAATGTATGTATGAGAGTAATTTCATCACTGAGAGGAAACTCTAGACTGAACAATCTGTAGCTTCAAGCTGAAAGAGCTCTAGATCAAGTTCCCTCGCAGTAGGGTCTTGTTTCCTACAGTATAGTCTGTTGCAGCTTGCACGGGTGTTGAGCCCGCTCATCAGCTCAGAATAAGGAGAATGAGATTTATTTCTCTCACTGATGCATGGGCGTTAGTGAGAACTAATATAGAGCAATGGAAGGAAGGAAGGAAGGAACGAAGGAAGGAAGGAAGGACAAATTGAGGGAATCAATGAAGGAAAGAAAGAAGGAGAGTAAGGAAGGAAGGAAGAAGGGAGGGAAAACATGAGGGAATCAATGAATGAATGATGGATGGAAAGCAGATGAAGCAGTCAATGAAGGAAGGAAGAAAGGAAGGATAGCAAAAAGAAGAAGGAATCAATGAAGGAATGAGGGAAGGAAGAAAGGAAGGAAAAACAGATGAGGGAATTACAGTAAGGAAGGATGAAGGAAGTGAAGAGGGAAGGAAACACATGACATGAGGAAAGAAGGAAGGAAGGAGGGAAAAACATGAATGAAAGAATGAAGGAAAGCATATGAAGGAGTCAATGAAGGAAGGAAAGAAGAATGGAAAAAAAGTTGAACGAATCAATGAAGGAAGGAGGGAAGGAAGGAAGGAGGGAAAAACATGAGGGGATCAATGAAGGAAAAAGGGAAGAAAAGAAAGAAAGGAAGGAAGCAAGGAACGAAGGAGGGAAAAACATAAACATGAGATAATCAGTGAATGAAGGATGGAAGGAAAGCAGATGAAGGAGTCAATGAAGGAAGGAAAGAAGTGAAAAAGAAACGAAACACATGAGGGAATCAATGACATGAGCAAGGAAGGAAGAAAGGACGGAAGGAAGGAAGGAAGGAAGGGAGAAAGGAAGGAAAAACACAAGGGATTCAATGACATGAGGAAGGAAGCAAGAAAGGAAAAACATGAGGGAATCAATGAAGGAAAGAAGGAAGGAAGGAAGGAAGACAGATAGATATAGCTTGATATGCTTTGTCAGTGATTGAATGAAAGAATGAATGAATGAATGACCAGATTAGCAAATTAGGTAAGAAACTGGACAAACTGTGAACTGCATGCAGTATTATACATAATACAACACAATGTTTGAACCCTTTCCTGCAGACCAGTGACGGGCGCTGCCACTGCACCATCGGCTACCAACCCACCAACAACGGAGATGCGTGTGCACACAAACTATACGATGTCTGCAGAGACGGAAAAACACGAACACAGTATGGAGACTGTCTGGACAGATATCAGTGGTCACTTCACTGCAGGCAGCAGGTTAGACTTTGTGCAATTATATCACAAACAGATAAAGTAGAGCAAAGGTAATATTGGCATTTCTTTCACAAAACCACACAGGAAACTCATCCCAAAGATCTGATTGATGCTTGACTGTGGTCTGTTTACAGAACACACTGACAAAACATACTCTACAATCATAGCCAAGGCTGATGAGTACAACCTAGATGTCTTTGCCCTTTCCTCCACGAACCTGACAATAGATTATAGAGGCTTGTATTAGTCCCACTTAATATTTAACTATAAACTGCTTCCCGTGATTGCCGGTTAGCGAGGCCTTCGCTGTTTTCCCAGTGTTTATTTTTGTCACTGCCCTCCATAGCAGTCTTTGGTACAAATGACCTTAGACCTAGTTACACGCTTAAACCGAGCATACGTTGATAATGCTGTCACTTTTTATACAATTTTAACATTAAAAAACACTCAGAGCAGAGAAAAATAAGTAACATTTGCTTGGTTTGAAAAAGCATTAAAGTTGACTATCAAAGCCTGGTCTTAGCTTTGCACTGGTTACTTTCCTGCAGGTGTGTCAATCTGCGGAGGACTACCGGGGTTACGATGGAGAGCTGGGTCTGTGCGTTTGCAGAGAGCCTCCTGGAAGAGCTGCGTGTGGAGGCCTTTGCAGGAGAGGGCCAGCTACTGAGCTGAAGCTCCACTGCCAATCCAGTGGAGAAATGGAGCTGGTGTGGAGCTTTGACAGTCAGGTGAGCAAAGGCAGCTGCAGATTTGTATTAAACAAAACACACAGCAACATATTCATGCATAAAAGGAAAAGATATGTAGATAGAAAGCATGCTTTCTAGTATTTTTGGTCAATGAAATTAAAACCCACTGTATCCGAGAAGCTGTGTCGGACTTGGGCTGTCTGAGGGGCAGGGGGCACTAGCTTGCAGAAACTTTCCTAGCATGTGGGGTAGCCTATATGGCACTACATCATGTTTTCTCAATTTTAAGCACACCCTAGAGGGCACTTCATCATGTTTTCTCCACTGGAAGGGCACCCTAGAGGGCACTTCATCATGTTTTCTCAATTTTAAGCACACCCTAGAGGGCACTTTATCATGTTTTCTCCACTGGAAGGGCACCCTAGAGGGCACTTCATCATGTTTTCTCTACTGAAAGGGCACCCTAGAGGGCACTTTATCATGTTTCATCTACCATAGGGGAATCCAAGAGGGCGGTTTGTTCGAACATAGGGGCACCAGTGTTAAGCAGTGCAGAGAAGCGTTCTTCCGTCTCAGTATTTCCATTGAATAAACATAATGAATAGTTTGAGTTACATTACCTGGTCAGACAATGCATACAAAACCTTCACACAATGCTGTCTGTATCGCACTGGCAGTGAAAGCGTAGGACAAGCGTCTCTTGTGTTGCAGTGACCTATTATTGGCTGTTATCGTGTGTGTGTATGTGTGTGTGTGTGTGTGCAGGTGACGGGCGTCTCAGGCGGCGTGCTGGAGACGTTTTTAAACAGTGGGACTCCCAGGGGACTCCTCTGTGCAACAGCCATCTCAACTCCTCACATGCTGTCTACATTGTTCAGACAACAGGTAGAGACACACAAAGTGGCTTCCTGTCTCGCTCTATTCGTCTCTCTCTCTCCATTTGTCTCCCACATCTTTTTTTCCCTTGTGGTCTGATTGCAGAGGCAGGCTTCCTCGGCCTACTCAGCGGCCTCCCAAAGGAGCTTCAGCAACTGTTTCCCGTCACCACACAGCGGGACACTCAGAGCTCAGCTGGTTTGTCACAACAAAAGCCACCCGATTCAACTGTTATCAGGCCATTAAATTAGCGTTATCGCTTAAAGGGACTATTTGTAACTTTCAGAAATGCTTCTTAACAGCGACACCTGTGGCCGTGAAATCAACGAAAGTCAGCATCAGCTTGCTCGCTCTCAATATACCTGAACGAGCATCGCTCAAAACAGTGAGGCGACACACGTCAGCTAAAACCACAATATCACTCTATATTTCAGCTGCTTCGCAGTAATGTTAGCTGACCAGACGAAGGTCTCTCCATGAACATGATTTAGATCTGATCCTAGTGTTGGTTTTTCCTGCCTAAGTGCAGGCTGAGGCAGCGGAGCTCTGCAGCATGTCTCCCTGCTCTCCGCCCGCAGCCGGAGAGAGCAGAGGAGACACCGGCACCCGGTCGGTAACGAGAAGACAACGTAACTCTCTGCACAGCTTGGTCACTTCACAAGACACGGAAAGCCTCTGTTGGTCTGGAGGAGCTGCAGCAGTTATTTCTGCACAAACGTCCCCTGTGCATTCACTAGATATTCTCAGAGCTAAACTAACACAAATAAAATATTGTGTCTTGGCTTAAAGTAACTACATTTCAAAAGTGAAAGTGAAACTTAACGTTTGTAAACACAAAGACAACTGGACGTTGGATTCACACAAGATGCAGACCCCAATCTCCTTGGTCTGTCCTATCCATTGCCCCCGCCACCAACCTCCAGCCCATTTGGAGTCTCACGCTGTCTGTACTACAGCGCCTGACTTCCTCTTCTGCTCCGGTTATAATTATTACGGTCGCTAGAGGTCGCTGTCGTCTTGTTTTATACCTTCTTTTGGTGATCGACCATGTGAATAGATGATAAAACCTAATATTGAGTGTAGCAGGGCCCTTCTGAAACCACATCTATGGAGCCCATAACCACCGATAACGCTTATTTAATGGCCTGATAACAGCCTAATTAGCTGACAAAACAATATGCTTGGATCATTAAAACACAAATACTAATAAATGATCCAAGATGAAGGTCCTGTGCTGTCATTTTTTTAGAAAGAGATCCTGACGTTCTGTGGGAGGTCACCGGAGTTGAAAATATCAGTCGTGGAGGAAGAGAAATGAATTCCAACAAGAGTGATGGGAAGGAAGAAGTTAGAGAAACAAGTGTAACTGGAGTTCTGAATCCCACAACGTGTCTCCAGTTGGGCGACGTTATACTGTTCACTGTCGACACGCGTCACTATCCTCAGTATGATCTGTAAGTCAAGTATCTCATGTCCATTTTTACTGCTATGAATCCGTGTTTTGACTTGCTTTACCTTAATCTTTACTTCATGTCTTTCAGTGACAACTTGTACAACACAAACAGTGATTTCGACTGGGGCGTATTCAGGCAGCTAAAAGAAGAGCTTACTCTGTCTTGGACTCCTCCCAGCTTCTTTGCACTGGTCTTTAGCCAGCCTGGAGTATATGTTTTTACACTGAGCAGCCATGAACACAAACACTTGGTGACTAAATTTAAAATTATATAAGCATTAAAGGTACGCTGTGAGGTTTTCCCTATGAACAAAGTAGTTTTTGTTTATGCCCAATATTCCTCACCAAATTGCATTGTGTATTCCGAACTGCTTTACTTTGCTGATGCCTAACAACGACATAAGAACTTTTTCTGTGAAAGATAAAAGTGCAAATGACAAAAATGTGTGTCATGTCACCACTTTACCCATGGTGTGCAAGGGCGTCTGCATGCATTTGCTGGTAGCAGCCCTCTCCTAAAAATTACGTTGTTATACAACTAAACTGCACTCTCAATTATGTTTGTAAGGAAAAATATTTTGTCGCAGATTACATTTGTTTTTGATGTATCATAAATACGTTTGTATTGATCCACGGATGGCAGTAGCAAGTGACGTAGTAAAATGAGTATAGTAGTATAGTATAATCAATAATAGTATATCAAGCGACTGTTAATGAAAGTTACGTGGAATAATAACGTGTATAAAAAGCGAAAAAGTCCACTACTGGCGGACAGGTGGGGAAATGGATGGGTCAAACAAACACAAGACGTTCCCCCAGGATACCGCTGTTCCTGTCCCGTGTGAAACTAAAAGTCAACGTTCACTTACGTAGTCATTTTAAGCCAAACTAGGATGTTTTTTTTACTAAACCTAACCCAGTAGTTTTGTTGCCTAAACCTAACCAAGTAGTGCTGTTGTGTTCTTTTGTTTCAATTTACAACGTAAATCACATGTTTAAAACTGTTTGAAACTGTTTAAAACTGCGACGGTACTCCAGGAGAAAATACTTTTCCCTCGAAACATAATTGAGAATGCAGTTTAGTTGTAGTTTAGTTGTAGGGGAAAGTCATTTTGTAGGAGACAGGAATGCTGGTAGAGAACTTGATACAAATAGAAGAAGAAGCTGCTAATCAAAATTAACTTGCTCAACAGCATCACTAGTGGTCAAACATTTCACAGGGCATCTTCAAGTTTGCACACCATGGTCTGTTCTTGATCCATAGATTGCAAGACATAAACAAGGGTGTGTACTCTTGCTGAAGTCCATCCACTAATAGAAATATACATTTTGATAACATAACCCGAATAGTTAAAATACTGTCAAATATTCCCTCACTTTCTGCTCTCTAACTCTTCTTACTCAGTATGTGCGGGTGATGCCTGCGGGCGGCCAGTGTTATGAGCCCGGCCCCTTCTTCCCCACCATCCCTCGTCACGTGACCAGGGTGGGAATCAGTAGGAGACGCGACCTGTTACTGAGGCCAGACTGGCTGGTGACCGGAGGACTGCTGTTCGGAGCTGTGGTCATCCTCTGTTTATGTGTTACACTGCTGGTTAGTCTCAACGTATCGTCATACAACGGTTCATATGATATCTTACGAAAAGTTATTCCTCATTTTTCGTGTGTTTTCCTACAAATGTCCAGCAACACGTGATGCATGTGTCAATTTAAACTAAATAAACTTCCATCTTCTAACTTGGTTAGGTTTAGGCAACAAAACTATTTAGTTAGGTTTAGAAAAAGATTGCAGTTTGGGTTAAAATAACACCAGAAGTGGCGTAACTTGAGTACATAAGTTACGTGACAAATAAATCGACATTGACTTCTGGTTTCACACGGGACACGAACATCGGACATCCTCCCCTACGCAGTGTTTGTTGCTCTTTATACTTCGTGATTCACAATTATGTGGAGTACATACAAATAGATATAAGAATTACAGTGCATTACTTTTCGTAGGTATAGATATGAACGGTGTATGAGAAGAGCCTGTTAGTGTACGTACACAAACACACACGCACACTATCACATGTTCAAAGTATCACTTATTAACAATCCTCCATCTATCCCATATTTAGATCCTGTTCCGTGAATATGGATGGCCTGAGAAGGAGCCAATCAGAGCGCGGTATCGCCTGTTGCAGTTGGCCTACCACATGGACGACTACTCGTCAAAAGGTTCAAGGGTGATCTCGCTGAGGAAGATTCACCGGAACCATCAAGCTCGAATGACACAAGACTCCGTTCAGCCAGGTGCAATATTGTAACTGTGAAAACACACACATGAACACACACACAGACACGCACACATGACCTTTCAGCTCATTCATTTGAGAGCCTAAAGGCCAATATGCTACATACTCTAACATGATCTGCAACACGCCAATGAATGGACAAACAGTGTGCACGCATAACACACACACACACATCCACACACACACATGCACACACACTTACATATACACATAAACACACTGTGTTGGTCTTTGAAGACCCTTGTGGCTTCTTATGTAACACTGACTAGGACCACTGGGTGATGCTCCCACCCAACCAATTACAGCTGAAAAGGCTCTTGTCACATTCCTGGGATCACGTGCAGTGACAAACAGTAAAAAGGACAACACAGGAAATCCCCGCGTATGACAACATTTCCACTTTAGAAGTACTTACCCTTGCTACACAGAGGTCAAAGAAGTCAGAGGTTATTATTTGAACAAGAACATAACATTTCCTCTCTTACGCCAGTTCTTTATATAATGCTATGACCAAAAAAAAGGGCCTTCCAACATGCCCTATACAAGTGGAAGCTGTTCGCTTGTACTGTGAAGAGTGAAATGATGTATTAAAGCTTCTAATGTGCATACATTAAGAAAAGTGTGCACCAAAAAAGGACATTAGAGTGCTTTCCTCAGAGAATGTACCAAAACATGCAGATAGGTGGGCGATGCGTTTCATGGTTAATTGATCTTTCTCAGGCAGCTCATTATGCTCCGTTATTCCAGAGATGTATTTTTTTATTCTACTGATCTCTGTGTTTCACTTTCTCGACAGTCTGTGCCGACACCTCGGAGGAGTTCTGGGATTATGAGCACCAGGTGGATCTGGAGGCCTTTAGCAGCAACACCTTCTACAGCCTCCTGCTCAAACAGAGTCTGTCTGTCACTACGCGGCTGGGACAGCTCACCACTGAGGTCTGGAGCTCTTAGTTTAAATGCAAAATAAGCATACAGTGTGCGAAAGGATTGACATATACTCCCTCTTTTCCATCACACACACTCTGATGCATTTCATTCTTTTCTCTGAGGGTCCTTCCCTTTTCCTGGGACACCAGAAAGTATTCCCCTTTGGACTGTTTCATATACAAAAGTAGGCATTAATATCCTATATTACACATCCCCACATTATTGTTTTATGAATAGTCTTTGAATACATAATGCAGTATAGAGGCCCCAGGCAACAATTTTCATAATATAGCTTTTATTTAGTGGAAAAACATCCTATACACATCACTGTAATTCAAAAACCTGATAAACTGATTTTCTGTTCTTAATAATTATTAGATAATATCTGCTTTATGTCAAAGATTTTGATATTTTAAAGGAATAATTTAAAATTTTGGGAAATACACTTCGCTTTCCTGCTGAGATTTAGGAGAGAAGATCAAGACCACTCACTATGAAGCTAGACCAGCAGCATAATAAATACTAAATGAGCATCATGCTGTATTGAAGAAGACTTGCAACTAGTGATTGAGACCGTAAACTCATGTTTACAATGTCTACTGAGGTAATAAATCAAGTGAGAAGTAGGGTCATTTTCTCATAGACTTCTATATAATCAGATTTCTTTTTGCAACCAGAGGAGTCGCCCCCTGCTGGCTATTAGAAAGAATGCAAGTTTAAGGCAAATCCGCATTGGCTTCACTTTTCAGACGCGGATGTGTGATCTGATTACTGCAATTTTATGAAGACATTACAATCATTTTGTTCTCATATATGTGTGTCTGTGTGTATCCAGGTAAAGGAGCTATATCAGGGAGTGCTCGGGAAACTGCAGCTACTCCACCCACGCTTGATTACTGAGGAGAGGATGGGGGAGGGTTACAAGAGGATGAGGAGGGAGGTGGAGAGGGAGGTGATGCGGCGGAAGACTCTGGCCTCACAGCTGAGGACTCTGCTCGACAGTCAGCTGCAGGTTTACATTACATGACATCCTCATCTCCCATTATCTCATTATAAAAATTAGGAAAATCCTGATTTCCTTCTGAAAACCACTTATTCTAATTACAAGGACAGAGACATATAAAGAGAAAGAAAGGGTGTATTTATGTGTTCTTCGCAGATTTTAAGAGACAACAATTTTTTTTGGGCTGCAACTTACAATTCTTTTTTGGTATTAATTGAGTAATTGGTCTACAGACTGTCTGAAATGGTGGAAAATGCCCAGGGCGATGCCTTCAAATTGCAAGTTTTATTAAAGCAACAGACCAAAACCCAAAGATATTTAGTTTTTCTTTCACACACGACAAAGAAAAGCAGCAAAACCTCATAATTTAGAAGCTGGAAGTTTCAAGCAGTTGTTGTCAATGAAAATCTTGGGTCTCAAGCTCCCACCAACAATGCTAATTAAATATGTAGAAAAGAAAATCATATAAGTTAAAAAAATAAATAAATAAAATGAGAATCTAAGACATAAAAATGTTATTAGAAAAGAAAATGTTTTGTATTTTTGCTTGAAAAGTGATTAAAATGATTAGCCGATTATCAAAATAGTTGCTGATGAATTTTCTGTTTATTAACAGTTAATCAACTTTTCATCTCTAGTTGATTATTTTTAACTGTGTTATATGTTTGACTGTTTTTCTGGCGTCTCCAGGTCCTGAGGAGAGAGCAGCAGGCCCAGCAGAGGGTCCACAGTGTGTTCACCACTCAGCTCAGAGAGTGCACCAGACTACTGTCCAAAGTTTATAACAACAACAACAACCTCCAGCAAACGTAAAGCTTCCATTTATCCTTCGCAACGTATCACAAACAACAATCAGAACAGAGTAAATCCCCTCACATCCTCAATCTGTCGTTTCCCATCTTCAGTCTGATCCAGAGGCTGACGTCCGTGGTGGAGGAGATGGGGGAGCTGGTGTCAGCAGAGTGCCAGCGTCAGGGAGCCTGGGGGTTTCTGGGCGAGGGCACAGGGGCCAAGCTGCTCTGCCCTGACACTGGAGCTGTGCTGACCAAGGACCACATCTTTGGTGAGTCCAACAGCAGCAACAACTCTGTCCTTGAATCTTAGAGAAACAGCTCCATCTGTTGCTAAAAATGTGCACTGCAACAACAAAATCAAATTAAAAAAATCACACCTTTCTATTCTGAAAACAGATAGACCTACACTTTCCATTACTTCACACCCATACAGGTCCATACATTTAGTTTTGTATGTTCAAGTTTTCACTCATTCTAGAAAAAACAGTAAAAACATTTTCTTCTACAACAATTAGCTCATAAAAAGGAATATAAACAAAGAGACTTGAAGCTTGACTTGGACTTGCAAAAAATGACTTGTGAGCATCTCTGCTTTTTTAGTTCATGACAGTATACTTTGCATACTTTAAATTATAGTACTTAGCCAATGATTTATGTATTAGATAAAGATACTTGCTCCTTTTGCTATTTGACTTGATGATTTGTGATGAGATTAAAAAAAATTATAAAATGTGTTGTTTTAGCATGCCTCTACGGTGAATAGAAAATACAAAAACTTGATCATTTTACAAACTCACACACTTTAATAGGCTACTTTATCAAAGTAAGCACAACTACAAGCCAAGTATTCTTTTCTGTAGGCCTATAAGGCAAGAGTACTTCATTATACTTTTCTTAAGTATATCTTGATCAAAAGATATACTTAGACTTTTGTATACTTGTCAGTATAAGCCAAGTAGACTTAGACTTTTAAGTATACTTGTCAGTATGAGCCAAGTGTATTTAAGTATATTTTTGTTAAGTATATCTCTGATAAGTACATAAAAAGTAAACTGAAAGTATACTTTCTTATTTTAAGTTCAAAAGAAGTATACTAATAGCACACTTGAATAAATTTCATTTTGGTAAGGGAGTTAGAAGTGTACCTAAATGATAAGGACGCATGATTGATTCAAGTTTTTACGCTACAGCGATCCATTAAAGAAAAAATCTGCATGAAAAGCAGACCAGCATGTGACCGTACTTAATCATCATAATCATTTACATTTTGATGATCGTTCTCCTCTCTCTCACTCCAGGTCCTGATGGGTCCCTGCGTGTCTGTCGGGCCCTTCATTGTGATTCGGTCACAGGCCTCGTAAGGCCAAACGCTCACAGCCACATGCTGCTGAGCAGCGGGCACACCGTGGCAGTGCCACCAGAGTTCTTCCTCCACCCACAGACCGGCAGAGTTATGCCCATAGCCGGCAACGTGTCCTACGATCCTGCGAGCTCCACACTGGTGTTCACAACTGACTCGTGCACAGGTAACATGAGGGGTGACTGAAACTAAATTAAGACTGCAGAGGAAAACGCATTCAATGATTGAAGCAAAATACTGGTGATGCACATTTTACTCTGCGGATAATAGTCAAATACACATGACATAACATCACATTTAGGTGCTTCTAATGCAGCTCAAATGGACTTTGATGGCACTCCACTCCACTCCACTTTCAACCACTTATACCTTCAAATAACAGACATTAGTCGAGGCTTTGTTGTCAGCCCATTATCTTCTTTCTAGACTCATTATTTTACATAGAGTTCAACACCGGCAGCACTTTCTCCTGAATAATGGCCTCAGCTGAGGAAACAGATGTCCTCTTCTTTTCTTCCATTATTTTTTCACAAGGTATGACTTTTTTGTTCTGTTCTTCTTGACAATGCTCACTTGTGCTATGCTCACAAAATTGGGAAAATTGAGTAGTTGACGGACTGGCCAGAGGTCTAGAATAAAAATTATTCATATAATTTGTGTTTTTCAGATATGTCCTTGGTGGGAATATCACTTCAAAACGAAATGAATATAATACTTTCATGCCCATTCTCTGTGGTTTACTGAAAGTTATTAGTAAAAGCGGAGGAAATCAATAACTGAAGTAGATAGTGGTTAAGTAGGTATAACGAAAGAAGCTGCATATCATTCAAAATAACTCCATGTCCATGCATACAAGATCACTCAGATGGATGACATGCAACTGTGACAGAGTTTTCAAGGGTCTTTCTATTTCTACCGTCTTTTTAACCAACTAACCTGTGCTTTCTCAGCAGACAACAAGAAGTGGGACAGTCCCCTCCTACCTTTCATCCCTTACCCAACCTCCTGCCACTCAGACCAGCCTCTGCCCAACACCCGGCTCAGAGGCCTCAGACCAGGCCAGAGGCTGCAGCTGGGAGCTCCCATGGCAGACCCAGACACGGGGGTCCCGGTGCCCATTCTGGCTGTAACCATCCACCCCGAGACAGGACTGGTCTACCCACTGGGAGGGGTGCATGTCTGTCCCCTCACCCGCCTGCTGCAGCCAATACAGACGGGCTATCCCATGCTGGACTCCAGGACGGGGAATGTTGTGCTCACTGTCGGGGTCAGTCTGGATCCAGTAACAGGTACAGTGCATGCTGGTGAGTCTTCAGCACAGCCTGTGTTGAAGTGGCCATACCCTCAGTGAGTTCACTTTGTTCTGTGTAGGAGCCGTGCAGCCAGTAGGTGGAGTCCTCCTGGCTGAGTCCTTCATCGAACCTCTGAGTGGGCGGCTGGTGAGACTAGGAGGGGCCAGTGTACGGGCCGGGCAGCTGCTGCCTAATGCAGGAGGATACCAGGCCCTGCTAGACAGCAAGGTGCTCGATTAGATGAAAGAAGAAATTGTAGATATTAAAATTTCCATTTGTTCTTCTATGTTGGCTTAAAAGTTGAGAAGTTTATTCTTGATCTTGAAAACAGCAGTTGAAAAAAAACAAAAGGTCTATTTAGGAGTTCTTTCTGGAGGAATGATACACATAGTATTAATAAATGAATACTATGAAAGAGGTATACATGTTATGACACAGATAACAGACTCATTCATTAGATATTTGACCAAAAAAAAAGACTAGAGTGAAACATTTCCCGATTAGGTTCTGGCAGTGATGTTCAAAGTGTTGGAGCTCCTGAAGCCACTCACTGAGGAGTGGGGATCAGACCAAACTCTGCAGCACCACCAGGGTAGCGAGAGAGGGAGCGGTCGGCAAGATCATCTCCTCGCCGCAACCAAGGAGCTCCAGCAGGCCTGGGGAAGGAGCCTGCACTGCCAGCTGCAGCTGCAGACCAGGTTGGGTCTCCTGCTGGACTGGGCTGCAGGTCTCCAGCAGGATGGAAAGACTCTGGGTGAGGAAGTGCGAGCGAGAGGGTGCATGGATTTGAGTATAGTCTCCTGTGGGCTATACAACACAAACTCACTTTTTAAAATATCTCCTTTTTCGGCACTCTGATGGTCCTCCCTTTGTTGCTGCAAATGATGTGCTCTCTTTGAGCTATCTGTCTTCCTGATCTCTTAAAACTTTTGCAAGTGTTTGATCCCTTTTCTTTTTAATCTCTGCTTGTCATCGCTGCTATTAATCTGCTCATTGCTGAGTAGAAAAAACATACTACTTTGTATTTGCTTATCTGTTTCTTCTTTACACCTCTTATTGTGATATGTGAATAGAAATTCATATACTGAAGGCTATTGCTGCTTTTGAAAGTAAGACCATTTCATATTTTAGATATAATACCTTTAGATATATACTTTTTGCGGCTCCTTCTGGATGTCACAATGTTGTCTTTAAGAGCCTTCTACTACCAAGAGCACAAAGAGTTTTAGGCATATAATTACTTATGTATTTTTTTTGGCTTTGGAAAGGTTTCAAAAGCCTAAGGATGATGACATTTTTCATACCTCAAAGACTTTTCACATGACCTTTATTTGTCACAAGCAACCGCTCTCCACAGAAACCAAGCATGTGACCTGCGTGTCCAACATAACCACATTACAATGACACATATGCTACAGTTATGTAACCCATATCCATATTGTAGAATACCGGAAACACAGATTATACTCAAAGCTCAAAGAGACATTAAAACCTTTAACTTAGACCACAAATTCGCAGTCATCACACCGCCATATCATACAGTACAGCACTTTACCCACAATGCTGTTTGAGAGATGCTTTACCTCATAAAAAGTGGCAAGTTTAATATAAGTCTCACAGGATTTACATTATGTAAATGTGAAAGTTGATTGCACTGTAGGCACCGTGGTTATATCTTTTTTTAGTTGTTTGAGCCCCTGACACATCGATAATCAAATTACGTCAGTACTGAAATATTGTCGCTCTGCTCGAGGCCGTTGCCAATCTGAATAATACAGCTGCTGTGGTCATGTGTGGTCATGTGTGCTCTGCTTGATTATCTGCTTCTTAGTTTTTTTGCTTCTTATATGCTTTGTGAGACGCGCCTTGCAGCCACAATCCTGTTTCATGTACCTCACTCTGTCTGTATTTATTTTTGCATTTACTTTGGTTTAGAGGTTGTATGAATTTAACCAAATACAGTAAAGTATCACTGAAGTAAAGCGAATGCCAAAACTGCCAGTCTTTTCTAAACTAGTCAGAAAAGTCTTATCGACCTACTTCTGCACCTCTCTACCTTGTTAAAAATGTGTTGGCCGTAAGAACTTGCAGGAATACTTTGGGAAATAAATATTTGAGCACCATATCATATTTTGTTTCCTCCACTCTAACCCTCTGACTTCTGTGTTGTTCAAACCAGGAGAGATGCCTCTCTTGGGTTCAGATCTGTGTGTGCCAGCTCTGCTGGGGATGGAGTACCCTGACCCCATGGGATCTGGTCTTAGTGTACCTGTGCTGGGGTGTCAGACTGACCTTGTCTCTGGGATTATAACACCGCTGGCAGGGACCATGGAGGACCCCGAAGGAAAAGGTTCTGTGAAAAACGAAACAATTGCACAGTCACCCGAGAATTCATCTAATCTGCTTTTAAATTATATTAAACAATACAGAATAAAGCATGTTGCACCCTTTTCTGTGTCTATATGCTGTTGCACTTCACAGGCCTGGTGGCCATTCGGTATGGATCTCAGACTGTTGACCCAGTGACAGGGGTGTTGGCCCCGGTGGTTGGAGTCAGGCTGGATGTGTCCAGAAAAATCGTTGTACCTATCACAGCTTCCTACTGGCTAACGGTGGCGGATCAAACTGATAGTGTGCAGGTGGGGAAGTAATTGAGAGAGGTTTTTCCATAAATGATTAGAAACCTTTCATATGACTACAGAGAATAAAAGTGATGCAGCTCTCTACCTGAGGTTTATTTTATAGCAGGAGGAACTTTTGTGAACTTGATAAAAATGATTAAAATCTTTATGTTATATTATGTAATGTTATGTTATGTTATGTTATGTTATGTTATGTTATGTTATGTTTAAACCTCTTGCATTTAAGTTTGCAGCCCATCCAATTCAGTTACATGGAATTTAGCGAACTTCTGCTTTCTTTTGTTGCTGCTATTGTGTGCCAGGTGGAGGCGCTGCAGAGAGAGGTGTGTGTGCGAAACACTTCTTGGCAGCAGCAGAGGCAGCGGGAGGAAGATATTCTCTCTGATCTGGACTCAGGTCTATTCCAGTGTCTCTTTAGAGTTGCAGAAGCGAACTCTTACGAGGTCAGCAGCGGGGGCGGGAGGGTTTGGTGTTTTGGTTGTAAATATCTTAGCCTGGCCTCTGAGCATAGGAGGGGAAATTCAAAGGGGTTGAGCCCTTTGAACATTTGGGAATGAGTAAGGGGATGTATGAATGCTGAGGCAAACAGCATTGGAAAGTAATTCTAGAGAGGGTTTTCATCCCCTGCTGTGCAAACTGCATGTATAAGCAAGTTTGTGGTTAGGGCAAACTGCAAAGTCACCTTATCTCTGTGTATGAGTGTGTGCATGTGTGCTTATACCTTTGTTCTCTAAGTTGAGTGTGTCTTTTTATATGCAAATTTATGTGCCTCCACTTTTCATATTCCAAGCATAAGTGTGCACTGTGTTGCAGGTCCAGTGGTCGGGGAGGCAGCTGAAGGAAGCAGCCGTAGAGCTGCAGGATTCAGCGCAGACGGAGACGCAGAGGAGAGCAGCTCAGTGCTCCCACTTGGCTCTGATCTTGCCCCCGCATGTCTTACACATTCTCACACTGGGTAAATTGGCTGGCAAGCTGGCAGAATGAAGAGCATGAAGGAAATTACACTCATGACCCACTCTGCTGTTATAATTCATCGCTTGCCAAAAGAGAGATGCCTCATGCCAGCGTCTCATATCCACACCCTTCAGTTGTAGAGAAATTAACATAATTTCAGTGTTCAGCATTTTATTTGGGTTGGCAGCATGTCTTTGTGCATCTCCGTCTGGGTTTGTAGGTGACGAGCAGGAGTGGGATCGGCAGTGTGTTTGGCACTCAGAGCTCGTGTCGGGCCTTGATAAGGTGGATGTGTGTATGGAGCAGCTGCAACAAGACCAAGAAAAATGGACAACACAGGGAGGAGACTGGGCTACAAGCTTCCATGCTCTGGTCAGAGTAATGGCTGTCTATGTTTTTGCCCTGTAGCTTAACTGGTGACTAACACAGTTAGGTCAGATGTTCACACCACCAATGCTAAATGCATATGACTCATGATGCTACATAGGGGCTTTCAAAAGTCTAGTCATTGAACTTTGATGCCAGCCCCTGTGCTATGAGATGTAATATTGCCATCTAAATGTAAATAAGACTTCATGTTTCTTCTACTCACTCAAGCCTGTGTTTATTGTTCCTCCAGGACAGAGAGCTGAGACAGAGAGAGTTGTGGGAGCAGTGTTGTTCCAGACAGACAGAGTTGGTGGCTGCTCTTAATGCGCTGCACTTTGTCAGACACCTTTCTCAGCTCCGCGCCGACACCGCTCAGGTCAAAACACACACAGAGACACCACATAAATAAAAACCTAAATATATGATGCAGGGAAGTGTATCGCTCTCTTTTTTTGTTTGTCTTTTTTCCATCATTAAAGCTGCAGTGGGTAGAAATGGAGCAAATATGATTTAAAAAAGTTATTTTTATAAAACGGTCACTATATCCTGACAGTAGTACATGTGACAGGTAATCTGAAAAAAAAATCATGTTCCTTTGTGTCCTCCGGTGCTCCTAATGGCATCTGCAAGATTTCACAGACCGGAGGAAAACAACCAATCAGAGCCGAGCTGGAGTCTGCTGTCTCTGAGCAGCTGTCAGTCAACAGTCTCGTGAACTCCGATCAAACGGTCAAACTAGGCAGCGCTGATCAAACATGAATCAAGACTCTGTTATGACTATTTCTCGCCTCAAATGTTTTCAGAAACATCTTGTAGTGTACTGCTTAGCTGTAAAATGAGAAAGTTTGTGACCCAGCAGCCATGTTGAGATCAGTTGAGGAAATATCAAGCACCGCCCACCAGCTGAAGCACAGCCAATAGGAACGCTCAATAGGAACGCTCTCTCTCAAATGACCTATGATTGGCCTATGATTTTTTAAAGCCTGAAAACAGAGCCATGAGGAGGTGCAAAAGTCTAGTTTTCTCTCAGAACACTTGACTTACAATATGCTGAAAGGTTATTATGGAATTGAACCAATGATGCCAAAAACATTCTGCCTACTGCAGGTTTAACTCTATTTATTTGAACCTGAGATGCAAATTGTGCTAATTACATAATCAAGTTATCAAAAAGTTGACAAATCTTTGTTTAGGTTATCTCCATTTCCCCCGGCGTTATTCTGAGCTGCCGCCCTTTTCCTGTTTGTTTAGGCCGTACTGTGTGGGAACTTTTGGTATAAGGAGTATGGTCTGGTCCAGTGCAATGGACGTAGGCTGACTGCGGAGGTCAGGGGTCTGCTTCAACAGATGGCCTTGCCACTGCTGGAGAGATTGAACCAGCTCCTGGAAGACAAACAGCCTGCCAGCTTCTCCCCCAACACCTGCAATCATCACATGTCTGGTACTGAATGAGCACTAGATAGGGGTGCTATATTTACTACATGATAAGGGTACTGATACATGTAGGAGGCAAACATTTAGATATGCAGTACACGTAGTTCCGGAGAAAGCACAAGCCCCCCCATTGAATAATGGCATTGTTTGGTAGCTATACTAATTTTCTGCTGTTTCTGTTTTGATATGCAATCTTTGAAATTGCTGTACTGCAGCCCACATTTCCTGGTACTTTCGCTCTATGTGGGGCTGCAAATTCATAGATCGGAAGCCATTATCTACACACGTTCTGTTACTGCTGTCAAAAGATAAAACTGGTGTTATTCTATATTTCTTTCTTTTTGTCAGCAAAGACCAAAGCCAAGCACAATGGTTACTTCAAAAGACCAAAACAGGCTTCCAAAAAAGCTGAGCACTTTAGATTTTAACAAACATCGCATTAAACAGGATCAAATGGTGCATTTGTTGGGGATTATTTTCTGTTTTATTTATTAAATACACATTTGGCGCTTTAGTGAGTATTTACAGCAGCAGGGTGGTGTATGTGGGATTGACTCTTAACAAACTACAGCACCCGTGTCGATTGTAATGAAGGAATATGCCACCCAGTGGGGCTCATTTATGTGTTTTTAATAGTTTTTGAAAAACAATGCTTTGGCGCAGAATAATCAACCACATTACATCAGGCTCTGACTAAACTCGGTTTTGGTCTTTTCGTGAGGTTTGTTGACGATAAGAAAAATATAGAATGCTGGCATTCTTGTACTTTAGGTGTATGATTTCTGACGTGTTTCAGGTTTGTCAACAAAGCAGGCATATGGGTTGGAAATACCCTCTAGAGTCTGGACAGCCTCTGTGCCAGTAGTGAAAGGTATGTGCTTCTCTCAAGCCTTGAGATAACATGTGTGTATGTGTGTGTAGAAAGTGTGTGTGTATGGAGAATGCGTAGAAATATTGTGAAGTATGTTGCTTGTCAAAATTTAGCAGGATGGAGCAGTGAGAAGGGAAACAGCCACTGTGTTGGTAAAAATTCACCTTGTCGTCGATATGTGCTGCATTAAGAAATCAATAGCTCCAGCGTGTTGTTGAGTTTCTGTTAAGTCTCTGGAGATTAGAGATAGAGTACAATGAGAACAGTGAAGAATCAGGAGATTATTATGATTCTGACAAGTGTTGGAAATAAGACATAGCTTGTATATGTACAGAATATGGCAGGTACAAAAAAGTTTTACAATGAGAAGACAATAGTTTATGTTTCTATCAAAACTAGCCCTCAAAAGTAAAAGTGCATTGACTCAAATTAATGTGTCTTTGGTCTGTAGAGAACTAACTTCACAAAACCAAAAGCCTCACAGCTACTTGAGGAGATACTTTGATTTTGCAAGATCTCTGATGGTTTTGTGTTTCTGCAGGAATCTCCACTCAGTCTTTGAGGGAGCCTGTCCATTTAGCTCAGTCCCAGGACACCGGTCTGCAGGTCAGCTCAGCACCGACACACAACTCACAGAGACACACCTCATCTTCCGGCATTCACTCCCAGGGTAAGACGAAGCACAAATCATACAGCGGTACTATATGTGCGACCCCTTTCACCCCGTGTTGTATTCCTGTGCTGTGCTTCACTGCTATACTGTATGTACCTATTGCAAGTTCTCTGCTAGATTATTCAGTTAACAGACTTCTGGGAAAGGACACACAGATATTCACACGTCCACACCTACACACCCACAAATAGACAGAAATTGAGCACTCACAATTCTAGCTGTAAACAGCAAAGCACACCTCTAAAGGAATAGTTAGATATTTTGAAAAATACGGGTATCCTATTTTAAAATTGTATTTAATTTTTATTTAACCAGAAAGTTCGTATTGAGATACAATATATCTTCTGTCAGGGAGTGCTTGTCAAGATGAACTGCAAAATGAAACGTTATTTTTGCGGAGAGTTACTGTAGATGCGAGTATTGATGCCACTCTCATGTCTGTACATTAAATATGAAGCTATAGCCAGTAGACGCTTAGCTTAGCATAAAGACTGGAAACAGGGGAGAACAGCTAGCCTGGCTCGTCCAAAAAAATCCAAAATCCAAAACGGCACCTCTAAAGCTCACTAGTTAACACAACGTATCTCAATACAACGGTTCGTATGATATCTTACGAAAAGTTATTCCTCATATTTGGCGCTTTTTCCCAGGAATGTCCAGCAACACATGTCAATTTCCGCTTGTTACATGCATAGTCTTTTCAAAATAAACTTCTGTCTTCACAGGAAACAACTTAGTTAGGTTTATTCAACAAAACTACGCAGTTAGGTTTAGCAAAAGATCATGGTCTGGGTTAGAAAAACTCCAGAAGTGGCATTACTTGAGTACGGAAGTTAAGTGACAAATAAGTCAATGTTTGGATTAAAATATAGCTACAGGAGAGTGATGTTCATATCCTGTGTGAAACCAGAGGTTAACATTGATTTATTTGTCACGTAACTTCCATACGTAAGTTATGCCACTTCAGGTGTTATTTTAACCCAAGCCACAATCTTTTCCTGAACCTTACTAAGTAGTTTTTGTCACAAAACGTGCGTACCTAAGTTATGCCACGTCCGGTGCGGCGTGGTTACGCCGCACCAGACGTGGCATAACCACGATCTTTTCCTAAAACTACCTAAGTGGTTTTGTTGGTGTTGTTGAGAATACATTGACACGTTATATCTTGTTTGTTTAATCTTGTGTAAAAAAAGTTGTGGTCTTACAACAATTACTTGGCCGTGTGTAGTGACTTCTTGGAGTCTTGTTGTAACCGTGAGAGAGACTCCAGAAAGTCACTGCCTCTCCCCGAGAATTAAACCTGCACATAACGCCCATAAAACTCTTCATCTTGTCTTTTTTACTCTTCACTTTTAGTACGGATTAAATGAAGTAGGTAAACCGAGTTGATTAGTGAGCTATAGGGGTGTTGGTCGGTGGATTTTGTTGTCGGACAGAGCCAGTCATTGTGCTAAGCTATGCAAACCTTCCAAACAATTCCCTCAATGATAATGAGTCATTTCAATCTTGATTTCCAAACAGAGAGCCAGCCGATGAAAGAGTCTGCTCAGCCTACACATAGCATCTCCATCCCCGCAATTCCAGGTGACATCATGCTGTAAAATAACCCATAGTTAGAACGTGTGACACGTGGCGTGCCACATTAACGTTATCCATCCATGTTGCTTTTATTCCCCAGAAGAGGAGTGGACCAAGCTGCTGGAGCTCTCTCCTCTGTTTCAGCTGTTGAAGGGGACGGAGCTGCAGCTAAAGGGCTGGACCTGTGAGGCAGGGCTTATTAGAGGAGGGCTCGCTGGTAGGTGGGGAAGTTCTATAGATTTCAGCACTGGCTGCATGTTTTTTTAACCGCTCTCCTGAGCCTTGATGAAGCCCAGATGGTAGTAATTTTCTCAACCTCAAATGTTCAGGCATATGTTAGTTTGTTTGGCTTCTGGGACTCAGGGTTTAATTTAGTCAGATCTGTTTTACTGAGGTGCTGGTAAATGATGCAGTAAAAATAGATCGTGGTGTACTGCGTTTTTTGTTGGACACACTAGCAGCGTGACTCTAGGGATGGCAATGTCAGTCAGTCCACCACTTTGGTCCAGACTGAAAAGTCTCAACTAATTTTAGATGGATTGACATTTAGCGCAGGCATTCACGGTCCCCAGAGGATGAACTGACTTTGGTGATCCCCTGACTTTTACTTTAATGCCGCCATGAGTTTTACATTTTTGCTTTTAAGTTCAATGTCTGGCCAACTTTTGGATGGATTTTCATGAAACTTTCAGGTTCATCATCAAATTGTAAATTTGTCCAATATTTTGGGTTATGACCTGAAAAACGAAGCCAGCCTCAGCTGAACTTTGTGTTGTTTAGTCTAGTGCCAGTAGAGAGCCGAAGTCCCGCCCCTTCCGGTGGACCACCATGGGATCTGATTCCGGAAAAAATATGAACGGTAGTCAACGGCGAGAGACAAATGATTTTTTGATCCCGCTTGAATTGCGCCATGAACTACACGTATGATGTTTGTCAATTTAAAAGATTTTTTTTTTTTGCAAATCAACAAAAGTAAAACTGTTTGTTGTAAAACTGTGAAAATATATCATTAGAAAGATTACACACCCAAAAGTCGCTGAAGCTACGATGCCTGTTTGTTTCGTACTTGGATGTATACTCACATGAGCAACAGTTCTCGCTCGTTCTTTCACTTTCCAGCTGATAAAAATGTGTGATTCATGGCACAATTCAAACAGGATCAAAAAATGATGCGTCTCCCCATTGACTACCATTCATATTTATTCCGAAATAAGGTCCCATGGGGTCCACCGGAACGGGAGGGACTTCACCTCTCTATAAGCGAATGTTAGCATGATGACACCCTAAACTTGGGAGAACATAATAAACGTTAAAGCTGCTAAACACAAGCATGATGAGATTCTTACAATAACACTATTAGGATTAATTAGTTGCATGTGTAACACATAAATATATTACTTTCAAGTATTTGTCAAAAAGATGTGTGATTTTTTGGACTTTTTGTTGAACAGCCAGAAAAAAACTTGAAATCAAACCCAGACACCTCCTACGTTGTTGTTTCTTGCAAAACAACAGATTTGACAGATTTGTGGTTCACACTCCAAAAACCCAGAACCTACTTTTATGTTTTGTTGTTGTGTCTGAGTAATGTTTTACTGGCTACGTGTTGAATAAATAAAGTCATAGCTGCAAACTCGAGTGGGTAGAAAAAGGTAACAGTAACGCTAACCCTCTAAACGAATCACTCCGGTGGCATATGTTTCGTAAAAAACAGCTAATTTCAATGAGTTTACAGCTATGACAGTATACAGTAACTAACGGCCTGTAGATCCTGGCAACCGTCATGTTGTGTGTTTTTTCCAGACAGAGGCAAGAGTTTTGTAGACGTCCTGGATGCTCAGTGGGAGTGTGAGGGAGAGCTGATCCCTTTGGACCCGTCGGTCCTCAACCCCAGAGAGTTCCTGGTCTACCAGCACGGACTCTTCCTGATGCATACGTTACATAATCGAAAACTGGTTGGTGCTGTTATTTTAAACCTTATTAATTTTTTAAATTGCTCTCACTGTTTAATTGAGGCTTTGAGTGGCCTGGCCTCAAGCTATTTTCAAAATTTAAATTTATTATGAGCCTCTGTGCAGCCTGAAGTACTCAGGCAGGTACTCAAAGCAGGAAAGCTTCTAAATATCTCTGAGCAAAGGTGACTCGAAAGCTCTGGAGCTTCATACTGACCTTCCTTAACAATTCAGGCTAATATCATCCCTTAAATCTCATCTGGAAATAAATACTATTTTCACTTTTATTCTTTTTGTTGTGTTCTCTAGATGTCGTTCCCTGTTACACACATATTGTATATAGATATTTTTTCATTTTTATTGTGGCTTCAATAAGAATATTGTAGTCTAATAAAAAAGGCTTGGATTGTTGTTCTCTCTTCAAACAGACTCCAGCCATTTCACTTCAGATAGCAGCGAGTCTCCCAAACAACAACTACTTCAACAACGCTTTCAGAAATTCCTTCTTCTATCAGGTAAACTTCGAGCTTTTTTTCTGTGAAAGTGTAATTTGATATTTTCTTTATGTGTTTCAGCACAATTGAGTGCAATTGCTCAATATTATGTATGGCATAACTGGCATCAACAAGATAATGAATTGACTAATAAAGTCACAAGTGATGCACCTAAACCAATAAAGCAGGCAATGCATATTAAATGAAACCCACAAAAATACCATAGAGATGGATGCAAAAAATACTTTCAATATCACAGAATGTTTTTAAGATGACATTATTGCATGGCTGCTATTCCATCTGGTTGTGTGAAGGGTGATATAACTGTTCCCTGCAAAGCACTTGTGAAAATGAGAGTCTACTGTGGTCTGGTACTGAGACCATCTAAAACCCAAACAAGCTGTACAGATTAGTTTTTAGTTATCTGGAAGCTCAAGCATCAAAGCATTTCACACGCTGAAGCTGCAGGTTTTCTGAAAATCAGTTTCTCAATCATTAAGAAGAACATTTGTACTGTAAGCATGCAACAGTGCTCTCATAAAGAATCTATATAAGTTTGAAACAACTCTGTACATGTTGTGAAATAGTGCTGGCTCATCTGAGACCAGCATGACTTCAGATTTGGCACTCTTGCTATAGTCCATTTAGAGTACATTATGTTCTCTGCTGTCCCTATTGTTCATGGGAAACTCTCCCTCCACTATAAAGGATGTTATTGATGTTCTGCTGTTCAACTCTGTAAGGCTTTTAGGGGCGTGGATTTCCTTTTCTCTGCTGAAACAGTATTATCCATCAGAAAAAAAGTATGGTATGCAGCTGCTCGTCTGCTTGGGTCTTGGCCTGTCAAAGTGTATTCTGTTGATACCAGAGTGGGTCAGGAATGAGTCCTAAAACCCGGAAATGAGTTAGCATTTATGCACTTCTAGTTCCTTCATCTGGAAGTCTGTGGATTTTTTTTAATGGGTTTTTAGTTAGATGCCTGAAATAAGATCTGCGGTTAACACAAGCTTAAGAGATTTTAACGTTTTGTTCTACGATATAAAATACGTCAGTAAATACCCCACTTATGAATTTTGAAGCTTTTGCGTTTCTTAAAAAAGACTGTTGCTAACAAGTGGCTAAATGAGACTACTAAATGTCATCACGCCGACTCGTCCGCCTTTACAGCCTCGTTGTGTATACTTGCGCTCATGCGACCGTAGTGTAGTTCGTCTATGGCCTAACGTTAGCTTTGCTCTAGCGATTGCATTTACGCTTCAAATATCATAAAAGTGGTGTTCATTTGTGAAGATTTTCTTGCTGAACAAAACGTGTAAGTATCATAAATGTTTGTTTGCCACAGAACTTATTTTCTGCAATAATCCAAAACCCAATGGAAAAATTCCATTGGCTTTTTGTTGAAGGAACCCAGGGTGATGCTAGCATCCTGGTTGGCCTACAAAAATACGTCATCCCTGCACCACTCTATAAATATAGGTATATAGTATAGATCCAGAATACGTATTTGTGGTGTGTATTTGTGACTAGTTCTTAACCTCACTGGAGAATGTTAGTACCTATATAACTGGTTCCCAACATTATAGATGGTGAATATGAACATAATTTATTCAACACCGTTCTACATAGTATAGTTCTACATAGTATTTTTAATGTGTTGTTTCGCTACTTTTACTTAAAGGGACTATTTGTAACTTTCAGACTTGTTTGTTAACAGCGACACCTGTGGCCTTGAAATCAACGAAAGTCAGCGTCGAGCTCGCGCTTGCTCGCTCTAAATAGACATGGACGAGCATCGCTCAAAACAGTGAGGCGACACACGTCAGCTAAAACCACAATATCACTCTATATTTCAGCATGTGTGGCGACCCGCTACATTTATACGCTTAAAAAGTTACAAACAGTCCCTTTAAGTAAATGATCTGAATATTTCTCCCACCCATGAATAGCACGATGATTGTAAATGAGACTTTATGTGACACTAATGGGGGATGAAAGAGGATAAAGACTTTTCAGAAAACTTAACAAAATCAAAAACACTACAGGAAAAACTGTTAAAGGAGAAAATGAGGGAATGGTACAGAAAGTAAGGAACAGTGGAACAAACCAGAACCTCCATCTGAACTCTGACCAGACTTTCTCATTTCCCATTTATCAAAACCGAAAGAGCTCAGACAACACCACAACAGCAGCTCGCTGTGTCTATCTGCTGCTGCTAAATCTTTTTTTTTTTTTTTTTGAGCCCTCAAGGGGCAATTCATTGTTGAGTCCCAAAAATGAAAGGCTTTAGAGAACATCCTGTTCTGTCCCGCTGATCTCTGGACACAAAAGACTCTGTTCATCCAGCTCCGCTCACAGAGGAGAGAGGTCAGACTAAAAGACCCCTCAGTAAATACCCAACAAGTCCACACCCTTCAGGTTTCCTGCAGGGCTAGGGGTTATAGAGTTTGTTTCTGGTGAACGTTGCGCTCTTTCAGATTCCTTTAGAGAGATTCACACCTCCTAGGAAACCAGCTGCAGATAGGCTTTAAATTAAGAGTTTGCAATATTTGAAGTATATCAGTTTAATTTGCACAACATACAACTCCGGCTGCCATCTAGAATTTAATGCATTTAATGGGAGACGTTATCCTTATTATTATCCTTATCATTATCCTTGTTAAGTGCAAACAAGAATTCCAGTAGAAGTTATTGACGTTTGTATTGATGAATCTACCTCTTCTTGCCCTCTTAGCATCCATTTGTTGCATTTCCTCATTTGTATTTTTCACTTAATCATAAAACTTTAATGGGAAACTAATCCTTTAATGTCCTTCCAAATAGCAAGACACATTGTCTTGTACGTGGAAATCAATGCGGCACAATGCTCGCTTTTCATCAGTGAATGATGCATGTGTGTCTTTGTGCAGCTGTAATGTGTTGCTGTGAATGACTGCCCTGTTGACAGGAGGCAGAGGAGACGCTCTTTGTCCGTCGCCAGAGGCTCCAGTCAGTTGGAGGCTTCTCCCTGCTGCTGCTCCACTGTCTGTCCCATGTCCAGATTAAAGACATGAGCTCTGACTCCAGTCCTGCCTTCCAGAGGCTTTTCTTCAAGGTATACAAACACTCAAAGTGTGCATGAAGGGATATTGGAGTTGTGAGAGTACATTTTTATTTCAAATTTAGCAACAATTAAAGCTGACCTTTGAAATTCCAGCGATTATTTAAGGGTTTGTTGTCAGTTTGATGTCTTCTATGTGCGTGACATTAGTTTAATATTGTTGTTTTGTGTAATTGTTCACAGATACTGCAGGAATGTCTGGGGGAGCTGTTTCAGGCCAGACTGTGCGTGCCTTCCTCTGGACAGGAAGCCAATTTGTGTGTGTTGTTTCAGGACCAAGAGGCCCCTTCTTCAGGAGTCTTAAAGGGGACTCTGTCAGACTCCCACGCTTCCTTCCTGCTTCACAGGTTTCACAAACCAAGCAGAGGGTTGCTGTCTGAAGATGTAAGAACAGAATATTTCCTCTAATTATGATCATTCTTCTTGTTCTTTAATTTATTTGTCTGTCTGTATTGTGTGAAACAGAGTGACAGGAGACTATCTGTAATCGGAGAGTAACCCAACTGTCTCCTGTTGTGCGTCTGTTTGTGGTTATGCGAACAGGAAGTCGAGGATCTTCAGAAGAAGCACAGAGAAACGTCTCTGCTCTCCCATCTTGAAGGACTTTTGAGAGAGAAGAGCTCTGAAGCGTGATGAAAAATCTTCTATTTGAAAGAGAAGAAAACCACCCAAAATATATAGATGCTATGACTCAGTTCTTTATTGCAGAGGAGGGACACACCTTAGAGCAGTTTCTCTCTTGAGTTTTTAGACGGAGAGAAAAACAAGATGTAAGGATGGGCAGATGTTTTACAGAATCAATTATCTCCTGCAAGACGGAAACAACAAGTCTTTTATCTGATGACAGGAACTTCCTTTCATCCATGGAGATAAGCATATTATTGTACTCTCTGCGTGATAAGAACTTTGTTTTTCACATGAGAAGGACGCACAATCCTCCCACAAGGCACAGTTTACTTCTAAAGTGTTACAATCATAATGAAAAAATATTATTTGTCCCACAGAGAAAGGCAAAGTCAAAACATATGTAGAGACCTTTATGCTTCCATACTAGTGTGATATGTAAATATGTACGTTTTAAAATCCAAATCCATTCAAGAAATAAAATCGAACCCTAAAACAACTTCAAAACATTATTTCCAACCTGAAAAATGTTTGATCATAATGTTTATCGAATCAAATGTGCATCGTTTTGTCAAGCAAAATATGTTAATCTTACCAAATTATATTAGTTTGACAAAATATGAGTTGAGAAGCAAAGCTAGTACACTTTGTTCTTTTCTTTTGCATCATGTGTCACGTTATTGTGAGACAAAAATAACAGCAATTAACGGCCTTTATAGACCATTTTAGATAATGTGTCTACAACACCTTTGTGTCTATTCAATGAAAAGTTACTTGTCTTTTTTCATTATTAGAGAACATTATTTCCGCTTCAATTCTTGTAATAACTGATCACAAAAATATTCATGTTGCAATTTTTTATTTTTTGTAAACAAAACAGTTTTCTCCTTCATACATGTTGTTTTGGCTTTCATCACCGTAAGCAATGCATTATATGTTTTTATGGGCGCGACATTAAAAGACATGCAAAGACAAACATGGGTACAACCTGTGTGTGCGCACACATGCAGACATCTGTTTCTATTTAGTTATCCTGTGTAGGGGGGAGGGGAAAGTTCATCATAAGAAAAGCTTTGCTGAGATTCCAACACATTTGCTGGCAAAAAAAAAACAGGCCCCATCATCATCATCATCATCATCAATGTTGTCTTCACTACATGTTAGTGGCTTTGAGAGCGATGAATATGATGATCAAAATTATTCCGCAGACGAGTCCAATGACATTTAGGATCTTGGCTGTCCTTGATGCATCCGCAGCTAGAGCTGATTCTCCGACAGCGTTTGCATTTTGGGCCTTTAAAAAGCAAAAGCATCAAAATTAATTTGTTGGAAAAAAAATGTGTTTGAGCGAGGAAATTAAATCATCAAATAGAGTTGAAACAAATCTGTCATCAAGAGAAAAAGCACTGAAAAGGAAATCAGTTTAATCTTGTGCAGCGGAGCAGGAACATAAAGTATATCCATATACATGCAAAATGAATCGGAGTGGTTACATAATGAGCACATGTCAGTCACCATTTAGTCACGACAAAACAGCCTCTTGATGCCTCTAACATTAAAGTTTATGTAAGATTATAGAAAATTTAAAGTAATTTGTGTAGTTTTTGATTTTAGGGCATTTTAGGGCAGAAAGCAACAGATGAAGATTAAAAAAAAGTTTGATGTTGACCTACCCGACAGGAGCAGACGATGGCAGCAATCCCTAGAGGAAGGCAACAGCACAAAGTGTTAAAGATGGACCATCCCAGGTAGGATGGCGCCACAGCACGGCTCTGGCCTCCTTCCATAGTGGCTCTCTCTTGGTCTCACTTTAAGTGGATAGGAGTTATGCTTTGTTGGCCAATGTCTGGATCCAATGGCTGCTGGTGGCTGTGATCCACACCCTTTTATCATCCATGGGTGTGGTTTGAGGGGTTGTATAGACTAACAGCTATGTGCGAGCAGCCAGAGGAGAGAAAAAAGATGTCTGTAACTGAACGGAAATGGGAGGTCTTTGGGCTTCTCATGAACATCGGGTTTTACTGGCTGGAGTAACATATGGGTATAATTCAAAGTGGGGCAGGAAACCTCAAACTGGGTGCAGGAAACCTCTCATGTTACACTTTTACAACTTTGTTTTTAGTTTTACATCTTGTTGCTCAGTTCATTCATGCTTGCATAATTGTGATGCACAACAGTTTTATTCACTTTAGTTAGTTATGTAATATTTATTGTATCATAGAGGACAAGTGATGTAAGACACCAAAAACTGTTGCAGTTGTGAATCACTTGTCAGACAAGAACATTCTTACATGTAACGTTACATTGCAAACAAAGAATTTCGTCTTCTGCACAAAGCCTGACAGAAACTATACCACAAAAAGATTTCCTTCTTAAAACGCTGCTCATTTTTCTTTTTCATGAGAAATTAAGGACATTGAGGACCTATTATGCTTTTGTGCTTTTTCCCCTTTCCTTTAGTGTTTTTTTTGTGCGTGTAAAAGGTCTGCAAAGTTACAAAGCCAAAAGTCCACACCAAAGGGAGTTACCCTCCCCCAGAGATATACTGCTCCTGTACTGCTTGAATGCCTTGCTTGAAGTCTTGCCTTTTCTTCAATAACAGGGTGATGTCCCCAAGTAACACATTTTGTACAACGGTTAGTTTGGCACGCACTCAAACAAAACTAGTTAGAGCGAAGCTGCAGCTGAGTCTAAAGAGTTTGGTTTGGTTAACCAATCACAACAGTGCAGCTCGAAAGGAGCTCAAACTGAGCGTTTCAGACAGAGGGGGAAAAGAGGTGCTGCAGCACAGCCGGTATGAGAAACGTAAAGCGTTTTTGGCTGTACCGCAGAGGGCAAGCCCTGCAAATGCAAAAGTCTGTCACTAAGTGACTGACTGAGTGATGAAGCTACACGATTGGTCGGCCGAGTGTTGGACTTTCTTCATTGGCCGTTGCTCTTTCAAAATGAAAAGACGGGGAAGAGTCCTTTATACAAATGAGCCCGTCCAGCGCCACACGTCCGGCTCACGAAACTTGGACCAAGCTGTCAAACTAGGCGATCTAGCTCTAAAATTAACCGAGATTCAGCAGTGGCGTAGCCTATACGGTACGTCACCACTTGAACGGCCAGTTAAGTCAAAGAGTCGAGGCAAAATACGTTCTTTGGTTGAGTGGAGCAACGCGTCCCCTAGTGTCCTTGACGGACTTGGTGGACATGTAGCACTTGATTTACCATTATAGACATGACCACTGACTATTTGTATAACAATTTAGCAAAAAATTCACAGACTGACCGTACACGGTCCAGCCATATACTCGGTTTTGACAGTCTTGTTTGAACTTTAAAGCATGTAAACATGTTCTTGTAGAAACACAAAATACAAGTATACACCTGAAAATGAGCATAATAGGATCTCTTTAAAAAAAGTGTAGCCCTTAAATCATCCTGTAATGTATTATAAAACATGAAATGGACATCTATCTTATGGTACTGTACCTGAACGTAACTGTACGCACAAAGATCTTTGACTTTCAGTTAAATTCTGCTTTAAAAAAGTACACTGTAGTTGTTTTTCATCAGACAATATGTTTGTAATTTGTACCAAACATCAACAGACCATCTTATAAGTGAGGAACAATTTGTGCCGAGCATCATAAACATTACACTGAAAGTAACTGCACTTCTGGCATCTATAGTCTCCACTTCCAGCACCATTCGGCCACAACTTTACACATCTTCTGCAGATCTTTTTCATGCTCTGCAATTCTTTTCTCATCATCAACATGCATTATGGTTAGTTGTGGCAGTGCAGTTTAAATTATAATCATTCATTCATTAGGGTTTGTTATCATCAATAATGATGCCACATTGTTCCTGGTACGGAAACGTCTGTCAGATCTAAAGAGAAATAACAACTGCAGTGATTATCATTAGATGTTTCACGGTAAGTCCAATAAAGTCATTTCCATTAAAATCCTTCATTCCTGTGCAACTGCTGTCTGACAAATAAATTGTAATTTTTCAGTTTTGCCGCTTTGAGATCTCACTTTTGATCCCAATCTCTTGATAAGCATCAGGGTTTTTTGTTATCTTCTTTTTTTTTTTATTTTGGGGGAATTTACTAAAATCGAATCATCTTCATTGCTAATTACACAACAGCACAATTTACCATAATCAGTGCTGATTAAGTGCATTCTGTTCTCAATTGAAGAGCGGATTTCATCACTTCCAACAAAATAGATTCACATGATTCTCAACAGCAATCAAGAATATTTTGATAAATCAGCTGTCTTGCAAAATTAATGTTCGAGTGCATAACGATAGGTACATGGGAGTACACTACAGCAGCATACAGCTGACTGACTGCGCACCACCAGGTACTGTGGTAGTGGAATGACCTCAATTCATCACGTCACTCAGTTGCAGTGCCAGTAAATCAAATTTTTGAAGTATCCATGTCTTTATGCAGTAATACATTCATTTTATGGTTTCGTCTATAGTTTTCACCCTTCATTTCTTGTTTTTACCTGCATGTGTTTTTTACTTTCTTGTTGTATTTTCCTTGTAGAGCACTTTGTAACTTTGTTAGGGAAAGTGCTATAAATGTCTTCCTAAATTTGGCATCATTGATCGCCTACAAATAGGAACAAAAGGATAAGAGGAAGGAGAAGATGACTGATTAAATATTTATGAATGAACAAGAGGAAACACAAGGATCAACTTCTTCAACAATTCCTGTTGGATGGACTTTCTGAGTACTGTATAAAACCACATAATAAAGATTGTTGAAAGGACACTGTGTCCAGCATTTATACTGTCACTGTACTGGTATAAAAAGTTTTAAAACAGTTAGCATAGCCAAACTAGAAACTCATTTTAGCTTGCGGTGCAGTTTTGAAGTGGGGTTCATCTTTCGAGATAACCTCAGAAGAAAGACTGGAGCCATGGGCCGATATATTGTGCAAAGGGAGATAAAGAGGAAAGTGTTTAATCAGTGACAGCGCTGTGCTGCCTGTATCTGTTGTCCCCTGAAATACGACACTGTGGCATCCAGCAGTTGGAGTCTGGCCATATGCCTTTGTCTGTAAGCCGTCACAGAAATAACTCCACACATTCTGTCCTGCTTCAATCTAAACATACTGCGGCTTTGCAGCTGTTATCTTTTCTCAAAAGCTGACACACACAATGAAGTTTCCAAGCTCTGCTAATTAATCTGACACACAATGCATAAACAGCAGCTGGACAATGAATTCTACACAAGCTTTATTACAAGTTGATTTTGAGTGGTCTTCATACTCCTCATCATTGTTACTTTTTTAGGGGGGTACAGGGGTTGTTTAGGGGGAGATAGCAGGTCAACAGTAGATGTCACATAGAAGTGGTGTACGTCATCTGAAAGCTGGGAACCTGGACATTAATTTGCTGCTCAGCAATGTGTGCCAAGTTGTTCTAGTCAAAAATCAGAAACAGTTAATCAATTAGTTAAAATTAATTATGAGAGTGTATAGGGGCTTATAACATTATGATGAAAGTATATGATGGTCATCCCCATGCTCTATTATGTCTCATAAGTTGTTGCAGCAATTTTTGGGTTGATACCATTTGGATTTGGTGCTAAATTTAACAATTTGTTTTTACCACTTGAGAATTGATTTTTAAAAAATGGTCTAAAATCCCTCCAAAAAACTACATTTAGACACCAAGACATTGAGGGACACCATAGAAAAAGTCATGCTGTGATTTGGTATCAAAAACTTCTTCTGCAAGAATTCAATGTTTTGGCGATTGCGTGGCGTGCTCAGAAACCCCCTTATTGTCAATCTACCTAGGAAAGCCATCCATCCTCTGAATGCTCTAGGTCTCTAGTTTGTGGCTGTAAAGTTTCATGAGGCTGTGATTATCCTAGAAGTCACCACAGGTCATTTTATACAGTCAGGGCAAATTTAAAAAATTGGTCTCACTACAACGAAATTGCTACTATGAGGACTAACATCATCACACATGAATACTCAAATCCACAAGAGTCTCAGCTTTACAGTGATACCCAATTTGTACTGCATGCAAAAAAACTGCGTGGGATTATCATAAAGTGGGCATGACTTGCGGCTACCCATTGAACTAATTTTCCTTCAGATATCTTGAGGTCAAAGGTCAAGGGACCCCTTTGAAAATGGACATGCCAGTTTTCCCTCGCCAATTTAGCCTAACTGAGCCTGCTACAGCCTCTGAAAAACAGTAAAGTCTGTCGGGATCGGGTCTCATAGACAGCTTGATATTGCAACAACAAGATCCAAGTGAATGGCAAGAGAGAGAGAGAGTGCTCAGTCAGTGTTTTGTGTCCCTGGAATGTTTTTACCCTCATTTGCTTTGTGTGAATGAGGATAAAGAGCCTCACTGTCTGTGGTTGTTATTGACTGGGATCTAGCTGTGAGCTCGGTGGTCCATGAGGGATGAGGTCATTGCTCCCATTGCTTTGTAGGACACTTCATAAAGTCCAGTTGTGCCAAATGATGTTGGCCGCTGCTATTTCCCTGCTGTGTGTTTGTGACAGCTCGCATTTTTCATACCAGAAGTTCCTGGGTATAATGTCTTTCCTCATCTAACAGCTGAACACAACTTCAATTGAGCCTATGACTGCATTAATAAGAAAGACAACTCTTTTAGTTATTGAATCATGTGGTTTATGATTTAAAAGAAGAAACTGAATTACTGTTTTTATTGACTTACTTGATGTTATCTGTTAATACTTCCTGAGATTACTATAGCATGTACTTTGGCATTTGGACCAAACACCTTCACAACTAGAGAGAAAAAATCACATCTGCTACAGCTGCACTGCACCTGAATGTACAAGTCTGTCTCAGGCCATATCTCAACAACAAAACAACACATGGGATTTATTGTTTTGTTGACAATCAGCAATTTCTGACAATTTCCATTGGTGAAGGATGGAATTGAAACTTCATTGCCACTTTTACATACCAATGCCTTCTTTCTTAGTCTTATTGCAGCTGTATTAGATGAGGTGCTTCTATAAACAACTGGTAGGCTACTTGCCACTATCTTCTCAGTCGCTTCCTTCCTGCGTATGGTTTTTGGTTTGTTTTCTTGCATGTGCCGGCTTTGCCTTCAAAGACTTGCTCTGCTCTGCTGCTCAGAGTGCAAGGTGACTTGCGGGTCACCGCAGAGAAAAAAAGATGCCTAACATTTCACTTGGGTTGCTAAGCAGCAACGTACAAGAACCTGTAGTTATTGTAAGTGACTTTGGCATTTTCAAATTGTGTACTAATATTCAATTCTTAATTCACCCACTGTGTAGCTTTATATTTCTATGTAGACAGGTCATCTCTTCATCCTTCTTAAAGTTATGGCAACATTAAATGTTCATTTACTATATCCTAATGAGAATCAGCTGATTTTAGATTTTAGGAAAAAAAGTATTTGCATAACTGTGTCTCTTCATGTGTCTTTAACCACAAGGAGGCAGTGTTGATCTATTGCTTAGAAAAAGGAAGGTTCAAGGTGTAGGATGTCCTCATATCAAGATTGTCACTTTAAAAAGCAGGTTCATTGAAGTGTTAAGGAGAAATACTATCTTTAACCAATCTGTACTGGACTCACAGCACAGAATATATATGCAGGGAAAGGTTGCCCCTGAAGCACTTTACAGTCTAATTAACAACATATCAAAGAATAATGGCAGCCAAAAAAAATATTTATATTGATTCATAAAAAAATATATTTTGACACTTCTGTTGTTTTTGGATTGAAGGAAAAATATGACCACCCATAATCAGGGTGAAGTGCTGCCTTCAAGTGCTGTCATGGAGAGCACATAACAAATTGTGTGTGTATCTCAAAAGTGATAAACAATTGGTAAATGATTATTTTTTGTTGAATAACAATGACAGTTAGTTTAGTTCCGTGTGTTAGTCTTCGTTCTGATTATATACAATCCGGGGTAGTGAAAAAAACAACTATTTTTCATTATCTTTTACGATGTGCTGTCGCATAACGACACTGACGACAATGTGCATTTTGAGTTTACGAGCGGCATTGAAGGCATCATATCACCATGGTAACTCGACGCTGTGACTACTGACTGGGTGAAGTAAATTCATTGTTAGCTAAGATAAAAACAGAGTTACTTATCTTATTAAATAATAAAACCAGGCTTAAAAAGGGGCAAACAAACGTATGATGGACAAAGCTGAAGACTTCGAGAGATTTTTGAAGAATGTTGACAAAATAAGTGAGTAATATAGCGGCGAACCGTATGAACGTTAGCTAATGCTAGCTAGTATGGAAATGAATAACTGTTTGTTTACATTTTCATTTTTATTTATCATTGTTTTAGGTCTATATAGAAGAATTAGGGCCACATTGAGGAAAACAAATTAATATGAGATTTAGAGAATAAAGTCATAGGTTTACAAGAAAAAAAGTCGTAATATTATGAGAATAAAGTCAGAAGTTAAATAGAAAAAAGTTGTAATATTATGAGAATAAAGTCAGAAGTTTAAGAAAAAAAAGTCGTAATATTATGAGAATAAAGTCAGAAGTTAATGAGAAAACAAGTTGTAATATTATGAGAATAAAGTCAGAAGTTTAAGAAAAAAAAGTCGTAATATTATGAGAATAAAGTCAGAAGTTAAATAGAAAAAAGTTGTAATATTATGAGAATAAAGTCAGAAGTTTAAGAAAAAAAAGTCGTAATATTATGAGAATAAAGTCAGAAGTTTAAGAAAAAAAGTTGTAATATGAGAATAAAATCAGAAGTTAAATAGAAAAAAGTTGTAATATGAGAATAAAGTCAGAAGTTAAATAGAAAAAAGTTGTAATATTATGAGAATAAAATCAGAAGTTAAATAGAAAAAAGTTGTAATATTATGAGAATAAAGTCAGAAGTTAATGAGAAAAAAAGTTGTAATATTATGAGAATAAAGTCAGAAGTTTAAGAGAAAAAAGTCGTTATATTATGAGAATAAAGTCAGAAGTTAATGAGAAAAAAAGTCGTAATATTATGAGAATAAAATCAGAAGTTAATGGGAAAAAAGTCGTAATATTATGAGAATAAAGTCAGAAGTTAATGAGAAAAAAAGTTGCAATATTATGAGAATAAAGTCAGAAGTTAATGAGAAAAAAAGTTGTAATATTATGAGAATAAAGTCAGAAGTTTAAGAGAAAAAAATCGTTATATTATGAGAATAAAGTCAGAAGTTAATGAGAAAAAAAGTCGTAATATTATGAGAATAAAATCAGAAGTTAATGGGAAAAAAGTCGTAATATTATGAGAATAAAGTCAGAAGTTAATGAGAAAAACGTTGCAATATTATGAGAATAAAGTCAGAAGTTAATTAGAAAAAAAGTTGTAATATTATGAGAATAAAGTCAGAAGATTAAGAGAAAAAAAGTTGTAATATTACGAGAATGATATGATTAATAAACAATATTGATAAACAAAGTATCTAAAATGTGTATTTTACAACATACTGTATGTGATTATTATAATGTGAGTTAAGCCTGTAAAAAGTGAAACATGTCATTCATTCTTTTCAGGTGAGCTAGTGAAGGATCTAAAGTCCTCAGACGTCGAAGTCCAGCAAAAAGCAATGGAGATGGCTGATTACTACATTTCTGCCTTGGATGAACCCTGCAGCACAAAAGTCAACAAGACGACAATCAATACAAAGCCACCACCTCAACCTCCCTTGGTAAAGACATGCACACAAAGTCACCCAAGTACAGTTGCACTCTCGCTCTCCGTCTGTCTCACTCTTTCTCACTCTGTCTGTGCCTCTGTCTGTCTGTCTGTCTTGCTCTCTGTTGCTGTCTCTGTCCCTCCAACACAACACACACACACAGAGCGCATATACACGGCTTTTTGTTGTGTTGTCTACCTTGAGCCTTTCTTGTTATGTAAGAAGGATGTACAGTACAGTAAGTAGTAACGAGGTACTGGTAGGTAGGTTTTTGTTAACATTGTATTTAATTTCTCTTTTTCCTGTTTTACAGGGTCTGCAGAATGAAAGTCCAGGTGAGCGGGTTATTTGGTTGTCACTTGCACTGAATTGAAACCCTGTTTAAGCAGACTTAAATGTCCCCATTGTGCATGGCAAGAAAAGTTTGTCCGAGCCAAACAAAAATACAGCAATAAATATACTCTCTATGTATGTTTTTTTTCTTCTTCAAAGATTGTTCTGGTTGTTGTTCATTATACAGTTAAGTAGGTTCTTGTAATGCATTGAAAATGAGAGCAGACGTGACATTTTCCTGAGGCGCAGCGAGATTTTTCAATCAATCGCGTCTGTTTGGCAGGTTGGTGACTCACAATAGTAGGAAGAGAGATGCGGTACAAAGTGTGTCCTTGGTATTACAGTGGATCTCTGGAATTTTAGTTTCAAGGTGGATCATGTTAAGCGCTATCTGCCACTTGCCTTCTCAGACCAGTTCAGACGCCCCCGCGTTTTGTAATATTTTTGTCAATTTAGTTGGCAGAGGTTTGATAAAGGTCTGTGAAGTGAACGCTTCACATCCTTATCAAACTGTCAGTATGTCATGGCGAGGTGGGCACTGCTACGGATTAGAGGAAATGAATGATATGTTTTTGTTGGTTTGTTAAGAGGCCTCTTACAATGCTTAGTAGATAAGAGACTTGTAGTTTTTACTGTTTAGGCCACCAAGGCCCTACTCTATAGAAATACTTACATACATTGGACAATGTGGGAGAAGCCACGCAAATAGGAGCCAGTTCCAGGTTAGCGTGCAGCACATTTATATGCTGAGAAGTCACTATGGTGATCTTAAAAGCTGATATTACTTTTTTTTCATAATATGTCTCTTGTATACTCATCCTTTTCATCCCAGCTCCTTAAATGTGGTATTCCATACATAACGTCTTTTCATCATATCAACACCTCTTTAAATTCTTCCTGAAGCTGCAAATGAATAAACCTTTCACACCTCTGTGTGTGAAACCATTAATATTGAAGTTAACACATCATATATTCAACTCACAAAATGAGGAAGAAAAAGTAATTCTGTCTTTTAGGCTGGGGAGACAGCAAAACAGATTTTAGATTGCCTCCAACTGATATTTATTACACTAGACTTGGAGAGTAATATCTGTCTTTGGGAGAACATTTTTAGCATTAACAATCACACACAGTCTGTACCCTGTGGGATTTCTATAGTCACCAATGACTGAAGTATTGCCTATGACAAATATCTGTAGAGTTCCCTCCTTCTCTGTTCTAGCACTCATGATTAAGAGTTTTCCTTTATTTCTTTTTTTACCAGAGAATTTCATGAAGATTACAGAGAGAGATGCTGAAGACAGGAGAGTGAGGAGGATTGCAAAAGCAAGAAAGGCAACTGGTTTGTGAATCTCTCTTTTCCTTAAAGATGCTGTTGGATGCGAAAAGTTTGCTATACTTAACTGCTCTGTTGGGCTAGTGGTACTGTAAGTCCTTTCAAATGTTATACCGTTTGTGTCACTTCAGCACTCAAAGACAAGGGGAATGAAGCTTATGCTCAAGAAGACTATGAAACTGCTGTGAAGTATTACAGTGATGGCTTGGCTGAACTACGGGACATGCAGCCCTTGTACACCAACCGAGCACAAGTGAATATCTTCAACTATGTTTTTCATCTTTCAAGTGTTTTACAACAACAACACAAATTGTGTTTTGTAATTTAATCCCATGAGTTGATCCGAGATTTAAGGCAAATGTGACAAAAGAAGAAGAAATTGAAACAAACCATGCTACACTACTAAAAACATTCTTTACTCTGTAAGGCCTGGTTTATTTTTTGTCTGTTTTTGATGCCACCTGTCCAATGTTTGAATCTACTTAGGCCTACATCAAGCTGGGGAAGTACAACGAGGCCATCAGTGATTGTGAATGGGCCCTGAAGGTAAGGCCTATAGCTGTGAACTGGGGTCAGTCAGTCGCTGCCTCATTCGTCATCTGAGGCATCGTTCTTAGTGAAGCTTGGAGCTCAGAGGAGATACAGTATGTTTGGCAGGAAAATGGGTTGGATGGGTTAACAGTGGGCTATAGGCTCTGTCCTGTACTGCACTCAAACAGAAACAGTATTAGAGGCAGGATACAGGTCATCCGCAGAGCAGAAATGTTCTTTGGAGAGAACATTGTGTTTGGAAAAAGTGGACAAAAATGAATAGTGTTTATGGGTGCCTCCAAGTTTTAATAGTTTGTTTGGAGTTATCTTAGGTCACTCAACCCAAATGCAAGTTTACAATGAAAAATTCTTACACTAGTTTTCCAGTTAAGATGACAAGTATGCTCTATAAAGATTGATTTTCTATACTCATATCACTGTAACAGTGTAGGGTGTCTCATACTGTGCTACTGTTCTCAATGCAGAAACATTATATCACCATTATGTTGATGTGTCGATGATGAAGTGCATTAACGAATACACTCCCATGATCATTTTCTCTCTGTCAGTGTAATGAGAGGTGCATAAAGGCTTACCTACACATGGGGAAAGCATATCGGGCCTTAAAGAAATATAATGAGGTGAGGATGATTCACTGTAATTACATCTTATCACTCTTGTTTTGTATACAGATAGCATCTCATCTAACTTAGCATAATGAAAGTTGTATGCCTGGAATAGAGAACAAGCATACAAGCAGTCCTGGTCTCATAGCAATCTTCTTTTAAATATTTTTTTAATAGGTATTTCAATCTATTCACAGACTTATATTTAATATTGATATCTGGTAAAAATCTTTGTTTAATACAAGTATTGTAAAGTTCATCATAGTTTTCTGTATACCGCACTCTTGTGTTGAGATAATGTATTCTTTTGGAGTGCCCAGATTTATCTTGATTTCTATGGGTAAGTGAAGCACATCGTATAACCAGCGATGAACTAAATTCTTCTCTTTTTCAGTCCAGAAACTGCTTTGAAAAGATTGTAGAAATTGAACCTGCGATGGAGAAGATGGTGAAAGGTAAAGAAAATCTATATATTTTTTCCAGTGGGTTAGGTTAGGAAAAACTTTAATGTATTCAAGTCCTTTTCTGATAACTGCCGTCATTGGCTATGTATCATGTCCAACCATCTATGTTTTTTTGACATGAGTCAGTTTCATTATTATTCCATGAAATCATTTATACGTTGTTGAGAATGGTGTTGCCATATGCCCCTAATTAAAGTCAGACCGGAGCCCGTCAGACGTATATAGGAGACAGTGTGGTTGAGTTGGTTGTCAGTGATGTGGTCTCACTGACTGCAGCCCATTTAATTGCAAGGCTTTCATGACAACCTAAAGCTTAATGTTACTCTGCTGTTGCCCAGCCAATAAAAGACATATATTGTTTTCCTCCCAGCAATTGCGTTTCGTACTATAGTGTTTTGTTAACAAATACCTTTGAAACTGATTCATCCGGCTGTAAACTCTGTAATGTTGCTCTGTAGGTATTGCGCTAAATGTTTGCTCAGCACCTATAGTAACATTCCTTTACTTTGTGGCTATCAAGCACATGTGCAGTCTCTTTGCTATTGTCATATGTGGTGCAGCATTACATTTCTACTGCTGAGGTAACAGACCGACTTGCCTAAGGTACTCAGGTGGTGCATGTTTATGGCAATAGGCGAGTGGGGTGGTCATGTCAGGATGGCTGTTGCAATACTATGACAGTGAAACTTCAGTTACTGCAATGGAATAACTTTCTGTTTTCTCTTCTTCCTTCTCTTATCTCCTTTGGTTTCTCCATTCAGAACACCTGACCCAGGTAGATTTGGAAGAGGAGAGAGAGAGACAGGAAATGAATGCGATGCAAGAGTTTGACAAGGGAGAGGGGATTGCCACAAGAGTGCTCCAGCTGCTGGAGAAGCTGTCAAGGCCCGGCCAGATTCCCTTGTACTACTGTGGAGGATTGGAGATTCTGTCACAAGCTGTTACTGACTGTGAGTGTTCTTTTGGGTGAAGTTTTGCACAATTAATTTCCTCCTTATCTGTTTGTGCCTATTCTGACTTCAATAACCTGCTTCACTGGTCTACCTACGATATTTCTCAGTTCAATGTTTAAAATGATCAGAAAAAAAGATCTTCAGGCTATGAAGGTTACAAAGACTTGAGGGAGGGAAAGAGTACTTGTGATAACCAGTTTCTCATCTCGTGTTACCTTGAATTTTTTAAGAAAACTTGGAACGAGGAATCTAAAAACAGAGGAAATCTATGTACGCTCACTACTTCCCAAGCACACACATTTATGTTAAAGCAGGCCAGCGTGCTACGCGTCCGTGCGAGTCTGGAGGAGTAGCGCAAGACTGCTCATGCAAACATTTTTTAAATATAAGGTTTTAGCGAAAATGCATGTGTTTGGGAACTAGTGAGCATACAACTGGATAAATGAGACCTGGATAATATGGCACAAGCTGTGTGAAAGTGGAGGCATGTGAGAAAAAGTTTTCTTCACAAATTCAAGGTAACACGGGGTGAGTAATTGATCTACAAATGGTATTTTAAGGATGAAATATTCCTCTAAGTACTCACAGCGAGCATTTGAGGGCAAGGCATCAGGTGAAGCAGGGCTGATTGTTTCATGTCTAGTTCTATGACATTGGAGGAGAGGGGAGACCTAACGCTGTCCATCACTGATTTCTTTTCATGCTCCATTTGCTTGTCACAGTGAGCACATTTCCAATATAGAGTATAAAGCCACATTGAAAGAGCAAAACCTCAGGGCTGCCTGGTGTGGTGATAGGTATATACATAACACTACGTAACACTACGAAATGACACTTAAACTGCTGCATAAAAATAGCTGTGCAGAACAATTTTATTTGTATTTTTGTTCCATTATGAGATCAATAAAAACAGTTGTCTACTATTTTGCAATGCCTGGAGGGGAGTGAAACCTCCAGCGCTGGCATGATTTGATTTGTGATCTGTTTCAGATCATCTCAATTAGCACAATTAGACATTCCCTCGGTGCATAAATGATGATGTAATTTAGTTGCTGAACTGCTGAGTAGGCTGATCCGAGCCAGCAGCGTCAGCTGTTCCCCCAGTTAAGTGATGTTGTAATGAACAATGAACTTTAAATGTGAAATGACTAACATTAAGTAGCTTTTAGTGTACAGGGTCATGTAGGCAATGTTAGATACATTTAGGGTTGAGAGCAGGTATATAGTGGGTTGTTATGGGATGACAGCAAACACCATTAAGCCTTCTGAGGCTGTCTTTGGTGCAATTTAATAAAACACCTGTGATAACGGGTGTCCATTTCTTAACCTCTACCTGCACTCAACCCTGTCAGATTTAGAGCAGAGAATGGTGGTACCTGTCCGTTGGCTTTATAGATTTATGTCAGCCTAGCCTGAGGTCCTCTAGATGGACAGCGGCCCTAGAACATGCCAGGGATTATCGATGCTTGCACCAAGAGTGAGTTGTTGTCAGGGGACCCAGAATTTCTAGCAACGTCCTTGATCAAGAAAAAACAGCTCAGGAAAACTGAGTCGAAAGAGAGCATTGGTCCACACTAGCACAGTGTTTGTTGCTCAAGGTTTTAGATGAATGAAACCAAACACCCTAGGCAGGAACATGCCCTCACAGAATTGTGATCCTGTGATTATGGAAAACTTGTTGGGCACAATATATTGCACAATATTTGTTTACCAAGTCCTCTACTGTATGAAAAGGGGCCATTGTAAACGTGCAGCAACTGCTCTTCACCAAGTTGTTCACCCCTCCTCTGTCAGATGCTGATATTTTTGTAAATGTTTTTGACCCAAGAAATGACTTTGAAACTCCACACAGCTAATATAACTCTTTTTAGCCATTGCCAAAAGGCAGAAATTGCAGCTTTTGTAAAACAACCTTGTAGCACATCAAGGTCAACGGTCCTCTCAGGAGTATTTATTTTGTTATATTTCAGGTAAGAAAGAAGCTGTAAAGAAATAGTTCTGACATGTTCCACCCCTCAGCTGCTCTCATACAGGCCTTGTATAACTTCAGGTACTTTGACCACACAGCCAAGACTGATGGAACTGATCGAGTGAAGCGTGTCACTCAGTAAACCGTAAAGCCGTATACATCATTGTACCGCTAACTCTCTATTTTTGTTTTGACTTGTATCACTATTTGTAATATTCTTTAGCACTGGCTGTCCACTACAGAATGGCAAACATTCCTTATCCAATCGCTCTTTTTTCTTCATTTAGATGAATAAAAGTGTACTGTCAAATGATATAATGCCTGTCTCACAGTGCCATTCAACGGGAAAGGGCAGAACTTACATAACTCACAACTGAAAGGATCTCAGCAGGGCTGACATTACAGGCTTTCTCCCCTAAAAGTGCCCCCTCACTGCCCTGTTCTACTTTCTGTATACGCCAACTCATTATAAGTGGAAATAGACCACTGTACCTTCCACAACATATTTTATTTATTCCTTTCTCTCATGCCCTTGACTGTAAACCAGGGAACAAGGGAAGCTAAACTAAATGAGAGAGGTGTTGTGTTTCTCTAAAACCCTGAGGCTACCTGGTGATGATATGTAGTTTTCTGTCTTCTTACACTATCTACTCTTCTCTTCTAACAGGTACAGGCCAGACCCTTTTCAGACTGAACAATGGCTTCAGTATCATCAGCAGCAATGACACAGTGAGGAGGTAAGAAGACCAGGGGGAGAGGTAGCTGTCAGCCCTCAGTGGAGCTTTGACAGATGGACGCGGACACAGAGCGTACAGAGACAATGATGGCCTAAACTAGAGGGATCATTCTCCGCCCCCCCCCACCCTCGTTCTCTCTCTCTCTCTCTCTGTCTGTGGTTGTTTGTGCGATAGCCCAATGAGGAAAAGATGATCACGCTGAAGATTGAGATGAGCGCTGAATTGAGCAAAGGCCCTGCGTTTTGTCCCTGGAAGAGGGGGTGTTTTGTACAAGATACAAATTATGACTCACTCATGTCAGTTCAGTAAGATTATTATTAACTTGTCTCGTCTAACTAACACTTTCCATGCTGTCCATTGTTAGCACTGTCATTATTCAAGTATGAACACACTGTCCGGGGAGTAGAGAGTGCAACAAAATTGCAGTCTGAACTTGATGAAAATAGCCAATAAGGATACTGCTGTGAGCCAGATGCAACCAATTGAAACGTATGTGAGACACAAAGGAGGCCAGTTCATTGTTGCCTGCTATACTGTAGAAAATTCAAGGTGCTCCCTGGTATTGTGGGCAGTGATGGCCTAAAAAGGCTTAGAGAAGAGAGAAGGTTGGCAGTTCAATAACGGCAGGTTAAATCTGGGAGGGGAAATTACGATTATTCATCATTACCACCACTGAGCTGCCATTGTTGAACAACGCCCTTAACCCCAACTGCTCCAGTGGAGCTGCAAACTTTGGCTGTACTGGACAGTTTCCAGGTGTGATTGTGATCAGGGCAAAAAAGAAACTTTTTTATTAAAAGAAAAGTGTTCTTGAGATGTCTAATTTATAATTAAATTATTAAAGAGGACATATTATGATTTTGTGCTTTTTCCCTTTCCTTTAGTGTGTTATATACTGTAGTTTTTTGTGCCTTTTAAAGGTCTGCAAAGTTACAAAGCCCAAAGTCCACATCAAAGGGAGTTACTATCCCCCACAGAAACACTGCTCCTGAACTGCTTGAACGCCTCGTTTGAAGTCCTGCCTTTTCTTCCGTAATGTGGTGATGTCATCAAGTAACACATTTGCATAATAACTGCCCAGAGGCTAGTTTGGCCCTCAAACAAAACTAATTAGAGTGGAGTTGGAGCAGAGCCTGAAGAGTTCGGTTCGGTTGACCCACAACAGAGTGGGCCAGCTGACCGATCAGTAGCTCAAACAGAGCGTTTCAGACAGGGTGAAAAGAGGTACTGTTGCACAACCGGGATGAGTAAAATAAAGCATTTTTGAACATTAAAGCATGTAAACATGTTCTAGTAGAAACCCAAAATACAAGTATGCACCTGAAAATAAGTATAATAGGTCCTCTAACAGATATTAGGAAATAAATCAGGCTATAACCTTCAGCCAGCAAGTAGCAGCACATAAAAGCTTCTTCAGAGCAGAGACAACAGTGATATGTCAGTTGCAAACCCCTTAGTGGGATAACAGATGACTTCTCAGGTAGCATGTGAGTGATGGCCAAGTGGGTATGCAACACGTGGTACCTACATCAAATGTAGATAAATGGAAGGACAAAGTGCATTGTAGTAGCAGTACCAGTACATACTGTATGCTCATGAAACATTTTTTTTCATGCGTATTGCACTTTATATACTGTAGCTGTACTGAAATATATTGTCTCCATTCATTAATTTTCGATAATCGAGTGGCCTTTGGTACATAAAAACAGGGCCTTGCTGCTGCACCAAGATTGCTTAATATCCATATGAAATGAAATGGCATATTGACTTTGTTCCCATCCTTTGTGTTGCGTGATGAGAAATTGTTATTGCTATACTTGCACGTAAATAACATTTTCATTATTTGACAGTAATATTTCAATTTGATTTGTATTATGCCAATTAGAAGAGGAGCTCATATCACTGAGTTTTATCTTTTCTTCTACAGTTGCCTGTTGCAGAAAACGAAGGATCCAGACAGCCAAACGTTGTGTGTATCTGTTCTGAAATTCTGGAGGGTTATTTGTTGTGGAAACGGTATGTAGTTAATTGAGTTACACTTAATTTTCTGTCTTTGTCCTACTAATATAATCCTCATCGTGTCATTACTGCACAGCTTGTCAGTGTGATACTTAAGCCTTCTCTTTTGTCAAACCTTTATTTGCCTTTGAATCACACAAGCTGTGTGGGCTTCAGCTCATCAACGGTTTGAGCCAACAGTGTTTACACAGCTAATCACGTGTGTGTGTGTTAATACCATATGAACACCAAAGCATTATCAACATAAGTGTAGAAACTTAATGCTCATGTAATAGTGTTTACAGACTAGGTTGGGAACATAGCAGGGTAGCGTGTCCAGTGAGCTCATTCTTTGTACATAACAAGTTTTCCTTTTGCTTTCAGATGAAAACCAGAACATGTTGATGTTATGCCCCGTCGCCAGAGAGTCCATTGTTCATTTGGTAACATCCGAGCATGATGGAGTGCAGAAGGAATGCCTGGCAATACTACGTTTGTACTCACAGATGCCACATGGCAGACGTTTGGCCATTGACAACCTGAATGTGCACATGTAAGACATTTCTTTATGTTGACATCAGATGCAACTGATTAGAGCAATCGCAAAGCTGGAGTAAAAATATATGTAGACAGAGATGATAGGCTTACAGTGTGTTCTTATGAACAACACTATTTATAATGCTTTTTCCTTTACCTCCTTCCATCTCTAGTAAGTACTGAAATGAGTTTTGCATTTGTTCTTCTTAATGAAATCTGTGGAGGGACCTTAGGTCAGCCCTGGGCCATATGTTTGTGATTGTCGGTCCAATCTCCACATCCATTTAATGAGATTTCAAGAAATGTTGTTGCTCTAGGACACAGTTTTAAAAATTACAGATTGGCCTAAGTGATTTCTTATCATATGTGTGTGTGATAACATCTGAGCCGCAGCTGATTGGATTTTCAGAAAATTAGGAAAAATGAACAAATATTGTTGCTCCTCTGTGGCGTTATTATCTTGCTGATATATATTATTTTCTATCCCTCTCTCTCTTTATCTTGCTGTACTCTTAATCTGGATCCAAAGGTTAGTGAGGAGTCTCATGGCGTGCATCTCAAAGCCAAGGCAGCAGCAGGAGAACACAGCGGTTAACATTCTGGAGAGCTTCGCAGCAGAAAACAAGTATTACTGAAATGCAAACACCAGAGTTATTCTCCTCACACACTTGAAAATAATACATTTTTATCTCTGCACGAGGAAATGCACATTTTCAGATACTCTGCAGACTCCAGAATGTGACCCACCAGGCAGTCTATTATCCTCCCATACATCATATCCATATATATAAAAAGCACTTTAAAATCCATCGTCACATCATGTCAGAAGGGGAAATGGAAAGTGCGGCTTCTTTAATAATTCAACATGTGCTATATAAGTGTTAATGTCACTTGAAGGCAAAAGGCCGTTCTCAACCTGTTTGTCCTCCCTGGTGCCTCATGAAAACAAGACATGAAAGGACAACCCGAGCTCTCCAACACAGCAGGAAATAAGTCGAGGTGTCGAGCAGTGAAATGGGGAGATCAATTCTCCCTGTCTATAGCTCAAAGAGTTACTCAACAAAAATGTGTTATATCCTACAGAGGTTTTCTCTTCAGTGTAGAAGCTCAGCTGAATCAATGTTAAACTTTCAAGGATATTTTTTGAGTAAAAGTTAATACACATCGGCTCCAAACTCCATATTGATTCCAGATCTTTCAAATCTCTCCTGGTTAAACATTTACTGAATGTACTTGCACATATGCTTTTATGCATACATGACGTAGAGCTTATATAATTGATTATTTTTAGTAAAAAGCAGCTGGACTGTGCTGTGTAGACATCACAGCGAATTTATCTGCTTTTTACTGCTTTCCATTTGGATGAGTGAGAATCTTCAGAGACATGACGATCAATGCTATTTTAAATTGCAATTGCCAATTAGCCTTTATGACTCAGAAAGCAAGTGTATTTTGGAAAGTATATCTACAGGGATTTTTTAGGCACTTATTTATTCGTATGTGTTAATTTTTACTTGCTCTGTTGATGGAGTTGTTGTTTTGCATAGGCTACTTGTATCATACTGAGCTGTGAAGAACTTAAATTGAGGATTAAACTTGACTTTACTCCTCCACTGTTACACAACAAAGACTATGATGTTGTATATATGCTACTTCTGTTTAATAGTGGAATCATTTTGCATATTTATACATATACATAGTATGTCTATCTTACATGTCCGGTAGAAATAGTTTCATTTTCTCTTACAGATTTTGCATTCAGTTAAGGGACGTGTTGACAGACTCTGTCATTGTGCCATTTATAGCCTTACTGGTAAGATATGTAGATACTAAGTTTCATATTGATATACAGTATGCACTGAATATCTATACCGGTGTTTATGTGTGTGTGTGTCTGGGCAAATGTTTTCTTCCTTTTTTTTCCAGAGAAATATCAGCGAGTCCAATCGGCATGACCTTGCATCACTGATATCGGCTATTGGCCGTCTGGCTCGAGATAACGTCATCCGCCACAGTTTTGCTCATGATGCACAGTGCTGGAGGGCTTTTGTGGTCGCCATTGTTAGTATTTACACACGGGTCTCTTTGCAGAGAAATGTACAATTCACTTGTTCATTGAGATGAATGCAGATGCCGCAGCACTTAGATATAAGGAATAAAAGACCACATTATAGTGTGAATGACACAATTAGACATTATAGATATAGTCTGTCTTTAATATTATGAAAATGTTTGTTTTTTAAACTCACTGTATGCATTTTATTCAGTGTAGATTCTGTCATTGCAGAGGCAGTGCAGTGCATGTGAGTACAAAGAGGTAATTTACCCTCTGCTTGGTTTGATCATCAACCTTTCAGCCATCACCTCTCCAATCATTCAGGTAAGACAATGTGATGTGTGATATTTACTTTGCCTGGGGTGGTGTTTCAGTTATGCATGGGTATGTTATGAGTGAAAAAATTAATTTCTGTCTTATCTCCTGTTATCTTAATAGTGATGATATGATGATACGGTATCTTAGATAAGGTTGAGCTGAATTGTCATTCAATGCGAGGGGCACCTTGAAAGAATTTGAAGCTTTGCCGGAAGATTCGCTCCATTCACTTTTACTGTGTTGTAAAAAGTGGACAAGGAAAGAAGAGGGGGCATTTGTGTTAACCACCACCATTTGTGTGATGCCACCTAGTCAGAGGTGAAACGAATGTGAAAATTGGTTTAGCCACGTTTCCGTCTTCCTTTTGTAGGAGCATGCTGTTTCACTGTGCGACTGCTGCCTGGGCCTGCTGAGGGATAGTGATGGAGGAGTCATAACTGTGAGTGAACTTTACTTTAGTATAACACTACAGTACTCAGGAGGGTTGAAAATCCCCAACACTTCATATATGTAGTTGCTTTACTGTCTCATAACTCCCATTGTTTGGCTTTATTACTGTGTCGGTCCAAGAAAGGTTTGAAAAATATTAGTACTTAGAGATTTTTTTCAGTTGTTGAAGAAAACTTTTTCTTCTTTGTTTTCCAAACTTCCATTCATCCAATAAAGCATGAAAGCATCCTTTCAGGTAACTAGACGAAAATAAAAGACATCCGTCTTGAGTAATAGACCTTTTCTGGGGCCTGTGAGCTCGCTGGCAATGTGCCCCAAAAGGTGGTAACAGCAATCCACCATGTTCAGCGGATCCTATATATGTGTCATTACAGTTGATTAAAACTCCAGCTCCAGGTGCTGTTGTCTGTGCTAATGGCTGTTACAGCAGTTTCACACTGCCTATGCAATGCCCTTAGAGTCCCACCTTCCACCCATCTGTCTCTTTATTCTGTTTTAGTGCTTGCTCACTACGCGGCTCAAACTTTTTCTTCATTGACAAAAAAATCCTCAATGTTTTTCTCTGTTCTTGTCTTTTCTTATCTTGTTAATTGTTGATGCTGGGCTGTTTTGTTTGAGCTTATATACATTTAGGTTTAGCTTTCTGGTTCGGTGGTGTTAAGAAGCATGCATGTGTGATCCAAGGAGAGTTAGAAACTACCCAGTTTGTCCACTCCATTTACTTCAATTGTCGTCACTTTGTCACTCCATGAGAGAAAAGTAAATATTAAAAGATTTTTAAAGCTGCATTCATCAATTTTTGGCCACTAGGAGGCAGAATAGAGGTGAAGTCCCGCCCCTTCCGGTAGACCCCATGGGACCTTATTTCAGAAAAAATATATATGTCAGCGACGAGAAACAAATATAGTTTTTTGATCAAATTTGAATTGCACCATGAATCACACAATGTCAATTTAAAAGATAATTTTGCAAGTCAAGAAAGTCACAGTTTGTTGTGGGTTTGTCGTAGTATCATTTAGTTGTGTGTGAAACCGCTCAATATACATCCCCAACTCTAGCTAGCTAGCTGACTTCGCTATGACCACACACAAATGATGTGTTTTATCCAGCGACTACTGGTCTTTTAATCAGTCGGGAAGCAGAAGAACAAACAAGACCCGTTGCTTGTGTGAGTACAACCAAGTACAAAACACACAGGCATCGTTGCTTCAGCGAGAAAAACGTCACTATGCATTTTTTGGGTGTGTGGTCTTTCTAATGACGTATTTCCAGTCTGATGCTTCAACAGTTTTACAACAAACTGAGACTTTCTTGACTTGCAAAATTATCTTTTAAATTGACAAACATCATATGTGTGATTCATGGCCCAATTCAAATGGGATCAAAAAATTATTTGTCTCTCGTCGTTGACTACTGTACATATTTTTTCCAAAATAAGGTCCAATGGTGGTCCACCGGAAGGGGCGGGATTTCGCCTCTCTATAACTCCAAAACAAGCTGACAGACACATCCCAACATACCGCATTACTGCCTTAAAAGGTTGTTATGGCTAGCATGTTAGCAAACTAATTCATTTTAACACATATAACAGACATGAAGCAGCATTATCATCTCATTGGAGCTGTAGTTGGAGTATTTGGTAGCCTCGCAGCTCTGATTTGGTCTCCACCAACTCCTGATAAAAATATCTTGGTCTTATCTTCCATTTGGTACTGGGGAGGCAGTGCACAGCGGTTTAATCTGAGTGTATTCTGTGAAAGTGGCTGCCTGCTGTTGCTATGAACGGGGAGAGCAACGGAACTGATGAGAGCAGTGATACTGAAACTGAAAGCAGCCGCGGTTAAAAGGGAAGATTATCTTTTATCAAAAACGCATCTCTCAAATGAGTAATTTCTGCTCTTGACAAAAAATCTATCAAATTACTAATTTGCACACTAGATATACTTATTTTTGTTGCCTTTATTGACTAATTCGTGCCCTCAAATTACCTTATGTAATAATAACGTGTGATTCAACAGATCCCTCCTGCAAGATAAAGCAAGCACCCACGTGTGACCTCTAATTCTTATTTTCTTTGCTTGTACTTCTCGACTTTTCTTTTTATTACCCTGTTCTTGAAAGGTTCACTATGATTTTATGTTCAGTCAGACGTGTTTTCAGGCAACTCTCTCACCATCTTTAAAATGGACTTTTTGTACTTTATTGCTGCAAACCCTCCATAACACCTACTGATATCACGTCTTCAAAAAGCAGTTTTCCTGTTCTGCACCTTTTTCCAACTACACTCTACCATTCTCTTTGTCTCCAGTAGGAACTGTTTGGGGTTTCTTCCTGCTAGCTTTCTTTCTCCCACTGCAGTTTTCTCTTGATTCTCTAATATCCTGTTTATTTCCCATCCGTCTTTTTTCTTCTACTTTTCTCTATCTTCTGTTATCTCCGTTTCTAATGCCAACATTCTTCTTTGTCCTCCAGAGAGCCACGGGCGTGCTGAGCACCGTCCTCCCTCAGTCCCCAGAGGCCATTCAGCATGTTATTCAGGGGGATGCGGTCCGGACCATGCGCTGGCTGCTGAAGGTGCGGAGCTGTACACACAGCCAAGTATCTACAGTATGAATACATCAACAGTTATTTGTCCTTTACTGGTGGAATGATATTCTATTTCTACGGAGCCCCCCTAGACCCCTAGGAGAAAATTTTTATTAATTTGTGCCCTCAAGTTAGTAACTCGTTCTCTCGAGTTAGGTATCTCGAGTTACTTCATAGTGCACTTCTTCCAATCATTCCTGACAGTCCACGCATTGCTGATGTACGGAGCCCCCCTAGATGATGTACTAAAGTTGGAAAGATATTGACAGATTCAAACTTCCTGGATCAATAACTCTTAACAGAAACGTTAAAACACCACCGTAGTTCTCCGACTCGCTTGCGAAACTGCATTAACGTGAACCGCAAAGTGCAAAACCGCGGTACTGTCAGCTGGCTTCTGACTTCCGTTGCTCCTAAAGTAGTTATTACAGTAAGGATAGCCTCTGAGCGAGGCGAATGGTGTTACCAGAGTTTTGCACTTGGCAGCTCACGTTGCTGCAATCTGGAAAGGGAGCAGTGAGTGGAGGGGTAGTCAGTTGGTTACAATCTGCAACCACACAACTAGATACCGCCAAATCCTACACACTGTCCCTCTAAACATTCCCTGTCATCATGATCTAAAGACATGATGAAAACATGCTGATGAATAAACAGCTACTTTTATTTGTAGAAAGTACTTTACTCATATTAATGTTTTGAATGGGATCAATATGTGAAGTAACTGTGTATGTATTCTTCTACTAATTCCACTGCATGTCAGTTTTTCTGACCTCTAAGTGTCGACATCAAATTAGAGTTTAGAAATATACATTAAACTTGTTTAATGTTATTGTTATTTCTGTGTGTGCCTACCCAGGGAACAGGGCAGACTGCCACTAAGTATGCCATTAAGACTCTGACAGTGTGCACTGCTGCCAGTCACGTGGCACGGGAGGAGCTGGTGAAGTCTGATAAAAGTGAGAAATGATTGACATGTTAGCATTTCTTTTACAAGCTCTTTCATTATTTTATGAATAATATTTTATGGTTGACCTAATATGCAAATGAAGTGTGTGTTTATGTGTCTACATTCGTAGGCATACTGCATGTGTGTGAGTGTGCAGTATATCTATTGATGTTCATGTCATTACATGTGTGTTTGTTAACAAATTCAAGAATGCCATTTCGTTTTTATTCGCTATTCATTTATCGTTCCACACAGAACTGTCGGTTCTACGTCATTTGCTTGCTTCCAGCTGTGATGAGATGGTGTCAGGAAATGCAGCCCTGTGCTTGGCCCACTGCCTTGAGTTAGAGGGAATTGCCAGCACCCTGCTGGGCACTGATATTGTGCTGCTGCTGCTGCGCCATGCTGCAGGGGACGCTAAGAGGATGGCCGTGCGGCAAAACGCAGCGATTGCTCTGTGGAAGCTGTGTCGATTTGAGCCCAGGTGCCCTCTCACCTCACTCTGTAAACCACATGCTGCTGATTACACTCTAGAAACTAGCCTGAAGGAGCGTTGATAGACAAGAGAGGAAATAGCTCACTGAAATGAGATAATATGATGTTATGGCTCTGGATAAAGAAGTTGGTCACACATTAGGCAAATGTATTTGTACTTCTGGCACAGGCAAACCTGAAATATTCAAATGTTTATACATATATATTTGTCTCGCTTTCTCCTTAAAACATCCACCTACCTACTGCCGTCATTCTGTGCATGTGATGACTAACGAATGTGTGACTAGCTACGCTAATGCACAGTGATAACATTATCACTTTTCTCTTTATACTTACAGTTGGTTTACTGCTTAATCATGATGGACAGATGAGATTGGTCTCAGGTTTCAAGTCAGGTTTGGCTCTGGCCGTATGGATATATTTTAGGGCTACAACTGATGTTTTTTTTCCATTATCCATTAATCTGCCACAACTATTTTCTCATGTCATCTTTTTGACAATAAAATGTCACAAAATAGTGAAAATACCCAGAGTAATTTTGCAAGAGCCCAAGCTGTCATCTTCAAAGTGCTCCTTTTGTCAAACCAACAGTCAAAAACCCAAAGATGAGACATTAAACTACACAAACAATTAGGGGGATCTATTGGCAGAAATAGAATATTAACAATGTTTTCTTTAATGTATAATCACCTGAAAATAAGAAACGTGTTTTCGTTGTCATAGAATGAACCGTTTAAAGCTACATAGGCTACAATGGCTTGGGCTGGAGTCGATAACGTTACTCGCTTCTGTCGCCGCCGCTCTCTCTCTCTCTTGTTTCACCACTCACTTCCCACATACACACACACTGATGACCTACGCTACTCTTACAAAAACAGGCTCTAGAGAGGCTTTTTTTGCGTCAGCCCCTCGAGCTCTACTTCACGCTCGGTACATGGGAGAGGCTTCAGTTGGTTGCAATCTCAACCTCACCGCTAGATACTGCCAGATCCTACACACTGCTCCTTTAATAAAATGAGTAATCGCTTATGAAAGTATTTGTTAGTTCATTTTCTGTCCAGCGACTAATCGTATAACTGACTAATCATTTCAGCTTAGTTTAGCGAGAATGAATATTTGAATATTTATTTGGAGACACCAGGAGCAGGCAGTTCCTGCAGAGCTTGTTTTTTGCTCTGATATGCATTGTCAGCTGTTTTTAACGAAGGTTGCAACTTAACAAAATGTGAAATAAGTGAAGGAGTCTGAATACTCTCTGAAAGTGCTGTATATACCCTTTGGCCCTTTGGTATTTGGGCCAGCTCCACTAAACATCTTATGCATAATACTACTACGTATTACATGCAAGGATTACACAAAAGCTACACGTGTACATTAAATACAAGTTTACAATAGCTTCTGTTACCTTAAGTTCAATATTTCCATTTATTGTTTTTATTTGGAAAGGGTTTTATTTGTACTGCAGGGTCAAATTCAAGTGTGAACATCTTTTGATGTCGACACTACTGCTGTAGGCCTTCTACCATATAGTGCAGCACCTCTCGGATTTTGTGAGTATAATTGTTGTGTTGTACTATCCTGAATAATGGAAGAGGGCAGCAACAAACATGCCTCTTTGTTCCTAGGAACATTTTTTTTTACTGTAACTTCAGGCTACAGAGCTCTGCTGTGACTGTGTTGAGGACGTGTTGAAGTGCTGTTTCAATTGAATGCCGCCTCACTGAACACAATGTCACTGTGCTTTCTTTTAATAAACTGCTTTCTTCAATTCCAGACATATGAACAAACTCCGAGAACTTCACGGCTTTGAGATCCTGCACTCCTGTACGAAGCTCATCACATGGACCCAATAACACATTTTATAATCTCCTTGCTTGTCATCAGTCTTGTTCTCTTCTGTTGTCTGTTTTGGTCTTAGACGCCATTGGGGAAAACAAAAATTCACAAAAAACACACAAGTCCTGGTAGTTACATATTTTCTTTTCTCTTCTTTCTAATTATTTTTTTTAAACTCTCATCATTAATTGCTATTCCAATTGATATCTGTCATTTATTAAATAATATGGATTTTTTTTTTATGCCTTGAGAATATCCCAAAAATGATTTTATTTAATTTTTCTTGAATAATATTCTGCTCTTAATGCTTCATCTACATAAAGGTCATAAACATTAGCAATGTTGTTGGCTGTTGTTGTTTTTCATTCCCATGTAAATTTGTGTGATTAATTACCATGAATGGGTGCATGTGCAGTCAATTTTACAATCTTTAAATGTCTATTATTAGATTAAAATATAATTAATATTTTACAACACAAAATATTTGTCCTGAATATTTTTTTTTTACAAAGCAAATAAATAAATGAATATATGAGACAGAATATAATGCCTAAACAAATAAGAGTTCACTTATACAGTGATACAAACTGTAATATGTAGGATGTTGAAGGATGGACATTTACAAGACAGCATTAACATACTGATGGGATTTGAAGTGACTATAGATCACAACGCTGTAACCCGGTGGTTGAAGGCTTTAGATAGGGGCACTTACCTATCCGTCTTGAAGGTTTTTCTCTTATTTACCACAAAGAAGCGTGTCAGATGCAAATTATGGCGTATACGCATTGCTTAACAGCTAGTATTACTGACAATTTTGTCAACCATACCTCCATGTGACCATGTGTGTGTTCAAAAGGGTCATTTTAATTTGTGCCAGCCTTTAGTATATCTCTGATTTTTTGTGGTTCTTTAGATGTGTGGTTGGTTTGTGTATTTTTGGATTTCATTTAGGTGCAGTTGAGTCCTTTTACTGAAAAAAAGAAAAAAGACCCTACAATTACAACAATGATACTAATTAAGATTATGTTCCATTTAGGTCAAACAGAGTCAGGGTGCTGCTACTGTGCATGTTGGACCACTGGAAAGGCTCTGCTACACTAAATGGAACGGATGCTATTTCATGTCAATATGGCTGCCGTGAAAAAGGGTTGATTGTCTCTCTGCTCCTTTAATTTTCTTGTTCTCTCTGTACCCTGGCATTTATTTTTTTTGAGCCCCTGTTGTTTGGTGAGGCACTTTGACTCAGCTATTCAGGCTGCAGTTCGCTTTACATCTTTACATCAGCGTGTGTTCTGCACATCTGACCCCCGCTGTTATTGTGAAAATGGTGTGATCGAGTTTCGACCACAGCTGTGCGGGGCTGGGTATCAGATGACAAGTTGAAATGTGTTTTAATGATAACAATATATTAATTTATCATGTAAAAACATATAACTTGTATTGTCAGTGATATAAGTCAGTAAGTAAATTGTTGCCTTTACATGGGACCCTCATCTGGATTCTTTGACCCCCCTGACAGCAGGGCTGCTGGAAGGACTAATCTCCTCGAAATAAACAAATTTACATTTCAGAGACTGTTTACATTAAACTAAATTTGGGGTCTGCCAAATTTGCATGTCTTTGAAATATGAGGATTACTTGTAAAGTCACAGAGAGGGCTGTGCCCAGCAATTTAATTTGGGACTTTTCTTGCTGCACCACAGTGCTGCTCTCGCTACTTGAATGTTGAGTCCAGCCACTATGAGAAGGTCAGAGCTATAACTCTGTAATGTTTGCACATCCGCTGTGATGTAGAGTTGTACTGGGAGAGAAACTGGAATGATGTTTGCTTTCACCTTAGCCACACGACGAGGTCTGATAGTGGAGAGGTGGGGAGGTTGTGGTTTTAGGTGAGTTAGAGTGTGTTTGTTGGTATGTGCCATTATACACACACCTGTGATTGGATAGCTCTGTGGAAAAGACTGGAATCAAAAACCTTGGAAACACTTGACAGTAACAGCCACAGTGTTATAACACCTATGGAGGGAAGGAAATAGGGCATGTGGAGTTTTTAGCCATGCTAGCGGCATAGTTGGGAATGTCATTCTGTTGGTCACTCCACCACTTTGGTCCACTTTTTTTAACTACAAGCCCTTTTCACAGCAGCCATTTTGACATGTCCTTGCAGGGTAAACACAGGTGTAATTAATAATATTATTTATGGCCCTGTTCCATTTAGGTGGGTCAGGGCCCTGGTATTATGCATGCTGGCTCACTGAAATGGCAAGCATGTTCTCATTCAGGGTGTCAAATACTGACACTTTGTCACGGCTGTCGACGTGTGATACCGCCGCACAAAGCACCCTTTAACGCCCGTATGAGACGCGCCGGGTTTTCCATTAACAACTATGTAAACCCATCCGCGACAACAGTTAACACTATGAGAAAGTGCGCCAGGGGTGACTGTGGTGACGTAGTTTAAAGAGTGAAAAGACACACTAAGGGCTGGTGGAAGGGGAGGTGGATGGATGCAACAAAAACAAGGCTTTCATCCAGGAGACTCAAGCCCCCAGGAAGAGCGCTGGGCTTTGTAGCAAGAATTGTCCTAGTGGCTAAATGGTGATACTAAAACTTCTGTGTCCGTCACGTGATGCTATTGGGCCCAAAACGACTTTTTTCTCATAGACATACATTGGGAAAGAGATGTCTGTAGCTTGGCGGATAATTTTTTTAGGTAAATCAACTTACCAGTACGAGCACTTGAATAGCCCTTATTTAAAGCATTAGGTCCTAAAAGTTGTAAAATGCACTAATAGCCAAATCAAGAGTTATTTCGAGGGCTGTGAGGCGGGGTTAAAGGAAACGCTATTGCGCCTGCTCTATGGGCCCAATGGATGCGGAAGATTGGGAACTTTGCGTCCCGTGTTCATAACGTTCAGTTCCATTTTCACTGTACAAACTTAGTAGTTTTAAGTCCAACTATGTTTTTTTCCCCCCTAAATCTAGTGGTTGTGTTGCCTAAGCGACCGTATGTGACGAGTTGGGATGAGAACGTGTTGGAATGACACTAAATATAACGGACCGTGATTACTTTGATCAATTTTACCTGTGTGTACATGTTATGACATGCCAAAATAGCTGCTGTGAAGAGGGCCCATTGGATGATTTGCTATGAAACATATAGTCCCCAACAGGGAGAAGCCTTTGATCGACTTTTTCTCTTTTTCTTCTAGTGCTACATGAGGTTGCCCAGAAGGTGAATCCCAATGACTTTAATACCCTTCCCCCCCAGAATGAATATAACTTTAGTCATCCTTTAACTCTACATCTTTAATCATATTCCGGTCAAAATGTCAATGTGTCCATTACTTTGATTTAGACCAAATACCTGCAAAACTAATGACACTCTCAGAAGCCTTAGCTGTACTTTGGAGCTAATTGGCAAAAGTTTGCACGCTAACAGGCTAAACTGAGATGGTTAAATATTAACATTCAGCTTCTTTTTTTAGTTTTAAGCATACAAGTGAAAATGAAAGAAGGGTATCCGTAGCAAATCACTTTTTCATACAAAGGTTCAGTTTCCTACAAATGTTTCCTGGAATCACTGAGTTAAAGAGCAGATGAGAAGGTGTTATGTAAGTAAGGTTAGTACCAATCTGTGCCAACTTCAGTATAGTTTATTAATATCATACTAATATCATAAATGAATGAATGAAATTGAGATGAAACATTTACTGCTCTTAACATCTTTTGTGCCTGTTGACTACGTAGTAGCTGCAGTGGCTGTAAAGGGAATGGTTAAAGAGAAATCTAATCCATGTATAAATGAACAGCAGAGGACAAAAGCTCCCTGTATGAGATGACACCATCGGCATGTCTGCAAACAACTGATACCTCCTGCCTTCAGTTGGATGAAACGGTAATAAGAACACGTATTCACGGGGGAATTGAGTGATTGTTAACAGGACTGAACAGAAATGAGGAGGTTTTACTGTTTCACACTGGGATTTTTCCTGCTTACAGGTATGTGCTTATTTTTTGTGTATTTCTTTAGGTACAGTACAGTAGACACTTCTATTATGTCCCAGCTCATCTGTGTCCCTGCTGGTAAATGTTGAATGAGTAGATAAATACATTCATTTTTTGAATGTGAGTACTTTCACATTCTCAGTTAGAAGATGCAGCTGTGAGGATAAATATTGTATTATCTACAAACAAAATCCAGAGGACATTTTTCTGGATTCTCTTTTATTTTCTTTCACATAAAAATATACAGCCAAAACAAACAAACAAACAAACAAAACTTTTTAAAGATTTTTTCAAAACACAGCTGAATAGCTGTCATTCTCACATTTATATAAGGCCTGCAAAGAATATTTTTAATTAATTGTGTGGAATGCTGCAAGAACAAATAAATCAACAACTACATCGAGCGAAATATTCATAAGTAAATCTGAAGATCTGACTACTACTTTCTCTTATCAGTATATACTGTAAAGAAAAAACTCTCAGCACATACAAAACAGTGTTAATATGATGAATGCGTCTCACACTGTCTTTGATTATTTCCTCTATGTTTTATAGCATCTCGTATAATACAGGTGTTTTCATCATCTAAATTGATAACGTGAAATCACCTCCTCAGTCATTTAATTACAAAAACTGCAGAATATTAGTGCTACAATAAACAGTAAAAACACCTCAACTCGCACATTTTATATCTTAGCCATCAGTCACACACTGAGGGGTGGAAGCATCATTAACTTTTTCCCCCCCTTCGACCTCGCATCTGCCACAACAGGGTTCAAATTATTAAAGGTACCCTGTGGAGGTTTGAATGTAAACCATCCGTTTTGCTTGCATTCAACTATCTGTCAAAGACATTACAGGATTCATTTGCCCTGCTATATTATTATATATTGCATGGACATTTTTTTAAATGTTTAACGGGGATGCATGATGCTAAAAGTTGTACAGATAATCAGTACTGTTAACTCTATTTTTCATCAACTTTTCCCCCCTACCAGCAGACTTTTTGCACTGTGCTGTAATGCTGCAGATGCAGACATCTAAAAATACTGCCTAATTAGTAAGCATCCTAATTCATCAGCCAACACTCTTTCCAAGTGTCCACAATCACTGAGGGAGCACAGATTAAGTGACGGCAAGACTGCTCCCTCCAATCATCACAACAGTGTTAGAAACACAGCCGATCTCTTCAAAATGAGCCGGTAGTCTGTGGAGTAAACTGACTTTTATATGTGTTGAATATCAATGGATCTTCTGACATACTGTTCATTTGGAAGTACTGTAGCAAATAGCATGAGCAACCCTTTTAAATTACTGGCACTAATTGCAGTAAATGCTAAATTTTAACATTCATTTAATTGAGCTCTTGAAATTAATGACATGTGACAGTACAGCATGGATCTACAACACTAATAAATCTCAATTAATTTTTATGCTACGTGATACTTTTTAGGAAGGACAGCTTCCAGGGAAGAAATTTGAGTGACGTGTGTTGTTTTTTTTTGTAGCCCGGGCAGAAAAAGAAGATTTCCAAGGTTACCACACAGAACAAACAAAAGCTGCCACAAGAGATCTGCTTTTGAAAAAGGAAAACACAATTGGTCATGGCACAGAAGCAATACCTACAGTGAGCACCCATCAGCACGCTGCAGTGGCAGCGACTGCCAAGTTTCCAGAGGTGATCACAAACGCATCGGCTGTAATTACCCAAACAAGCGGTTTTATTTCCAGCAATGGTGAAAACTCCCTCAAATCAACGAGAGTTAATTCATCAGCTGTGAGGATTCACACTGAATCAGAAACCACGTCGATTTCTAATCATGACAAGATCGTTTTCTCTTCCACACAAGCTGCATTGGACTCAGTGACGAATGACACCTCTGAGCCAGAGGTCTATCCGTCTGCAGAGGCACTGAGAGTCTCTCTTTGGCTTCACACGCTGCTTGATAACGGGAATCAGAGAAACACTGACTCTATTACTCTCACATCTGCTGACAGAGGGCCGGGAGTTCCAATCCTATCTGCATCTCATCCTCGTGTAATTGATAACCCGGCCGTGCTGCGTAATGACAATGATGACAAACGACCTCAAGGCGAGGATGATAAGGGGATTTCAAACCTGGGAAGACATGAGTATCCGCTTGGCACGGTGCAATCCATCTTCCGAATAAGCGATACGGCAGAAGATTCAGTGAGTGGAAACACCCTGACAAACTTGTGTTTGACCTGCCAGAAAGATCGAAGAGCGGCGGCGTCCACTGAGAAATCTGTGCCTGCACTGTCACCTGATGGCGCCTCAGACTCTCTTAGTATAGAGGGGCCGGCTTTAGATGTCAGGCAGTTTACAACCTCATTACCTAGTTTATATCAACAGTCAGCAGGAGAACAAGAAGAACCGCTGAACGAAGACATCTGTCAGCATAACATTTGCAAGCATTCTAGTGTTGGAGTGGAGGAACAGCTGGTTTACAACCTGACATTTCCTCCTTTATCCCTCAATAAAACTGGGAATCACAGTCAAAGCATTTTGAATAACTCCAACAATGAATCTTTTCTCTCAGATGCAGGAACGCTTGACACACGGTCTCTTGCTGAGATGTCATCAACAACACAAAAAGACACCAAGAATGAAACTTTAATCACAGAGAAACCACTTTTAACAACCACAGCGCTTCACCGCTCATCAAAGTCCCTCTCTACTGTGAGGAAACAAGAGGCGCTTGGAAAAAAGGTGAGCATCGGGGACACACAGTTGAAACTGATGTATTTTACTAAGCATAGCAAAAATGCTTCCCACAGTCCCTCTACAAACTTCAAAAATGAATTTGTCCAAAGCCAACCTTTGGACTTCAACAGTGGTTCAATAAATAATTCGGCTGACCTCTCTGAATCTCCCACCAGCGGTCAGGAAAGTGTTCATCCAGAAGGTGGTGATCACAGCATCACTGCATCACATCCAACCGTGAGAATGGGGTTGATTGAAGCTTATAGCGCAATAGCATCCTTCACAGTTCGTAGGCCCACCACTTCTGCAGTCAAACATCCTGAGTCTCACTCTCTGACAGGAAGTGATGATTCTTTGATCTCTACATTGAGGAGCCAAACAGCAAAACCGAGCTGTAAGACCAAAGAAGCCATATTGACTTTGTTAGTAAAGAAATCTGGCATCACAGAGAGACACCTGCCAGATAAGCAGGAATCTCAGACATTTACCACTGTAAACAGCATTGTTAAACAGTATGTTGTTGATCCCTCGGGGCTAGCGGATGAACCAGTTGTGAAAGAACCACAAACTCCAACCTTGACAACAAGAAAAGTTGTTGCGCCTGTGAAGTTTTCCAAATCAAGACGGGACTTTGACGATGACGCGTCCACGTCGACTCTAGCAACACTATCAAGCAAGTCATTCTCTAAGAGACTGACAAAGAGCAGACTTTTAGGGAGTCAATCAAAACTCACTCTGGAGAAGATGTTCAATGACAGCAATGGTAACTATGTGGCAACAACGCGGCAATTATTTGTAAAATATAACGGGGATTTAATCAGAAATTCACTAATAGTCCCCAATCTGAAGGCGGGAGATAAAAATGAGCAGGTCGTTGAGGAAGATGCGGACAAAGAGAAAATCAAGACAGAGGGCAAACAGGGTGAAGAAATTAAAGAGACAAAAAAGATACTAAATTTGCAGGAGAGCAGGGACGATGAAAAGTTGGGGAATAAAAGACAAAAATTATTCAGATCAGATAAGACAGAAAGCGGGAAACAAGAAAAAATAATTAATACTGGAGAAGAGATACATCAAAATACAAAGCGGGAGGAGGGTAAAATGAAAGAGCGGGAGGCCGAGACAAGTAGAGAGGAAGGTGGTGGGACCGTAAGAGAGGATGATGTAACTTTGAGACAAGATCCAAGACAAGGAGAAGTGAGACACGAAGAAGATGCTGAAAAGCAGAGGGTGTCTTTGACAAAGAAAGGAGCAGGGGAAGCGGCGAACAAGGAGGACATTACACGTAAAAGGGAAATTGGGAGAGAGGATGTGACAAATGTTCCCCTCGGACATACAACTAATTCTACAGAACTTAACAAAGGGCACAGTATTACAAACTTGTCGTCCTGCCTCAGTTTGATTAAACAGTTTGGAGCCCCTGAGCACAAGGGCATTCATCCAGGGGACAAAATTGTACAAATTATGAAAATGAAAAATAAGCCAAGAAATCACAGACCACTGCACTCAACTCCGAGATCCCCGAGCCCGAAACTATCAAGAATTACATCTTTTCCCAAAGAGCCAAGCACACAGATTAAACTTCGTCCGTCCACCCAAGGGGCTACGCTCACAAAGCACGGGGCTACTACGTCTTCACTTACTAAAGAAAGTACTCAGAACAAAGTTGTTAAGTTTTCTGTGACTGCCGCACCAAAAATGGTCCTCAAGCTCTCTCAGGTGTTTGGAGTTAGCACTTCAAAATCTAGCGATGCGTTGAAGCCAACAATTTCCCCGCACAGCAGTGCAACTAAATCAGCTCACCCTGTACTAAAAAGTATCAGTAACACGCCGTCACTCACCCCCCCTCGATTGGCAATCACAGAGGAGCTCCTGAGAGCTCAGCCCCACTTTAGAATAAATACTCTCAGTGTGTCAATTATTTACAGCGTCTCAGATCACAGGCATAAATTTAGTGCTTTGGTTTCGAAGGAAAATTCACTTTTACAGACGACGAATGAGAGAGAGCAAGCAGAACACATTATACCAGCACCTATATTGGATTCCAGTGTCAAGGACCCTTTAACCTCTAACATAATTGAAGAAGTAAATACATCTGCTCCGATCCAGCAGATGTATAATGACTCGGCTACCAGGCCTCCCACAGCCGCGGCCTTGTCATCTGCGGCCCACACCTCCATAGGCCATCCTCCCCGAAGGCAATCTGCCCCTCAGACAAGCCGGTCCGCCTCCTCCTCCTCTGACATGACTTCAGGCCAGCCATGCTCATTTAGACTGTCAGAGCAGACAGCCCATTCAGATGCTTTGCATGCTCCCGTTGACGATAACGAGCAGAGATCTGTGCGGACCCTAATGACATCGATGAGCCCTAAAGCAAAGAACGATCAATTTCCTCTCAGCAGCGTGTCACCGCTGCCAAATCTCATGCTGTTTGGAGATGACAGTTTACCTGGCACCTATAGCCCAACAGTGCTAACAAGATCAGCCTCAGAAAAAGAAATATCGAGGGCTGACGCTGGATATGCAAATAGTGGAAGTGGCCGTTCTGAGTCCTTGTTAGGGACCGCTGATGAGACAAATCAAACTGATGAGGATGACAGTGAGCAAAAGACGGGAGTAAAACATTCATACGTAGCCACAAAGCAACTCGCAGAGAGCAAAGATGAAAAGAACAGTTCAGCTTTTATGGAACAAACCGTTGTCAGGAGTAAACACCATGCTAGTAGCGCTGAGGAATTCTACTCTTTGTCTCTCTTACTGACTGAGAAACTGGCAGTAGAAAACACTAATGAGGACAACAACACTGACCTGTTCAACGTAGATGGCAGTGATGCTGAAAACAGCACAGTGACAACTACCCTCGAGTATAATCATCTCTCCCACTTAGGAGGTTATAATGAAACAAGCGCTCAGCCCATTGTGTCTGCTATTCAGACCACCCTAAAGATTGAGCAGGCAATAAATGATGAGTTTGTGCCTGTTGCAAATGATTTAGCTGTACCTGTGCTTCATGACACAAATGATCCAACTGGCGCCACTGCATTTGTTGAGTCAGAGAGTCTGCCTGAAATACCCCAAATACAGGCTAATGATGTGACTAACAATGCTATTTCTGGTACGGGGAGTCATGCAGCAAAAACAGCTGAAAAGCAACATGATCCGTCCACACCACGAGACGCTCCTGTTGACCTTAAAGCCCCCAATATATCCACACAGCAGATTGCTGACCGAATAATGAATGCTACTTCTGAATTTCAGATAACCACTAAGACCAATGATTTTACGCCTCTAGCACCAACTGCTGGCGCAAGCGGTCTTATTGTCTCCACAGAAGCTCATGAATCAGCGCTGACTACGAGTGTGCGAGTTGTTATTGAAAAGTCATCTCAGGCTGCACAAGCGGAGCGTATGGTACAGTCCAGTAGTCATGTTGAGCCTTTGTCACTGAGAGAGCCTTCCGCAATAACTGCCACTACTGGCAAACTCGCCCCTGCTGTGAAAAGAAAAAACACGACAGAAACACAGAGTGTCGAGCAGCCTGAGCGTGAAATTTCTGTTCAGGTGATCAAACAAAATCAGCATGCCCCACCTGGTATGATCGCAATAACACGTCCTAGCAATGACCCGGGGCAGAGTGTCCAAGAGGGTTTGTTAAAAGCTGCCCACAGAGCTGCAGGGGCACATGGTGCAACATCTACTAAAAGAGTTACATGTTCATCATTTAAACACATCAAAATACTGACAACAAAGAGTGCTTTTGAAGTCAAATATCCTCTACATGAGATGACACATACGGTGCACACACTGGACAGAGCAGACCAACAAGCATTACCGGAAAAGACCTCAATAAGTCAAGTGATACTTGGGGCTGTGACTGATTCTGTGCCACCTACAGCGATCACGCCTACAGAGATTATTAATAAAGCCAGCTGCGGGACAATTGGCTGCGCTGAGTCAGGCGAGACAAATGAAACAAAAATTGGAGCAGGTGAGATTGATCATACGGCTCGAGAGAAAATGTATGAAACGCAGGCCGGAAACACAGGAGGAGATCACTTTGATGCAGTGCACACGCCTGACACAAAACCAGAAAATGGCAAACGTAGCAGGGAAAGTCCTGCACCTGGAATGGCCACACCGCAGGCCTCCAACCTCGACCACGCATCGCTTTCACCCGCTAAATCAGATCACGGCCAGGCCTCCGTTGATGAGACTACGACAAAAAATGTCAAGAGTTCGACAGATGAAAGTTCAACGACAGCATGGAGAGTACTTGTTGAAACTGATCATTTAGAGAGACGTGGGGAACTTGAGCAGGTTCAGTTTGTAGAGAAAACAACACAAGGGCGGCACTCTCACAGAAAGACTTCTAAAGCTCAGGTGGCTGCTGCAACAGAGGTCACTTTATCTGACCCCGAAGCAACTACTTTGCAGACTACTATAAAGACTACTGAGCGGACACTGCTCGCCGTGAAAAAGATAAAAACACAATTAAATAGAGGAGCAGCCGAAGCCGAGATATTTGAGGCACAAAAAGCCACCAGGTCAGCGCGTGCTGTGGTTAAAGCAGAAGCAGCAGTACAAGCGTCTGGGCGCAGGCTGTTACTGCCGGAGTCTGAGTCAGAGCTGCCTGGGCTAAAACACGTCAGGAGAAGGACCTCACCTCATCTGTACCTCTCTGGGTAATCTCATTGTGTCACCCTATTATTCTAACATCATCTATTAATCATGCGTTAACAAATTAAAGACCTATATTGGTGATTTTGCATGAGTTATGGTATTAAGTAGATAATCCATCACAGAGAACTGCTTTATATGTTCCCTAAATTAATATTGTCACATGGTAATGCAGTTATGAGCAGGTACTGTTCTGAAAAGGCTTCCTGATGATGCATTTAGGCTACTACTAAATCCAATATTTGTGAGTCTGCTGCTTAAAAGCATTGCCGTCATGAGCTATGGCATTGGTTCTCAAATGGGGTCCCTTAGGGGTACTTTGGATTACTACAGTGGGTATGTGAGATTCATAAAAAATGTTAATTTAAAAATATCATTCATGCATAAAATTATGAAGAAATATTTTTTTTAAATGTATATTTAAGATCGATAAATCCCATTTTACATTCATTTATATATTCAATGCAATTATTAACTGCTGTACAGGGTTATCATAGAAAACTAAAACTGAATCTAAAACGAAAATAAGCAGTTACAAATATTTTCAGTAAACTGAAACTAAATAAAAACTATATCCTTTAAGAAAAACTAAAACTAAACTGAAACTATATTGGCTGAAAGAAATATGTCAAAGAGGATACATTATTAAAAACATGTTTGAGAACCACTGAGCTTTGGTGTTGGAGGATCAAACCTAGAAGACAAACGATAATCAAACATGGATGGCATGGAGAAATATGGGAATTTGGTCACGTTTCAGCCACTTTTTGAACGTAAATGTTGAATCGGTCAGTCAATAACCTTGGCAAGCATCATCATTAGGTCCACACTTTTCATTCATCCAGCATTTTGGTTTATGACTAAATACCTGCAAGACTAATGACTTTGTGTAGAGTGTTAATTAGCAAATGTCAGCATGCTAACACGCAAACAAAGGTAGGGAACATGGTAAACATTTTAGGCTACCTGCTAAACACTCAGAGCACCACTGTGCATATGTACAGAACAGCGCCGCCAGTGTGGCTGGAGACTGTGGAGTCTTGTTTACATTGATACTGATGCTGTTTGGCAGCTAATCTGAATAGTCAGCATCCTTAAATGCACCTTGTTGGAGGAGAGTTTTCAATACAGTACCTGCTCAACTTTGACAAAAGATACAAGCAGTGGAATCATTCACTGTGATAGATTAGGTATCTTAAGCAAGTTTCAGTTTCTAATATGAGATTAGTGATGTACTTTATGGTCTAAAACTAGTCAAATGCTGGTATGGTTCTTTAGTTAATATACTATTATTTCATTTTGCAAATTGCAGTAATATGAGTGTATGTGCAGTGTAACAGAAGTTTCAGATGACCTGTGTGGCACTGGGAACTACACAGCAGAGATGAGTGTGAACCTGGGGAGAGGTGTAGAGCCTGGCGATGCCGTTCCCGCCCTGGCGATCCTCCAAGTGGTTATCAACCTGAAGACAAACAACAGTCGGATAAACCTCGGGGTCACCTCTTGTTGCCTGTCCCCGACCGTCCAGCCGGACCTCACCAACTCTACCTGCTGCCTTTTCTCCAGGTAAACAGGAAAGGCGCTCAAGTAGCAGAAAAGTGTCGCACACTCCAGCTCCATTTATCTTTTATTCAGATGACGTTTCAGCCCTCGGGCCTTCTTCACGATCAACAACCACAGCAAAGTCTGAAATAAAGTGGTTTGGAATATATTTTGATGTATTGTGTTAAGATGGGTAGAGTTTGCTGTGTTTTCATTTCAAGGTAAAAAGGCTTAATTCAGGCAAAATTACACGAGGACTTGCAGCTCAAAAAATCTGTAGTATAAAAAACTAAATATAGACGAGCAGAGGCAGCAAATACAGGATGTACACAGTGGGAAATTTACAGTACATTTACTGATTTATGTGCAGCCATCTGGACTGCATTTCATGAAAAGAAAAGTAAGCACTCAGTCTTTCATTGTCGGCTTTTTTATTACATATGCTGCCTTATATGGCAAAAAATTGCACTGAGGTTTTCAAAATAAATGGTGACTTTTGTTTTTTTTATAAACATATTACAGAAACGCAGCCATGACTAATGCGTCTTTTTCAACCTCTGTAACAGTCTTAACTCAACCTGGCCAGGCTGCCATTCCTTACAAACGTGTTTACTGGAGAAACAGTGTTATTATAATTCACATCAATGCAGGGAGTTCATTTTTAAGAGCTGAATATTCTCTGCTCAGTAAACAGAGGACTGCTGTAGGTTGACGGTGTTATCTCTCTGAGCCAGCATCACTCAGATAGATAGAAATTCAGAGTGCTGCTGCACACTTAGAGAGGCAGCAGTATAAATGCATCTAAAATATGTCAAACTGTGAATAGGACCTGAACACACTTGTTAAAAAGTGTGAACACCCAGGACTTATCTTTTCAATACGTGTCTCTTCAACTGTAAAACATTTAATGTCACCCTGAAATCATGAACGTAAACTAGTCATCAGCATACTGGCGAATAAATTCTAGCTGATGATGCTAAATATAGATACATAACTTATTCACATTATGCACCATGAGTAATGGCACTAATCTGACAGCAGCATTAAGTGAAAGCTGACCTTTACCTAAAATGGTCTTTTCTCTTAAGCTTTCAACTTGATTCAATATAAAATATTGATGGCAAGCTGCCTTCTGCTTTTGCTTTCAGGGTTATTGATCAACAATAGCCTGTGGCAGATGTACGGAGTCTTTTCCTGCAGGATATTCGCAGTTTTACAATTTTGCTTAGATATTTCTCTCAAGGCAAAAAATATGACTCAGCTGAGTTGATACTGTGTGTTTGTGTTGGTGCCTCAGGTTAGCAGCAGAGCCAATGGGGATCACGCTGCTGCCCAGTGCCCTGTCAACCAGTGCCAGCTTCACCATCAGTCTCTTCCGAATGATTAATTACTCCGTGGTGTACCTACACTGTGATCTCAGTGTCTGCCCGAGGAACCGCTCCGGCTGTGAAAGGGTAAGGACTGCAGTGGGTGTAATGAATGCGAGAGGACGAGAGAATGAGCGGGCTGAGAGTGATTTAAATTTAGTGACACGGGGTGTGACACTGTGAAAACACGGAGTGCAGACGAGGAGCGAACAGGCTGATGTAAATGGGCCGGGGAGACGAGCAAGAAGGGAGACCAAGGTGAGTGAGGGAACGGGGAGGAGGTAAATGAATACATGACAGAAAAACTTGGAGGAGAGGAGGGATTATTTGCAAGCAAGAGGATGAATCATTTCCCTGAATTAGAAGTGAGAAGGGAGGTGTGATTAGAATACCCTGCCATAGGTAGAGGAACCGCTTTCTAACTGTGACAAGAGTGAGATACACCGACTGAGAGTGAGGCTGACAGCCAAAGACACGCAGCCCAAAACATCTATCATGTCATTATGCACTCTGAGGGTCAGATAAGGTCTTCGAAAAGCTGCAGCAACACACTTGAAGAACAGCAAAGGACGCTGATACCAACTGCTGTCTCTTGTGGGAACGAGGTCTCTGATTTAATGGGAAAAACTGAATCATCTGACAAGTACGCGTTAGAGGGCAGAGGTGAAACAGAGGATAAACTCTGGAGATTCATTTTAATGTCTGCTTTTGTAGAGCACTTCTACAGCTCTCTGATAGTGTCTCCTCGTGTTTTCTTGTATTGCTAAGTTCAATTTTTTTCTGCTGTGGTCAATTTAAACTCATAATAAGAGTTTGCAGTGGTTTACTGTATGATGCATTGCTCCAACAAAACATGTACCCAGAGATAGCTTGAACTTTCACGTTCTTCCACATAATCTGCAACTTTCTTCGTGTGCATCTATTGATCTTTTTTTTGTTCCTCAAAATGGTGTTTCTTTCTTGGTACTTGATGTCAGGCTGCTTATTTTTCCTGAAACATTTTTTCTTTTAACACAAGAGCCATACATTATACCTCAAGTACCTTGTTTGAACTCAGAATGGGCTGTTTATATTAAAAGGAAGAATGTTGCTTTCAAGATCAAATCCTTTTTCTAGATCTCTATTGAAATAAATGTTTCTGCTCCTGCCCTTTTATCCAAATAAAAAAAATACCACAAAGGAAAACAGGTTTTTAGATATATTTATCAGAGAGGTGCACCTGTATTATTTCAATTACTATTTCTGTGCATCATTATTTTTGATGATAAACAGGAACACTATCCTTCCTCCAAAAACAGTTAATTACCCGTTACACTATGATTTTTCGTACTCACAGGCTACATATTCCCCCTGTCTTTTCATAGCAGTGCCTTCAGAAGAGGAGTGCATTTCCCTTAGAGGGTCCAGCGGCTGTTGGTACCAATCTCAGGAATCGCATATCCTTTGGTCCCATGTTGAAAGAAATGAAGAATTCTACCGTCCCAGAGGAGATAGGTAATTATTAGCTGTGCCTTAAAACAAAAAATGATCAATCTGAGATAACGGCAACCTACAAAACAGGAAATGAGCAATGACCGTGCCATTTATCTATAGCATGTGAGGAGATGAGACATACAAGTGTCTCTTTGTGTGCAAATATATATATATATCCACAACCTTTGTTTGACTCATCAGTCAAACAAAGGTTATGGATACGTTCTATTTCACAGGGACTCACAACACTTTAGATTTTTCCCTTTTCAGCTAATTAGGCTCTTATCAGGCTATTATGTAGGCATTAGCTGTCGCTAAAAGCACCATAGATGTGGGTCAATAGGGGCCTACTACACCCAATAGTAGGTTTTATCATCTATTCACATGATAAATCATTGAAAGAAGGTATAAAAGAACATGACAGGGACCTCTAGTGACTATAGTAATTATGACAGGAGCAGATGCAGAAGTCAGGCGCTGTAGTACAGTGTGTAGCATGAAACTCTGTAAGGGGTGGAGGTCAGGGGCGATGGATGGGACACAAAACATGGTTTTCACCCAGGAGGCTGGGGATTGCATCCTGTGTGAAACTAAGAATGTGTTCACAAGCATTAAATTTCACTTTAAAGGGACTCTATGTAAGAATCAGAAATTGCTTGTTAACAGCAACACCTGTGGCCGTTAAGTCAACGAAACTCAGTGTCCTGTTGCTCGCGCTCGCACTTGTGCTCGCTCTACATAGACATGAACGAGTATCACTCAAAACAGTGAGGCGACACACGTCAGCTAAAACCACAATATCACTCTATATTTCAGCTGCTTGGCAGTAACGTTAGCTGACCAAACGAAGGTCTCTCCATGAATCAATGCTGATCCTAGTGTTGGCTTTTCCTGCCTCAGCCTCCGGATGGAATGGCCGGATGGAACAGGGGAGACACCGGAGTTTTGATCGGAGATGACGTTTCTCCCTGCGGAGCCCCGTCACTTCACAAGACACGGGAAACCTCTGTTGGTCTGGAGGAGCTGCAGCATTTATTTCTGCACAAACGTCCACTGTACATTCACTAGATATTCTCAGAGCTAAACTAACTCTTCTGCAGTGTGTAGTGTGCGCGCGCGCGCACACGCACGCACGCACGCACGCACGCACGCACGCACGCACGCACGCACGCACGTAAGATTGGAGCGAAATAGCAAGTGAGAACGAGCGCGGTGTGTGAGTGAAGGCAAGCAGGCAGGCAGGCAGAGGAGCAGAGGAGCAGAGTACAGCAGAGATTCCGGTCCTGGAGACCAAAGCTACTGTCTCCCCCGCGTCCTCCGGCCGCGGCCAACACTGTTTTGCAAGACGGGCTTCACTAGATATAACTTTGCGGTTTTGGTGCTTCCGTGTAGTTTGTGTTGGAGTCTGATTCTGAACAGCGTAGCCGAACGCGAGCGCGCATGGGACACCGACCCGGATGATTTATACGTGTAAGAAGTTACAAACAGTGCCTTTAACTTTTGAAACGTAGTTATTTTAAGCCAAAACACAATGTTTTTCCCTAAACTTCACTAAGTGGTTTTGTTGTCTAAACCTAAAGAAGCCTTTTTGTTTGTGTTCACAAAACGTAACGTTTCATTCAGTTTTACAACGTTTTAGAACGTGTTGCTTTTAAGTTTCATTTTCACAACGTAGTGTGGTAGGTCCTTTTACAACGTAGTGTGGTAGGTCCCTATTGACCCACATCTATGGTGCTTATAGCGACCAATAATGCCTATTTAATGACCTGATAATGAATTGTGTGCTTCTAAGTATAATAATTTCAAAAATGCATTGTCCAATGTTGCAAGTCCTTGTGAAACAGAAAGAAGCTACTCCACACCCAAGCACCCAGGAAGAGCGCCAGGCCGTGAAGCAAATTCGTAGTGGCCAAACGGTGGTACTACAATTTCGTTGTCTGTCACGTGATGCCATTGGGCCCAAAAATACTTTTTCCCATAGACTTACATTGGGAAAGAGACGTCTGTAAATCAATGGATAATTTTTTTCATTAATCAACTTCCCAGTATGAACATTTGAATAGCCCTTATTTAAATCATTCGGTCCGAAAAAGTTGTAAAATGCACTAATAGCCAAATCCAGAGTTATTTCACTTCCTCTGTTCATGTGAATGAGCTCCAGACTGAGACTGGACCGCGGGCTGGGGGGCGGAGTTAAAGGAAATGCTACTGCGCCTATGGGCCCAATGAAAGTGGAAGATCGCTGGATGATCCGGGTACTTTATCACTCGGCAGTCGAGCCATTTTGGCTTCATGCGCCGCTGAGCAACTCTCATAGGAATGAACGGGAGCCTGCCTCCAGCGCTGTATCCAATTCTCTTTATACATCCATGATGCACACTATAAAAGCCATTTGTAATTCATTGAAGGCAGGGTGACAGTGGATGGAAAAGGGTTATGTTTTTCTCCTTGAGGATAATGCATAGACAACTCATGGCTGTCGACTTATGTCAGATGATTTTTCTGTCTGGTTTCCAGACCCGTCAGAGCTGGACCTGGTTCTGGTCATCGTCAGCCTGGCGGTTGGCTCCTCTCTTGTCTCAGTGATGCTGCTGCTGGTGTGGCTGGCCTATCGTCGCCGGGCAATCTGGCCGCTCCACTCGGCAGCTCAACCACGAGCCTGCTGTGGCTGTCTGCACCCGGGAGGTGACTTGATCCTACCGTGACCGAGGAGGAACCACTGCCAATTACACTGATCACGTCCTCACCAAAATAGCTGCCGACAATTACATTAGTCAACAGACAGTGGAGCAGTCAATCATATTAACCGTAGAGCACAGGCGGCCAGTCGTATCAGCCGGCACAGGCCAGACTAGACGATGAGGAGCAATCCAATTCACACCTCCTCTCATAGGTGACACAGCTGTTGCAGTCAAATTTCACACTTAACCATGAGCAGTCTATTATCATTCACTGAAAATAAACACCGTCCCCAAATAGAAAAGCTGCTCTGATCCCTTTATATTCCCTCGGTGGCAACAAATCAATACTCGTTGTATCCCAGTTTGAGATTGATAGCTCGTTAATACTGGTTTATTATAATGTATGCATTCGTGGCTTGACAGTTATATTGAGCCGCTGTGATTGACTGTTTAGGGAAAATGTCTTTCATTGGGTTAGAGAAAATTCAAGCTCATTTATTATTACAAGAAAATGTACAAGGACCCTCTGCAATGTTGGTTTTCTTTTCAAATGTCCAATCAAAATGACATATTGCATCAATATATAACATGATATGGCAAATAATGTAAAAATGTTTAATCATGAATCATTATCTACCATTTAGAATATATGTATTATAGGGCTATCAATCAATTCAAATAATAATTGCAATTTATCGTTCATGTAATAATCGTGATTAATCGCAAATTAATCGCACATTTTTATCTGTTCAAAATGCACCTTAAAGGGAGATTTGTCAAGTATTTAATACTCTTATCAACATGGGAGTGGTCAAATATGCTTACTTTATGTAAATGTATGTATATATTTATTATTGGAAATCAATTAACAACCCAAAACAATGACAAATATTGTCCAGAAATCCTCACAGGTACTGCATTTAGCATAAAAAATATGCTCAAATCATAACATGGCAAACTGCAGCCCAACAGGCAACAACAGCTGTCAGCGTGTCAGTGTGTTGACTTGACAATGACTTGCCCCAAACTGCATGTGATTATCATAAAGTGGGCGTGTCTGTAAAGGGGAGACTCGTGGGTACCCATAGAACCCATTTTCATTCACATATCTTGAGGTCAGAGGTCAAGGGACCCCTTTGAAAATGGCCATACCAGTTTTTCCTCACCAAAACGTTAGCGCAAGTTTGGAGCGTTAGATACCAATTGATCTTTTGGTTTTATAATTTCATATGATACCAGTAGCCTGCTACAACCTCCGAAAGATCGATTGCATTAATGCGTTAATGAAATTAACACATTAAAGTGGCATTAAAACGTTAAAATGTTTTAATGCCACGTTAAAACACATTATTATCGTGTCAACTTTGACAGCCCTAATAATTATATATAAACTGATTTTTTCACTAATTTTGTTTTGCCTCTAGGAGGAAATAATGATCATTATTGACTTTGACTTCATACATGTTCTGAATCTTTGACTTGGATCCTTAATCATTACAATTAAATAATATGTAATGGAAAAGCTGTCTATTTCTATTATTTCTCACATCATATTATGCCTTCATCCATATTTAAGTCACAGTCTTACTTACTATAACACTGTGATTCTTCTTCCCTCACTATGTGTGTATAGTAGGTGCACAGCTATGCAGTTGAGCTAAACACACTAGTTGAGGCTTTCACTGGTAGCAATTGTGAAATTGTGAAAACAGTCTTGGAAGTTCAGTGACCGTGATTATAAATCAGAATACGATGAGATTCCATAAACAACAGTTAGACTCAAGGTGTTATAAAAATGAATTCATACAGTTACAGGGAAAGTGAATTCACAAAACTATAGACTAAAGGTTCCAGTATAATTCATCAGAACTGGTTGTTGAATGGTCGAATGGCTTAGGAAACCCCCTCCCTCCACACCTGTGCCCCGGCAGAAATGGGTTGGTCGACACTTAATTCCCCAGGTCCATTTCGTTTGAACCAATCCGACAGCATCCAATCAAGTTGCAGGAGAGAACCATGAAGAACTAATGTTATGTTACCGAACGCCACTTGAAAAAAATGGTATGGCGCTATGAATAGCCACAACAGTTTAATGACAGCTGTTCTGGCACTATTGGAGAACCTCGCTGATGCGACACAGGTGGAAAAATGGCACTTATTCTTTGTGGTTATTTTCATTAACGAGTAGCGGAGCATGCAGAAGTATTGATATGCAAACAGGTGGGGTGTCTCTACGTCTATTTATGGCTGGGAGTGGAAATGGGGCTTGTGCACACACACACACACACACACAGACACACACAATCACACAGTTAAATACAACAAGATAGGACAGGAACATACAAATTCATTCTGTTGTGGTACTGGTTAATAATGCTATATGCTATGAAAGTGCAATATCAGCACTACTTTTTTATGATTAAGTTTGGTCAATTTAACAAACTTGTTTTAACCAATAAATACAAATTTTAAAAAGCATTCATGATTTTTGTAAATGTAATATATTATTACTCTGTTGTTAAAATGGCATTCTATTAGGTGAAGAGCGCATTATGACTTGTTTATGACTCCAAGCTAAACGTTTAGGACTTGGGACTTGAATGCAAACACTTGAGACTTACTTGTAACATGCAACCCAATCTAATCTAGTAAACTAAGCCACAAGAGTAAAAGTAAATCATAAAATCCACAGTTAGTCCGACAATAAAGTAACAGTTACTCAGAATGTTATGCAACACATTAGCTTTAGACAGATAGTGTAATGGCTAGTTAGCAGTAAACTAGTCACAGAAATTCACAAAACATCTATAATAAAAGAGTACCTACAGAAAATACAATAAAGGCTAAAAGATACTTTTTATTTACTTGGTCACAGATCTGACAAAAGGCTGGAGGAAACGATGTTCTGAACTGGTATAGGACTGTGCCAGCAACTTGTGTTGGAATAATGATTCAGATATATTTTACATCATCGCCATAAAATTAATGAATCTACTTTAAATCAATGTCAACACAGCAGGCAAATTTATCCCAAAAATATTTATATTCAGGGAAATCAAAACATACATATACTGCTGTATATTAAGTGAAGCTTACATTTCACAGGTTTCAAAATTAGATGATAAATAGATTTGAACCTTTACATAAAAGAGGAATATACAATTTCTTCCTCTCACAAGTAGTGAGTGCCTCTGCTGACTAGATCATGATTCACCGTGTTGCTTCTCTCTCTCACGTACCTGCATGTTTATAATTCTGCGGAAATACGAGTGGTAAAATATCTGTCTAAGTCGAGGATTTGATTAAAAAACATTCAAAGCTCTTGAGAGACACGCAGGAACCAATTAATGTTCTAGTCTGAAACAGCAGCGTTTACCACAGTACAGATCACCTCATCTCACCCCCCCACTCTTTCATTTTGTTTGGTTATGTTCAGCACCTTCTATGCTCCCAGAATATGGACTGGAGACACTGGAGTATAAGCGTGTTAGTTATTAGAGCACACGAGGGGCAGTGGAAAAGCCTTTGGCTCCAGCCAGTCATCTCACGCAGCGTGGTGGAGCCTGCTAATGCGATTGGCTGAGCTGCGAGATGTGGCTTCCATCAATGAAGACAGACTTCTCCCCTCAGGTAGCCTATCAGAAATCTGATCACGAGCGCCTGGTTTTCATTGGAACATCAATCCACGAGTCTGTCCTAAATAATAGTGTGAGTTAGCGAAGCATGAAACTATGGCTGTCAGTGAATGTTAAATTCATCTATTATCGAGCCCGCATACATAGAGAGTTGAAGGGGTTAGGGTGTTTTGGAGAACATTGTGTTGCAAGAAGCTAATGCTTAAAGAAATATAATGAGTATTACCCAATAAAAATAACAAAATCAGTGCAGATTCAGTGTATGTGTAAGACAGTAACGGGCTTTAATGCTGCTGTGTAAAGTGGAAGAAAGCGTTCAAAAAGGGACGTTAATTATGATGCTTTGTCATGTTTTTGCAATTCTGCTCAAATATCAGCTGAAAAACTTGTGACAGCCCACCGTAATGATCTACCGCTGCAAAATAATGAATCTCTAATCATATAAAGTCTCACAATAATGTGTTGACAGCATTTGCATTTGGGCTATAGAACATGTCTAAATGCAAATCATCCCACAGATGTGCATCCTCTCCCTACCACAGCCCTGCAGGGCGAGCCAGCATTTAAAAGGAGCAAGGAGACGGAGGGGCAAATCCCATTGAAGTGGAATTATTAATAAAAATTTCTAACCGTCTTTTATAATAGTAGTCTGAACAAAGAGCCACCTCGGAGCATATATAGAAGAAGAGAAGATATGAATGCAGAATCCTGACCTGTAGCTGCTCTCTTATGAGACATAAGAAATCCTAATGAATCACATTTACTTTTACAGTTTATAGAAGCTAGAGAAAGATGGACAGCTGCCTAGTGAGAGTTGCACACAATTGTGAGTCTATGGTGGAGATTTGCATCATGCTCTCAGCAGGAGCCATACTGAATCTTAATGTGCTATCTGCTAGGAATGAAGAAACCCAAGGGAGGTGACCCAAATATTTATATGACTGCCAAAGCTACTAGTGGCTCACAGGAACAATGTATATACATATATGTGTGTGTGTGTGTGTTTGTGTCTATAAATGTACTTATCATCTCTTTCTTTCACATCGCAGCAAAACACCTCATGTCCCCAGATAAATTCAGCCATAAAGGGTGTTGAGTGGTGGTAAAATATAACTGAAGAGCCCATAAAACAGAACAGCAGGTGGGAATAACAGGGGTGGTGGTGGTAGAGGACATCTTTGTTTCCTCATCTTCATGAATGAGCTTCCTATTACCGTAATCCTCCCACATAAGCCAGGCAGTTTAAGTCTTTTCTCTCAAATAACACCCCGCTTTAATGATGCAGAAAGATGAAATCCGCGATTCTGAGGTCTGAAGTCAAGGTAGAAAGCAATAAATGTCTTGACACACAGGGAACGGAAATGGGCGCAGTTCACACATCACAGTACCTACGCTATCAAGAAAGTCATCTTGCAGCGAGGCTAAATTTACAATTCAGAGAACGACACAATATCTCTTTTTAACTGAAAAGATTTTTTTTCAAACACAGAGACAAAAGAAATAATTCCCTTCTTGTCTTCTGTTGAAAACAATAGGCCTTCACACACACATACACGCACACGCACACACACACACACACACACACATTAGTTCAAAAGCTTTGAATCTCATTTTGTATTATCTGTGGGCTTTAAACAGAGCAGGGACGAACCAGCCAGACTGACTGTAAGTGACTAATACGAGAGAGTTGAAGCTCAGTTATGGCTAGTGTCACAGTAGATACTTTATTTATGAATGTTTGAGTATTAAAGTCAATTTTCAACACAGTTTAAGACAATTTACCAACCAGGTTATGGCTGTAAATGATAAAGAAGTACAAAAGGTTCTTATGAATATGATTATTTTTACTTGGTTTGCATTTTCTTTGATCGGTTTAACTGAACTTTTTTGGTACTGTTGACACAAAACGACAAGGGCTTTCTGTCCTTTAATTGACTCTTCCTGATAACAGCAAAGTAATCCTTATGTGTTTGCACATCAGTTTGGAAAACTCTATCTCGACTACTAACCTTTGAATCAATCACCAATCACAGAGAAACCAGCATTCAAATCAGTTCCCAAACCACCCAGAGAGCGCATGATCTGCTGAAATGATGCTACTGCTGGTATACCTACACAAAACTGTTTCACAATTCACTTTAAATGGATAGTTTGACATCCTGGGAAATACACTTTAGATGACTTAAATTAGAAGATCGATACCACTCTCACAGGCTGGACTATTTCTTGGCCAGGATCATTGACCTCCTGGAGTCTCTGCTGATTGTCTCGTGGTGACAACGACCCCAGGAAATGACCACTCCCTGACTAAGAAACAGATTGGCACATAACCCCCCTGTGTGATACCACAACATCACGTATTGAGCTTTAGAGGTGCTGGATGGCAGATTTTGTTGCCTTTGGGCAGAGCCAGGCTGGCTGTTTCATGTTTACAGATTTGATGCTAGCCTAAGCTCACATCTGCTGGCTGTAGCTTCATATACAACTGACAAAAGAATGGTGTCGATCTTCTCATCTACGCCACTTGTAGCAAGAAAGCAAATTTCCCAAAATGTCAAACTTTTCTTTTAAAGCTTCGGTAGGTGTTATGTTCTGGTTTAACAAATAGCGTGGACTCAAATGCAGACACACACAAGTCTTTTAAAGGAGTAAAAAAATCTAATTTTATTCTCCAAGCGGTGGAATGGCGTAGGCAGTGAACAGGCTGGTAGTCACAAAGGCAGGGATCCAGGTTGAGGAGGAGCAGAGGGTATGAGTGGGCAGGCAGGTTGGAACCAGGAAAACAGCTGCAGCTGATAGGTGAGGCAGACCTGAGCAAAGCACGAAAAAACAAAGTAAGTCCAAAAACAAGAGCATGAGCAAAGTCAAAAAAGTACAATCTAAGATAGCCTGAATCTGTCTACTACCACTGAGGGTGACGGAACGATCTGGCGATGAGTGGCAGGAAGACCGGGGTAGATATACAGCAGGTGTGTGTGATGATTGGTGATTATTCTCAGCTGCTCCAGCAGAGCCCGCCCAGAGGAGGAGGAGGAGGAAGGCCACACCTCCCAACACACTGACAAACTAGACAAACCAGGGGAAAACACACAAGAGACAAAAGGACAGGGAAACAGAGGAAACAAAAGGAAACCCTAGACTACAGGCAGATAAATCATGACAGTAGGCAGAATGTTTTTGGCATCATTGGGCAAAAATGCCATAATAACCTTTCTGCATATTGTAATTCAAGTGTTCTGAGAGATAACTAGACTTCTGCTACTCCTCATGGCTCTGTTCTCAGGCTTTAGAAAATCTAGCCCGTGACGGTATACATTGGCCAATCACAGGTCATTTCACAGAGAGAGCGTTCCTATTGGCTGTTCATTCAACGGAGACAGCTGTCAATAACTCGCGAACTCCGATCAAATGGTCAAACTAGGGAGCGCTGATCAAACATGAATTGATATTTTCTTAATATAATACCTATTTCTTGCTTAAAATGTTTTCAGAAACATCTTGTAGTGTACTGTTGTTGTTGTGGCTGTAAAATGAGAAAGTTTGCTTTGGCTGATGGGCGATGCTTGGTATTTCTTCAACTGATCTCAACATGGCGGCCGGGTCACAAAAACAAGAAGTTTCTGAAAACCATTTATGCAAGAAATAGGCATTACAGTAACAGAATATTGATTCATATTTGATCAGCGCTGCCTAGTTTGACCGTTTGATTGGAGTTCGTGAGTGATTGACAGCTGCTCAGAGACGGCAAAACTCCAGCTCGGCTCTGATTGGTTGTTTTCCTCTGGTCTGTGAAATCTTGCAGATGCCGTTTTTTTTTTTTTCAGATTACCTGTCTCATGCACTACTGTCAGGTTATAGTGACTGTATATAAAAACATTAAAACATTTTTTAATCATATCAATCTGCCTACTTCAGCTTCAGCTTTATGTCAGTTTTAGTTTTTGTATCAATACATCCAATTATGTAGACCTTAATATTTAACTGTGTGGGTGTGCATGGGTTTTACACACATACACATACACACACACACACTCCATCAGATCCTGGCGCTCTGGAGAATTGACTTATTCTCAAACTCAAACTGCAGACCACTCAGCCGTTCCACTGGAGCTGCTGGGGGTTAAGTGCCTTGTTAAAGTGCAGTTTGATAGAAGTTAGGGTTCATCAGGCAGTTCATTTACTGTATATAGAGACCCAAATTACAGTGGGCATATACTGTATATATCATATCAACTACCATATGCTGAATCTACTTCTTTCTAGCTTAGTTTTACTTTAAGATCTAGATGTTAATCTTGTAATTGAAGGGGAAAGATATGAAGTCATACATTCTCTGAAAAGCTGAAAGCTCATTCAGGAGTCTAGCCAGCTAAAAACCGGCTTTGCGACATTGTAGTGCAAACAAGTTCTGCGGCTCAGCTCCTCCCACAGTTCAGCAGTGTAGTCTAGTGTTTATGCGACTCCACATGCCTTTCACACAGCCAGCTGCCACTGATTTTAATGTGTATCCATGTTCTACGACTTTCTCTCTCCCCGCATGAGACACGAGCTCCTGCGGTGCCACTGATCGATGTTGATCTGAAGGATAAATCCAGTTTATGTGTAGGATTAGACAGTGAGTGTGTCAGAGAGGATCTGTGTGCTCATGGATCGCCTTGACGGATCCCCTGGGCAGCTCAGGAACTTCAAGAAGGACGACTTTGAGGCTGACTGGATTAAGGTGGCAGAATGCAGATTTGGTCAGTTGTACCAGGTCAAACTCAAACTCCGGCGGGAAAAATGTGCCTTGAAGAGCTTTGACACAGCCTTGTGTGCAAACAACTTTTACAGGTGGGATTTAAATGATGAAAACAAGCACAAATTGTACATCATTATGCTGTCAGGTGCAAACAACTGTCTGAATTTACATCAATTTCTTAGCATAGTGGCACAGTTGTGAATTGATATTGAACTTTATAAATATGTTGTTGTTTCATTAGTCATTGCACCGTCTACAAAGTTTGACACAGGAAATAATGTTTACTGTGGTCAAAGTTCAAATACCTATTTGATGTCCAAAGCAACCTTCACTGACCATTATTTCTGCCATCACAGGAGAATAATAGATGAGGCATCCAACACAGCCAAAGTGAAATTCAAGTACATCGTGTCCATCTACGGACTGTGCAGCGAGGCGACGGGTGTGGTGATTGAGTACATGAGTAATGGATCACTTAACAATCTCCTGGCCAGTCATACTTTGATGTGGCCAAAGAAGTTCCAGATGATTCATGAGGCCTCGATGGGAATGAATTTCCTTCACAGCATGAGACCTCCACTACTCCATCTTAACCTCAAGACATCCAACATCCTACTAGATGGTCGTCTCCATGTCAAGGTCAGTGACAAGAAAATTATGAGACAGTGTATGATTACATGTGATCTCTTGGCATTTCTGAGCTCTGCAGATCAGTGTGTGCTAATTCTGTACTACTCTGGATTTATTGTTTTTCTACTAAGATTTCAGATTTTGGTTTAGTCCACTGGGAGGAGGGCATGAGCAAGAAGTTGTTCATGGAGCAACTGACAGTAAGAGGAAACATAAGCTACATTCCTCCAGAGACGTTCACTCAGTGCCCCGATCCTCCAGGAACTGCCTTTGATGTTTACAGGTGACTTGCCAAGGGCAATTTTAAAATTGCACCATCCGAATCGCTGCTTTTCCCACTGATTCATTGCACAATTCATACAGTGTAACCTTGGTCTATACTGTATACTGTACATACTCCATCCCAAGTCACTGGGACATATTTTATATATTTTACTCATGTTTGACTCCCTCTTTCCGTACCCTTTTATATTCATTGGTTTTATTTAATTTAAAAAAACAATGTTTTTTCACATTTCTATTTCTATATGAAAGAGGGACCGCCACAGAGTTCAATGAATGCAGGATATGAAAAGTGAGAAAGTTAGGACTGATGTGCCTCTTTCTGCTTTCTGCTCTACAGCTTTGGAATAGTGATGTGGGAGATTCTGACTCAGCAGAAACCGTATGCAGGTAGGGATGAATTAATTTGCAATACATCACATCTTTATATCAAATAGATCTCTAGGTGTTCAGCTAGGAGTCATGTAACACTCAACACAATCACTCAAACAGCATAAGGGGGAAGGCATTTTCATCTCAGCGTCTCTAGGACTAAATTTGTCAGTTGCTTTTGAAAAAGTTGTAATAAAAATGACATTAATTTATTAATTCATTGAACTATTTAAACCTCTTAATATGTTTCCATTGTTGTGAACATGATGAAATGAAACAAGCCTTAGCTCCCCCCGAATAACCTGCTGAAGATATTTAGATGCAGCGGTTACATATAGGCAGGAGCTACTGTCCAACTAAATTAATTCATGCTACATGAAGTCATGGTTAGTTTTTTTCCCCCATAAGCAAAAACCCTTTATTTAACAATGAGCAAAACCTTGTTCTTAAATTAACTGTTTGCGAACCTTTTTATGTGAACTTAACCCCAGCTTTTGTCAAGTTTTAATTATCTTAACCTAAGCCGCCACTCAGCCCTGATATTTTGTTTTATTTAGTTAAACATAAACGTAAGTAAACTTTTTAAAGAAACAGTTTGACATTTTTGGAAATGGCTTATGGGCTTTCTTGCGGAGAGATATATGAGATTGTTACCACTCTGATGTCTGTCCATCAAATATCAAGCTACAGCCAGGAGATGGTTAGCGTAGCTTAGCATACAGACTGGAAACAGTGCAATGCTATTTTTCCGACGGCCCATTATTCCGAAACACCAATTGTCCCAAAAATGCCCCGACAGCCCGTTATCCCGAACAGAAGCACATGGCTGATTATTATGCAAAATTACGTTATCGGACCTTCCTGGTCCCGATATTTTTTTACCTACTATGGCGAAGGCATGACCCACCCTACTCTGGTTGGCTTACCCTGTTATTCTTACCCAAAACCTAATTTCACACCTAATGCCTAGACCTAACCAACCCAACCAAGGAAGGCATTCAAGACAACAAGACAAGATGGACCGATGACATCATTGTGCATAATAATTAGCCATTAGCTTCTGTTTGTTGCACGGAGAGTGTGTATTTTCGGAGCAATGGGCCCTCAGAACAATAGGCAGACCCCCTGGATGGGAAAGGCTAGCCTGGCTCTGTCCAAAGCTAACAAAATAGAGTTACCAGCATTGGTAAAGCTCACTAATTAACATGTTATATTTGTTTAATCAATACAAAAAATGAAGTGTAAAAAACATAACCAGCTTCCTCTTCTTGAACCTGAACGGATTGCTAGAGGTTTTAGGCTGCAACTGCATCATTCCAAAGGGATATTCACTCTTCATTTTATTTTTTATTCATATTCGGGGATAAAAGTATACAGTTTTGTTAGACTGTGTTCCATCTTCATTTACTGTGAGTCAGTAACTTACAGTATATTATGATGCTTACACTTCTGCAGAAATCTCACAAGTGTTACCTTTATTACTGTATGATATCAAGATTATTCAGACCTTGTAGTTGCAGAGATATTCTCTATTCATTTTGGGCATGTCATTTGAGCAGGGGCCTGAGCCAGAGGCCTATAGGATTGACATGACAAATATGATGTGTAGAAAAAATGTCCAATACTTTCATATGATTGGTTTGACCTATATTGAACCTTGTATCTGACATCTGTTTTCTGGGCCCAGGGTGCAGTATGACCACAGTGCTCTTACAGGTGTCACATGGTAAGAGACCCTGTGTGGACATGATACCCGAACAGAAGCCCCGTGACTGCAATCAGATGATCGACATCATGAGGCAGTGCTGGGACCAGGATCACAGGAAGAGACCACAGTTCTCAGGTGCAGAAGTCAAAAAGCAAACGAAACTAAACAAACAGTTGAATTGTTTTCAGCCAACTTTCTAATTTGGATTTAAGGCTCTCAATGGACCTGCTGCTCTTAATGTCATTCACCGAGTTCTCAAAGCTACTGAGCTGGTGCTTTAACAGAAAAAGCTGATTTCCCAAATGCATTGCGATGAAAAAGAATACAAAGCTCTTACAGACGATCAGATTTAACAAGTAATGCAAAAGAGAACGGTCCTGGTTACTCAATATCTTGCAAACGTGTACAAAAGACACACATTCGAATACAATTTAAAATTCTCTAAACCTGAGGACTTATAGTTAGGCAGCATCCTGGGATAATGACATCCCAGAATCGTTAAGGCTTATTTGTACATTTGTACATCTTGGAAAGGATCATAGCATGCACAATATCTTGGCTGCATACATAGAAGGATGATTTATAATTTATCAAATTTGTGTGATCTTATGTGTAATTGCTTTTGTCATTTTAATGTCTATTTAAAAGTAATATTTTACTGTAAAATTATGCCAATTTGTTTTCCCTTAATGAGATTTTCAACATTAAACAAAAAGGCAATCAAACGCAGTATTAATGTGCAACATACAGACTCACACAGTGAAGGATGGACAAGTGCCAAATGATTAAAAACTGACATTTTGACATCGTGTTGAAACATCAGTGTTTCAATCTGCCGCCATCAAAGGCATTTGGCACATGTCCCGCTTTTGATCCACATTCTCTAAAACAAAAATTGTACCAAACAAAGCAACCATGTTGTCCCCTTTGGCCTTGTATTATCAAGTCAACAATATGTTATCAAACTGCTCATAGAGAACACATTCTCCTGCAGGCGAGTCACCTTTGTTTAGACAAGCACTTATGGCTTGATAAGTTGTGTTAATGAATACAAATGAGTGTCATGTTTATTCATAAACGGCAGCTATTCCAATTTGTGATGTTCACACACACTCACTGCTGTTACCGTATGTATGAAACCTGTAATTCATGCGTGACGTCCATCCTCTGTATAATGCAATTATGTTAGGGTCCCACTGGGTTCTGGAGTTGCGAGTCTAGGAATACGTTTGTTTGATTAAGCAAATTAATAACAGTCCCTCCCTTGACTGCTGTTTTGTTTGCAGACACTGTGAGGAAAGTGGAGGCTCTGAGCGAAGTCCTGAAGATCCCAGGACCGATCCAGTGTCAGAAAAACGGTGACGAGGGACCAAAATCAGATTACCCTTGGCTGGTTTCCCCGATACATAAAGTTAGTTCTGCTTGATATTCTGCTTGAATGGAACTGAAGTATCTACCCCTTTGGCATAACGAGCAGCTCATGTTAATGGTAGGAGGAATGTGGGAAAATGTAATGCAGTTTACACAATAAAAAGATGGAGTAATCAGGGACAGCATAGCTTTAAACCTGCAATAACTGATTTGTTGGCCACATGGGGGCAGCAGAAACAAGTTGTGAATGCAACATTGACATATAATCACCTTTTACCTTGATATGGCAAACTGGCCAGCAAATAGTTGTTTATTTACACATCCAGCAGTTAGGGAGAAGCATTAGCATTCATTTGGAGTCGTGTTTCTGGCCACCTGGTGAATGTCCTTCAGCTTTGTTTTTGGTTTCTACCATCTCCTAAGGGAAATATCTGGCTCTTTAGATGCTAAATGCTCCACTATGTTCACCAGTTAGTTGCTAACTGTGTCTGTCGGCCGTGTTGTGCTGAGCAAGTAGTGTATAGAGGATTTTTAGAGCTTTTTTAAAACTGAAACAGCTGCCTGCTGCTGCCGAAAACGACGCTGTGAGAGTGTAAAAAAGTTAAGATGTAAAGTTGCAGGCCGAACAGCAGAACAGTGAGCTGAAACTCAATATAAAGCTCTATAAAGCCAAGGGGAGCTGCAGATACCCGTGGTGATCATCTGTAGGTTTGTCACGACAAGCATGCCTTTCACATTGGCACATTGTTTTCACATTGTCATTTGATACATTGTTATTATAGAAAAATTTAGTATAGCCACTTTAAGGGTCTTGTCTAGATGGTAACCCACAAATTGTGAAAACTTGCAAAAACTCTCGCGAGACTCACTGCCCGACGACCTATCCTAACCTTAACTATTCAAAGTCAGTATCTAACCTTAACCATCTCGTGAGAGTTTCGCAATTTGTGTTTTCTTGAGTGTTTAATCACTTGAAACTAAGAATTGTTGTGTTTTTGTTAGCTTAGAATGAGCCGTTTATATCTACATACGGAGCAGGTCCCATCTCCACGGAGTCCGCCATGTTGCTCCACCATGTTTGAACATTAGCCCAGAACAGACAAACCAAACTCTGTTAACTTTTCCTGCTTGGAGCAGAGTCGATAACGTTACCGTCGCCGCCGCTCTCTCTCTCTTGCTTCCCCACTCACTTCCCATGTACAGACACACTACGCACTGGCTCTGCTCTGAGAGGGCCATTCACGTTTTCGTGTTGGCTATCATAGCTCTCCAACATGATTGGCACAAAGGAAAGGCTTCAGTTGGTTGCAATCTCCTCACCTCAGCCTTAGATAACGCCAGATCCTACACACTGGGCCTCGAAGTTTCACTTTCACTTTACAATCAACTGTTCATTCGTGTCCCGTTTTCATAACGTTCAGTTTTATTTTTACTTTACAAACAGAAATTTTAATCCTAACCATGATGTTTTTTCCCAAACCTAACTAAGTGGTTTTGTTGCCTAAACTTAAGCGTTTTTGTTTGAATTCACAACGTTAAGCACATGTTTACTGCGACTGTAAAGTGACGCCAAGGGGTCTGACAAAGCCTCAGTATGTGACGAGTTGGGATGAGAATGTGTCGCTCACTATGAATGGCATTTTTAGCTGTTTGAAACAGCAAAGTATGCAAATACTCTTATTCTGTGCAGACGGGGCATATAATGTATACAGTTCTTTATAATGTAGCTGTATTACTGTTGAGTCATTCATACCCTTGAACGCGCATACTCACATATTGATTGATATATGAGCTTATTAACCACCTGCAATGGTTGATGTCACAGCAAATAACTTTTGTACTATTTCTGTTTCTTTCTTTTCCATTTTAGATTGCTTTGCCTGAGAAGCCTGACCTTCCCTCAGGTAAACACATAGGTAGAGTCGGATGGAAAATCATGTCCAATGCAGTACAAAGCCTGGAGGGCTGACATTTAAGAAGTGCTATTTACAGTGCTGTCACATTTTTAATATTACCTTTAGGACTGAAAAGCAGTCAACTATTAGTGGAGGGAAGAATAAAAGAAACATTCACGCAGCCTCTTCGATCCTTTTCCTTCCTCGGAAATGTTGACTAGATTATTGAATAGATAATTCACAGTACTTTGTATTGATCCTTTCATTGCCACTCTCCATTAATACATGAATCTATAGGTACATGTGTTCAAATACTAATGCACAAAGTATTGACTGAGCTTCCAGAAAGCTTTTCCCTCTGCCATCAGGTACACAAGCACATTGCTGTACACAATAAAATGAGGAGACTCAACTATAATACAGCAAAATTAAAGAAAATAAAACTTCCCTGGACATACTATTATCACCATTTCTGCAGCTCTTTTACTGATATACTGCCCTTTGCTTTCATTTCACAGATGACCATCATGGCAAGGAGAGCATTCTCTCTCTGCTGTGCAGAAAGGACTTTAATAGTTTCAGACAGTCTGTGAAAAGAGAGCATGTATACACAAAGTTTTCAGAACAAAAGAGACTCCTCCACTTCGCGGTAGCCAGCGGGGATGCAGAGAGTGTCGAGCATGTCCTGCGCCTGGGTGCTGAAGTCAACTGTACGACTGCCAGAGGTTACACTCCTCTTATTATTGCTGTTTTGCAAAGGTCTGTATAAAAATATATTTAAAGAAAATGTTTTTTTAAGTGACAAAAGCAAAAGTATTTTGTGCTAGTGTCTGCAGTTCTGAGGTTACCTTCTACTCCTCTATTCAAAGTTATTTTTGCCGAGAGTTAGATTAGAAGATTGATGCTACTCTCATATTTGTAGGTTTGACCCAGAAGACCGTTAGCTTAGAATAAAGATTGGAGTCTCTCTTGGTTGCCTGGCAACCTCACGCTGTTGACAAGAGTCAGTGATATTGATGAAACTTCTTTTCTACAGGCTTCATGAAATCATCTCTTTGTTGTTGGAACATGGCGCAGCTACCACCCAGGGAGATGAGGACCAGTGGACAGCGCTCCATTTTGCTGCTCAGAACGGCGATGGCAGAGCCGTCCGTCTCCTGTTGGACAAAGGAGCTGTGGCGGATGCCCGGGAAAAGTCCGGATGGATGCCCCTCCACCTGGCCTGCCAGAATGGCCATGAAACGGTGGTGCGCCTGCTGCTTTCACGGCTGTCGGAGGAAGCAGTCGGAGAGTGTGAGGCACAGGGGAGGACGCCGCTCCACCTCGCCTCCGCCTACGGGCATCTGAATATTGCCAAGCTCCTCCTCTCTCAGGGAGCAGATCCCAACGTTACCGACCGCTCGCTCTCCACTGCTCTTCACTTATCGGCTGAGGTAGGCCATAACAGAATAGTCAGAGAGTTGGTGAAAAGTGAGGCGAACATCGACAGCGCAGACAGAGGAGGATACACTCCACTTCACCTGGCCGCTTTGAGGGGTCATATCGGCATATGCAGGCAGCTGTTGTTGAACGGGGCCAGCCCAGACTCCAGGACCCTCCAAGGCTGGACTCCCATGCACCTGGCTGTCCTAAGGGGACATGAAGCCACGGTGGTCCAGCTGGAGAGCCAGGGTGGGTGTGTGAATGCTGAAGGTGAGAATGGATGGACCCCGCTCCACCTCGCCTGCCACCAGGGCGAGCCGCAAGTGGTGGCAAAGCTCCTGGTGGCCAAAGCCGACCCAAATCTGTCAGAGGACAGTGAAGGATGGACGCCACTACATGTAGCTTGTACCAGCGCCAGTTTCCTAAGTGTCCAACACTTGATATCACATCATGCAGATGTCAATGCAGTAAATTCCGGGAAGGCGACGCCTTTACACCTGGCGGCCAAGCATGGCTGTATGTCTATTGTAGAGACTCTACTGCTGAACGGAGCAGACAGGTCTCTGATGGACTCCTCTGGATCCACAGCTCTGAATGTGGCCCAGAGGTGTAAAAAATGGGAAATAATGCAACTACTGGAGAAGTGGTGAAAACAATATGAATGGAAGGGTTAAAATAAAAACATCAATGCCACAGCTAGAATAGTATCCTCTTTTAAGTGCCCATTTGTGCCCAAAGACTATATTTAGTATAATAAAGAAAAATGCCACAACATTTGTTCTGATTGGTCAAAAGTCTTGAAATTTGGTATGGACATTTGGGGAAGTATCTAACAGTACAAAGTTAGTTAGTCAAAGGCAGTCAATTAAAGTTAGATAGTCAATGTCAGGATTTTTGAAAAATGAGGAAAAACACCAACATTGTGTTTATCAAATGTTTTCCACATTAAATATTTTTCACATAACATATGTGTGTATATCTTTGATATTCAAATTGTCATGAATTCATGGATACCAAATACTTGACTCCTTGTAGTTTCGGAGATAAAGCCATTTTCTTATCGTACTATATCTAGTTTTTGGGCACATGGAACTACTGTTTTTCCCCTATAACATAATGTAAAGCCTATTGCAAAAACAGTAGTCCAATGTCTCTTCACATTTGTGCTGAGGCAAGCCCAGAGATCACTTCCACCAAGGGAAATAAAAAACGTTTTCAGTCAGTTCTGGCACAAATTGGTTGAACAGCTTTAGGCATTTAAAGCTGAAGTAGGCGAGATTGGAGCAAATTTGATTTAAAAAGTTATTTTTATAAAACGATCGCTATATCGTGACAGTAATACATGAAACAAAAAAAGTCATGTGCCTCTGTGTCCTCCGGTGCGCCTAACGGCATCTGCAAGTTTTACGACCAAACGGTCAAACTAGGCAGCGCTTATCAAATATGAATTAATATTATGTTACGTTAATGCCTATTTCTCCCATCAAATGTTTTCAGAATCATCTTGTAGTGCACGGTTTAGCTGTATAATGAGAACGTTTGTGACGCGGCCGCCATTGCAAAATATGTTGAAGGAACACCAAGTTCTGGTCACATGACCGGAGCACAGCCAATAGGAACGCTCTCTCAATGAAATGACCTGTGATTGGTCAAAGTCTCCCATCATGGGCTAGATTTTCTAATGCATGAAAACAGAGCCATGATGAAGTGCAGAAGTCTAGTTATCTCTCAGAACACTTGAATTACAATATGCTGAAAGGTTATTATGGAATTTTTGCCCAATGATGCCAAAAATATACTGCCTACTGCCACTTTAAAGATTAAAAAACAAGTTTTATAATTTTTAGAATAGATCAGTAATTATATTTTCATTATTAAATTATAAACACATTATAAGTAAAATGCACAAATACTACTACTTATCTGTATCTGTCGAGAATACTTACAAAACATTTTATTTTTTCATACATTTATTCCACAAAACCCCTTACTATTTGGATGTTCTGAATGTATTTTAATATTAAAAAAATAAGATTCCAGTTTTTTGTTTACAAGCAAATTAACTTTTAGTTAAAACAGACGTACCACCACATAAGGTCTTGCCATGCCAAATCACGTATTTATATAAATAGAAATGACACATATAAAATCCTAGAGGGACATTATAATGGAAAATGTGAGGGAGCCAAGCCAACACATGGGGTCAGAATCAGGTGAAGTACTCTATAATGACAAAACACATATTGATTCTGCTCCCTGAATCACCTTGCTGGCTTGTTTGTTGTGAATGCCATTAATGCTACTGCCACATATGGATGAAAATATAAAAGAGCTGCGGCGATAATGACTTATAGCGGCATTCCTTTGATTAAACCTGGCAGACTTTATGAAGGTGTTATGTGTGTAATAATGACAGCAGAACTAGTGGATCACTATTACTCGCAATACTTAGATGTGTCTATTGAACTATAAATACATGTATGCTTTTATGAAAAGGCAAGGTAACTCTGATTATCAGCCGTTCCCAGGCTGAGGGAAGCACTGCCCAGCTTATGCCACACTCATTTACCACGGTGACACCTTATTAAATTGAAATTAAATGCATGGATTCAGGAGCTGTATTGACCTGCGCCTTCACAGGGTTTTCACTGGAGCCACAAGAGACTCTGATGGAGGCGAGCAGAATCAAATTACTGTACATGAACTTAGCAGAGTTAAGTTGGACTGATCTGAGATTTCTTTTTTTTTGGTTGCTATCTGAGAGTCTGTTGTGTCGTTTTTAAATGGTTATTTTATTCCAAAACTTCTATTTTTTTCTCCATGGTGTTTGACCCTTAGGTGCTGTCTGCTAGCTTGTTTGGGTTGTCTCCCAGTGTTAACCATTTTTTGAATGTTTGTATGATAACATTGAACTATCCATCCGTCCTCTTCTAATCCTAGAGGGATTAGACAAACTGGAAAAGGTACACTGACAAAAAACGCTTAAAACTGTACAAATACAGACTTAGATAAACTTCTAACCTCATTTATAACCCAACTAATTTACACTAAGCTGCGTGTGCCAACTTCACAACAAAAGCCATGTACTAAAAAGGTTATAAAAAGTAGCCAGAGGAATTGTTTATTTACATTAGAATGGAAAGTCTTTTTTTAGGAATAACCCCTGGAGACGTGTCATCTCATTTTCAAGGGGGTCCTCAATGACAATAATCAAATTATAAGCACAATTTAGACAAAACATTTGACAAAAAACAAAAATAACAATTAGACAATACAAATGTGACAAAAAACAAACAAAAAAAATCAAATAATGAGACATACAAAATCAGGTACTCCAAGAAGAGCATGACAATGGGTCATTCATTAAAAGTTTAGCGCAAAGGTATTCTGACAGTGATAAAATTAAAGGGACTGAATGTAGGAATCAGAAATTGCTTGTTAATGTTTTTATGTTTTTATGTTTTTATAACTGTTTTAATTATTTCTTAATGTTCTTTTGCATTTTGTCGCAATGTTCTTGAATGTTTCTGTAAAGCACTTTGAATTGCCCTGTTGTTGAAATGTGCTATACAAATAAAGCTGCCTTGCCTTGCTTTGCCTAGGAATCAGAAATTGCTTGTTAACAGCAACACCCGTGGCCGTTAAGTCGACGTCAGTCAGCATCCTGTTGCTCGCACTACGTAGACGCAAGCGAACATCGGTCAAAACGGTGAGGCGACACACACGAGACTGAACGTGACTGACAGGCATCATGTTGATGAACGTTAGCAACATTAGCCCGCTAAAACCACAATATCACTATATGCTTGGCAGTAATGTTAGCTTACCAAACGAAGGTCTCTCCATGAGTCGAAGGCCAGGCAGATGTTGAAAGCAGAAAAAAACGTCCCGCATTCCTCACATTAAAACCAGTTTACAGGCTGATAGAGGAAACAAAGTCACGGAAGGTCTCATTTTTTAGGTTGGGTTACAAACTGTTCACACATTGGTCTTTAAGTAATACAGTTATAAAACACAATTATAGAGGTGCTATTATGGACATGTACAACTGATCCTATAATAGGAAGACGGCATTTTTGAACAAGTGGAAAGATGATATGGATTGAATATTTACAGGAATCAGAAGAAGATTTTCTTAACAATTGACTTATAGACTGCAGAAACTGAAAAAAAGCTGTGTGGAGTGTCTCAATTGATAATTAGAAGAGAGAGGTAAGGGTAATTGAAATGCATACATTTAAAAATATACTGCAGACAGTATCGCTGTCCTCTTATGATGGTAGAGGGAAAATTAAGAGTTTCATACATTGTGCAATGATAATGATTAGTTATGAAAGGACAACCAAGAACAAATCTGCATATTCTATTATAAACTGCATTGAGAGGAAGAACATTAGTTTTGGATGTAGCCTGATATACAACATCAGCATAATCCAATATTGGTAAGATGAGTTGCAACGCAAGCTTCTTTCTAACAGTAAATGAAAAGCAGTTTCTGGGTCAGTAAAGAACACCGCTACCGTGGTTTTTTTAATTAATATGGCCTTTAAATTAAAGTACAGAGACGAGCTGCAGGCCCAGGTAGTTGGTGTGTTCACAGCATGATAGCATAGCTTATTCTCTCTGTAGTTTCAGTCTTTGGCTGCGCTCCTTCCTTGTGATACTTTATTTTTGAATCATTTTCGAAAGCTATCAGGAGGCAGCCCTCACTAGGTTGCCTTAGATAAGCAAAATCCGGATCGCGCCCGCGTCTTCTAGCGTATAATAGCAGAGAACGTTTCTTTCTCTCGCTCTATGTTTCTCTGCAGAGCATTTGTGATTGTCAGTAGACTATTCTTGCGATAGCATAATGAACAGGTACAGGACATAGACTGTATGTGGACATAGTCACTGTGACGTCACTCATTAGTTTGTGGACTGCCGTTTTGAAACCTTGAGTTTGGCATTTGGGCCGTCACCATCTTGGTTTTTTGTCGCCATCTTTTCTTTTTGCAACCAGAAGTGACCCGAGAGGGTGTAGCTAAGTACAACCGAACGCTGAATAAGACATTTTTAGTCGACCAAAATGTTACAATGAACTTTCATGAACTGAAAACACACTGTGAAAGGGTTAAAGTTTTAAGATGAAAACTCCCAGATTGGACAACGCCGTGGTAACGACCTGTCAATCACAAGGTAGCCACATCCTAGAGCATACCCTGCGTTATGGTCTATTTGACTCTAAATGGGACCATAATTTACTAAATGAACATTATGCTGTATTGAAGAAGACTTGAAACTAGCGATTGAGACCATAAACTCATGTTTACAATGTTTACTGAGGTAATAAATAAAGTGAGAAGTAGGGTCATTTTCTCATAGACTTCTATACAATCAGACTTCTTTTCACAACCAGAGAAGTCGCCCCCTGCTGGCTGTTAGAAAGAATGCAGGTTTAAGGCGCTTCAGCATTGGCTTCACTTTTCTGACCCGGAGGTAACCCACTGGTACGGGAGGGAAATAGCGAGATTGTCCGATACCTAAGTGATTGCGGGTGGCTCACGGACAGATAAAAAAATGATAAAATAAGTTGCCAAATTTACTTGGGCGGGCGTTAACATGCCTGGGCGACCTGTCCAAATAATATCTATGTGTGGGAAACACTGATGTCCTGTGGCTTATGTCAGGAGCCTGACAAATTAAAGTCAGGCTCTGTCTCAAAGGCCAATCTAATCAACTACCTGCTGACCCTGCTCTCACTGTAATTCATCCACTAGAGTTTGAAAAGCAGCTATCACATTATGAAAAGAGGCTCCCTGGAGAAGGCTGTGTATGTATTTCAGATTGGGTAGGATGATTTATAGTTGAAAGTGTACTTTTTACTGCAGCAACTCCCATTTGAAATTTATGAGGCCTTCAGTGTCTCAAACATTGGAAGCAAACCACATTTTGTGATTGTTATCTACAGTAAACCATCTGCTGACAATTTAACTGATGGGAATGACACACATCTGTGGAATCCACAGAGCTTTGTCATTGTCTAACCTGTCTAACAGCGTTTTTGTCCTTCTAGTGTTAAAATGAAACAACAAGCCTTTGTGTTTAACCACACCATTGTTCTACTGACAGTTCCTGAAAAATTAAACTCACTTTTCCAACAACATCTAATCAGGCCTGACCTAAATCAATGGTGCTGCCCCAACCTTTTTACACATACGGTGACACATCGGATACCTTCTATCAGCCAGTAATTGGGTTTGCGGGCACCTAAACTAATTTTATTTTCTAATAGGGAGACAAGCAGGAAGAAGATAATGTCATGTAAGTTGCTAGTACAACAAACACCGAGAGCAAGGAAGAAGAGGGCTCCGGTGTTGTTTGTTTTTCTTTAATAACTCTGCTTATGTAACGTATATATCATTCATAAACCAATAGCTTAATGAAACACCTTGAAGTTGTTTTGTACACCCTGTTCTCTTGCTTATGTAATACTAACTTGTGGAATTGTTTTAAAACAGAAAAACAGAAACTTCTCTTCTTAACTGCTTTAACTGAACGGGTTAAAAATGACTACAGTAAACAGCTCACATTGGCGTATTTCCACCCACACAAATTAAAGACGTGTTGCTACATTCAAAGACTCTCTAAAGGCTTTCTTGTAAAACTCATCTCGAGCAATTTGCATACATAATAGCATTTTCAGCAATTTACACAATTAGATAATTTGTATATGAGCGTGCCATGGATGAGCTGTTTGATCCTCGATAGATGTTACTCTATACACTCTTCAGTCTGTTTACAGATACAGTTTGCATAAAGATTTTTAAAATGTCATTCACTGTTAAAAAGGTCTGTCTGACACCCACAGCTCTCATCTTGATGATAGGACGTAATCTGGCTACTTATCGGTATATTTAGCTTCTCAGAGGGGAGCCATTACAAGCTTTCTCCGGAGCTGCTCTTAACTGGCAGAGTTAATCTCGCCATTGAGCTGCGCCCTGCGGTGTTAAGCAGCTGCAATCATGACTGATGCAGCTGTGTCTTTTGATCCAGGTGTGCCGCCGCAGCGGGGCCGAGCAGGCATATAGGCAGGCGTCTCTGGTCCATGCCACGGTAATGATTGAGTGTGTATCATCTCTACTGAGGGATGATATGGAAAACATTTTTTTGCCACTGTCATCTCTTAGCGACCTCTCACTCAGTGGAAAAACACCTCTGGTCGGTCTCTTTAAATCCCCAAGGTTGTTGCATGCTGCAGGTGACAAGTGCTCTCTTTCAGCCAAGTTACTGAGAGGAAGCGTTTACTTCCTTATCACACAAACGCTTTGTAAAGAAAGAGCACATACTGGCTTTAGAAAGATTAGTCTTAATTATTGCCTGGATGATTTTAAAATCATATTCTATTCCTACACTGCAGAACGTATTCTCAAAGCTATTGACCTATCGCTATTGAATGGCCTTGTTTTCTTCAGTGAGTTCTTATTATCCACTCAGCTCCCTTTCCTTGGTGTTGTCATGTTCTCGTAAAATGATTAATGGTGGATCTCACTCCTATCTCCCGAGCACAGAGCAAAAACCCCCAACACTTTACACTTTTTGAATACCCTATACAGTACACTTTGCATAGTTTAGCAGCATCTCACACTTGGGAGGACTGTATGTCCCATTTTTACTAAGACGCTTTGTAAGAGAAATCATGTCTATATGTGTTAATTTCATGCATCACACGCCCTCATTCAGTTCTTCCTAAATACATGGATTTGGCTTTTGTTTCCTTTTTTTCTTCCTTGAAATTATTTGTGGTTCAAAGAATGTTAAATCCCTGGATTAATTAAAGTGAAAAGCAATGTTCTACTCATACAATATAGGCTAAAATAGTTGTTGGACTTGCACTCCATTAGCAGCCCGTTCTCACTCCCAAGGCGTCAAAAAAGGCAGCTTGGTCAGTGGCCCTATACGCTTCAAACTATGGTGCTTTACATGGTCGTAGTTATGGCAGGAGTCAAGGAGGAAGTCAGGTGATGATTAAAGAGACAGAGTCCATGTAGGGAAGAGGTCGGTGATGGATGGATGGGTCAAAAGACACAGGACTTTCACCCAGGAGACCGCTGTTCATGTCTCGTTCAAAAGTCAAGGTTGAGTTATTGTAACCTACATGTGTAAGTTAAGTTACGTAACATACTTAACTTATGCTGCATATGTGACATACTTAGCAAAGATACCCTTTTTTTTTTATCTAAAACGCGTTCTTTTCCTACACCTAACCAAGGTGTAGTTGTTTCCTGTGAACATGGAAGTTTATTTTGACTGACACGTGCAATACTGACACTTGAGGGGTATGTAGAGCGTCATAGTTTGACCGTAGGGCCTGTCACCGATCCGTACATCCTCCCCGATCGAAACTGCGCATGTGCAACTCTCAACAGAGATTAGAAGGAAGCCAGATCGTTAGCTACTTCCATCATCAGCCCTGGAAAAAACGATTTATTCAGCATGTTATTGATTATGACATTTTTAAAACAAGTTTTAACATCTTCTGGGGATGCAGTCTTGCAACAGTAAATAAACTGGGACTCATTTGAAAGTGTTTAAAACTGTGAAATGGTCTATAGTGTATGTCAAACCGTTCTCATCCCAACTCGTCACATACTGACGCTTGGTCTGGACTCCTTGGTGTCACTTTTTTTTACTATGGTGCTCCACTATGGTTGCCGTAAACACATGGTTAACACTAGCTTAGGTTTAGGCAACCAAACCACTTAGTTAGGTTAAGGAAAAAAGATTGTGGTTTGGGTGGTTTGTAAAGTGAAAATTAAACTTAATGTTGTGAATAGCAATCATCTGGGTGAGACTCCTGTGTTTGTTGGACCCATCCACAAGGTCTTTATATTACATCACCACACTCCCGGAGCACTTTCTCTGAGTGTCTAATATTGACGCGGATGGGTTTGCATTGTCGTTACTTGAATGCCCTGTGTGTCTCATACAGACACTAAAGGGTACCTTGTGCATCGGTATCAGACGCTGAAGGTCAAAGTGTCGGTATTTGACGCCCTGGGAATGAGAACAGGCTGTGTAAAAGTCCATGTCTCATAAATATATGCTTAGATGTGAAGTCACCATATATACTCATATCATAAACTTCCTCAGACTACATCCAGAAGATGGTTAAACTTGTATTAAAAAAGTCTTAATCAACACCATTCAGAATTAAACACATTGCTGTTTTTGGAGCTGATGACGTATGTAGCTAATGAGTGAGCAATCTCGCTTCCTTCCTGCAGTATTTGACAAGTTGGGAGTGAGAACGTGTTGCCATTAGCAGCTATAATGCTGAGCATTCTTTTGAGTGTTTTTAAAAGTGTAATTTGAGATAAATTAGCAAGAGTAGCATAGCAATTGCTTGGCCGTTTTGTTTTTGTTCTTGTCAGAGAAAGCAAAAGATTTGATGGCTGCTTTTAGAGCAGCACCGCCCTTGAGCATTTTCACATACTGCATGAGTTGTTTGGGTTCTGTCTCAAAGGCCAATCTAATCAAATATCATGAATAGATTATAAAAAGGTTAAACAGAAATAAAAAAATAGCACAGTTTACTATAAAACATGTATTCTCTCTATAGCTTATTTGTTTGTTAGTTGGTCTTAAGCCTTTGGGCGTTACAACTGAAATAATCTGTAACACTAATGCATTTGCTATCTATGAGGTGAAGAAAATGAACTTGATTTACTGTTAAAATGTCAAGATTTTTTCAGTGTATATTGATATGTTGTTCTTTAAGGGGCAATTATACACCACAGCCTAGTGTACTGAGGTTCAATGACTGTGAAATGATAGTTATTAATAATCATAGCAGTGATATATAGAAATGAAACAAATCTACTATGAAATTAGTATTGTGTGTGTCACCAGGATTTTAATAACATTTGATGGTGTGTGTGGGGAGTTGTGGGGGTCAAGTTGTGTTTTCTGTCTCTGAATTTATTTTATTTCTGCACCGACTTTACCACAAATAAACAAAGAGGAAGAGGAAAGTCATGCAGGGCACTTGAGCAACTTTGACCAAACTCTTTAAAAGTTTTTATGCTGCAGATTAATGACAAAAAGATATATTACTACAGTAGAGTGAGTGCAGAAGAGATGAGATCACAATATCATAACATCCAAACACTTCTCTCTTTGGACAAGCTGCCAGGAGGGCCGAACCGACAGTGAATCAAACACCACTCAGATATGTATCTTTCATTTCCTCCTGCCGCCACCTCTTGTCCTTCAGGCTTCAGTGAAGCTTACATCCAACCTTTGCAGATGAATGAGAATTGTTTTCATCACAAGCCTCTCCTTCCCTCACATACCCCCTTGCAACAACACACCTCAAAGCATCAGTTAATGCTGCCACTGCTGCTCACTTCCTGTCACTCTTCACAGTTACTTACTGCATGCATTATTGAGTACGGAATGGCATGCAGGCATGTCAAACAGCATGCACGCAGGCGCACAACGTTATTGCGCTGCACGAGATGGGACAGCATTTAAAAGATATATGATGACACAGCATGATTTCAGCTAAGCTTGAGATTTTGATAAGAAATACGTTGCAGTTACTAGCTGAACATGTATGCACTAAATACATACATATATACCAACTTGATCTCATGGGAAGGTGTTAAAATAGCACAACGTTACAAGGATATTCCGCATGTCATGAGAACACATTTTTGCCTTTTTGCATGTAATTTGTACGTCATTTTTACGCCACGCAAAAAAACTACTGTAAGGGCCACACTTAGGTTTAGGCAACCAAACCACTTAGGTTTAGGAAAAGCATCATGGTTGGGCTTGAAATAAGAACATAAACTAAGTAAAATATATACGGAAACAACGTAACAAAAGTACAGAAAACATGTTACAAATGTCAAAATAACTGAACAACACTTTGGGACACAAACACCTGTGTTTGTTGGACCCATCCACCTCCCCTCCCACTATATACTTTCTCACGTTTTTATGCTACGTTACACTGAGTGGAGCATGGATGTGTTTACAATGCATTCAATACAGACTATGGCGTACAAATGACACGTCAAAAGCAAGAAAGGCGTACTTATTGCACGCAAAATGACTTTCAATTGCGATTCCCGTGTCATTCATACGACATTTGGTGCGGCCGGGCTGAATATACTGCAAATCTAATCTCACTGCAGAATACAAACACTGTTGTAGGTTTTACCCATCATCCCCTATTTTTCCCTGAATCGTACAGCCAATGACTGTACTAGTACAGTTACTGTATACTGTAGACAAGTGGAATATACAATTTATGAAATCAGTATTTACTTACCGTTGACGTTGTTTCAGGAGAAATACCGGACAATACTGCTGTTTTCTAACGTTAGCTTCTGTTTGCATTACAGTTCTTCAGGTTACATAGTTGGTAGTCCCTCGTTGGGGGGAAAGTTGTGAAAATGTAAGAAGGTCTGTTTCTGTTTGTTGTTGTTTTTGGTTGTTTGCAGGTGGCTTTAGCTGCGTTGATAACATTGAAACCTCTTATTTTACCTTCATTTATAATCCCGAAAAGGTCGTACGCTATAGCCATTTTTGCAATTTCCATTGAAATTGGGCCAAATCTCCTTCAAAAGCACCACTAAATGAAATCCCCTTGATATTCTTTGCAGCAAGGTGGGAAATATGATCTGTTATAACCATTCACACTCCTTCACCCAGTCGTAAAGCCAGGATCTAGAATAGGATGTGAATCAATACATTCAATACAAGTGTAGATTACGGTGTCTTAAACTATTGGAAAGATGCTAAAACCTTTAATTAGACACAGTGTAGATATTAATCTCTCTTTTCTTTTGTACCAGGTTGTCACGTACACACGTAACTAGGTGACAGTTATGTCATGGTGAATCACTCACTCTTAATGACTGTCAGGCTGTAGCTATCTGTGAAGCCTCAGCCACAAGGATGTTGATGTGGTCTCTCGGGTCGATAGCTGACATAGATCAACGGCTCTCAGACCTCATGCTGAAGACCCTTAGAGCATAGGTTGTCAATCTTCTTTCAACTTAGGGCCCCTTACAAGATAGAGAATATAACGGGGCCCCTCTCATGTTTGTCCCCTGGAAGAATTTGACGTATTGTATTTTTTTACACTATAGTCTTAGTTATGTGAAAGAACAACACAACAGAAATGTGATAGGAAGATATTAGACATTATTAAAAAATATTTGTTTGATTCTAAGTGTTATAGATTTGTTAGATTAGAACATAATCTATGAACTATGAGACCCACAGTGTGCCTAAGATGCTGGGAGGACAAGCAACAGTTAAAAGGATGTTCAAAATACTGGGTGACTTTTCTGATATCATAATGCAGCCTATTCAGGATAGCAAAGCTTTAAACTTTTGTGTTACACGTCCTACTTTGTTACCTCCATTTACTTTTTGGTGAGATAAGGAGGATCAGTGAACTCCTCCTTGACTCACACTCAAGTGGAACGGAGTATGCTGTAACTTATTACTGTATTATGGTATCCTATAGAGGAGCTGGGAGCTAGGGCCATTTAAGACAAACTAAGGTCATGAGTAGCTGCCAAAGTACCTATATTTTCTGTAATTTTCTAACACACTGAAAGGATGTAAACTGTAAAATTGGTTTTCTCAACAGCATTACCTTAAGCTCCTGCTAGCCATTACTGTCAGGCTATTAAATAGGTGATATATCGGTCGCGATAAGCCCTATAGATGTGGGTCAATAGGGGCCTACTATACCCAAAAGGGGGATTACCAAAAGAAGGAATAAAAGAACACGACAGTGACCTCTAGTGACCGTAGTAGGCTAATTATGACAGGAGCAGAAGCAGGAGTCAGGTGCTGCAGTATAGCCTAAAACTCCATATATAGGATGGATAGACGGGACACAAAACATAGGGGTTTTCACTCAAGAGACAAGGTTTTGCATCCCGTTTGTAACCAACGTGTAGCTGTTTTTGTGTTCACAAGCATTAAAATTTCACTTTAACTTTTGAAACATTTTTATTTTAAGCCAAACCACGATGTTTTTCCCTAAACTTAACCTAGTGGTCCTAAAGAAGTGCTAGTTTTATTGCCTAAACTTAAAGAAGCCTTTTTGTTTGTGTTTGTTGTGTTACAACATGTGTCTTTTAAGTTTCGCTTACACTTTTACAACATAGTAGGCATATTAGGCCCCTAATGACCCACATCTATGGTTCTTATAGTGACGATAACACCTATTTAATGGCTTGATAACAAATCGAGTGCATTAGTGGCGCATGTGACAGAATTTTAAGCTTGATTATTGGATGTTTCTTGCCAAAATGCATGGATCCCCATTAAGAATACCAAGGACATGATCTCAGTGTGCTCAAAGCTTGCTACAGACTTGCTGGCAATATTTGCAAAAAAACAACAACCGAACTAAATAACTAACTAATTAAATGAATGAACCTAATAACAAAAATGAAGATAAAATTATGTCTTTCTATTTACGTGGGTCAGGTGCAGCACTCAAACGCTTCCCCTGTCTCTGATTGTAGAGGGGAGTGAAGAGAGGAAAAGACCTAGGGGAGCGAAAGTGGAACACATTTAACAGGGCTAAAGTGGACAGAGAGAGAGAGAGAGAGAAGGAAGGACTCATCTCGCCAAGGATGTGATTATGACTATCTGCACCAAGAGAGCTCTCCAATCTCCCACTTTCACCCAAGCACAATTAACAACACCTCCCACCGCTCCTATACCAATCTCAGGCTTCTGATTTGATAGATTGCTTTAAGATTTAGATTGATACGGCTTAGGGGGATAAATGATTACAAATGACATTGACCCGTTTTCACAGACCACTAAAGCAGACAGAAGCCAGGTGGAGTCAGTTTGAGGAGAGAGAGGAGGGAAGTGAGTTAAAAAGCTCAACTTCACTTCAGTCTTTTACTTTCAACATCATACTGTCATGCATATCAAGCCAAAGTTTGCAGAATCTGAGAAGAAACAAGACGTGAAGCATATCCAATCGATCCAATCATTGCTATATTTCCTTGTTTTACTATTTCTAACCCTTCAGGCGCACTTTGAGATTAAACGACTTCCACGTTTTGAAGCTTCGCTGTGTTCTTGTTTGACACTTTTAACTCGCCTTCACCATGCAATTGATTCGCTGCCGCTCCCACTGTGGAAGAAGGACTGCATCCCGGCATCATGATTGGCACTGTTTCACATCATCTAAAGATGCAAAAGTCTCAATGTGAATGCAGATGAACAGGTAAATCCCAATTACCATTTATCTTGACAAACACCTTTGAGGATAATTAGGAAAATACGTCTCACATCAAGCAGGAAATGTTCAATGCTGCAGATATAAATCCATCAAGGATCTGTTTTTAATTAAGGCGGTAAGTATGTAATCTTTGTAATACATTCGATTTAATTAATACATTGTGTTTTTTTCTCTCACTTTATTATTGCTCATATTTATTCATATCTCATCTCATTATTGCTAGAAAAAAACATTCACTGAAGCACATAAAAGTTATTACTAATGATTGACTGACATCCTTTAAAAAACAAAACTGTGCAGCAAGGGGATGTCCCAATCTCCCTCTTCCTGTTAGTTGTTGCATCTCTGTCATCCCTTTTAAAGTCTGTTATATCCATCATCACTTTACAGGAGATAAGTAAAAGAAAATGTGTGAAAATCATAAGGTTAATGCAGCATTCAGAGCAATAATTGCCAGTCAAGAGTTGTCACAACGGAGAGAATAATCATACTTTCAACAGGCTTTTTATTCAACATCCAAATGAATGCAATACTTTAATACTTTCTGATATCTTGGAGAGGTGCTCAAGCTGTTGGATAGCTACCACAACAAACACATTTTTCACATAGGTCACAGTAAAGAGCTGTTCAGAGTGGTGTGAGTGGAACCTGTATGATGATAAGAGTGAAAGGGCTGCTGTGCTTCAAAGAGGGCTTCTTCAAATGCCATACCAGCTCCTTGGCAATTAGTGTGGGCAGACCAACCGAGTGCTTCGCTAATAGCAACACAGTGTAAGAAAATAATTCATACGGCAACAATGGTAATACTGAGCTATTTAACATTAATAAGGTAATAGATGTTGTTATCCAATTATCCTTTAAAGCGGGGAGCACACAACTCAAGTTCTCCCACCAACACTAATGACCACTTCTGATCTCTTGCAGTGGTGCTCATGGATGTAGCAGTCATGGTAACGGTAGTCTTTGACTTAGATGCAATGTCAAAAGATCATAGTTGATGCAGTGTTGCATGCTAGAATAAAGAAAAGGATGCTTAACCTATCTTAGCCTACAAGTCAGGATATTTCTGTTGTCTTATAATGCATCTACGCTTCCAACACAGACTGCAGACCATCTGTCATCACAGGTGAACCCTACAGTGAAGGTCAGTACTATCTGTCATCAACCGTAATTCCCCTCAGAAATCATTAAAACCTGACAGTTTTCCTTTTATGCTCCCGCAAGGGGCATGCCTTCTCAGCTTTTATGACTTACTGCATACTTGCAAATGTGAAGAAACGCAAAATACACAGATAGTTTTTACTATTTAGCAGATTACCCTCTTTAAGAAGAAAACGGGAAACGCCGTGATGATTTTCCTTTCATGTTAATCACAAAAAAATCTAAAAACTAAATCTTGATAGTTTCTTTTGTTTTCCATTTTTAAGATTGAATCGAACGATTGAATGAGCGGATGACCAGCATGTAGCCTAACACAAACAAGATGTATCTTTGAGTTAGCCATGGCTCAAAATAATGTCCAACCCGATATCACGCCAAAGCGTGTAATAGACCCGCCCGTCTACCATCGTGTCAGTGCCATGTTTTGCCTCCCCGAGGCATGAATATTACACGCCTGTATGAAGGTGCAGTAACAGCAGGGAGCAACAAAACCACTCACTTATGTTTAGGCAACAAAACCACCTTAGTTAGGTTTAGAAAAACATCATGGTTGGCCTTAAAATAAGTATGTAAACTAAGCACAATACATATGGAGAGAACGTAACACAAGTACGGAAAACACATTTACATTGCAGCCAGTAGATAGTAGTAGATTACATGACGTACAAATGACACGCCTAAAGCAAGAATGGCGTTCTTATTACATGCTTTTCGTCAGAAAGGGCTCTAATGTCTCAGCATTTCAGGAAAGTCAGGCTTAGAAATACTCCAAAAGCCCAATATTCAGAAATATATATCCCATTTCATGAAAACTGTATTAGAAATAGACAAAGCTCAAAGAACCAAAAGCATAGGTTCATATACAGTATATAGGGTATTCTAACCCTATAACTACTGCAGCCAAAAGCTAAAGCAAGTGCAGAAGTGCAAAAAGGATCAGGCTACAACTAATGCAGTACCACAGAGTGAGCATTGAGTGATGTTGTACAAACCATAATGGCATTTAAAAATTGGGGAATTAAAGCAACCAATAATAATACAAATACTATTTAAGCAAACATGCATGGAAATGGAGACTGAATTTCACAAACCCTAGATGTGATGAACTACTTCTCAGAAAGCAGACGATGAAATAACTCTTTTAAATTTCCTCTTTGTGTCTTTTGAGCAGGCAGGACAATGGAGTTTTCAACTCTTTGACTTTTGAGGATAACTCCTCCAAAGGTATTTCCATATTGTGTCTCACTAAGCACTAGCCTGCAGGGCCTGGGCAGAGAATAAATGCTGATGGTCCAGCAGTAATCAGACTTAAGGACTCAGTTCCTTGCTATAAGAAGATTTTAATAATGCAGGGAAGCTATCGTGATTCAGTTAATTAAGAGTCTCCTCCAGTGCTTGAACAGCAGCGGGGTTGTGTCCCACCTCTGTTTGAGCTATCCTTCTCCAAACACTGGGACTATTTTGAGACATGCCTGTCACTGAGAGCCACATAGCCAGCGATCATACAGAGGTGACGAGGGAAAACACCCACTGGAGACTGAAGGGGGACGAGAAGGGGATGACAGACATAGGAAGTCTCTCCTCAGAGACCTCATGCTGCAGCATCTCCCTTCATGCACAACTGACTGCCTTTTTTTTGTCATCGACATCGCCTCTGATACAGCAGAATCAATGATATAGTGTGTAACACTATAAATCACTGCTCGGACATGTGTCATTTCATATGTGGTATTAAAAGACAGGCAAGATATTGACGGCGCCTTGAAAGTTTGTGTGGATGTGTTGATTTGGAGTGTGTGCCTGTGTTGTTGCTCCGGTATATCAGTGGTGCTTGAATTGGAGCCCTAGGGGGCTGCAGAAGGAGTGACACCGGGGGCACGCTTGCCAGCATTGAAGACATTTCCCCTGATGTAATCAGAAATGTAATCAGAAACACGGAGCTGCCCGCAGCAACGATGATAAAAGCGGGATTTAAACCACAGCAGTTTATAGCCTGACAAGAAGGAATGAGTTCAAAGAGATTGCATTACAACTTAAGCTCTTGTGTATTGTGAGGAATAACCATTTAACATGTTTTCTATATGTGTGACCATGCGTCTTTGTCTTCTTGTCAGTGTGAATTATTGTGTGTGATTTTTGCAGTCACTGTGCAAATTCTTGCCTATTTATAAATTCAGATGTGATTCTCGTGTAAATCTCAAGTGAATTTCTCACTGATGCTAAATCCAGATACATGTCAGTGTCAGACATGTGTTAATAATTTACATACAAAGACACCACACATTCAAATTTCAAAGATATAAATAGCGAGAACCCAGAAAAGCATAAAAAAAAGAACATTGAGTGCTTTAAGGCTCTAGCTTTATGCATGTACTGTATGATTGATTAGGCTAACTGATGAGCTAAGCTATTCATAAATTATAGTGTACAAATTGTTAACCAGTACAGCTGCTAATTAAAATGATTCAGTAGCTATTAAGAAGACAGGAACAGTGCCATCACACAGTATGTGCCAAACATGATTGGTGCTGGTCCAGTACGTCTGCGTGGGAAATTCCCCTTAGGGGTTTTATTATGGAAATACCATATATACATGTGTCACACAGGTCTATGGGAGATCCATATATAGCAGAGAGAATACATATGGATCTGTGCCAGTAAAGCAGACACATAAACCATGCTGTAAGAAGATTTCATGTACCTGAATAGTACAATAGGACATGATTTTAACACATAAATATTAATTAGTTAGTTCTAAAACCTCCTGGTGACCCAGTGGGAGTCAAACATAAGGCATGACATCTCATTTCATTGGCTGTGTTAATAGAAATTATTGTTTCTTTGTCATCAAAAACCTGTCCTGGTTCTTCCGTAACAACTTTGCTCTGATAGTGTTTGCCGGCGGCAAATAGAATCCAAATGTCCTAGGTGATGGTGCGAGTCCATTAAGCTGTGTCACCAAGTACACCACATCAGTCAGACGCTGCCTGAAGGGACTCGGTGAAACTGACAAAACGACCTCTCTACTGATTCTGCTGTTGTTTGACGAAGAAAAACGAAATCAAAAGAGATTAGACCCTTTTGAGCTACAATCAGGAATTTACAACAGTTTATATTCCCTGCACGTTGTTACTGGCTGGTATGGTACACCAGTAAAGAAAATGCAACTGCTGCTGAGTCCTCAGGATTAGGGTTATAAAATATAATAATCATCACAACACTTTAAATACAATATGTGTGTTTAGTTAAAGGAATGGTTTGACATTTTGTGAAACACACTTATTCACTTGCTGAGAGTTAGATGAGAAAACCAATATCACCATGTCTAGCATGATGCATCAGCACAAAGACTGGAAACAGGGGGTCCAAAGGTAACAAATTCTGCGTACCAGGACCTGTAATGTAAATGGTAAATGGCTCTTCTAGTCTTCCGACCACTCAAAGCACTTTGCACTACTTATCAGTAGCCCATCAGGATCTAATACTCATTCACTCACCGATGGCTAAGTTTCGGGAGCAATTTGGGGTTAAGTGTCTTGCTCAAGTACACATCGACATGTGACCTGAGCAGCCGGGGATCGAACCACTGACCTTCTGATTGGTGGACGACCTGCTCTACCTTCCGAGCCACAGCCGCCCTATATATTGTTTCTTGGCCAAAAAATATTCCAGCACATAACCCCACCTGTAACCATACGTTGATGTTTTTACACTTTGGTTTTTGTACAGATTAAACAAACAAGATATGACAGTGGCGTGTTAAATAGTGAGCTTTAGAGGTGCAGCCCGGTCACTTGAAAAGGTGTATGAATGACATGACATGATAATGCGCAAGGCAAAAGCATGCAATAAGAACGCCGTTCTTGCTTTTGGCTTGTCATTTGTACACCATGTAGTCTGTACTGACTGCAATATAAATGCATCAGTGGAAATATGCTGCGCTCAGAGTGACGTAGAATAGACGGTGTTCGAGACTGGTGTTTTCTTTTGTAAGTTACATTAGTGACTTGTTTTCCGTACCGGCTTATGTTATGTAGTTTCGGTACATAGTTTTCGTACTTATTTATAGCCCAACCATAACATTTTACCTTAACCTAGCTAAGTATTTTTGTTGCCTAAACCTAAGTGAGTGGTTTTGTAGCCCCCTGCTGGTAACTTTCATACACGTTTATACACGCCTCGGCAAGGCAAAGTATGACACGTTAACTTCTGGCGGGACTATTACACGCTTTGGTGTGATACCAGGTTGCGAGTTTCTAGAACATGTTATTTTTTTGTTTATCCTTTGGACAGAACCAGAGCCAGGCTAGCTGTTTCTCCCTGTTTTCAGTGTTTATACTCAGCTAAGGTAACGTACTGGATCCCGCTTAATATTTATCTTCTCATCTAACTCTCTGCAAAAAAATAATAAGCTATATTCAAAGTATGTTCAACCATTATTTTAAAGCCGGTACAATCTGAACTTCTGACCTACAGTACAATACATGTTCTAAGGTTGAAAAATGACTTATCGATATTCACTTATACTAGTGATGCTTTCCAAACTTGCAGTGGGGGAAAGTAACTAAGTACATTAACTCAAGTAGCCTACAGTACAATTTTGAGATATTTGTACTTTCTTGAATATGTTAATTTTCTGCTACTTTGTACTTCTACTTCATTACATTTATTTATTTCACAGGAACAAATATCTTACCTTTTACTGCATTACATCTATTTGATAACTTAAGTTACTTTGTAGATTCAGATCAATAATACAAAAAAAAAATCAAGAAAATTAACAAGCTACCCAGCAGATAAAGTATATAGAAGAGTTAAAATTAGCTCCAGCTTCGATATAACAATGAAGAACACATTAATGCATTAATAATTATAATACAATAATATAATATACATTATTCTGAAATGAGCCACCCTGCATAAAGAGTATTTCTACTTTTGGTACTTTCGATGCAAATACTTTTCTAAAAGAATTGAGTGCAAGACTTTTACTTTTAACAGAGTATTTGTACACTGTGGTATTGCTACTTCTTCCACCATTGAACTGTAGCCATTTACTGATGTTAGATTGGAGAAAAACAAAAGTAAAACAATTTAGTTTCTTTCAATTCAAGCACACGATCACAACAAAAAGAGGTGAACTCTGCTGCCCCCGAGAACATCTCTGCAGCAGCAACACTCACCACGAGTGATGAATTGCCTTGTAAAGTGAGAACCTTTCATTGTGTTACCTTTGTCACTGGTGTTGGACTCAGTGATTGCCAACAGCATTACAGGAACTCCAATATCATGTTGTTGTTGTTGCTCTTGCCCTGCTTGTTAGCTTGCTGTAATAAGTTTTTTTTTGTTTTTCTGAAAATGATGCAGTGCTAGACTGTCTTTGCTCTGACTTTGGCCATCGCAAAGACTGATGTTATGTTACGCTTGAGTGATTAAGTATCAGTGATGTAAACTAGTCATGAAAAACTGCAATTCACAGCCATAACAAATGCATCACGCCATCCCTCCCCTTAAGACATGGTGATATCCATCCACTGACTCCGCTATGTCGACATGACACCACATGGACTTTAAAGTTTTATTTTGAAATGTTTATTTCCATTTGTCAATTTGGATTTTTTTTTTCTTCATCACAACAAAATTACCTTTTACCACAAGTATTCTGTTCCCAAATAACTCGCAACACTGTCGAATGCTTCCTTTAATAGAATTTTGACTTGATTACATTTAGAAAAAATACAACATTTTAAGCCCAAATTGGCTCTTCATCAGGCACAGACGTGTCAAACTGCCTGATGCCATATAAGAAATAGTCTCAGTCCCTCCCATGTGGCTAAACCCCAGAAAATCACAAAGAAAATCACTAAAAGAACAATCACAGGAAGAAAATTGTACACAAATATCAATTCAATCAATGATTTAGACAGCATGAGCTTCCAAGATGGAACACTTGATTGTCTTTTGTTCCTATTATAGCATGCATCACACTTCCCATGGGAGGGACTGACCCAATATCCATACTACCACAATATTTAGTATGCCAGAAAAAGATTTATATGTCCCAACTTGAGTATGTCAAATGCAGTATGCCAAAAATAACAGGATGTACTACTGCACCCGGTCGCATTTTTGCAGTATGCAAGCCAGCATGATCTTCTGGCTATTCTGATTCACAGTCCTCAGAGCAGCGGCTATATGAGCAAGAGGGTCAAAGTTCAAGGCGCAATGTTATGATGAAGTAGTATGTCCCATTTGTATGCATACTGCCAGCCCATTCTCACTCTCAAGGTGTCAAATATTGATGCTTTGTAACAGCCGTCGGCTTTCGATACTGACACAAGATACCCTTTAGGGCAGATATGGAACGCTCCGGGTTTTTATATCAACTACAATATAAACCAATCCATGGCAACAGTCAATGCACAGGGAAGACAAACACCAGGCAGGTGGGAGGGGAGGTGGATGGGTCCAACAAACACGCTACGTTTCACTCTCACTTTACCAAGCTGTTCGTTCGTGTCCCATGTTCACGTCACATTTTCACTGTAAAAACGTAATAATTTTAAGCCCAACCATGTTTTTTTTTCTCCTAAACCTAACTAAGTGGTTTTGTTGCCTAAACCTAAGCAACTGACACCGAGGGGTCTGACAAAGCATCAGTATGTGACAAGTTGAGATAAGGGCGTGTTGATGCTGCATGCAACAGCATGTACTTTGTAATGGCAGTTGCAGTACGTACTAAAAAGTATGTGATTAGGAACGTAACCTGAGACGATTTATTCATTGACCCACACCTGAGTCAATTTAATACCTCTGTACCTGATGAAGAGCCAATGTGGGCTCAAAATATTGTATTTTTTCTAAATGTAATAAAGTTAAAGTGTGTTTTATTTAAAAGAAGCAATCTACATAGTTGGTAGTCCATGGAAAGAAGAAATCACCACACAATTTTTGCACCTGGACAAGATAAATGTGTTTTACACACCAATTCCCACAAAATATTCCATCATAAAAAAATATTGTCTTGTTGAGATTAAACTATAGTGCCTGGCAATTGTGATTTATCACTTAAGCTACAGTACTCTCTTGCTGATATTCATCAAAACATTAACATATCTTTGTTGATAATAACGTCTTTATTATTGAACTGAAATGAAATGCAGGATTCGTCACCCAAAAAACAACACACATGGATGTATTGCTGTATCTATTATTTCAGTTTTGCCAAGTTCACCTCATTCTTACTCAGCAGAGGCCCCGGGGAGCTGCTTCAGGGGTTGTACACATCCACATGATTATACCTGGAAGTTGCAAAGTCCACATATACAGCACAGGTCATTAGTTTGCCACTGAGCAACTCAGAGTTACTTCCAGTAAACAACATTACTCAAACTGCAAAACCAGTCCTGGGAATAAGAGAGAGGCTGCAGAGTAATGTCAAGTCTTTTATGGCTGTATCTGTATACACACAGCAAACACTGATATTCATGTGGCACTTTGCAGTGTCTCATAACTTCATTTATTTGACATCTTTTGTATTTTTTTGTTAAACATATACATTTCATGAGAAGTCAAGTAGAGGAGCAGTGTAGCATGCATCACATTTCCATTGCAGGCATATAATCACAGTTAATGTTTTAAGAAAAACTATGTACAGCAAATAATAATAATAATAATAATAACAATAATAATAATAATATATGATTTTTCAATTTATAAAATTGCAAATATGTGGGTATTGGCATAGCCACATTATTCAGCAAGTTAAATAGTCTCTTGTCTTTAACACACATTCCAATCAGTGATAGGATTTAAGATTAAGAGCTCACGTATCAGTTTTAACACTGCAATGAACACTGACTTGATATCTATAAGATTTGCAGAAAATCTCCATCATCAAAACGTAAAGTACACGCACAATAAATAGCAGTTTGCGACTCGTATGTGTGCGGTATACACAGATGTCTCCTTACGTGACAAGTACAATGATAATTTAGAGAACAATGTTACATTTTTCTTTTTCTCCATGAAACAGGTCATTGTTACAGACATTTCTTGTTTTACATTCAGCGATTTGGAGAACGGGACTCCACAAACAATTCACATATAGAGCCAACATGCCTTTCAATAGTAAGACACTGTCAGTTTTTCAGTCACTCAGCTCCATAACTTTAAAAAAAAAGCGAATCGCAGTTTCCCCCTGTGGTGCGTTTTCCTTAACAGGATGAGGTATTTGCCAGAAGAGATGCTTTTATTTGATGCTCTTCCGTCAGTCTGATCAGACAAAGTGATGCTGCAGTTTAGCAGTGCAAGATCTTAATGAAAGCCTTTCTGAACTCGACATTAAAGGTGGTGTATATAATGGGATTTACAGCACTATTCACGTAGCCTAGCCAAGTGAAAGCATTATACACCTCAGCGGGAACCCTGCATTTAGTGCAGTGGGTGTTCAAGATATGCGTAATGAAAAAGGGCAGCCAGCATATGATGAATACACCTGAGGAGATACAAGAAAGAAAATGGGAATATTAGGAAAATTTAGTCAGAAAAGTGAGGAAGCAGGTTTTTATATTCAACAACAATATGGGTAAAATGGAGTTGACTCGAAAATACAACTATATGAACAATTTCTTTTCGTTGCATCACTGCCCGTCTTGTTTTCAATCTCTGTTTCAGGACTTACCAAAAAAATTGAGATGGAAATAAAAACACATGCAGAGGCTGGGGGCTTGTGCGAAAGAAAAACGTCTTTCTAAATTGTACATTACAGCATTGGCTTGTGGTAAATTAGAAGAGAAACAAATATTTAGTCTTGATGAGTTTGAACAGAGTCCCCAGCTGGTTTGATGCTGTAATCACTGCATGTGGAAAGTTGATAACAAAAAACATATTTGGTTATTTGGTTGTGAAAATGCTTCATTCATCACACAGTGTCAGTTCCACTTCGATGTGTTGTGTTTGTTCCATACACTGTATATAAAGATGGACGACATGACAGCTCCCCAAAAGTGAAGCCAAAACATCTTGATCGCTCCCTGGTGGCTGGCTGCAGTATAGGTCATAAACCCGCCCCCTCCAGGTTAGTGGATGGGACAGGAGCCAAACTAAAAAGTCAAAGGACACGTCAAATACATTTCTCCCAAAGATGGTTTCTATCATTTTAGGTAGTTCTCATCACACTGCTGTATGCTCAAGTGTTAATTTTTCTGATAGTTTGGTTTTAATTAGTAATTTGATGCTATAAAAGGGGGTGTGACGTCATGATTGACAGCTGTGATTGACAGCTGCTCTGAGTGAAGTAGTCACAGAGACGGAAGCTCGGGAATTGTACAAGAGAGGAAATGCAACTTTAACTTTCCATAATGTCACGAGTCTGTAATAGATCATGTGTCAATTTCAGCTATTAGTGCGTTTTACAACTTTTAGGACCAAATGATTTGAATAAGGGCTATTCAAGTGTTCATACTAGGAAGTTGATTTAACTCAAAAAAAAGTGTCCGCCGAGTTACAGACGTCTCTTTCCCAATGTCTATGGGAAAAAGTATTTTTGGGCCCAATGGCATCATGTGACAGACACAAAAGTTGCAGTACCACCGTTTGGCCACTACAATAATTTGCTTCAAAGCACTCAAGGCGCTCTTCCTGGGCGCTTGCCGTATCTGTGATATTTTGGCTTCACTTTTGTAGGAAGTGGAGATGCGTCGTCCATCTATATACACAGTCTATAATTTAGTCACACAAAACAGCATTTCATTTAACTTTAATGTCACTGATTGTAAATTAATTTTTTATACCAAAGGTGAAATGCATACAAATTTAGTTATGAATAAGCAAACTTACCTAGGACAATGGCTAACATCTGAGTGGCCTTTTTCTCCTTCTGCTGGGAGATCTTCCTCTTGCTCATGCTCATGGTTTTCATAGAGGTCTGAGTCTTGCCATTAGGTAAGGCCTGCGTCTGGAAGGCTTTGGGCACAACAGGCGCTGGATCCCCAAGAGCCTCCTTGGTAGGATCTCCATTCTTTTCTGCTCTCTGGCCCTCCTCCGGGGGCGTGGGAGGCGAGGAGCTGGGGCTAGCGTTGGCCTTGTTGGGCATCAGTAGCTGGTGGCTGGTGGCCGGAGTGTTTCCGAGAGCACACTGAGGCTGCTGCTTCTGTTTCTGGCTGCTGCCGCTGTTCAGCTCATCCAGCTCCAGATCTTCCCCCTCATTGACTACATCTTTGATGAATATCTGAGCAAGGTCAGGATGAGCACAAAAAATGGATTCAAATGGTAATTATTATTTAGGCAATGGGTGACATTTAAAATAACAGGTATTAAACAGATAAACTATCACGCTTTCAGTGTTTAATTTATTTTTGCCGTGCTCACAGAAGCAGAAAGGCACCTTTTCAATATTTTCTCTTGAGAAATGGAGGAAAACTTCAAGGTGACACCTTGCTAAATCTTTTACGGGCAAAAAAAATATGCTTCCAACAATTAAACTTTTAGATTGAAAAAAGCAGGAAACAAAATAAAAGAGCACACACCACTTTCTTCTTGTTGACAGGAAAGCTCCCATTAGATTTAACAATCATGGTGCACAACCTCACATCCTCTGGATGAGTGCACTTATCCTGAAATGAAAAAAAGCTGTGTCAGGCAAGGGGAGGGTACAATGTCAAAGCACTACTGACAAAAGGGCTGTCTAAGCACAGGTCCAACAGCCTACCAGGTCAAATGAGGCTACATCGAGCTCTGCTACAGAAAGGCTGTTTAGCAAGAATCTGATCTGCAGCTGCAGTCTATTTACCCGACGGTGTAAGAAACTGTCTGAGGTTATTTCACCAAGATGATGCAAACTCATCCAACAATTAACAACGCGAGCAAAACTTTATTTAAATTATGTTCTTTTACTCCATAAAGATCATATACATAATCCGTCAATATGCTGCCGACTAACGACTTCACACATCATTAAATGAGGTGGTAATGTGTAGCCTATAATCCCCGTAAACGCCCACGTCCGCTATAAATGTTCTCTCTGACCTCATTCTATAACACACACTTTCAGAAACCACATGGTGAAGCTGTGCATGAACATGAGTAATGTAGTGCACTGGATCAAAAGCATTACTTGGCTTTCTGTGCAGAGCCCATTGAGTTGCAGTAAAATCAATAACTAGAACAGCAAAAGGTCATTTGAGGGCCATCGTAATTAAAGCTGTGTGACGGCTTTCAACACTGAAAACATGCATGTAAATGTGACATTAGGATTAAAATTGGCCTCCTGGATGGAACCAGTTATAGAGTACTTTATTTACATACACTTAATATGCCTTAGGTGTAACTAAGCCTTGCCCTTTTAATCTCTTGCTATGAATGTTGCGCACTGTTTTTCCAAAGAAAAATCAATTCCATTCTTGTCTGGGTTTTCCTCTTTACGGTATGGTGTTATGTAATACGATGACCATCATAATACCATCAAGTATAATTGGGTTGAGAAAATTATTGATTGCAGTTTCACAAATGAACTCAAAGGGCACACTGTTTATTTTCAAACTGGTTGAAAAAGACATCATTCTAACATTCAAAAAGTATAGAAAAACATCTGGTATAATAAAAGCTGTAAATCAATCTCAGTTTCATATTGAAGCCGTAAAAGCGTAAGTACTGTAGTAAAAAACAGCAGCCATATTGCAAGATCACCTTCAGCGAAGTGGCCGCATCAGGGTCGGCAGCCTGACAGGCGCGCTGCTTCGGTTTGGTGTTTACGCGTTTTCTGCGCTTCCTCAGGACCACATAAATTTGCACATAAACCAGCAGAGTGATGATGAAGGGGACATAGAAGGACACGATGGAGGAGTACACCACGAAGGCCGGATTGGCGATCACACATTGAGACTCATCACGAGTAGCTGTGGAGATAAGCACAAGGTCAATAACAGCCTCAGACTGCATGTTATGTTCTGAACAAAATAGTTTTTTGTTCTGTTTTTGTCACTGTGACTCTTGGAAAACTTTCTACAATAAAATGGGGAACTTCATGTGCAGCTAAGAACCAAGGTCTTTGATTGCAATCTCTTGAAAATTCATCCAGAAACATAACCACTTCTATCCTCCCCATCACCTGGAGGTCATTCACACAGTTTTCTTCCCTCTCCCCCCTCTTATGCGCTTAGACCATTACGATCTTTTTTATTCTAACCTACCTCACTCAGAACTGCCTTATAGCTGATCCAGGATTCGGCAACGGGGCTTCTTTCTGGTGCCAAATGTAGAGATCATGTCACCCCAATTAAACTGCCTGCACCGGTTGTTTGTTAATTTTAGATTTCACTGATTTACTTTCAAAGCCAGCCAAATTTGCCCTGAGCTGCGTCACTGGCTTCATAACTCCCTTCACACCAGAACACACACTGAGGTGACAGTGTTTGGACAGAGCTGTCCACTTCTGGCCTCAATACCAAAATGGTCCCAGTAAACTTCCCTAAAGGCAGCTCCAGATTAGGCAACAATTGTTGCCACACAGGCTTAGATAACAACTGAGTCGCCGTGGATACTGTAGATGTCACAGTAATTGTGTAGCTCATGTTAACAACTTGCAATCTTCACACTTCAGGGTGGCCGCAGCTCAAGAAGCAGAGCGGGTTGCTGCCCAATTCTACAAATGAAATTCTGTTTTTTACTTGTCAGGAGGACTCCTACTCAGAAGAACAGTACAATATATTCTGTGGCTTTGGCAGGAGTTTCCCAAAGTCGGAAAATATAACTAGTGGCATAAATATTCACGGTTCAACCAGTGCGGCGCACCGGGGCCTAGAAGCTGTCAGGGGCCCAAAAATCACAATCAATGAATCCGTTATATGCACTTCTGTTACGTCATGTAGCCGAAACAAACAACGTAGGCTACCTATTGGCTGTGCGCTCGAGATCAGACTGGAGACGTAACCACTTATCTTCTTTCATTTGTTCTCTTTAAACAGAAAACACACGGGCTAGTGAAATGAGGAGGTATCGTATAGATAACTCCTCATTTCAACTTCACTAATAAGCCGCTCCTGGTCCATTGAGGCAATTTCAAGGCAAGCGACAGGAACAAATAGAAACAGCTGGGTGTCTGACAAAGGTTCAGCTCAAAACAACGTCGTGCTGCGTTGCTCACGGCCAGGACATTCCAATAAAAAAGCTCATAGTTCTTAAGCAGTGTTGTTAATGACTTTGTGGAGCACAAGACCTGTAGGATAAACTTCTAAAGGGTCAGTACTGGTTTCTTTTTGTTATTACAGAGTGGGAACAGGGATTTAAATCTGTAGCACTGTAATTTTTACATCTCATATGTTGGAAAATGCGCACCCATTGAAATCTGTGTCTGAGAAGAAGGGGCGGCTGATTCCAGGGTAGGCTGTTAAATTAGCGTTGATAAGTTTAGCAAGCTGTCTGCTGTCCGTGGTGCTGATATCTGGTTTGCAGTATGGGAGTTGCATGGTGAGCCTCTCCATGCTGGCATAACAATTGTTTGGAGTGGTTCTCTGTGCACATGCGTGTTCACAAGCGTGCGCTTGTGTTTGTGGCGAGGGCCCAAGAAAAATATTTGCACAGGGACCAATCACAATTATGTTACGCTGCTTAACATAACCCTTTAACAGAAAACTTGTGTTACAAACTGGAGTTGTGGCAAATGTAGGATCCACTTTTTTTGGAACTTGATTGCTTCAATTTCAGTGTTTCCTGCTGGCTATCTCTGCTTTTATATTTCCTGCAGCTCAGACTGGCAGGATCTGCAGCCACTGCTCACTGCTTGAAAGCGGTTGTGGGGCTCACAAATCCAACCGTCTGAGTTCCGGCAGAATCGACATTACATCAAGGCACTCAAAGGGATGAGCGAGGCTTCAAAGAGACAGGAATCGAGCCACAGGAGCTGGTCAGCAACAAGTCTAAGAAGCCCTTATTCGGAACCTGCTTTAATCGTAATCCTCCGTTAAAGCCCCTGTTCTGTGGAAAAGGAAACCCAAAGGGCTATGGCTCACTTAAAGTACTGACATGTCAGTATGAAATAATTGTTTACCGGTATGGGTAGCTTATACTTAACTTTTTTAACATTGTACAGCGTGCAATGCTGTAACATATAGTGAAACATTAATGCAAATATGGGCAAGCATTTGAAATATATGAAAGAGCTATTTCCATAATTTATATGTTTATACAATGTATATGCTGCACTGTACTGTGCAGTGGATGTACCCATGAATAATACAGTATGGCACCATAATTGCTCCACCAATTTAGTCACACCATGAAAAAACATTTATCATACTCTCTTACCTGTGTTATTTAGGCCAAACAATAGGGGGCATGATATGGCGAAAGAGAGTACCCACACCACAGAGATCATCACTGTGACCCGTCTCCTGGAGCTGTAGCGGGTGTTGTACAGCATTGGCATTGCAACTGCTGTGTAACTGTAAAGGGTAAAACAAAAAAAATAACAAGGAAGAAAAATCCTAGTCATACACTTCTAGTGTGAATTCATTCATGTTCGATTTAGTGAGCTAAATTTATCCCCTTTCTGTTACTTGTTCTCTCTCTCTTCATCAATGGATTTTAGCTCAAAAGAGGACGGAGAACATGAAGCGTACAAGTGGTAAAACCAAGAGATCTTGCCTGTCATCTTTGATCAGGTCCTTTTTGATGTTGGACTGTGATGTCGGCTGCAGTTTACATGAAGAGGAGGAACTGTAAGGTAGTGTTTTCCCTCCGAGGAAAGACCTTATCATTTAACCTTGCTACATGGGTCGACCTTATTAGTGAGCTTGCTGTAATTTACCAGGAAATGGACGGCTTTTTACAGCGTGTGATGCATTGATTTCTGTGCAGTTTGGTTTGAACGACGTTGAACATAAAGCCAAGTGGGTAAGGCTTTTAAGAGACTATTTTGTTTGGTTTCCTTTATGGAAACACACAAGAGAAGTAAGGATAAATCTATGGTAATTGTATTATGCCATGTATGTTGTCATGGATTGTGCAACACACTGTACCAAGGTCTTGCGTAAAAGAAGCCTTGGGTATGGAAAAAGCTCGCCAATTGGCCAAAGAGTGATAATGGACAGCGCTGGTGCAAGGCCAAAAGATATAAGTATAAGTATAGGTGAAAATAACACATTTATACTGCATTCAAAAACACGGCATGTTTTTTTCCCCAAACTGCATGTGATTATCATAAAGTGGGCATGTCTGTAAAGGGGAGACTCGTCGGTACCCATAGAACCCATTTACATATCTTGAGGTCAGAGGTTCTCTCTCTCTCTCTCTCTCTCTCTCCAGCCGGTCTCGGCAGATGGCCGCCCGCCCTGCGCCCGGTTCTGCTCCAGGTTTCTTCCCAGTAATCGGGGAGTTTTTCCTGGCCACAGTGCGCTTGGTGGATACTGTTGGGTCTCTAAACTATGGTGTACGGTCATAGACCTGCTCTATATATAAAGCGTCTTGAGATGACTTCTGTTGTGATTTGACGCTATACAAAAATAAATTAAATTGAATTGAAAATGGCCTCTTCCATTTTTGTCCATTGCTCACTTACTAAGTAAGTAAGTAGTTATAATAGTGTACATATCAATAATATTTTCATTGTTCAACACAGGCCATTTTGATAGAGACATTAAATATGACAATAGAATAAAAATAATTTAGTTTTACTTTTGTACGGCACTCTGTAGGCGGACATTTTACTGGCGTCCGGAAGTCGCTTTCAGTCCAAAATGCCGGAAGCGATGCTTTGCTGCTGGTTGCAATGGAACAACCAATTAACTTTCACTTCTTATCGTTATATACGTTCTTTGTGCGACACCCATTCCGAGTGAAGTGTGATTTGTGCTTGCCGCATCCGCAAGAGTCGCGAGTGTCTGGTACTGCAAAAGTGACGTCACACCACCAGACACGGCCTTTGCGGAGGTTCTGTGCAGCAGGTTTTTGCCTGTCCGCGCACATCAAATTTTTCAAACTACACGGACGTAGATGCACGGACAAAATGGAGAACTTTAAAAGATCCAAAGTTTCCCCGTCATGATTCCACAGCAGCTCACGTCCCTGCGGCCGTCCTTGTGGAAAGCACAACCGAAGCTTGACAATAAACAAGGATGTAAACAATAAAATCAGAATCAGCTTTATTTGCTAAGTATGTGGAGACATAGACGGAATTTTATTCCGGTTTTAAGTTGCTCTCAGTGTAGTACTTGCACACAGAACAATTTACAGGAAGATGACATCTTTAAATTCAGCTTTGTGAATGATTTATGAGAAGGGAAATGCATCAAACACAGTTGTTAGGCCCCAAGGCTACACACAATGTGCATTTTTGTACAAGAAAACGTCACAGGGAACCTTTTAGGACGCATTTACTGTAAATGCACATGAATTTTAATGTGGTTATAGGAATAATCTGTGCTGCGTTAGATTAATGGTTGATTGTTATGTAAAAATGTGTATAAAGGCCTTTCGTCTCTCATGGTTGAATCACTGTAGCCATAAATAGCAGCGTGAATGATAAGTGCATTACAGCTGCAGTTCTTAATTAAATGGATGAACAATTTTATCCTGCCACATTAAGTGTTGGTACCTTAAAGGTTTTGATCTATAATCCAAGTTCATTGAAGGGTTGCCAACCAATCACTTAAATATACCTGTAATTTGTACGATCATTAAAATTACATATTGGGTTTCTTATTAAATCTTGTGACATGCTACTAAGCTCCAGCAAAATAAGTCCACAGATGCTTTTCTGCACAGTGAATGTGAATGTGCACAGGTTCACAGCTCAAATCATTGGGGATGTAGGAGAAACTCCCATGACTCCAAACCAATTTCTTCACTATTATCATAATCATATTTTATGTCACATTAATGGGATTACTATGGAGAGCTGAAAGTTTATGTAATTATGTAAACAGTTTAAACAGACATTAGTTGTTCTCATGGTATTTGAAGTAGTGTACTGGTTGTAAACGCACTCAAATATGACTAACTGCATTGACAAAAATTACAGAATTTTTTTTTTTGCCTTACTACATGTCACTAAAGTTGAAGGCTAACTGCTCTGACATGATTGATTTGTAAAATATTTCATGGCACATTAGGACTTAAGACTGAGAGCATCATGATGGGGAAGTGTTTTGTGGTTCAATTTAAAACCAGTCTGCCTTTTGGCAACATCATTTCAGTTCTGTTAAATCACATTTGGCATGTGTATATTCATATCACCTCCTACGCAAAAGCCGTTTTGTCTCATGCCCATAGTCTTCTGCTTTTAAAGAGGATGCGAGTAGCTGATTTGATTGGCCAACGCCTACTGCTGTTAAAGTGCTCATCCTTTAAACATTAGAGTAACTAACAAACCTCTTTTCTGTCCTGTGGTTACAAAGTTTCAAAAGTAAGTTCTCGACACATTCACATTGGTGAATAAGAAAAATAGCGAAGAAACAATCCTTTGATGTATAAATTGAAGGGTTGTCAACATTAACGCGATAATAACGGGTTAACGCAAAATCGGTTTAACACCACTAATTTCTTTAACACATTAACGCAATCGATCTTTCGGAGGTTGTAGTGGGCTCAGTTTTAAAGCTGAAGATACCGGTATCACATGAAACTACAAAAACCTAAGGAATCTAACCATGTCATACTAGCTTGTCGCGTTAAAAGGCTAAATAACGCTCCAAACTTGTGCTACATTTTGGCGGGAAAAAACTGTCATGGCCATTTTCAAAGGGGTCTCTTGACCTGTGACTTCAAGATATGTGAATGAAAATGGGTTCTATGGGTACCCACGAGTCTCCCCTTTACAGACATGCCCACTTTATGATAATCACATGCAGTTTTGGGCAAGTCATAGTCAAGTCAGCACACCAACACACTGACAGCTGTTGGGTTTGAGTTTGCCATGTTATGATATGAGCATATTTCTTTATGCTAAATGCAGTACCTGTGAGGGTTTCTGGACAATATTTGTCATTGTTCTGTGTTGTTAATTTATTTCTGATAATAAATATATACATAGATTTGCATAAAGCAAGGATGTTTTCCCATTCCCATGTTGATAAGAGTATTAAGTACTCTCCCTTTAAGGTACATTTTGAACGGATCACATATGTGTGATTAATTTGCGATTAGCTATGGACAATCATGCAATTAATCGCGATTAAATATTTTAATTGATTGACAGCCCTAATAAATTGTTGAGCTGTTGAACTGATGAAAAGAAAACAACATTTTCACTGACTCTTATCCAAACTTTTACAAAACAGCATCATACAAGTGGACGCAGAAATTCACTCAAGCCAGGGGAAAGAGATTTTTGATACCGTCACACTCATCCTTCCCGCGATTAGTACACAGAAAGCAGGCACAAGTCACATAAATAAAATCTAAATGTTAATTTTGATGCTATTCCTCTCTGCTTGTAACATTTAATTTCAAATACACGAAAGCAATGATCTACCATGAGATTATTCAAAATAGCTTTTAATAAGCTTTTCTCCGTATATGCGAGACCTTTGCATTCTAATTCATTCACTGCAGTAAGGATGGATATTGTGTCTGGGTGTGACCATTTTTTTTATGTATGGATTTAAAATGAGAAATGCAGCCAAACAGAAAATCCTGTAACATTAAACTTGACAGAATTATATAAAATGACAATATGGGAAATATTGTGTGTTGTTGGTATTCTTCAGACGTCATGTGGAGAAAACCAAGACCTCACACTTTCAAATCATATTCTGGTTGTCAACATTACATGATTACTTCCTACAGTTCTTTATTGAAAGCCTGAGCGTTGTGCTTCCTTCAGCAGTTTGTGATCCACTTTAATAGTCTGTCATCATATAATGAGTCATCATGCCAGTTACACAACTAAATAAGTCAATTTATTTTTGGACAAGGCCTTCAAGAATGTAGGTTGAGGAGGTTTTGTGTCAAAACAGGTGCTGTCATGAACTGGTGTTTTAAATAAAACCCTATTTGTGTATTTAACTATCCCTGCTTCAATGAATATTTCTATGTAAATCACATATGACGAACTCACGGAGAATGATCACTCAACTCTTCAGTTCCCTGTTGTTTATCAGCGCTCTCACGGCTTTGCTTTCAGCAGCAGCAGAAAAGCTCTAACAAACCACTTTACTCTACCTCAGCACCAAACAGCAGACAGACACAGTTAGCAAGTTGCTGGTGAACATAGTGGAGCATTTAACAGCTTAAGGGCCAGATATTTCCCTCAGGAGTTTGTAAAGACCAAGAACACAGAGCTAAAAGGAGAGTACATTTTGGTGGAGAGTGGATGTTGCTCCATATCGGCTCAATGTATAAATAAGATACTGTTTGCTAAATTCAACATATCAACTTAAAAGATGCTAATTTGTCAGCACTGTGTTTTCAGCGCTTTTCTGCTGCCCCCAAATGACTAAAAAAAATCAGTAAATGCAGGTTTGAATAACAATATTTTCTTAAATCTAACAATTGTTTCCATCAGGGGTGAAGTGAGTTGCAGTGCATTCAGGGCCTTTATACATATTTATTTTCTGTCATTATTAAAGAGTAACTTGACACGAGTCTGAAAAGTGGTGGTTCACTGCCCTCACCAGTTCAAAGCCTAAAGTCTACAAGTTGGACCATAAGCATCATCACCGATGGATGTGGGTGTGGTCAGACGCGTGGTGTCAGAGGTGTGCTCTGTTGCCCTCATAACCACACCCAACAGTGATGTCACAGTGTACTGACCCCACCCTGGAGGACAGTTCTACATCACTGCAGCAAGTTAAACCACTGGAGATCAGAAAAACAAGATTTTCACCTGTTGTTAATTTAATGTTAGTCATTATATTAACTTTTACCAAACTGATGCTTTTTCTACAGATGTACTTTTTCTATTTTCAAATTCAAATGCTTTTTTTAAAATTTTGTTTTTATTAATCACAGTCGGATAAACCAAAAGTTATATGATACAGTGGAAACCGCTTATAGTGATCACATCTGTCCAGGTCAAATTGATCACTATAGGCCAATGATTACAATGAAATATATATATATATATTTAAATTTTTGTGTTTTTTTCTCATGCAGATTATCATGTAATTGACATTTGTATAGCCTATTTATCACATAAATGCAAAGTAATAAAACGGACCGCTTAGCTATTTACTGGCTCGCTGCCAATTCTCCTGTCTTTTCCCTCACTGAGGGTGAGGCATTGTCGTTTTTGGCCGGCTCTGCAGCGAGAGCGTGTATGCAGAATGGCACCCCTTTGCCAGGGCTCCTTGCTCGTTCACTCACTTACTCGGTAGCGGCATGGAGGGAGGCAGGTGCCCATATGCATGTGTGCAACAGAGCCGGTTGAGGATCGGCAAAGTTTCACTTTGGGGGGTTACATGACCAGGGATTATCAATCCACTTGACGAGGGCGGTTTCAACCAGTTGATTTCCCCGTTCATATTTGTTTTTTATTCAGAGAAAATGACTCTTTTTCCCGTAATGACATCAATGTGCATGCAGCATCAGCGTCGGGTATCCAGCCGTAAAATAGACAGTCTGCAAGGCAGAGTATCAACGGAGAAAATTACTTAAACAGTATTTGTATAGGAATGATTCTGTCCCCAGCTTTTTGATCCATATAAACGGTTGATCACTGTAACCTTGATCACTATAAAAGTGAAAACAGTGAATTTAAAATGTATTATATGCTGTTATTACTGCATATGTTGTTTGTAGAGTCTTATTTTTTTGTTAGCCCGATGTAATATTCTATATTGGGCCCCTTATTGTATTTCCTTTTGTAATGTTTTCCTCATTGGTACTCAACATTTTAGTTATACACCTCCCTCCATAAGGATGGCCTTTGACATTATGCACACTTTTTAAAGAATATGCTGCAATTTGAGATGTTCACCTTTATAACTCATAACATCTGGTGGCCAGTAATTAGGACGGGTATGCACTTCACGATAAATATACATGAAATAAAGGTGTTGTGTGTGGTGTGAAATAAAAGCATTTAGTCTGTAGACATGCGGGCGATGGTCATGCACTTAAAGATTTCCATTGAAAATCCATGCAGACAGCAAGACAGGCAGCCCTAAACAATCTGTGCAGTGGCAGACTCACCGATCAATGCTGATGGCACAGAGATTGAGGATGCTGGCTGTACACATCATCACATCCAGAGTGACGAAGATGTCACAGTGGATCTTGCTAAAGCGCCACTCTCCCACTACCTAGAAGAGAAAACACCAAGAAAATGGCAGTTTACAGGAACAGTCAACAGAACAAAGCCACTGCACTTCAGCAGAAATTATGTCTATTACTTCTCCAACAAAGAGAAATCTCAATTTTTCATTTTCTCATTTTTTCATTATTTCCATACCGGTAACAGAAGGAGAGAGGGAAGAGAGAGCAAAACTGAATCATAGGAGGAAAGAATGAATGAGTTGCGAGTGGTGTCTGATGGGAAACAGATTGAGCAGGCGTGAGCCTTCTCATTTGAAATGATAATTTGCAGGTGGAAAACAGCTGTCATATACATTTTACCGTACACACCGAATCCAAATAGTCTGTTATATTCATGTCATCCAACAAATTACACCTGACATGGTGGAAATTGACAGAATATCGAATTTGATTGTTCAATGAATTCATGAATGTCAAACACTATAGATTATAGCAAAACTAGCACTCTCAGTGTTAGTGAGATAATTATCATTTAACATGCATCCTGGTATTCAGCCAATGATCGAAAACCTATTTGTATTCATAACTCAGTTGCTCTCTGGTCAAACCCCAAGACAAAAGCAGCATCATCACAAGTGATGCTCTGACAGGTCTGAGCTGTCCGATGCCACCCACCTCGCCTGACACTACATCCTACCTGCTTCCTCCCACGGCTCTGAAAAGGCCAAGAGAGATGAGTGTGTCGGGGGGCAACTCCTACCTCTCTGCGGCAGATTAATCTTGGTCCCTAGGCCATGTCTTCATAAAATTAAATGGCAATTTAAAGAGCTGTAAGTTGTTGCTGGTGTCTACAACACTAGCGGTGATTGCAGAATGATCTGACAGCCTAATGAGCGCCCTTCTCCCTGTCACAACCTCTCCTCTCTTGTCTTCTTTTTTTGCATTTTCCAACCTTTTGCTCCAGACAGTCTTCTTAGTATCCTCTGTTTCTCTCCATCCCTACCATCACACAATTTATTGTTCTTGAATTATGACAATCCACAGGTTGCTCCTCACCAGCTCCACCAACACAATTGTCCTTTTTTACATCCTCATCAGTGCTGCAGCCCATAACAAATTTAAGAGCCTCAGAATAACTGAAAACCATTACAGGCCCTCATGAGCGCAACACCGATCTATTCCTATCAGTATGGGGAAACATATTCAGTGGATATTATTAAACTGATTGTCTCAGGCAATGAAATCAAAACAAATATACGCTAAAAGAGTATAATTATTATTAAATGTTGACTGTGGGATATACGCATTTTTGCAATTTTGTCTTTGCTATTTCAACACCCAACAGACCCACTTCTCCAACTTAATTCATACAGTAACTTCACACTGTGCATAGCAAATCATAATTCAGAATGTATCAGCATTCTGATTTAATTTGCAAAGGTAAGGTGTTGGGAAATTGAAAATGCAATAATGGGTGCTGGGGAACTGAGAAAGTGGTTAGAAAGTGCAATTTCAGACGTCACTTAAAATCAGGGGGAAATGAAACTGACGCACCTTGCCCTTTCATTGAAAACTTGGCGGTCTTTATGGCATGCATAATAATAACAACAAACTTTATGAATATAGGCCTATTCCTGACAGAAATGCCTAGGTGCATGCATAAAAACAACTTATTAAGAACAGCAAAGACAAAGTGGACGACACAGCAGTTAAAAAGCACATAGCATACATTATTTGCACATACAGTATTACATGTCAAATGATAAATACTACTCATCTTTTATCTCTGTTTCACAATTTTGGATTCCTTACTGACAAGAAGGAATAATTATATAATAATCATCTACAAACCTCTGATTACCCATATGGGTACACACTAATCTTGGTTTAGTGTACTATGCACCTTTTTAATAAAACTATAAACTGCACTTAAGCTGGATTTTTTTTATTTCCTTTGGAAATGAAAAGTTTTATGAACTGATGTATTAAAGCCTCTTGTAATTGCTTTGTCTGGCTTTAAATGTGTTGTTCTTTTATGCAAGTTTTATGGTTGTTTGTCTCTCTTTATCTTAATGAGACTACCTTCAAATACTTAGAATTACTGTATGAGCATAAGACATTTACAAATTATATTTTAAATACAATAATTAACCCCTAGCCAATAGGGGGGGGAAATGCCTAAATATCATACCCAGAATGAATCAGGACTAGCTCCTCAACAATAAAGCTTAAATACATATATCTGGTCTCCTTTGAAAGGTAAGAAGCTGATGAATATGAATCCATTATAATTAAACCTATTTATATTACCATTCCAGAGTAAATGGAAATGCAATAAAGGAAAGCAAGGAAAGTAAAATTGCTCTGTGCTGGCTGTGCCATTATTTTCCTATATGGGGAGAGCGATGCGTTATCCTTGGAGTGGTTGGTTGCCGCTGACCAAATGAGAAAGCTCAACCAATGAGATAACAGCTGCAACTGTTGTTGCTGCCTAGAAACATTGAATGGCGTTCCTTGCACACTTTTTGATTAGATAGATGGCATATTATACCTGCGCCATGCTTCGCCTCTGCAAGGCTCTGCGCCCTACCTCAGTGATTGAAGAGCAAATTCCTTATCATGTGAAGGCAGCGTAAGGCTCACTCTGACTTCCCATCAGCCCAAACTTTACTGTAGAACTGTATGCAACTAAAATCTGCCATTTTTGGCGAAAATAACCCATGCCTTGATGAAATATTGTGGGAAGACATATCACTTTGTCACTATGAATGTTAAGTTTGACAGCTTTGTTTTCCGGGTTAGTAGCAAACACTGTGTTTTGCATCATGATGATTTAGAAAGCTTAGAATTTCTAGTTTCCAGCAATACCAAAGATGTTATTATCCTGGATCTCTTGAATACAACTTGCTCTTATATTTACGAAGGATATATTTGTACAACTTTATTGTTATTCGTAATAAGACATAATTAATAATAATAAAAGGACAACATGCAGTTACAGATTCTGAAAGCTGAACACCTCGTGTTTTTGACCTCAAACAACATGTATATCTATATAGACCATCTTCCGTGACAACTTTGCAAATATGCTACGGGGTGGACCCAGTACCGGGTCCGTCAGGCTCAACAGGTTTGACATTTCTTCATGTTGAACAACATCATTTGCTGGTCTTGCCTGTCCAAAGGTGAATGACTTAAGTTTGGCATAAAATTCCACTATTCAAAAAAACAACAGCGTATTTTAATTTACCTTGATATTTAAACAAGCTCTGAACCTCAAGCCATGCATGCTCCTCCATATGCTCTCTAAATCAGTCACACTTGACAGAAGGCGAAAAACTGTGGTAATTAATGCTAATTCAGCATTTAATAATAAAGGGCAAGTTGAATGCCCTGTCCACACTCTGTGACTAAGCTCTCACTAAAGTTCATGCTGATACATTATTAACATAAGAAACTTAGTCACGGCAACGGTCAGTGACACTAGAATTAAGAAAATAAAATGTCTGCACATAGATGAAGAAGAAAAAGGAGTGTATGCGGTGGGATGGCAGGTTGTTATGTGTAATAAAGAACAGACATACAAAAAAAACACAATAGTGTTACCAAAAACTGAAGTGTTTGTTGTCATTGTTTGAAGATGTATAAAGCATGTTCTGAAGAACATGAAATTAATAAATAAAAAGCTCTCCCAGACAAAGCTGTTGTGAGCGTCCAACAACATATTTAACTTCCCCTTTCACAACACAAATGTAAATCTAGAGATTATAAATCATATCTTATTTGCAAGGATTTATATCAGTCCAACTGCAACCGTCTCAGTTTCTTACTTCACATTACAGCAGGTGGCCTGAAACACCAAAATTAGATGAGCATCCCACTGCTAACACATGCTGGATAATCCATTTTGACTTTGACAAACAGCCAGGTTTTAGTTCTCATCATATTAATCTGAGGAGGATTTCACTCAAATTGGTTTAATTAGTGTGTATAGACAAAGTGTCTGTAAAACAAATAAGACAGGATGAAGTTTGTCTTGTCTATGTTGGAAACTTAACAGTTCTAAGCCTACATTAAATAATAATCATGGCGGTCTTTGATCTAGATTTGAATTCCTGCAGCTCACATAAATAATTTTGTAACAAAATTTGCAATTTAAATTTACCCATCAAATAAATAAATTAACAAGAATAGCAACATGCCTATACTGTAGATCAGACAGACCTCACAAGTATCAATTTTAAATGATCTCAAGGATTATCCAACAGAACACGTTAGAAACGCCAGATTGCTTGAAGTCTAATGACAAATTATGTCAGAGGAAAAAATTCTAAAATTTTCAAAGCACATGCTGTCTTTTTTTCTTAATCTCTTCCACTCCATCGCTTTTTACCATCGACCCATTTTTGTCTTTTTTCACGGGGTACAGGGGGTCTTTAGGGGGAGATAGCAGGTCAACAATAGAGGTCACATAGAAGTGGTGTACATCATCTGAAAGCTGGGAACATGGAGATTAATATGAGATGCAGCTCAGCATTGCGTGTCAAGTTGTTCTAGTCATACATCTGTAATAAGCATTGTGTTTTGTTTAGGTGCCTATTCAAATGTTGAAAGGTTAGAGTGAATAAGGGCTAAGAACATTATGATAGAAGTATATGATGGCCATTCCCATGCTCAATTATGTCTCATAAATTGTTGCAGCCATTTTTGGTTTTATCCTTTTTGACCACTCAAGAACTGATAAAAAAAAATAGTAAAAAATCCCTCCAAAATGCAACATTAAGACATCAAAACCTTGAGGAACACCATAGAAAAATCCACGCTGTGATATGGTTTAAAAAACTTTTGACATTTGGAGATTTCAGCATTTTTCAGCGATTGGATGGTAATTAATTCCGCCTTCTCTACAGCCTAACTTTGGAGCATTATTTAGGCTCCTTATGGACAAGCTAGCATGGTTGGTACAAATGGATTCTTTAGGTTTTCTAATATCCTATATGGCAACCTTCACTCTAGCACTAACTGAGCCTGCTACAGCCTCTGAAAGACAGTAAATTCGTCGGAGGACGCTGGCATCTGCAAAGAGTAGAAGAGGTTCTTAAAGGGGCACTGCACAAATTCTACACATGACTGATAGTTTAGTCGTCATTAGTACTACTCAGCCTGTGAAAACAGTTGAATAATGTCATCTGTGGCTCTTGTGGGAGCTCTCTAAAGTCTGAGAACGACGTTGTAATGATGTCATCCTAAAGACTAAAATTGTAGGATGAAAAGCCTGTGTTAAAAAAAAACTGGAGGCATGGAGCTTGAAGGATGTGAGTATTCACCAGGTAAGGGGAGCCAAATTAAATTATTTTATTGATTTGCATCCTGGGAAATGTAGGACTCTGGAGCTTGACACATATAAGGGACTCGCAATACTAAATCACAGGAGCACCCCTTTAATCCACAATGTTTGACGCTTGCTCCTGTCCTCATTATGAAGAAAGTGGCAATAATGGGTTTCTCTGAAGATAAACAGAAAGGAGCAGCAGAAACAAGAAAGCAGCTGACTATGAATACACTTCCTTGCAACTTGAAGCTGTGTTTGCATACCTCCAGTAATATAAAGTTACAGGAAACACAACTGTCAAACTTGCGTCCAAAAACATACTGTTACTTATATTCGATGAAAGCTTCAGAGTGGTTCCAGCGCTCACCACACTCAAAATGTGTTGTCAACTTGTGCAATTAAAACACTTTACACCATCAGACTCACTTTTCTGTCGTGTCATCACATTTATATTTTATGGAGAATGTTTTATGCTTCAATTTGGAGCTTTGATATGCGGCAAATTGCAATTAAAATCCCACGTTTCCGGAATACTTTAATGTAGGTTCCCGCCGTGTGGACACAGCTGCCCAGTGTTGCCAGATGGGAAATGTTAAACTGTCGCACTAGAGGATTAAAATGATCAGATTTTATCGTACCTAAGTCATAACCACTGGAACAAATAAGCATAATGTGTAATTTTACAAAATACGAATGTAAATTACTTTTTGACGAGCTTGCAAATCTACCCACATCACTTTGTTTTTTTAAGCAAGCTGACAGGGAAGGGGGTATGTTGCCATCAGTTTGAACATTTTCGTGATAGCCTACTATTCTTCATGCAGTTGAGGCCATAAACTAAGCTAATTAAATAAATAAGCGGGTTTACTGGTGCATTCAAAGCTATCTCTCATGCAAACTCTCTTCAGAAGAACGTTGAGCAGCCATTCTCGCGAGTCACTTTCGTCAACATCATACCCTACACCAAGCGTGATTGGCTGGAAAGAGGTCACGTGACAAGAGATGCGTAAACACAGATGTGGGATCCATTGGAAATAATACAAATGAGACAGCGCAGACTAAAACCAACTTCTCATTGTAAGCATCATGAAATGGGCATTGTTATCATACTATTGTCGTACATCTGGCAACACTGCAGCTGCCCACGTCAGCAGAGAGAGAAAGCAAATCTGATAAAAACAAACACATCATGCAGGTTGCATACTTTATGGATAAACAAGCTGATAATTGGTGCCAATGATCACAAAAAAGTTTTTTTCTTTATTGGTAAAAGCAAGGGAATAGTAATTTATAACATTCGCCACTTGTAAAAATATAATATCCCTGTAGGATTACTGTTATAGAGTGATATGTTACCAGTAATTACCGTGCTGTATGTGCAAACAAACATACATGGAGACAGGCAGAGACCATGACATCCTATGGATTTATACACTGTAATCTGATCAGAGTGATAACTCACTGAGAGGCACCGGAGGATTAGAGTCCTTGTAGTCTTAGTTTGCCTTTCTCTACATCAGACGGCATGACCTAAAGCCTGATGATCAGAAATAACCCGGGGAGCGAGGAGATAAGACAGAAAAATGAGAAACAACCGAGAGATAGAGATGTTTTTCTGATAGAGAGCCCGCATCCTGCTTGCTATTGATTCAGTAGATTGGAGGTGATTTTATGGACCCGAGTCTCTGTTCTGTTTTAGGTTGCACTGGTTAGCAGACATTGATGTGTCATAACTGCTTTAAAAAACAAGTCTGCATGATCCCACACAGCAGCAGCGAATGCAGAATGATATATCCCAGAATTAGGACGAATTATTCATAAACATCTGACCTCTAACTGAATAGAGCGCTCTGACATTTTGATGTTGTCAGTGTTGCTACATTACAGGCCTTTAACCACTGCAGGTCTGATATTTACAATGCTGATGTGAACATATCAGCCGTCACCCTTGTTTCACCTTGAGCCTTTGACCTGCTGATAACTGCGGGCGGCTTGCTCTGCTCAAACCTCTTTCACAAAGTATTTTACTGCCACCACATTTCATATAAATGCCTGCTGTATGCGTAATACGCTTTGCTATTTTTTAACGTTTTAATGCCAAACTGAATTCTGTCTTTAAAGCTGATCGGTATACATATTTGTTATATTGGAGATACTATAGAAACAGGAATCTTAGTACTGTACGCCAAAACAACAAGCCACAAGAACAGTTTCTACCCACAGGCCATCACTCTGATGAACACTTAATCAGTCATACACTGTCAATAACCCTTTAATATGAAAATATCCGCTGCTGACGTTACATATTAAAATTCTTACAGTCTTTAATGCACATTTTTAGATTATAATTTGGTTTTTAATGCACATTTTTTGTAATATGTACATATAATCTGTCACTTTATGTACATATTGTAATATGTACATACCTGTCACTGTAAATATAAATCCTACTCACTGTACATACAGTATATAGGCATCTCCATATGCACATGCTGTATATAATCATCCAGTCCATGTATATCCATCCGGTATTTTTTTCTTTGCACTATTTGTATTGTTTACACAGCCGATTAGACTGTTGTCAGGCTATTAAATAGGCGTTATCAGTCGCTATGAGCACCATAGATGTGGGTTAGTAGTGGCCTATTACACCCACTAGTAGGTTTTATCATATATTCACATGTTAGATCACCGAAAGAAGGTATCAAAGAACAACCAACAATGTGTAGTTGTCTTTGTGTTCATAGTTTTTTTAAGCCAAAACATGATGTTTTCCCCTAAACTTAAATTTTGCTTAAACCTAAAGAACTGTAGTTTTGTTGTCTAAACCTAAAGAAGCCTTTTTGTTTGTGTTCAAAACATGATGTTTCATTCAGTTTTACATGTTAGAACATGTTGCTTTTAAGTTTCACTTTCACAACGTACAGTAGTAGGTGAAGTAGGCCCCTATTGACCCACATCTATGGTGCTAATAGCGACTGATAATGCTTATTTAATGACCTGATAACAGTCAAATCGGGTGCTTTACAACTCCTGAACACTTGACTTGTATATAGACATTTTATTTTATTTTTGTATTCTTTTATTCTGTTATTTCTATTCTGTGTAAGTACATTGAGAGAGCTGTATACTGTAAAACTAGAGTCAAATTCATGTATGTATATACCTGACAAAATAAATGATTCTGAATCTTCTTGTAGCTAATATACTGCAAGTCTGCAAATCCCTTTCTTTTGTTTTCAATGGGACAAGATAAACACAGAGGTGTACTGTAGCTATACAGATAGGGAGTGCATGTCAAGTTTGACTAATTACATACAAAGGCAGTATTTGTGTGTAAATGTTGTGTGTGTGTGTGTATATACCTCTAAGTAGACGACCCAGGGCATAACCAGCGTGGCCACCAGAAGGTCTGCGACCGCCAAGCTGACGATCAGGTAGTTGGTAGTGGTCTGCAGGGCCTTTTCCCTGGACACAGCAATGCACACCAGCACGTTGCCGAAGACGATGACGAAGATGAGCAGAGTGAGCAGCATGGCATAGTAGTTGTAAGGGTGCTTCTGCTCCTGATCCGTTTCGTTGAAGCCCCATGTTCCATTATCATTGAAACTGTCATTGTAGGCATACTGGGTTAAGACATCCATTAGCTGTGAGTGACGAAGGCCAAGAACGGGCCCTGCAGAGAGAAAACAGCATTTCAATGTAGTTGTATTCATAAGAATGTTTGCAGTTTTATGAAGAAAACAAAAACTGTAACTTTTTGGGATAATCTGTATTCCTGCAGTAATTGCTATGCAGAAGCAATTTGTCTATTAATCTCTTAAACCCTGCTGCACCCAGTTATGGACGCATCTTTAGTGTAAATTATAGTGGAGATTTCAAATGTGTATTAAATGATGTAGAAGGCATTTACCATGTTTCCATCTGATAAAATTATACGCCATAAAAACCCTTGAACGAACTTGAAAAATCCAGACTTTAAAAAGTTAATTTAGGGACCTGGCAGAAATTCAGATGCCTGCTGCGGCTGCTGGCGAGTGACCGTATGCGCAAAACTACTCCAAAGCCTGAAGTCTGCATTCACCAGAACATATTGTGACATTAAAGTTATGTATCTCCCCCAGTGCAGAGCGTTCTTTCTTTTACAACCACTAAACAGAATATTGATGTGGGTAAATGTGCTTTTCATTTCATTCTTTTTGTAAAGACAGATGGTGTAGAAAAAGGGGTGATACTCAAAAGAGATTTTTTAAATTTTAAAAAAAGGAACCCTGTGGACTTTTCTTGTATACAAACAGTTGCGTTTACAACCATTTTTTTTTTTGCATCAAAACACACTGTGTGCATCCTTGAGTCCTAGCAAACACGCTGAGTGCTTTTCCCTCTTCAAAAATTTTTCAACAAACTTTTATTTTAATATTTTGTATTTTTTGTTTTTGTTTATATCTCATGCCAGTAGAGTATGAGGTACAAACAACATGGGGACAATCTCATCAAATATTGCTCTTTAGCTCTATTTGTGGTCAAAAACTCCACAGGGTCTCTTTTTTAAGAGAGGTGGTACTGTTAATCATCAACAGGTTTGTATTAAAAAACAGCAATTAGTGCTTCCGATGTGCCAGATTAAAAAAATAACACTTATAAACAAAAAGAGCAAATGAGGAGTGGAGCTGTCTTCCCTTGACAGGCAGATCACCATGACACCAGGAAACCCTCATTAGTGGTGTTAGCGGAAAAACACATCAGAGCTTTTGTTTTATCAAAGTGATGAGTGTCACCGCACATTCATTTACATCCATTTGAACTGACTAGAAACTCATGACTTTGAAACTGCAGTGAATATTCTTCAATTGTCATTGTACGACTTCAGACAGAAAAATATATTAAAAGAATGGGTATGTGCTTCGCCAATGTGTCACAAAACCAGCCACAATGCACCATTATGCATCATTACTCTAAATGTGACATACGGAGGAACACCTTGGTGCAGTTATTGCGACACGAGGTTGTGATTGCATAATGAAAGTTGACAAATTGACTGAGCTTCAGCTGCAATCATTCTGCATTTTGCTTCAAACATCATATATCCAGAAAGGGGTATGATTACAGCATGGGCATTCCAGGGTTTATTTTGATTGCATCATTTCTTTGTTGATTATAATGACTCTAATCTTCAGTGTTTATCGTAGTAGTAGATTCGACACTACATGTCATCCTGCTCTCTGATTTACTATTGTACTGTGATGCTATGAAAATCGCTGCTGCAAACTTAATGAAGCTGTCTCATCTTTTTACCATATCGTCAAAAATACACAGACACATCCTATTTTACAAAACCCTTAGCAGTGCAGTTCCCTCATACCTGTCTAGATTAATATTTATGTCATCCTCCACTTTACCAGCTCCGTTTTCACTCACTATAATTGGTTCTCCAGCCTTTAGGCTGCTGCTGCTGCTCCTGCTGACTAGAATCTACTTTACATCCTCATCTACATCTTACTCCTTTTATCGCTGCAACTAATTCCATTTCCACAACCCAACAATTATTTTCTCACCCTTGTAATTGTTTTAGTAGAATGTTTTTTGTCTTTGTTGTAGTTGTTAGGTTAATACTGTTATCTGTCACTGTTACCTCCTGCCTCTAGCCAAGGACATTACTGCAGAAATCTGAACAAAGTTAAAGAGTGAATCAAAATCACTTTATTCGCCAAATGTACACAGGAATTTGACTTGATGATACAGTGCAGTAAAAAAACAATTACAGATAAAAAAAAAGGTTAAGTTAAAACAGATAAATACAATCATTATATAAACTTGAAAATGATAAAATGAATATGCTATATATACATACAGTCCTGGAAAATATGCAGATATTGTACTGTCCATACGTGAATGAACGATATGTAAGGGATAATGTGCGGAGAGCCGGTTATTGTTGTGAAATAGACCCCGACACGCCCTGAAGGGGATTATTTCACAACAATGACCTGCTAGCTGTACATTATCCCACTTACTACACGGCTACTTACTTAAGAAATCAATAATTTGATACAAAATTGGTCCGACATCAGAACTGCAGCCATAGCAACGGTCTGTTATAAAGAAATAACAGACCGTAGAAAGCCGTGATTGACCAATCAGAATCGAGTATTCAACAAAATGTAATAAAGACTATTAAGAGCTTTTTGGGATGCATTTTATGTCCAAAATGTGTCCGCACTAGGCACAGAAGGTGACGTGTACAACTTTAAGGACTTGTCTTGGTTTTGAACACTTTCAGTACATAAGTACATTTTACGTTTGGTATCTCTCCCATGACTACCTTCACGATGGTAACCCTAGAGTTGTGAAAACCTGCAAAAAAAAAAATATTTTATTAAAACCTTTATTTAACCAGGTACGTTTTGCAAATCGCGGGTTACCACCTAGACATAACCACGACATTTGGCTCTCGGTCAGAACTCTGACTACGCTGTTCTAAATTATCTTCAGTTAAGGCCCCTCTGTTGTAGACCTATGCATCTGTTTTGAGTCAGTTTCATGATGTTTGACCAGACGCTTGTAAACTTTCAAAACACAAACAAATGACTGAATTCGCATGTTTAAATGTTCTGATTATTTCAAAATTCAATGATCTGCAAGTGGTTACAGGGGAAACAGAATCCAGGATGCTCCCTGCATTATGTTCCATGAATAAAGGATAAATTCCTTGTTTTCTAGTCAGTCTCAAAACAGCACTCACAAGCCCATATGGACATTCAAACAGCTTGGCCGCTATATTCATTCCTCCTCTCCAGTGAAGAGATTGCCTCCTAAATGTGATTCCAATATAAAAGATGGGCGACCAAATCTAGTCCTTGTTCTGTGTAAAAATACACCCCTTAGTTCAGCCAAAGCTAATGAGTCTTCAGCAGACGGAGTCAGACAAATCAAGATGTTATCTCCCAAAGATAGCCTTTTAGTAGAACATTTTCAGTTTTCTATGTTACTATTCCTCAGCTCAGCAAGGAAACAGCACTGTCTATGAGAACAGAGAGACTTTTGTACTACAAGGGATGTACGGTTGGAAGATATCCTCATTATCTGGCTGGATCTCTTCACAGCCATGAAGAGGAGGAAGAATTATAGCAACAGAGAAAAGCGCTTTCAATCTAAATATACACATGTGAGTATGCATCAAGATGGACTTGAGTGTGAATGTATCCTTTAAGTCCTGGAGCTGCCATGCAGTGTTTTCTTATTGCTTTTATACATGATGTCTTTTATATCTACAGATTACAGTACCAAACGCATTATAGGGCATACATCCAGGTTATTTTTAGCCAACCTGACATGTGAAGCCAGGTTTCAGGCTGTGGTTTTCTTCAAGGTATCTCAACACAGTCTCAAGGCAGTTTGTGAAATAGTCAGGAAATTTAATCTATTTGATTTGTGTACATGGACACCAATTTCACTTGTTTTTCTCGTGATGCTCGTCATGAGTTTCAACAACGTATTTTTGTGCAGTTATCCTACGAATTTCTAGCAACAAGTGATGCACGTGTCAATTTCCACTCCAGTCTTTTCAAAATTAAACTGCTTCGATAGGATTAGGAAAATATCAACTTTGTTAAGCTTAGGCAACAAAACTACTTAGTTAGGTTTAGGAAAATATTGTGGTTTGGGTTGAAATAACTCTGGAAGTGCTGTAACTTAATTACAGACAAATAAATAAATGTTGACTTCTGGTTTCACACGGGACACAAACGGCGCTCTCCAGGGCGAAAGTCTGGAGTTTTTTTAATCCACTATCTGCCCCGACCTCCTCCCTACACAGCGTTTTTTTTCGCTCTTTATACTTTCTGGTTCACAATTACGTGGATTACATAAGAATTGATTTCATGCTGACCATCACAAAACAAATTATGATAATAATAAAAATAAATCTATGTACACAAATCAATACATACACCGATACTGCTGTGCGACTGGACCGGGTATCCTTAATGAACAACATCTTTTTTAAATTGTAGATTTTTGAAAACACTCTTTCAAACAGAGCTTCCTGTCACCTCTTTGAGCTTAAAGGTTATTATAGTTATTAGTATTATATTCCATTTCTGCCAATAAATCCCCCTTAATGTTAAACACTGTTCCTCTAATAAGGAACTCTTGAACTGAGTTTTGCAGAAACACTGATTTGTTTTTCCTTTGTTATATTCTTATTAACTGTTGACTTGTGAAAGTCATATTCTTTAAAGATGCCTTTGTGCCCTTATATGAGCACACAGTGTTTCTTATTCAGAAGTCCTTGAAGATCTGTGTTGATTTTGAAGGACCTCAAAGATTTTCAGAACACGTTGCACTTGCGAAGGACAAGCTCTCTTAGCAATTTGTGAATTTTATAATAGGGTCGGGTACATCTAACCTACACTACATCTGAATGTCAGTGCACTGATTAGATTACCTTAAACTTTCACAAAGGTTTGAACCCTCGTTCTAGCCTCGACTGTGAATGTTAAGACCGGAAAAAGTTATTATTTTTTAGTTCAGATCGTCATTACAGAGCAGAGACACGCAAGAGTGGCTACAGTACAACAGACGGACGGACACAACTAGATACATACGGTACGCTACAACACCAAAGACATCCTGCATTTTGGAGCCCAGTAGACAGCTATATTAACAAGAAACGTTACCAGCGGAGGGCAGAGGAAAGCCTCAGTGCTGGCAGAAGACGGATTTAGAGAGAAGAAAGAGAGGGAGTGGGTGAGGGAGGAGTGCTCCTGTTAGGATGTGTAAGCATTGCTGTGGGGCACCAGTCTGTGTGTGTACCCTGCAGATGCCCTGTGCTGTCTAATCTTATCTATTTGCCCGCTCTACTTCCTTACTTACAGTACGTGAGACTATTCTCACTGCTGGCCTGATAGCTGCTGCTTGCTTAAAAACAGAAACCTCTGCTTTCTCTCCCTGATGCCTTCAATACCTTCTATTCTTTAAATGACTCCTCTGTGACCTTCACCTGATTATGATCATAATGTATTATGATCATAATCAGGTCCTTCTCCACAGATAATTCAGAGGTCAGTGACCCCAAACAGATTCAGTGTCTTGCACAAGGAATCTTCAACATGAGTGGATACCTGCCGAATGCTAAAACATGAACCAGCGTCCCTTATTAAAATGCGGTGTCACTATTTTATAATAGGCAACCACACGTTTGAGCATAGGGACTAACATTAACCCAGATCCCTCCCACCTTTGCACAGGCACCTACCTTCCAGTAGGAGCTGCTAATGCTAATCCCACACCGCCTTGCCACTCACAAACACTGTCACGGTTGTAATAGCTGAGGGCACCTGGCCAAGCCAGAGGCTCCGCACTGAAGGATTAAACACATGTCTCTGCGGGTATGCGATTTTTTCCTTTGTAACCTGAGCACCCCATGAATAACTTTTTTTCCCCCCTTTCAATAAAGAAAGCACACCACCCGCTTCCCCGGGGGCTGCAATGTGTTATTTACAATGCTTATGCAAATGTACATAAATGATTTGGTCCGACCCAATTGATTGCTAAGCCAGCCTGTGTTTGTGACAAATCCCACAGTGCTATTCTTGTGACTTGATAAAGCAAATGTGTCACGTGGTGAGGAAAGTAAGCGTTGAATCAGCAATCCAATTCTCTCCCATTGAGCAAGAAATATGTACAACACATGGTTCTTTCAGGGAGAACGATTGTGTTCAGTCCCACTCTTTAGAAACAATCAGATGTCCTTAAGCGAAGATAAAGAAGCTCGGCCACACAATCGTGAAATAACGAAGGAAAATCTATCTCAACACTTTGATTATTTTCTTATAATGTATCTTGAGAAGGGAAAGTATGTGTGGTTTAGTTCTATTAGACTTACAAATGTCCTTCAACTTAGTCAAGGTTTAAAGCCTGTTTCTCCCAAAACAAGGAACCTTTTGGGGAGCTCATTGTGTTTTGACCGCAGGGACCAGGGTCTAAATTAAGTTCCAGGGCCTTTTTACCCCCCAAAAAGGCCCTGGTCTGACTGATTTGACACGTTGACGCGTGACATCTCCTCTTTTCACCCTCCTTGCATAAAACAAGGAAGTACTCTAGTATCGCTTTAGGTCCATTTTAGGATAAGGGGAGAGCAGTTACCTTTGTCTGATCAAATTAAAAGTAAAGTTAAACTTTGCTGTCGACATTTTTCTTTTGAAAAGAACGGAAGGATAGAGGCTGGTTGATACCGTCGAGAGACCCTGCAAGGTTTGGTTTCTTGAGTAGAGGTTTAACCAAAGCTGTTTGAAAGCTGGTGGGGACAGTGCCAGATGTAAGTGATAAACACTATTCAGCATTGTAGGTCCCAAAGAGCCAGAGATCTTTAAAAAGTTTAGCTGGTAGGGAGTCAAAAAAGCCGGTGGTTGGTTTAGAAGCTGGCAGAAGAGAAGAGAGATAATCTCAAGTCTCTGTTCTTACAAATTGTGAGACCATCTGGGATTCAACAATACTGCACTAATGATTTTGCAGAAGTATCTGGAGATGTCATATCTAATCTCATCTAGGGGTCTATTTTTTTTGCAGAAATCTAAAAACTCTATGAGCTGTAAGGGAGGAGCAGCTAACAGATGGCTGCTTTTGAGTAAGTTTGGCTACAGTGTCAAAAAGAAATCTAGGATTGTGTTTATTCTTACCGATTAAGCGAGAGAAATACAGTATGCTGCTTTAGCTGCAGACAGAACACGCTTGTAATTCAACACAAACTTTTGCCATGAGAGGTAGTAAACTTAACGCCATTGGTGTTCCACTCTCCTGCAGCCTTGTTTAAAATCATGGTGCAGACATTTTTGACCATTTTGTTGTGGTAGAAAAAGGTGCGATTGAATCGAGGAGACTCAGAAGGACAGTTTTTACTGTAAGTCACTGGGACAATTTTAAACGGGGCCTTTCGCTGCAGTGAAAGGATCAAAGATAATTGCTCACCCAGTACAGTTAAAGTTGACGCACAAACGGGGTGAGTGATAAGTACATTAAGGCCAGGCTAGTGTCACTTTAAATTTAATAAGAAAGTGACCACAGATGTGATAGGAGAGACAGTCAGAGCAGAAACCAATATCCCACGTGATAGAATCAAGTCGAGGGTGTTACCTCTGCAGTGAGAAGGTTCATACACAAACCGAATGACACCAAAAGAATCAAGAAGTGCCAGAAAAGCTTTGGGCTTATTCAGGTCAATATTAGATTCGCATAGCCAGACCTATCTCTACAGAGCTGTGTCAGCGCTAAAGAAAGGTCTGGCTCCACACATTATCATCCTGCTCTAGGGGAAAAACCGCTCCGGCTTGTTTGTATTTTTTTTTTAAACGAATCACAGTCTTCTTGGGCGGTGCTAAGCACAGGATGATGACAATTCCCTAGCAAACGAGATAGTGGAAGAGGAGGAGAATACTGGCTGAAATAGGCAGCAAATGGCAGTCTACATGAAGTGAATCAGACTAGGTGAACACCAATAATTAAAATCTTATCAGAATGAGTAAGGTCTTAGATAAATTCTCCAAATTCTTTTAAAAGCTGAATAAGGGCCATGTGGTCTACCTCAAGGTGGACGGATCGGAGTGTGTTGCCCTGGACAAAGCTGATTACAGTTACCCCCTTTACAGCTTGTATTAAAATGCATTTTGAGTGATTTGATTGCAATCAGATAGCGCTTGACCACATGGAAGTGCAGGTGTAAACGCACCCAAAACGCACCGAGGACAGATTGTAATCCGATTGGCCAAACCACCTCCGGACGTGGTCAGGGACGCATTGTGACCACATTGAACACAGATAAATACAACTGCATTTTCAACATACAACAATTACGTGGGCGAATATACGTAGCTGGACAGAGCGATTGGATTTCAATGTGGACACTGGAGACAATTTTTCCTCATTTGCTTTGGCTCAATTCTCAAACGAGAATTATTTTTTTCAAAATAATGAGCTCAAATCTCCGTTTTGCACATTGCATGTGTTTTGGCACGTGTGCAAAAGAGTAAATACAAGTTGCACAATAACTACTTGCACATCTTGCTGATCAAAACTGATGAGTTGATTCTCAGTGAAACCGTCACAACATCTAAACATTCTTTCATCGTTTGGGCCATCACATGCAAAATGATCCATTCAATTATCAAAATCTGTCAGACTACATGTATACTCCATAAATATCTGTGGCATGGTGTTTTGTACTGTGAGGAGGTACAAATTGTTTTTTACTGAACTATCGCAGGTTTTTTCATTGTTGCATTGTTTTTTTAGTTTTTTGGCATGGATGTCATTTTGTGGGACATTTTCTGTTCACTGTATATGACTTTACCTGAAAGCTCAAAGGGGAATTTTCTGTTTATAATACATGATGTAACACATTGCTATACAAATACATTTACTGTAAAAACAAATGTACATATCCTGTTTCTGTGTACACAGTATTGTAGCCTACAGTATTGACTTTTCCCAGTAAACATTTACCTGCTGTTGAAAAGGGAATTTAAACATCTCAGTGATACACAACAGCATTCAGCTGGACAGTCTGGTATAGTACAGTAAGTATCAACAAAACAGAGATTTGTATATTAGAAATATATAATATATTATTAAGGTTGACTGCCATGGTGAAAAAGCATCTCAACATTTTGAACAGTATGGCTCACATGACAATTTTTTAATTTTTGGCCAACTTACTGACACAATAACTAGGTTTAGAAGCATGAATGAAGTGTTTTGGGTGAGTTACTACCTCTTGCAGACATGCAATAGAGTTGTGATGTCCCATCAAACAGTTGTGACAATTGCACTTACAGTTTAGAGAAAGTTAAGACGGTTTCAAAAAATGAGCTAAAGCGATTGAGTAAAACTGTAATACCAGGTGTGAAAGTAATCATATCTAGATACAATCTGGATAGAAGATGCAGTTTAATTCAAGGTGTAAAGAAGGTCATACCACACTTCAGTAGGACCATGTCTGTCTTGATCAAAGACCAGGCTATGTCAGGACATAAAGATTTGAGGGAAATCAGTAATATCCTCTAATGATTATTTAAAAGCCGTGTGTGCTTAGTTTTGAAGATTTTGAGTAAAGAACACGCCTGAAATAGATACCTGGCCACGAGAGCTAAATTCTTGGACAGAGGATGTCTGATGAGCATTTGGCATTGTGCCCAGTCTGGAGTCATTCTGTCTGTGTGATTAGTTCATGGCGCTGGGCCAACACTAAAGGTGTGAAACAGAAACTTCAAGTAACACAGAGCAAACTGAGTAGATGTGAACTACAGCTTCTTTTTAAAGAATATACAGTTATAGAAAAAAAAATCCTACTTTTACCAATTACTTTAAGAGGGTAGATGAAGTTGACAGAATGCCAGAGCTAGTGAAGCAAACCAGAACATATAAGACCACGATGAGTAATTTTTCTTGTGTGTGCCAGCGCAATGGAGCGAAATAAACTGCCTGATGTAATTACAGAGGTGCCAAATCTGGTCTTGAAGGCAAACTGCTCAATAACGTTTCTAAATAAAGTGATACATATTTTACTTCACAGTATGTGACATCATTTTATATTTAATTTATCTTGTTGATTTTAATAAAAAAGGTTTACTGTCTCACAGCACAAATTGACCTTTCAGTATCTGCAGAGGTTCGTGTTGCTGATCAATACCAGTTTCTCTGTAATTGTTTTTCTCAGTGCTGCGATTTCCTGCTTTGAAAACACACCTTTCACTCTCTGCTTTCTGCTTTCGAACAAACACGCACTTTACGATTCTCAAACAAAGAAGACTTGGCTAAAAACAAGGGAATGGTGTCACAACACATTATTTTTTGTAGTCTATTATGGTATATTATTCTTTGAAGCTCCCCAGTAATTAGCCATCATTCTCACTGCTTTTGTGAAAATGTGACTCCTAAAATTCGTGTCTATTGTTTTAGTCAGGACTATTTGGGGCCATAGTTAGCAGCGCCAGACACCTGTCAGTGGTGTTGCAATCCTCCGCTATCCGCTCAGCTCAGACGCTGCCGACTGTCATGTGGAGTGTAAATAAGAACAGCAGTCAATAAGCTGCTGGTAGGAAAAACTCACACTCACACACACTTGGATACATAAAATGACCAAGATGCAACTGGGAGCCTTAACTTCAAAGCGGAGTTTACAATTGCAGATTGAAGGAGCCCAGTGGGTGTTCTCCACGTCCTATTAAACAAACCTGGCAGCCAGCACAGTAAACAAAGTGTGAAAGCAATGCTAAAAATGTATCCAATGGACTATTCTAGCTGAAATTATGTGAAAATTGTTGCACCAGTTACATCAGTTATTTGATGTGTAATACAATTGTGAGTGTGAGCTTTTTATTATTGTTTTGGCTTCAACTGTTGGACCTTTTTCAGGGAGTGTGTGGGAGACTAGTGCTACCAGTAAACTGCAGAACTGTAAAGTCATAAAATGTGAAACACAATGTGACATAACACAATGCATCCATCTTCAATAACTTTGTTCACCAACATACATATACAAATTTAAGGGCATGTGGAAAAGCACAAATACATGCACTGATTAAACATTATACAGCTAATGTTTGTATCCGTGCAAGGAGTATGCTACATACTGTAATGTGTTTACACTTCCTTTCAACATCCACTTCAAACACCACAATTGTATCTATTAGTTTTGGTTCTTAGTCTAATTGACAGAATGATAGAAAGGTTGCAGATTCACGCTCAGAAAAAACCCAACGCCCAGACTCTTTTCTTGTGATACAGTATAGCAGAGTCGCAAAACACCCAGCTGTAATAAAACGTCATGAGAATATTTAGAATGATGGACTTGCAAGTTTGTGGTCATAAAAAAAAAGCATCCTGTGCTACAAGCACTCTTAATACGTGTGCAGATAAACTGTCTGAAGCAGCAGCTACAGGAAATAACTAATGCCCTTTTATAGACTTTATTTTTCAAACTATCAATACAGGGGAGCTGTGCATGATAGTTTTGGAAAGTACACTTTGGGTAGATGATAAAAACTAGAAGATAAAGTGCAGGAAATACAACATGTGTTAATGCTTTTGTGGCTGTGACAGGAACATTTGGATTTTTTTAGAAATTATGTTTGCCGTCTTACTCTGTTAGATTAAAAGATTTATCAACTTTATTAGTGTGTGTAGTACAGATAGATATAGACATCCAAGGCATGTCTACCCAAGCTTAGCTACTAGGAGCAGGGTAAATTGTTAAAGTCAACACATTATATTGACTCTGGGATAGACTTACTGTAGAAAGCAAGATGTATAATAAACCACTATGACTTGATAATTCAGCAAAATCAGAAGCTGCAGAACAAATAAGTGGACCTTAATTTGAGGAATAGATTAAACTAGGACTACATTCCAAATCACTCTTTTTACTTTTACAGAGTACGTACTGCTGCACACAGGACATACTACTTGGTCAAAACATTGCGCCTTGAACTTTGACCCCCTTGCTCATATATCCACTGTGTGGAGGATTGTGGGTCAGAATGGCCAGAAAAGCAACTGTAGGGCTGGGCGATATGGCCAAAATCTTCTATCAGGGTATAGGTAATTTCATACCTCGATAACGATATCCATCATGATAGTATCAGTAGACATTTTTATATTATTTTGGCGATACATATCATCATATTGCCCAGCCCTAGCATGCTGGCTTGTGTACTGCAAAATACAACCAGATGTTGTAGGACATCCTTGCAATTTTACCATACTGCATTTGACATACTAAATCTTGTTCTGGCCTTGTAAATAGTATGGTAGTATGGGTATTACGCACAGTGAATGCAAATGCTGCAAATGTCCGCAATGCCCGCTAACAAGCTTCCTACCTCCAGTAATAACCAAGAATCACTGCACGGAGCACATTATTAGCCAGCTCCATTATCATGTGGGGTTATGGGATATGTTACAAAAAGTTTGGGACTGGTTCATCCAGGGTGTGAAAGCTAGTCCCTCATGCTACTATATCAGAGTTTAGGTGATCATTAGTGTCCTGCTCAGCATTGGACATGGGGAAGCTCACTACAGCAGCCTCAGCCAAAACTTTACCTGAGATAAAATTACATTAGTCACAACTGGCTCAGGGAATGTGAAAAGGAGAGGGTCCACACATGGTTATACTTAATCTAAGGTTAACTCGTGTGAACAATGGAATGAGTAGCACAGCAATGTAAGCAGTGGATGTGTGGTGTGTGTGCGCTGTGGTGTGGTGTGTTGAAGGTGCAAAACCAAAAGACAGGGATGCAGAGTGGATGCCAGCTGTAGGATGGGAGACACATACAGAACACATTGACCAGTTTTGAAAGCCTGGAAAGCCCAGATGAGCTTAATCAAAGCCAGCAGCCCTCCCTTGTTTAAGAACAAAGTTCCACCTTGACATCTGGAACACAAAACATACGGAAACAAAGTCAAATAAAATACAATAAGATTGTATTAAGAGAAAGAAACACCATTTCCCCAATTTTAGGTTTACCAAGTGTCCCAATTACACTGGAATGGCATCATACAAACACACTCTCATATAAACAGTAACCTAAAGCTCCAACCACCACCACCCTCCATCTTACCAGATCCAACCTGCCATCCAGCAGCCTTGGATCCAGCAGAGCAATTTAAGGATGAGAAATGCTACAAAGAGAAGCTGGTGAATAGGAAAGTAAATTAAGTCACATGACAACTGGTGCTTATGAGTGCATGGGGTGAGACAGTTTTTGGTGATTGGTATCCAAAAGTGTAAAACAGAAACCACCTCTGCATGCAGATCTGGCTTTTGCTGAAACATAGGAAAACAACAGTGAGGAGTAAGGTCATGGAGGAAATGTGATTCAACTGCTGGCCCAAAGTACACATCAAAATGTTCATCTCAAAATGAGCACCAGAGCTCATCGCAAGTGCCTAACACAAGGCCAGCAGCCAGACAGAGCAAACACAATATGCTCCGCTTTCACAAAACTTTCCAACTTCCAAATAAACAAAAGTTGGAATTGCCAAGTAAGTGCCAACCGAAGTAGCAAACCCGAAGTTTCCTCTGAAACATAGGCTCAATAGCCAACCAAATCATACATACAAGGGAAGAAACCAAGCTGCATCAACAAAACTCACACAAACAGAATCAAACCAAGCATGAGCTGTATCACAACCAAAGGACAATACAGGCAACTAGTGATGGCGAGCTGAAGCTTCATGAAGCATTGAAGCTTTCCAGCAAATTGGTTCGGAAAAGGGTTCATTTCTCGAGGCTTCTTGTGCACGAAACCACCTGGTGGTCAAAGAGTGTAAAACAGGCAGATATGATCTTAACCATGTGATCTGTGATATACTGTATTTTGTGCCAGTAAAGGCTGTTGGGAATGACTATAAACAATTAAAAAAATATATATTGCCATGTAATCCCGTTATATTTATATAATATATAATATAATGTACATTTTCTAGTAAGTATATTATGAGTATATAACATACATGTATAATAAACTGTAATTGTTTTGTGAGTAATGCATCTTATGTGTGTAAACCAATTCTTTGGTCAATAATTGAGTTGTAGTGTAGTGTAATATAATATAATAATGGCAGGAGGGTTAATATTAGTATTCTGTGTCACTTCTGGAGAGTGGCATTGGTTCAACCAGTGAAGATCTGAACCACTTCCTGAACCAGTCAGCGTTATGGCCGGGCAGCGAGGCTTCGGACGTCATCAATGACGTCATTGGTCTAAAACGATACAAGCCTCGACACGCGCATCGCGGAAAACTTCCTGGATTACTCGACACACGCTCCGAAGCCTGGGCACAGCACGTCACATCACTACAGGCAACTGAAAGCAATTTAATTGCAAAAACTTACATTCACAAGGCAGGCAAGAGGCAGTCCAAACAAATCCAATGGGCCAGGTGGGAAATTAACCAAAAGATCAAGTAGAGGTTCAGAACCAGCAGGTTATACATTTCAGCTAACATATTAAGCAAAGGCATGAGGCACATGGCAGCTTAGACAAAATGACACTGACTGAAGAGACTGGTTTAAGTACTGCAGGGCTGATGAGGAAATGAGATGCAGGTGGGAAGGTGGGCTGGGAAGCTCGGGGTGGGGGATGAAAGTCTGAGGGCATCTGGTGGACAGGTAAAGAATAACGCTGAAGAGGAAATGTGTCTGAAGAGAGCGACAAAGAGGCAAAATGAGCAGGAATATACACAACTGATCACAACTGATTCCATTGTAACAATTATAAACCGCTTGTCCCGTCCTAAGCTACTTTGCCATGGGGATAAGATCTTTGAGAGGCTGCATGCAGTAACTGGGCACAGCCGGTCCTTAAACTGATGGATCACAGTGCTTAAACTTATTCACACCCCTATTATAGAGGCAATGATTTACAAATTTGGAGTGAGATAAATTAATTTGTGTGCACACTAAGCTCTATAACTGTTAAAATGCCCTTTTGTTATTTTCACATACACAACCAGTATAAAAAAAGCCACTTGAGATATTAGTAGAACACTAAAAGCTGTTTATGCTACATGAAGAGAGTCTTTCCTACATATTCATGTGACACTTTTATATTATTAAACAGATGAATTAAGAGCAGCATCTGAATCATTAAGCAGGTTAAATAGTGCTGTAGCCAACCAGCCGACCTCTGAATTGTGAGCAGTTGACCTGTCCTGGATATAATCCTTAAATAGCCTGACCTCACTTTCTACCCACAATCCCTCAGTCTCACATCCAACCGCATCCTCTTATTCCCAGGTGACCCCGGCACTGATCTATGAAAGCAGGAGGCATTATCTGGCCATCCTGGATTTCCACAGTAGTGACAAGGCTTTTCTCTGCAGACCCCGGCTTCAACTGCCCAACAAAAAAAAAGATAAGAAGCACAAGCGGGGGTTTTGTCTTATACCCGGTGACTACGTGTCCTCCATGTCGGGTCTGGCTGCTTTCTTTCTTTCATCAGATAAAGTGAGGGATTTCATTCCGGGAGGAAATAGCCAACGCTTGCACAATATCTGACACAAACATTCACAAAATATTATAGAGATTGAAGAGATTTGTAAACATGGCCATTATTAACTGTATTACTAGCAGTATGAATATATGGGTGTAGTTAGATTACAGCCATAAAATGATGGGGTAATTATTTTGTAATAATGGGGCACTTATAAAATAATTAGAAAGTACCACAATTTAGTTAGGGGGCAGCAAAATAGGCATGACTTTACCCAGTAATTATAAACATCTCCTAATTAAAAATAGTTTAACCATAATTGCTTCCATCAAGGAGGTCATGTTTACGGTTCAGTTTTTTGTTTTTCAGCAGGAATACGGAAAAACTACTGGACCGATTTTCATGAAACTTGGTGCAACCCATTACATTTTGGAGCAGATCCGAATCACAAATTATTTTCACTTTCATTAACATTGCAGGATAGGGCATGGCCTTAGCAGATGTCTGCGCTCTCCAAGTTACTTTATAATTCCCCCATGAAAACACAAATCGTTCTTGTCTTGTAACCCAATAAATACATTATTGTACAAATTATTTAGGTAGAAGATACTTACAGCATTATTTTTGTGCTGTAATCTCTGCTTCATACACAGCAACTGCTTTGTAAGTGCAATCAAATCTCCCATAACATTTTGAATGGTCTGTGAGCTGGCGTCAGGCAGAGAAAAACTAATAGGCCTGTTCCTTGTTGCTGTTGAGTGCTAATCTCATCCAATCATGCAGCAGCGATGCAGTCATCAGTTTATTACACTTTTCAATAAACCGCACTGTTAATCTTACAATAAGCCCCATTTCATTAAACAATTTGGTTGCGATGAATCACTTAAATTTGCTTGTTAAACGTCCACAGACACAGTTCCATATTAACCACACGAACCGCATGTCCATGCAAGAGAATAGAAACACACCACATATGACAGCAGCTTCATCACTCCTCTACAATACACGATATATCCCATTAGTGTGGTTTTGCTCTACTTTCTCCATGTTCCCTTTGCGTTCTTGGGCACTGTTTGAAATGCTCTGGTGTAAAATGTGTTTTTAATGTGCAAAAGTCACATTTAGAAACCTGTTTCAGAGAGCAATGATTGTAATTGAAACCAACTGAAAGTGCCTTCTAATAATGGATTCATGAATCAAATTTGTGTGAATAATATGTGACGGTAATTTGCTTTTCTAAATTGAATTTTGTGAGTCATTCACACCTGATTTTTCTCATATTGTTTGTGTAAGATAATAAGGATATGCAGGTCTAATGGTGGGGTATTTAGTTTCGCTAACCCTCTCCAGCTCTTGCGACATTAAAATCTTTTCCTAATTCCCAGTATCAGCCTATGCAAAGGGGAAGCAAAACCTCAAGCTGATACCACTCGGTCAATACTGTCAAAGTGTTTGATTCTAGCCTGCGATAGCCTTCGTCCTAATTAGTTTTCTATCTGCCACAGCCCCTCTTAGATGCCAGGTCAAAACCATTGATGCTGGCAAAGTCAATAACTATCTATTTTAGTTCTTGTGAAATAGCTTCCTTTTGTCGCTGTATGAGTGAAGAGGCAACTCATCACAGTTGTGAAGCTGCTTTCTCCAGGCTGGCTGTGTAGGTGGTAGCTGTGGCTATGACTTTTACTGTGCTGAAAATAAACATGCTCATTCAGAGTAGCAATTACAGTGTCATTATCTTGGTGTTGCAATTATGCCCCCTTTCTCTCTGCACTCTCCATCACAAACACCCTTCTTATGTAAAGGTGCATCCAGTTTGGTTTGGCACCCTTCTGAGATGGGGCATTAAATAGTTAACATAAAAGAAAATGGAAAGTTGGTAGTAATTCATAAGAAATATTCTTTAGGTTTTGTTTCCTTTCTATATGAAGCATAAAAAGGCACTTTTTGCTCTTAGTGGTAAACATAGATAAGAAGTGGACATAGTCACCGTGACTATTAACTTTCCTGAACTGAATACGTACTGTTAAAGGGTTAAAGTTGTAAGACGAAAACACGGACAACTCCCAGACCGGACAACGCCGTGGTAACGACCTGTCAATCACAAGGTAGCCACACCCTAAAGCATACCCTGCTTTATGGTCTATTTTACACTAAATAGGACCATAATTTACTAAATGAACATCAAGACTTGAAACTAGCGATTGAGTCCATAAACTCATGTTTACAATGTTTACTGAGGTAATAAATCAAGAGAGAAGTAGGGTCATTTTCTCATTGACTTCTATACAATCAGACTTCTTTTTGCAACCAGAGGAGTCGCCCCCTGTTGGCTATTAGAAAGAATGCAAGTTTAAGGCACTTTTTGGATCTGGAGGTTGCCCATTGGTGGTAAACTAATATCGCCATCAAACAACTACAGTAGCGGAAGCAGTTTGAAAGAAAGTGTTTGTAACAATGATTATGAATCAAATCTATCTTTTCAGACAACGTGCACGTGATTCATTTCTCTACATTTAAACAGAAAAAGAAGAAGACACTGTCACATCAGGATGCTGAACCTCCCGACTTCACTCAATAAAAAAGTGCAACAGGGACCACTCAGTTATTTATTTGACTGACACATGCAATAACTGTGTCACTGAAAATCGCATTCAGAGTGCAAATTTGAACACTGACAAAGGACTTTTCACTGTGGAGATGGTGAGGAGAGAGCAAATGAAATATTGGAGACCATCCAGGAAGCCTCAAGAGCAGTCACATTGAGAGAAAGGAAGACGGACATAAAGGGCTAAATGCATCATCCACAAAGACAAAAGCCCATGGGGCACAAACTCCACCCTATGCATCCATGTTATTGATACAGTAAGACATAAAGGTTATTGTAGTGGTGATTTCAGCCATTACCTACTCAAATCAAGCCATAAGGGTAAAAATGGTAGGGAGCATCCATCCACTGGAAGGAGAGGAGAGGGAGGCTGGTAACAAGCCTCCATCGACCTCATTAGGTCGTAGCGAAGCTCCAACCTAACAACCGGTCTTGTCTCTGGTGAGGCCGCGTACTTCACGCACACACCTGCACACACACACCACTGGCTGCTTTTCCATTAAAGAAGAAACAGACACACGTGTAGGAACGAATGCAGATGCGCGCACACACAAACATCCACACACAGCGTGCCTGCTCAGGCTGACACACGTTGCCTACCCAACAGAGGATTGAAAGCCCCAGGTATATTAAGTACTACTGTAAGCCCCACTGTACCTGTCTGCAACAACTGTGTCGTTCATAAAATAGCTGGGGTAAATAAAACAGTTTTTTTCCTGTCTGATCCATGTCTGAGTTTACTGCACAGTCATCTCAGGCAGTTTATAATCCTGCATATCCTCACACTGACCTGGATGGTGCTCTTGGCCGTGCTGCGACCAGAGGTGCAGTGAAGCAGGCAGTTTCTCTGCACTAGCGATTAGCGGATCAATACCAAAAGTATGGATATTACCCATTATCATCACCCAGCCAAAGAAGAGATAATGCGTCACATGACCCGACTTCCCAGCCCCTCAGTCCCCACAATCAGTAGGGGATAATATTGCATAATTTGGTTGCTTTTCTTGTCCTTTAATAAAACTGTGGACAGCTGATATATTTGCAGCAAAGCAGTCTGCTTTAATTACATTCAAGGGGAGAGCAAGGGGAGTATGACCCAAACTAATTTCAGTGATTAGTGAGTTATTGTTAGTGGCAGACTGTAATGACAGCTGACGCCTCCGCACTTCCATGAAAGTACAAAAATTCTGCACATGCAAAAGCAGGGGCCTGCTACAGCACGCTACAAGCTAATGAGACTTGTGAAAATATGTTTTCTAAGTGAAAATGGGATTTGGAGGATAATGTTTGTATGTGTGAGATTTCATGCCCACAGTGTTACCCTTAACTTCTTACAGTAAAATCAGATTTTGAGCAGCTGCTTCCACCAGTTCTGCAAACAGAAAATCACCACGAACCGCAGTAGGATGAGATGCAACAAGTGAGTCGTCTTCAGAAAGGTCACATGGCCAGATGGACCAGTAGTGACAACAGAAACCGCAATGTTGTCTCGTGGTTGTCACTTTGACCAGGTATTTGAAAGAGATGAGGTATGTTGTTTTTTTCATTTGCTTTCAAGCTGTTCTTTGATCATTGAGAGGAAAACCTATCCACAATTTCTAAGGAAAGAAATATTCAATTGCTGATTTTGGAGAGGTTGATAGAATATAAAAGAATGTAATGACTCACTGCTCCCAGTAAAAATAGCCTGGTACTTTTCAAAAGTGGTGGTTTTTCAGGGTCTAGTATGTACAAGCTTTCTTTAAAATGTTCAAGTGATTGGCATTGAATGAGCCAGTAGTAATAATTAAAATAGAATAGAATGGGACTGGCCTTAAATCCCCTCTTTAGAGGGTTCCTAATACTGCTGGTACACCTCTTTCTGGGAAAAACAAGACAGGTATACTTCATTTTTATGTTTCCTGATTTTTTCTAGTACAAAACAGTATGTACAATAACTTTCTACACTCTATTGTACTGGGTCGTGTCTAGATAGTAACCCTTGATTTGTGAAACTATCGCAAGATGGTTGAGGTTAGGCATTGACCTCGAATTAAATAATTAAAGATGCTCTATAACAAAGATGATGCATTACAAGCTCTGCCAATGGCTTGAAATGGTATACACTTCCTGTCTCCTAAGTGGGCGTGGTCGTGGCGTGTCCGCCTCTCCCCCATCACCCCACCTGGTTTGGAAGTGTTGGGAGCATCGTGTGGATGGATGAAAGCACAGTGGGTTATATCATAATGTATTTATATTTTGTCACATTTAGCATTACGAAAATTTGTGAATGCGAAAGTTAGTTGCCAGATCTTGCGAGAGTGTGTTGCTGAGACAGAGAAAGGTCGCGAACAAAGTTCATTTTCTACTGTCTGAAAAATGCCATTTTAGTGTCCGAATGTTTGGAAGATACATACAGTATGTGGCTTGTGAAAAATGGGTCCAATATTTACTTTGGCGACTAGGGGGCGAAAGAATCAGTCATAATCTTTGCTCACGTTCACTTCTCTCATTGGAGTTAATAGACCAACTAGTCTCCTAAAGGGACGGGACAACGTTGAAACCCACTTAACACAGATACAGGAAGATGACTCTAAGTACACCATCTCCTTTCTGAACTGACTCTGGGATAGGGTTAGGATAGGTCGTCGGGCAGCGAGTCTTGCAAGAGTTTTCGCACGTTTTCACAAATTTAGGGTTACCATCTAGACACGATCATTGTACTGTACTTCACAGTATGCTAATATTGTGGGCACAGCATTATAATAACAGTCAAAATATGAGAAAAACAGAAATGACTAATCACCCTGTCAAGTATTACTCGCTTGTTTAATCTATTGAAAACCTTGCAGCCGATAATTTCCAAGCCGTGGTGTCTGTAGGCTTTGCTATTTTCAGAGATTAGCAGTTGCTAGAAAAGTATTTGATTGAACTATAATTTATCAAAGCTAAGACCAAAAGGTCACGCAGACAGGAGGATCTATGCTTGCTTTGTTCACCAAACAAAAGACTCCCAGACTCTTGAGGAAAATGTCAAGGAAGCTGCCACTGAAAGGCTGTTTAGTACAACCCCAGCTTTCATTTGGCACTTGACACAAGAGGTTGAAAAAAAAATGGTTCAAAGTGACGCATGACTTTTGTCATGCCAAGCTGAAATCTGACACACCACCCCCACTTCACCTTTTAATTTTTGGCCTTTTAAAGGCTGCAATTCAGAGCCAAAAGAAGAGCATGTGAGCGAGTGGTGGAAATATATATTTTTCTATTCCACACCTTGAGGTTGTGTGTGTGTCAGGCACCATCTGCTGGAGTTGGAATGATCTGGAACTACTAATTTAAAGTCTACAGGGAAACACTCTGGTCAACGCATTCCCGTTTCAGGGTGCTCAGACCAAACACACTACACATCAAGATAATTGGGAAGAGATTTCATTTCTCCAAGGGCATTCTGTTCCGTCTTTCTGCCTTTGCTATTAATCCTCATTGCATCCCCCTCTCTTCTAATAGTCGCCCTGTCAATCGCTGCACATTGTCTGTCACCCCATTGGTCCAGATTGTCCACTGGAACATTCAAAGGATCCCCCCGTGGGCCTCATGGAAGTAGTTTATAAGCCATTTAGCTCTGATGTTTTATCAAGCTCTACAGGAGCCACAACCAGTTAGGACACTCTCTGTCCAGTGACATGTCTGTATGCGACGCACATGTGCATTCATGCACACGTACAGTATGTGGCCGCACGTACAAGAGGGTGCCTGATATCCTCCGACAACGCAGCCTAACTGTAGCTAAAGCACTTTCACACCTCTCGGGGGATATATTGTGTGTCTTGCTCCACAGCGGATCAGTGAGATAGAGAGTCATGGAAAGGTTTGCGGTTGTTTCTGCACAGTTCTGACTGCCTGTTGCTCATCATGCCTCAAAAGACCAACGGGCTGTTTTTCAAAATATGTAAATAATGTTTAAAAATATGTGCTTGGTTTGTGTGAGTTATTTTGGTCTGCTTTTAACAGCAAAGCAGTCCGTTAAGCAACTTTGTGCATTTGCATGTGCATGTATTCTAAATATAAAGATGCATTTGTGCAAATGTAATGGCACTGTCAAGGCACAGAATACAGTGCTGTGTGTGTACACCTCACCAGGTAGGCACCAGGGTCAGAAATAAAAATGTGTGACTCGCAATATTGGACAATTAGTGATAAAAATGAATATTCAGTGAAAACAGAGCCTAATCATTGCAACAAAATACCAGCCCCACATATTCATGCAGGGTTACACTTATTGCTCAAACATAATGCAGCACGTGCACACCATCTGGATCGATATATATATTATGGACACACCATTAACGCACAAACAGACCAACCTGCCGACATAACTTTCTCAGCATATAACTGTAACTAGGAGCATAACCAGATCCTGGTGGATCTCCTATTGGGTTTAGGGTCCTAATTGGCTCCTCCATCCTCTCCGTGATGGTGCTGGTCCCTGGAGTGTTGACGTATATTTGACATGCTGTGGAATGGGTTTCAGGAGAAGGGGAATGTAGGCCAGTCAGATACATTCACAGGGATCCAATACAATTGAATGATTTACTGGTCAAAACACAATGTGGCTGTTGAGCCACTGGAAGACTTACACTGGTGTTTTAGAGCTACATACGCTTCATGAAATATTACTGAGATATACATAAATCCACTGCTTGTTAGAGGAGTCTACTGTATGTTTACAATGTCTGTGATTTGGAGGCCATTTTGAGCTTCCAGCTAGGTTCTGCTGAAAAGGTAAACTATTTATATTTCAGCTCATTTATGTTTCAGACAGAACCACACGCAAAGGTCACTGAAGCTCTCTAGTCCATTCCTTAGCCTTTTTTTGTTTATTCTGGTCCAAACACTGTTCCCTCCAAGCTTTTTTTCCTCTTCTGCTTACACTGACACAACTATGGGAAACATCCACTGCTTTTTAAAGGGGAAATATAATGAAAAATGTTTTCAGTGCTTGTGTATATACATGTGGGTATCTGGCGTGCCTACCAACTCACAAACTGTAAAATAAGACGACCCAGTCAGTTTTTTGTGGGCTGTCTAGATCAGAAAACATGTGATTCAACAAGCCATTCAGATTCTGCTCCCCTTCCTATGTCACAAGCAGGCTCATTAGAATATACCGCCCACTGCTTGAGAACTACCTTTGCAAAGGTGCATCATGTTTTTCTCGCAAGCAAATCAGAGAAGACTGGGCTTTTTCAAGAGGGGTTCTGACAGAGACAAGCGCTAAAATGGAGCGTTTCAGACAGAGGGTGAATACAGGAATATTCAGACAGACAGTATGAGAAAAATGAATTGTTTGTTTAACATTAAATCATGTAAACATGTTGTAGTAGAAACCCAAAATACAAGTATGAACCTGAAAATGAGCTGATATATCCCCCTGTGGACCTTGACATTTCTATGGTTTCACTTTTCTGAAAGAAACACAAATAATCATCTAAGTATAAAAGCATGCAAGGCACCAATTTATAATCATTAACTTGCATTAAGGCATGTAGGAATTCATTATTAAACATTTACTTTTCTTTAGGAGGCTATCTTTTTTTCCCAAATGTGTAATGCCCCACTGCCGCCTCTACAGAGAACAAAATGAAATTTAAAAACTGTTGTGACCTTGCCAAGAGTTTGTATATTGAGTAGTTTTTTGTCTTGTAAAACTGAAAGTATAATGCTTCAATTTGAAACAATTTGGTACTTTGATCTCATCAGTCAAGCACATATGGGATTTCTCTGGAGAATGGCTGTGGAGAGTGTCTGTCTAATAAATGAGGTTGTTATTTCACAGACTGGATCAAATTTGGGCACTAGAGCCCAGTAAACAAACAACATTTGTTTGGGTTTGTAATTGAATTTAATAAGCACAGGCTGCAGCACGGTGTTATTTTTGTTAATACATGTCATCTCTCTTGGGAGCAGTGTGCTGAATTTAAATGTCACTATTAACTGACCAGCTGCATCAAACACCTCAACTATTGTGCTAGTAATGATGTCCCTAATCCACTTAAAGACTGTGTACCACCTTGATGAAAATATCCTCATATAAGCAAATTTCTCACCATGTAAAGCAATAGCAGGGTCCTTATTAGTATTATCGTTTCCTGATATTAATTCAAGTAGTTCATGCTGAGATAAATATCTGCCTTTTAAATGGACAATTGTCTGGAAGCATCCAGGATATTTGATTCAATGCAGCTGTCTGTCTGTGTCAAACATCTGGATTTGACAAGTGCTGCATCAGGCAGCTCTGACAACGCTGTTTTCCTCACAACGAGGTGTGACAGATCAGAGACAGGGAGGTGTGGAATCCATATGGATGAAGAGAGACTGTCACTGGATGGACAGCAAATGGACACAACATCCAGTCTCAGCAGATATCCTGGTATTTAACTAAAGGTGCTTTCACTTGGGATTAGCTGCTCACTTTCCTCTCTAAGGAAAGAGATTGTTAATACTGCCCAAACCTGGCAGTGTCCTTTTCAGTGACAGCACCAATTTGTCGACGGAGCCATCCAAAGATCCACACCTGCTGACATACAGCGCATGCAGCTGCTGACAACATGTCAAAGCTGCTTTTTTTCAAATATATTTTTCCCCTGAGTTATCAGATATTATGGAGGGTTTGGTAATATTTATTTCCTCCCTTTTTTTCTCATTAAAGGTGACAACGGCTGGATATCAATATCAGCAAGATCACCATTCTCTGCCATATGTTATTTGGAAAATGGCAACTATAATTATAATGTTGCATAATGATCCCAAAAAAAACCAACAACACTAAAATACTATAAATCTGCAGTAAAGTTTGGAGGGGGTCAAATACATGCTATATATCTCAACAGGAAAAAAAAAACATCAGGCTATAATAAAACACAGTTATCAGATATTATGGAGGGTTTGGTAATATGTATTTTCTCCATCATTACTAACTCATTAAAGGTGACCACAGCTGGATATCAGTATCATCATGATCACCATTCTCTGCCATATGTTATTTGGAAAAATGGCAACTAAGCATGATGTTGCATAATGATCCCAAAAAAACACTAAAATACTATAAATCTGCAGTAAAGTTTGGAAGGGTCAAATACATTGCTATTTGTCTCAACAGAAAAAAAACACATCAGGCTATAATAAAACCCATAAATCATAAAAAAGGCTACTATAAACCCTGTGACAGTATCACAGCCCACACAGGTTTATCAGGAGGAGCTGCAGATAAAACCAGCCTCATGCACCTCATTCATATTGCCCTGCTGCTTGTTGTGAACTTGTTAAAGCTGCTCAGCAAAGGGTTGATAGGATACATGGACTGGTTGTGCAGCCAGAACAGCCAGCAGTCACCTGCACCTGCACGAAGCTCTAGCTGTCCCTGGAGAAAACCAGCACTAATTACAATCTGGAAGGCACAAACAGATCTGAAATCAGCTGCTCCGTGTGTTTGGAAGAGGACAGCTTGACACAGGCACACCGCCACATCTCCAGAATTAAACTACAGCTCACTTAGAGAGCACTTTTTTTTTTTTTCCTGGGCTGGATTAAGGCAAAGAGAGCAAATGTTTGCTTTCAGTTGTTTTACACAAAAAAGGCCAACCAGCCTGGATCAATACTGTCAACAACCCGACCTGCTATACAAATAAATCATCCCTATAATGCATAGCTGTGTGTGTGAGACGCATACTGTTCGTGTGCTCACAATCACAGATCCAAAGTGTTCGTTTTGGAAATGGACAAATAAAAAGATATAGTCTGGCAACCAGCAAATTCACCTTGAAAGTTAATATCTCAGGATATCACACCTAATGAATCACTTTGTATTCTGTCATTAGGGAGATGCTGTACCGGATCACTGAACCTCCTCTGGAGAGGAATGATTTTTACATTTATGGCATATAGGGGGAATAAACTATGTTGTGCTACACTGAGCAAAGCTATAGATCTTGTTTTTGTCAAGTTTGGCACATGACACACACACACACACACACAAAAAAAAAATGTCTTACCTTCACGCCATAAGTTTGACTGAATCTTTGTTTTTTTTACAGGCTGTTAAATCCAAGCGCATCCACAGTGAAAGCTCCTACTGGATCATTTGCTTTGCACATTGTTTACTCTTCATAATAACCGAGTCGGTGCAGCAGTGGCTCGGGTGCAAGGCATTTAGGACAGGATATCAGGGAAAAAAACTGCTCTGGTGAGAGCCCAAAAAATGCATATAAATAATAAAAAAAAAAGCTTTAAATCATTAACTGTTTCCCGGTTGTTTAGCAGGAAAGATTTTCTCCCGTTTCGGTCTTGTGAGAAGTGAAGCAGAGGTGGAAACTGTACGGTGTCCGTCTGGTGTCCAGGAGCTTTTACGCACGGAGTTACCTTCGCTGCTGACGGAGGCAGAGAGACGCGGCGACTGTAAAGAACTGTGGAGAAATCAAGGCGGGGTTACATCTGTTTAAACCCTGGCAGGAACCTATATTTCCTTTACTGTCACACGGACATGGAAGGAGACCTATCACCTTATGTTTTGCCTCACGTTTTCCTTCTTATGCTGCATGCGCTCCACTTTGCGCCAGGAGCCGCGCTTTTTTTTTTTAGGAAGCAATGTAGGAAAAAGGTACAAATGTAGGATGTAAAGTAGGCTATTTCATCCTGTGATGGCGGAGCGGACGAGATTTTTGCAAGAGAAATAGTTTGATAATAATAATTGAGCACACATTCATTTTTAGGGCTGCAGACTTTAGTGCATAAGTGCAAGACGTGGGGAATGGTGATGGAGTGGGAAATTAAAGAAATGGGTGGACTGTAAAGCTGCTCTCTCTCTCTCTCTCTCTCTCTCTCTCTCTCTCTCTCTCTCTCTCTAAGAACTAACTAGAGACCATCTTGCCATGCGTGACGCCAAATCGGGCCAGGGGCGTGTGTGCGTGTGTGTGTGTTTGTGTGTGTAGGGGGGTCAATGGTCCCCATTTCCCCCTCTTGATCGGACCACGCCCATCTTTGACCTCGACTTTCAATTTGATCTCAACAACACACCTGTAAAGTTTTGAGACTGCATCTTACACGGTTGTGACAATATATCGTGGTGACAAAATCTGTCCGCAGATAGACAGAAATGAAGTTTATGCGTAAATTCATTCAGGAAGACTAGGGGTGCAATCTCATTCATTCTCATTCATTCTGGGTCTCTCTCTCATGGGCTATTACTATGTCTGATTATGGGCATCTCTCTTTTTGGTGACCAATCAGATCTTGTCATATCTCCCTAAACCAATCACATCGTTGCTGTCAAAAGTTTAAAACTGTTCTCATTTATGCTGCTTTCAGTGTCAGTATCGGCACAAACTGATGCGACCCTCCACCACCCCATCACCTCCAGATTCATCACATTAGAGTAATCCTGCTCCCCATCATTCATCGGATCTGCATCACTCTTTTCACTACCATCATCACCAGTGTCTAGACCCGGGGGGAATAATCCTAATCCAACTACAGCATCACTTCCCCCCTACTATGTCACATTGGGTCTAAATCGTCAAAGACTGTTACTATTCATAAATTTGTGCACTTTGTAATAAATTACCATTCAATTCATACGAGTCTCTCCTGATTGAAATATAAACACCTGGCAAAGTTCACCAGCAACAATCGTGCAAGATGCAGTCACGAAACTTTACAGGTGTGTAGTTGAGATCAAAATGAAGGCCAAGTTCGAAAATGGGCGTGATCCAAGCAAGGTTTGCAGGAAGTAGGGGGTTAGGAAGTGGGGACCCCCCAAATTACGCCCCTGGCCTGATTTGGTGTCACGGCTGGTGTGATCACATTGCAAAATGGCCTCTATTATTATTATTAGTAGTAGTAACAGTGGTATATTAATAAACCAATAATCAGGTTTTCTATCCATAAATAACCCCCTGTCGTTATTCAATAACTGACATCTCAGTCCCCAGAGCTCCTGGAGAATAGTGCGGTTACAGTGATGATCCTTGTTCCAAATCTCGTTATTTTAGAGCTGGAGTTATGTGTGTTAACTGTAATCCTGTAGACTGTAAGTCATTACTTTAAAGGAACTCATGGATGGTTTTAGGATATAAATTCCTGCCAGTGTGCTCAGCATTTGTTAAAATCTCCAGTGGTTTTGCATCAGCTCCTTCACATAGGTGAGACTTAAACAAGGATATTTGTTAAAGCACAACTTGGCTAATATATGGTAACACAACACAACACAGTCTAATCAATAGAGCACCTTGTTCTCATTACTAGAAGACAAAAAGAGGGCGATCACTGAACAGTTGTGTACTGTCAGGGCCTGTCAGAGAGATTACCTTCAAACTGTATCCATTTGACATTGAAATGCGATAGTGGTCAAAGACTGTAGGCACTGTGGGAAAAACAATGGAGATATTTATATTGCAGAAATGAATCTAGGATTACTGGCAGAAATGTGAAGTAAGTACATTAACTCAAGTACTTCAGAAGGTACTTTATTTGAATATTTTATATGGATATTTCCATATTGTACTTACACTTCTCCACGACACACCAAAGGAAAAAGTAGTTTAATGGTAATACTTCCCTGCGTTACATTAAAATGTTGAATGCAGGACTGTTACTTGGAATGCAGTATTAACATTTAGATATTACAACTTTTATTTACACATTTACTTCTATAAGTAAAGAATCAGAATACGTCTTCACAGATCACTGGGTCCAATTTTTGTCCATTTTGGCCATTCCTGGTGATAATTAGCAAAACATGATACATTTTAAAGGTGTAAAAAGGTAAACACATTTTTAATGATGGGCTTTTTAATTAAAAATAAAAGATCCTTTTCATTATTTTGCATTCATGTGCAGTAATCATTCAGAGAGAAATGCACTGGAACGGAGCAGCCTACACATCTCTGCACCATAAACCCCCCATAATGACATACAATTGCCAGATTCATTGTGTTTTCAGTATTGGTTTTTCCCTTCTGCAAACACTCTCAAGCCACTATTATTCCCTGATCTTATTGAATTTTCTTCCATACAATATCCAGCTGGATGCATCAAGTCTCGAGATGTTCTCCAAGGTTACCAAAAGGCGTTTTGGGATTTGTAGGAAATAAATAATTGAAGCATGAGTGAACCCAGGCCAAGGGATCATAGATAAAGCAAAAAGCTAAATGACAACACCCAAAACCCTCACAATGGATGAAATATCACAGATTAGTGATACAATCTGAAAGTGCAATGTTCCTCTATGGGAAGCTGCCCTTGCAAGGAATGGCTCTTCTCACTTTTGTGCTCTTGTGGTGACATCTGTTCTCAAGCAGATAGCCAAATCACAGTTCAGACTTTCCTACTGATTCACACATAAACACACACACACACACACACACACACACACACACTCAGATGCATACGCCCATACAGTGCACACACACAAGTACGCGCAGTCCCCAGGCTTGTTGTGGGAGGCACAAACACATCTAACTGCTGACTGCCATAAGGCAACGTCGCAGCCTGGTGCTGCCTGATATGGCCTCTATTAACTTGAGTTGATGAGTGTATGTTGGCAGCATGCTAAATAAATCACAGCAACTTAGACGATGGTGCTCAGTTCATGCTATTCTACACACCGGCTTCACCCTCGTGTCATGCTAATGAAACATTTTATAATCCACGGAGGATTTCTTTCAGCCAAGAGATCTACGATAGTGCATATAATCTTAATGTCAGGCTGTAAGTTCACCTCAGGAAGTCATTTCTAGCCTCGTGTTGAACAGGAGTTGGAGATTCTAGACACATGCGCTCCTCTCTCAGCCTGGCCACGGCACACAGAGCACACCACCAGAGAGCGGATGCCGACTTAAGGTGAGCCAGAGAAAGGCACAGAACTGGCAACAAGGAGGATACTACTGACATGAACACATACAGCACACACGCATACCACAATCATTTGACTAATCCTGAAAGTGAATCATGTTTTATGCACCTGAAGTCAACGCCTTAAAGTTAACCCCATCCCATAAAGAATTTATCATGTTACCACTGGTTAGCACCAAATGTGTGACATCCAATGCTTGACACTAAGGCTCGCTCCCCGGTTGGTACTCGCTATATAACCTGACACACTGTGTTGAATGAGACAAAGAGGGAAACAGGAATGGCTGCCAGTTTGGAAGAAGATGGTGACAGCAGAGGCACACAGAGAGGAGTTAAGGAGAGATGGGGAAGAGAGAGAGAAAGATGAGATATCCGGATGTGAGAGATGCACTAGCAGCTGCCTTTCCTCCAAGGAAAGTGAGCTATTTGAATGATAAGCCTGGCAATGTTGTATACTTTGGTTATTATAAGCACATCCCCACAGGAAAAAAGCCCAAACCAACAATGAATTGATCCCGCTAACACAAAGTGTGCAGCCAAAGCCTGATAGCTTATTCCTCTGTGCCATGGAGCTCCACTGTTGTCCAAAAACTATTAAAACCCATCAGTGATCCACAACATATTCCTTTATTACCATGAACACGAGCACTGTAGTTTGAGTCTGTCCCACTGACTAGTGCACAGAATATGTATTAATCCGCAACTTTAAATACTCCCAAAAACGAAAACGTGTGCTAAAATCTATAGTGCCCTGGTATTTTAGAAAACTAATCATAAATGGAACCAAACAAACACATGGCATTATAAAACTAATAAACTTTAAAGAATAACTCACTTTTGGATGCACTTAACAAGCATCAGGGAACACAGGTCTGGTTGGTGGCAGAGCAAACAGAGCCATGTTTGCTTCTCCTAGTTGTAATAGCACTGATTAAAGGCTAAAGGATTAAGTTCACCTTCGTCTAGTTGTTTCCAGACAGCACAGAGCTCAGAGCTCCCAGAGCTCATCAGGGTCATCATGGTAGACATGGATGATGTTCAACAGCTTATCCAGTGTACATAACAGTAAATGGATTGGGTCAAAATTAGCTACAGACATTTAGTTCCCACTTGCAGACAAGTTATGGATACATTTCCATGAAATTTGGTACGCTTTAACCCCCATGGTTCAGTTCATTTGGGCAATCACACAGGGACGCGGGCCAAAACAAGTGGGCTGAGATCGCCTAGAGAGGCTCTCCACTTGAACTCTGCAACAGTTTGGTTGCTGTAAGAACACAATCGACCCTTCCCTCCGCAACAACTAGGCTTATAAAGATGATCTAATCTAAAAGTTTACCTGATGCGCCGTCTGAAGAACAATTGTCGTGCGAGCGTGTGGTGAAAATGCTAAAATTGTATCTAATTAGTCCCTGAATGGGAACAAAGCAAATGAGCTGCATGAGGAAAAACACCCTCAGTCTTATTTGAAAATGATATTATTTATCTATTTTCAAAGATTATATCTTTATTAGGAACAAGTGGGTTTTGGATTGAGTGCCACAGACTGGGTATGGGCAAGTTGTTAAGTGACAAAGTGTTGGTCTTTTCATGGGAATTTGTTGACGATAAAAAATGTATGTATGAATATAAATAAATATATAGTAATATATGAATATACACCGGCCTTAACCTTTACTAAAAATGTAATGTAAAATGTAAAACTGCTGCCTTTTCTCACTTATTCCTTTTAGTATAGTACTATGCTACCACTGGATAACACCACTATCTTCCACCCATAGTAGAAGCTGCTTGGCCTTGAAAAACATGTAACACAGATATCTTGTATGTGGTTTTATAAGAGAGAATCATAAAGAGCGAGAGCAGAAAGAATGGCAGAAAATAAAATTAAACTAAATTATGAAATGAGGATCGTTAAGGGAATTTAAATACTAAAATATAAATGTATTAGTGAGAAAAACACTGAAAATTGAGGGCAAAGCTGCTTACTGTAGCATTAAACCCAGATACAGTATTGTGTTAGAGAATAAAAGGAGAGAGAAGGGTATGAGAGGAAAATTAAGCTAAACTGTTAAATGGTGAAGTGAATCTAGATTTAAATATCTTAATTAATTAGAAAGAAAACCACTACCCGCCTCTCAGATTGACTGGAGAGCAGCTTAGCTTTTTCTTCCTTATACTGATTTAGCTTGTACACTCATCCAATCTCAAGTAATTATGCCTTTTAGAGGACATTATGGAGGAACGATATATGTCAACACAAGGAAGCGGCTGCTGTCTGCAGGCAGGATTTATGCTTATTTCATAAGCCTGTTTAATTGTACCATTTCCTTTTGCAATGTTTGATTGAACTTTGCTCATTACAGTTGAGTGGAGCTTTCCAGCGTTCGTGGCAACTTTCCATCTAGCTTCACTGTTACATTTCATCGGATGCTACAGAGCGGCAGGTAGGGGGAAGTAGGAGGAAGCGAGAGACAGAGATGTCCTGAATGAAATATAAGTGTAGGAGGAGGAGGAGCTGTAAAGTAAATAATTCATGCTGGAAATTTTAAAATCTTATCGGTTCCAGTTTCATCGCTTTATGATGGCCAGGCCCAGATTGTTTGTTCACAAAGAGAATCCGATGTTGTGACTTTGTCAGAACAGGGGAGGAGAGTTAAGGCGGAGAGAAAACAGAAAACAGTCTGGTAATTGTGAGGCTCAAGGTCACCCGTTGCTGGAGCTGCCAGGCCCAGCAGCATGTGGACGGCATGATAGGACACTGTGGAGTTGCCTTTGCATTCCCAAACAAGCTTGTTAGCCTTATGGCCGCTCATGACTGAGTGTTTGTCTGCAATGAATTTGTTAAGATGCTTTAATGTGTCCTGTCTCCTCTGTTTGGAACTGATTGCAGGCTGATTTAAAATTGAAAAGGCTTTTCCCTGGGTGAGTTTGGAGCGATTACGCACAATGCTGAGGCCAAATGGAAAATAAGCCGTTTACGGTTTGATTGAATCCAAAATCAATTCTTGTTTTTGCCTTTGTCTGCACTTGCCTGTTGTTGGAGTTTTATTTTATTTCTGCTCATGTTGCATATTCATATAACTTTTTGTTTCCCACACTGTTAGTTTGTTTTTATAGATAGATAGATAGATAGATAGATAGATAGATAGATAGATGGATAGATAGATAGATAGATAGATAGATAGATAGATAGATAGATGGATAGATGGATGGATAGATGGATAGATGGATAGATAGATAGATAGATAGATAGATAGATAAATAGATAGATAGATAGATAGGTCGGATCAGATGGCATCCTCCTGGCTGGTGGTTTAATCCTAGTTTTACCTCGGGGTAGAGCAGACTGCCTATTCTACAGATAAACAGCATATAAAAAGAAAGCCATAAAAAAGACTGCAGAACATAAACAATCCAACCTCATGCACCATATTGATGTTAATGGCAGCAGCACTGTGGCATGTGACTGACTTTATTGGCTCTATTGTGCTGCAGATTGGAGCATTGCCTCGCTGGTGGTTTAATCAGCTCCATGTGGGCACAATGCCACGGAGGGACTCTCGTCTTCTTATATCACAGGACTTTTCACCTCTGTCATTATCGGCTCATTCCGTATAACCGGAGGCGAGGAGATGATCCTCGGGTGGTTATTGTGGATTCTTTCACATGCTGATTAAATATACAAATGCATTACATCGATATGCCTGCTACAACTATCAGAGGTGAAAATAATACCACAGTGGTGCACGTATCTTGTTTTGTTTAAAAGCTAAAAATAAGCAGGACAATTTTATCTGCTGTGTTAATGCGTTTTAAAGGAATAGTAGAAGAGTTAGAAGATCGATACCACACTCATGAGTGTCTGCACAACATGAAGCTACAGCCAGCAGCTGGTAAGCCGAGCTTAGAAACAGGGGCAAACGGCTAGCCTGGCCCTATCTAAAAGTCACTAAATCCTCCTTCCAGTATCTCTAAAGTTCACTAATTAAAACGTTACATCTCAATTGATTAATCCATAAAAAATCCAAGGTGTAAAAAATATGTGATTTTACAGCGGTTATGTGTTCCTAGAGACTCAGCTGGTCGCCTGGCAACCTCACGGCAACCGAAAGACTCAATTAATTGTACGATAAAACAAACAAGATGTAACGTGTTAATTAGCAAGCTTCGGAAGTGATGGTAGATTTATCTTTGGACAGAGCCCGGCTAGCTGTTTCTCCCTTGTTAGAGTCTTTATGCTAAGTTAAGATAACTGTGAGAGTGGTATTGATCTTCTCATCTAACTACAAGAAAGTGAAATAAGCGTTAAAGGTACAGTGTGTAAGATTTGGCGGCATCTAGTGGTGTGTTTGCGGATTGAGTAGGCTACCCCTCCGCTCACTGCTCCCTTTAAGACTACGGTAACGTGAGCCACCGAGTGCTAAACCGCAGTAACGCCGTTCGCCTCACTAAGAGGCCATCCTTACCATAATAACACTACTTTAGGAGCAACGGAAGTCAGAAGGCGGCAGGCGATACCACGTTTTTACACTCGGTTCACGTCATCGTAGTTTCACAAGCGTGTCAGAGAACTACGGTGGCCTTCAGGTAACGTAAAAACTCCCACCCACTCCCTATGTAGATACGAAGGGCTCAGTCTAAGCTAACGAAAACACAACGATTCTTAGTTTCGGGCGATTACACACTAATGAAATCCTAGTAATGAATATTATATTCCATTTCTGCTAATAGATCCCCCGACACTGTTCCTTTGATCAAATTGTAAACCAAGCTTGTCCACTTTGATCCAACTAATAGTCAGTGTAGGCTTATATTTGAGCCTTTTCACCCTTCATACTACTACAGCTGCTGATGCCTCTGCTGCTACCCACAGATATAGAGATACCACATCCACACAGAACATCGCCTCACCTTCCCACTGATACTTTGTTTTGAACAACGACCCTCGTCTGTTGACATGAGAGAACAACCAACAGTTTTTGTTTTCCCAGAGTCCCAGAGTCTGCCTTCTGGTCTTTACCCACACAAACACACTCACGTTTGTGACCTACTGTGCAATTCAAAGGCGAATGTGTGGGACAAAGAAGAAAGCAGCTCCACAGACAGAATGGATATAAAGAGACACCATGGCAAAGGAAAAAGGCATACGAATGGGGAAAGGTTAGAAAATGACGTGGTTGTCTTTTTCTCTAAGCTTTGTTGCATCACTGCGGCTACAAAAACACAGCTTCTGCATTCAGCTTTCACAAATTTCAAGTGAAAGCTAGTTTAGTATTCAAGGAGGACATGTGCGGCACTTTCAAAATTTCAAATGTACCATATCTATGCCGTTGAAGTCTCTAGGAGGATAATGCACAAGGGGGGACATGGCTGAGTTTAAGTGAGTGTCATTCAGATTCAGAAAATGATCATCTATGTGTCTTCATTTCTGCTGTTTCAGTAAGTACTGTTATTTATTGCAAAAAAGTGCACGCATAAACCATTCTTCCTGAATCTTTAATGTGAAAGTTTTTACCCCCAGTTGTGTGCTGCTCGCAACTGCCCTCTATCTGCATGCTAATGCCCAGATTGACTCATTATTTTCAACTTCGGCCTGAAAGAGCCTCATTTTCTTTTAAGGCTGCAGTGGCTGAGGGAAATATGCTGCTAAGTCTACGCAATATGATACACTTCAACATACAGTCCTGACAACAATGATTAAACTACAAAGCGTCAAACTCAAAAGCTTGTTACCCTTTCTGAATTTATCTGCTCCCAGCTGCGGCCATGCTTATTGGCATTCGGATTCACATTTTTCAGCACATCACGTCAGTAAATCCTGTTCCATTTGATAAAGCTTCATTCTCAAGGGTAAAAGAAAATAAAAAAAGAAGTAATTGTACTTTTTTTCTTCATGAGGAATAACTTCTGTTGCAGCTGACTACTTCAACCAAAGTTAAGCGAGTTGGCTCCAGTGCTTGGCATCACTTGATGAAGGGGGCAAAGTTAAAGGACTTTTTTCGTTTTTAGGAAAAGTTTCTTCCATTTAAGAAAGGAAGAAACAAACAGACAGCAAAGGAACGAAAGAAGAGGACATGAAAGGAAAAGACGAGCAGATGGACGAGAGGCTGACGGGGCGGAAAGACTGGAGGACGAACAGACAAACAGAGAACCTCGGGTAATGAAGGCAGCAGGAGTTGAAGTGCCCTCGGTAGCAGGAGGATGAGGATCTTTATTTTTAAAGAAGCCAACTCTCGACTATAATTGGGAGCTAGTGAGCTCCGAGTGGTGAGTCTGTGATGTGATCATTAGCCCAAGTGTGGAGGTTTCCTCTTGAGTAAGAGAGGAGAGAGGGGGAGAAAGGACAATGAGCAGAGATGGCGAGACAAGTGCAGCCAAGAGGGAGACTTTTCTAGACCAACTTAAAGGTACCAAAGTGCAAAATCACAAGTGTCTGGGTGGAGAAGGTAGATAACGGTCGCCCTTGACAGGAAATACCCCAAGAACAATCTGATTAATCCAGGACACCCACTGACACTCCATCCGCTAAGCTGCGAGAAGTAAGGGTAGAGCACAACAATTCATCTATGTCAGAAAGAGCTGTGGGGAGCACCTGGTGCTCCTCGTGCTGGATTGTATGGCAACATGAGAGATGAGGCAATCGGCACTCCGTTGCTGCACATGGCCTCAGTTCGGTGAAGGCAGCGGCTGGATAGAGTTGGAGAGACGGATGCCTGAGTGCAGATCAAAGGGAGGTGCTTTCACAGTGTGCCAACTTCATTTGTTGGATGAGTGGTATCGGTTTTAACGCGACAACAAAAGGCTGAAACCACTGCCAATCGCATTAAATGTCTCATTATACAGCTTGTTGCATTAAGTACCTTTTTCTCCTGTGGGATCAACATTCAGGCAGACGTTTGAAACTGTGATTACAGGTTGAAAACGTCTGTATTACAGGTTTCGCCTCGGGTCCTGACAGCACAGTGATGGGCCTGGAAAGGTACTGTAGCTGCTATTATACACTTGAGACTTGACCTGCTGGGAGTTTCTACTCTTGTACCATTAATATGTCCAGTGTTAAGGTAGTAAATACCTCCAAATGAAGGCTCTTGACCGCTTGTTAAACCTTGTTTTCTATTTAAGCAGGTGTTAAATACAGAAGATGTGACGTGTCGGTACAGAGGCTTTGAGGTTGCTTAAAGGCACCTTTGACGGAGCTAGGCTGAGTGACGAGTAACTAATTACTTTTGCTGTTGAGTAATTAGAAAAGTAACTTAAAGGTGCAGTGTGAAAGATTTGGCGGCATCTAGCAGTGAGGTTGTAGATTGCAACCAACGGAAACATCTTCTGTGTCCTGCTACCGTAGAGACATGGCGGCCGACTCCATGAAGAGGACTGGCTCCGTATGTAGATATAAACAGCTCCGTCTAAGGTAACGAAAACACAAAGATTCGTATTATCAGGTGATAATACACTACAGAAAAGATACTTAGTGTGATAGAAGTGTGATACACAAAAGCCCTCACAATTATAAGAGGAAAGTTCTAGTGATTCTTAATCTCTTTGATTAATTGCCATCTATCTCTCACATGAAGTAGCCTTTGCCCTTTTCCGCTCGGCAGAGTCACAGACCGTCAGATGTCGCCACCTGACCACGTGGCCTTCCTTAATTAGCTACAAGTGGATCCACGGCTGCAGCTAAATATTTTATTTGGAAGTGAAGGTCACGGCAGAGCTCCGCATAGGATGTTGTTAAAGAAAATGTTTTAATTTATGCCTGCAATTATCAAAGCCAGGCACTGTGACCAAAAACAGACCTCATTCTGCATTACTCGAGGAAAAAAATAATGAAGAGAAAGGCCTGGGAGCACAGACCTCTGCGAATGTGTCAGCAAACAACAAACGCATGAGAGATGGAGAAATGAACCGTGTCTAAAGCGCAACCCCTCGGAGACCGGTCGCGCAGGACATTCCACCTACATCGCAGGGAGTGTAACCGAAGCATGCACGGTCCGTGTCAAAGGCCACGCATTAATGTTCACGACAGTGTAATGGCTGCACACGCCGGTTTAGACTTACCTGCTTATATTACAGCATTGCTCATTTCATCTAGTGTTGGGACTGTGCTCATTCGCCGCCCCCCAGCAGTAAGAATTTACGGTGCAAACACTCTCCTCATCTGCATTTTTCGGATTATTCATCAGCCCAAAACACTGAGAAGCTGTGATCTGTATTTACATAAGGAGTCTGGACCAGGCAAGAGGTCTCCTTGCCGTGGGTGTGTTGGTGTTCCCGAGTGCTGTCTCCTCTGACTCTACACACGCATCCTCAGGCAACCTATGTACTGCTTGCATTCGTTCATGGAGCCTGTCATCTTCAAAACTGTCATACCGTCTCTCTCTTTCTCACTCTCTCCCCTCTCTCACTTCATCATGTGGTACCTCCACTGTCACTGTTATCTTTGAGCATGAAAGTCACCTTTTTGAGTCTTGCCTCTATCTCTCTCCCTGCTCTTCCTTCTGTCTTCGTGCCATCTCTAGAGCACCGCTCTGTCTCCTCATATTGAGTGCACTGTATTACAGTATGTCTTCTCACATTACGAGCGTATTCTGTCAGAAGTTCACCGTTGCGCTGAAGTCAACGCGCCCGGTGGGAGAACTCGGAGAAGTATCCCATCAAGAGGCTGCCTGCAGCTTGTGCGTTAATGAGTCTTTAGTGTCCTTTTTGATTAGCGCACAATAGCATTGAAACACCGCTGCTCTGCTGCTGCCAAACGAATGATGTGAGGCAGGAGAGGATGAGGAAAAGGATGCAAAAAGTGGAGACAAAGAGATAGGAGGAGAAGAGAAGGGAGAGATAAGAAGATGTGATGGGCAAGGGGCCAAGGGAGGAATGAAAAAGAGACACATATGGAGGCTGGGGGGTTGCCATGAATAATATGAAAGGACACCACAAAGGAAAGATCTGAAGTACCCTGCTGTCTTAAGAGCTACAGGGAATACTGTTTTTTAAATTGCTTTGGATTTAACCATGCATTTTTGTTCAGGCATTTATTCAGTTGTAATCAAGTAGCACTCCATAGGGATTTTTTTTACCACAAGCATTGTGGCTCCACAGAAATACTGCTGCTTATGTGTGCAAACAACTTTGTGTTTTATAGCAGTTTCAATGAGTAGATGTGGGCAACCAGTGCCTTTGAAATATTTAGTGATGCAGCCTTTAAAGGGAGATGTACAGTACAGAGCGCTGCAGCCTCACTGGTCTGCAGGGCACAGCGGGATTCAGAGCTTTCGTGGCATCGCCTGCTCTCTCTGTCCTGGCATGTGCGTTTGTTGCCGTGTTTATATGTGTATGAGTCGCACTGTAGGCGTGCGTCTTACGCTGGTCTGCATCTGCTGGAATGACTGGCGACAGAAGTCCTCTGCGTTTAATGTGTTATTGACTGTCACTCAGTGGGACCTTCACAACCATCACAATCAATTACTGTAATGTCTCATCATATAGCCAAGAAGTGGGCAGGAGAGTGTGTGTGTGTTGATTTCAAGGGCAACGTAGAAATGAGCAGTGTAATCCACTCACACAGGAAATACGAGAAACGTCAAGGTGGAACAAAATAAATACTGCCGAAGAAATGTACAATCATTTTATCAAGTGCAGCGGCCAATCTAAGAGGCAGAACGAATCTGTTTGGACATCCAGCATGTTATATACAAAACGTGTATCAGATGGGACAGACTCAGAGAAAAACAGAGAAGTACCAGTGGCTTATTTCACATACAGAATAAAAACTTTAAGGACATTGAATCAGCAGCAAAATACTGTAGGTATCTACCTTTCATAATGACTGCTCATTAGGACTCTATCCTTCTCTCCTCATGCCAAAACTCTAAGCACACCACAAGTTCTCCTGCTAATGAGTTCAGATGTTGTTCGAGGTGGCGGCTAAGTTTAAAGTTACACTCAATTAGATTGGATGTTTTCATGTTAGTGATATAGTTCTCTCTTTCTAATTCCCACCGCAAAATGATTTTAAAAATCGAGTGTGCGAGTGGGTGATGATTATAAAGGACTTTGAGGTAGTTTCAATAAAGAGCTGTACTGCTTGTCTGCAAAGTTTACTTCTTGACACGGACTGTTTTCTTGAAAAGAAGACAGAGATAATGACCGCCGGGTAGAAACAAATTATACATTTTAAATGGTCGGCTACTTAATTGCTCTATTTTCTCTTACTGTACGTCAGCATGCAGTCGATTAGTTTACTTAAGTTTAGTTTAGGTTGAAACTTTATATAAACAAAGAAGAAAATACTGTATTATCTTGGGATCAGACGAGGCAATATTAACATCGGGCATCAGGACATAGCTAGTGGAAGAAAACGTTCTTTCACTGCTAACATCTCTGCCACAAACCACTCCTGCAGATTCATTCTCAACAAGATCAGGAGGATACGTCCATTCATCAAACCATACATTCCAGCCCATCAACTACGCTCTGCTACTGCCAATAGGCTTGCTACTCCATCAACATGAAGAGGGCCCAGCAAGTCTTAACTGTTTGCTTTCCTGGCTCCACAATGGTGGAAAAAACTCCCCAATTGCTATCAGGACAGCAGAAACTCTACACATCTTCTGTCGCAGACTGAAAACTCATCCGCTCTTATCTCCTATTGTCTCTAAATCTAGCACAAGAAGTAGATGATGAAGTTGATGTTGCAATTTTTGGGGTTGCAGCCACATGGTTGAATGCACTTATTGTAAGTCACTTTGAATAAAGGCGTCAGATAAATAAATGTAATGTAAAAAATACAAACACAGAAGCTGGACACCTCACAAGCTTCCAACCCAGACTAACGTATTTGAATTTTTTGCTTTGTCTCTTTCCTAGTTTGACAGCTTTTACTATGTGTTACATGACAGTGAACAAGAGAGCTCTTACTGTACATGATACTGATTTTGGGCAGCCTCAAAGAAAAGTTTGTCAGTCTAAGAGAAACATTGTAAAATCTTTCACATCACAAATGATGGTCTACATCGTCCTGAGACAGGTCCGCTGACTTAAAGGGGACATATCATGAAAAGCTTACTTTTTCAGTGCTTGTGCATATACATTTTGAGTGCCTACAAATCCAAAGACAACCCAGTCAGATTTTGTGGGCTGCCTAGATCAGAAAAAATTCAACACAATAGGCTCGTTTCTCATGCATACGTGTTCAACGATAATCTCCCGAGATCGAGGCGGCTGCAGTTTTTAGAGCCAGGCTCCGTAATTGCTCTCCAATGACTGCAAGGCCCAGGGCATTATGCGAAAACGCCTGATCAAAGAGCTGATTGGCTCTTAGTTTTGACAGCAAACACCACGTGTTGTAGAAAATCCAAACTTTCTGTGTTTGTATTGTAATATTTAACACTAGATTTTAGGCCAGTCTTATGTTGTGCAATGAAGATTTCATCTGTTACCAAACATATCTTGTGTGGTTATTAATAATAACAATTATAATAATGAAGGTTATCTATATAGAACTTATCAAAATGAGTGCTCATTATGTGCTTTACAAGGCGGACATAAAAATAATAAGAATCCGATGCCAGATACCCGCACATCTCCACATATATTTACAAACAAATCGAGCGTAGCGTTAGTTCAGGCAGGCCATGATGTCAAGCTCTGCTCATACGATGGCGATCAGCTGATAACAGCTGATCTTAAGCCAGCCCAATCAGCTGATGCATCAGCTAACAGATCAGCTGATTCCTCTCTATGCATTCATTGGTCAATTTCATACAAGGCGCCTTATTTAAGCTGCTTCAGCCGGCCTACCGTTGCTGCTTCCTCTACAAGCCGCTCGCAACCCACCTCCACCCCACCACCTCCTTTTAATACTGTTCTAGGGCTGGGCGGTATGGCCTAGGATAATATCGCGATATTTTAGGCTATATCGCAATACACGATATATATCACAATATTTTCAAATATCCTCTAAGCACTTCATAAATGCTCAATTTAACCCTTTGATGCATCCAATCACACCAATATTATGATCTTGTAGTCCCTGCAGCATATGTCTGCATTAAAATCTCTGTTGATATTCATTAGTGGTTCTTTGGAACAATTTTAATCTTTCATACAAAAAGGGTTGGCTTGGAAACATTACATGACAATTTGTGTTCGATGTTCGCGATGTAGTCGTTTTCTGTACCGCGCGGGGGACAAGCCGCGATACATCGACTATATTCGATGTGTCGCCCACCCCTAACTGTTTATGACTTAATCAATGTCAATTCTGTTGTCATTGATTCCGGCTCTATTCTGCACCCAGGGGGGTCTTTGCTGCTGCTCTCCCTGCCTTTGGCTTTCCATGTGTGCACATGGAAGGGCAAGGAGGAGTGCTCTCCTTGCCTCATGCTACCACGTAGGCTCGTGGATCCACGCATGCGCGTGGATGGGCAGGGAGGTCCCAGAGCAGAGCCATACCGCCAAATATAATGTATATATTACTGCAATGTAATAAGTGTCTTTGACTAAAGTGGTCCTGACTGAAATATAAATAAATCTGAACGTGGTCTGCAAACTACATGTAGCCTACAGATCGGATCTATCAGGATGTCACTTTTCCTGCGACTTCATGTGAATGCTTTAAAGGCTGCTGGAAACGGCTGGAATGTGTCCGACTTGATCGCCCCCTGCTGCTGCCGCCTGATCTCGTCTACTTTCGAGGCGAGGAGCAGTTCATCTCTAACAAGCCTATTCTCACATGCAGGCTCATTAGAACATATCGCTCACAGCTTGAGAGCTACCTTTACAAAAGTGCACCATATTTTTCTCTCAAGCCAATCAGAGCAGACTGGGCTTTTTCAGGAGGGGGGCTTAAAGAGACAGGCGCTAAAACGGAGTGTTTGAGACAGAGGGAGAATACAAGTATATTCAGACAGAAAAGTAATTAAAACAATTTTTCTCAGTATGAAAAAAATAATGTTTTGTTTTTTTTAACATTAAAGCCTGTTCTAATAAAAACCCCAAATACAACTATGAACCTGAAAATGAGCATGATATGTCCCCTTTAAAGCTTCTGCGACCAACGAGGCTACGTCAAAAAGACATGTAATGCCACAAAATGGGTTGTTATGGGTTGTTCTGTTTTTTGACAGAACTACAGTCCGGGTGATTGAATGGCTCCACTTAAGCAGCTGGAGTTACTGGAGATGTAAGATGCTTTGCTCATGGGCACATTTGTTGCTTGGCGACAGGAGAATGATACGCATCACCTTACAACCTCCCCACCGATTCCTCTCAAGCATCAGTGATTTTGAACCCATGCACAGCTCCTCTGCTGCTCAGTCTTGCTCTCCAGCAGTAAGGCTTCCACCACCAACCCCCACTGTTGATTCTGCAGAGCTGTTAGCAATCGGACAGGTCTATTAAGAACACGACCGAGCTCTCCCTGCTTTATTTCAAGCCATTCCCGTTGGTATATCTGAAAATCTCAGGGCTACAGATCTAAACCCTATTTATATTCATCCTCCCACTGTTTCTGGCATTTGTTAATTTCAAGCTTCTCACAATTTCCACAGCGAACCCCAATTTGTCATTCGTATGTATTCGCACATAACTACTAGAACATAAATATCCCTGGGAGCAGTTTGTTTTCCACGCTGATGATATTTAAACACCGTATTTAGAAAATAAATGGTTCTGCGAATGTGAAAATGTTTCAAGTGTGTCATTGAAAAACAGATGTCAGCACTCACGGCGACAGGTTCTGAAAGGGTGAAGGCTTTGTGCGTGGTTTCAAAAGAGCAGCTACGCCAGTTCACTGTATCATGAATATAAAGAGGAGCGAAATACCAAGAGACCAACTGGTAATTTACTCTGATTTCGGAGATGGTAATATATGAGCGTACAGAAACAGACACAGTATTAGTGGAAAGTGATTCTGTGTTGTCTATATAAGTATATAAGAAATCACTGGCACACCGATGTGTTGTTGAGTTCAGTTCATTTAAGTTCAGTGACATATCTGCTCCTTCATTTTTGCTTTGACATATTTTTGTTAATCCTCTGGCTTCCCCAGAGAAGAGAGAAAAGTACACAGTATAATTCATTACAGTTCGTGACTGGAGGAGACTAATATATTCAGTCTGCCTGTTACGACAAGATTGAAACAAGAAAAGCTCCAGCAGTACTCGTTTTTTTCCCCCAGGAAATTAATTCACTGTCGGACAACTATGTGTGTGTGTGTGTGAGAGCATGCATGTTTCCATCACCTTCAATTAAGGCAGCCTTTTACAAGGAAACCATTTTTTTTAAGAAAAAGACAGTCACGGAACAGAGAAAGACGTATCCGCACCATTAGGAGACCTTTAGGTAATTAATTGTTCTTTCGGAATAACATACATTTCTGCACTGATTTTGCCCCAGTGTGGCAGCTGCCAATTCTCTGGTGCTTGCTGTTGTTTCCCTTTTCCCTGGTGTTTTTTTGGTTGAGTTGCTGAGTGATTAGAGGGTTATTCAGTTCACCTGTTGCGCAGGGTGTTGGGACTGGCTCTTAAATGATAGTTGAGAGCAGCTTGGTGCATTACCCTCTTGGCCAATCAGGGTATAACGACGCCCTTTCTGTAGGGCTTAAAAGAGGAGGGAAACTGCACACCCAGTGTCATTCTGATCTCTCCTTCACTCAATGCAACATGTGTTATCAGCTTTATCAGAAACTCTGGTCTGTTTTGGGCCCTTTTGGGATTCTGTGATCTTTGTGTTTTGTTTGTTGAGAGTGTTGACTCTCCTAGTTGGGGAAACAAGTTAAGTGCCAACCAGTTGGGTTACCTGCACTGGGACGATTAGGTACTATTTGTGCAACGATCTGGCTTGCCTTACAATAGCCTAACGCCTGCAGGCTGTATTTTTGTATTCTATTCATTTGTTGATTTTCAATGAAACCCTTTATACCCATTTCTTTTAGTGTATTTTATTTGGGAAAACTTTAAAGGAGGGTAAAAGGAAAAACACAAACCAATATTTCAGTTTCCTTAATTGTTTGTTAATATAGAGGCATTTGTTCATTATTATTATTAAGAAGGCATTTTATTTTATATTATTATGTGGATGGGAACTGTTTTTCAGTCTTCTGACTGAACAACTAAAGTCTGGGGAACTCAGTACCGCCACACCGTGTCCAGGTTGAATGGATAATCAGCCCAATTCCTGTCATATTCATCACCTAGCTGCATAAAATGGGTCATATTCTTTATTTTTTATTTGTCAAAATTGACCTTAAAGTCAAGAGATGCAAAGGAGATCCAAAACTGCTGCTGCTATGTGTCCCATTAGTCCGAATTCATTAATTTGAAGTCCCTGATATTCCACTCTGTGGCTCTGTAATAAGATATGGTTGGTATTCACATTCCTCAAAAGATGTAATTATGTTTCTATAGTTGCACACCTGGCTTTGCTTTCATCTCATCAATTCAAATTGTCAGTTTCCGTGTAAAATGTATACCTGCGAGTGTCCCACAGGTTAATTGGTTCTGGACAGCTGCTGAGAAGCAATTTGTTTACTATTATCGGAAAAGCCTCGCCTCCTCAGTCAAGGTCTATTCTAGTATTCAATCACACCTTTTCTTTGCTGGTTTCCACAGTTGCACAACATGTAACCTGATCCAATTCAACCTAGATCAAATTCACTTGGTTAAGTGATTTCTATGGTGCAGCGGGGGTCAAATTCACTAGGGGAAGTAAATTTGATCTACACTGCTGAGAGGAGCAACAGGAAGGTGCTGCTAGGGATAATGCAGTGTGTTGGGGAAAGAGCCATGTGGTAATGATGCTGCCTGTTGTTGTTTTTCTCTCTACTTCTCTCCGTCTTTTATATTGAATCTGGGTTGTTTGAATCACATGTGTATGTATGCTCTACTTTTTTTTGCCTCACAATTAGTATTAGTATTGGAGTTAGCATCATTTCCTCTCAGTTATATTTTGTGTTTAATGCTAATAAGGCTAATGGCTAATTAGAAAATGTTGGTTAACATGGTAAACATTTTACCTGATAAATGCAGGCATGTTAGCCTTGTCATTGTGAGCATGTCAGCATGCTGATGTTAGCATTATTTACAACCCGATATCATGCCAAAGTGTGTAATAGACCCGCCTGTCTACCAGAGGATGGTGCGTCAGTGTCACGTTTTGCTTTGCCGAGGCGTGAAGAAAGAAACCATTTAGTTAGGTTTAGGAAAAACTCCATGGTTGGGCTTAAAATAAGTACGTAAACTGAGTAAAGTACATACGTAAACAACGTAACATCAGTACGGAAAACACATGACAAGCGTCGCTACTGTAACATGCAAAACAAAACACCGGTCTCCTGGTTTAAAATCCAGTGTTTGTTGGGCCCATCCATCCCCTGCCGCTCGCCATAAGCGGTCTTTCTCCCTTTTTATTGGTCGTGTCTAGAAGGTAACACACAAATTGGGAAACTCTCGCAAGATGGTTAAGGTATTGACCTTGAATAGTTACAATTAGGATAGGAAGTCGAGCAGCGAGGCTTGCGAGAGATTTTGCAAGTTTTTGGCAATTTGTGGGTTACCTTCTAGACACAACCCTTTTTATTCTGCATCACTAGCTCTGAGCATAGCATATTCAAGTGGATGTATTTACATTGCAGTCAGTACAGACTACATGGCGTGAAAATGACACTCCTAAAGCAATTTCTCATTGCCCGGTTTTGCCTTAATCATTATCGTGTCATTCACACGCCTTTTCATGCGACCGGGCTGTTATTTAACTTAAAGTGTCTGTGCCTAAGTACAGCCTCACAGAGCTGCTAACATGGCTGTAGACTCTTGGTCATGTTGTTTTATTTTATTTATGTAACCTTTATTTAACCAGGAGTAAAAACTCATTGAGATTAAAAATGTATTTTCCAAGAGTGTCCTGGCCACAGTTGCACAGTTGCACGGTTGCAGACATAAAACAAACATAACAATTAAAAACGAAGACAAAGAGCAAAACAAATATAAAGAGTTGTGTTTTTATATGATGATGATATCTAATTGTAGACAGACACATCCAATTATGGCCATTTCAACCTATAAAAGAATACAATTCCCAAAGGAAACTCAGGAAACTCACAACTCACACCACCTGGTTTTCTTTACATTATTGCTGTTACTAAATGTTTAAATGTGTTTGTTCCTGGAGGATATCTACAGCACAGTGAACTTAGATAACTCCATTCCCTGGCCATCCAACTACAAAATATCCTATGCTGTACAATGCAGCCCCATTTGATACCAAGTGATTTATTTTGTTTTGGATGTTGTCTCAGCACAACAAGATGGCGATGGACCTTTGGTTCAACCCTCTCCTCTACCCATTGATGTAACTTCCAGCCTCTCAGTAACAGTTTCTCCTGTTTCCAGGCCTTTGACAGAGTCGAGGCAGATAAGGTCAGCTGTTCCCGCTGGTAGTCAACTGCTGCGGGGATGTGAAAGGAAGTGTCCAGTAACGGAGGCTATGCTGTGCGGTTTTGCTATTGATCCCATGTGTTCATTAGTCGCTGCTCCAAATTATTCGTTAAGTCACAGAGGATGCTCACATTCATCTCTGCCAGATAAGCATGAAGGCTTTATCAAAGTACTAAGGCCATGCCGTGACTTGTGTAAATAATACTAACTCACACAGGAAATAATCTGCTATTTTAAAGAAGTTAGAGCTGTGGATAAAACATGTATGCACCTTGTTGTAATTGATCCCAGAGGATTTGTGGAAAGGAGCATTGACTTACAGACTTGGATTTTATTGTTGGAATAGGCTAGTAAGGGTCTCCCACCTTGCATGAGATAGCAGCAGAGAAGAGCAGCTGTTATATGTCACTGCCCATCTGTAACTTTGTCCTCCACAGATTGATTGAGAGGGAATTGAAGAGTTTAATTAAGTGTGTTTTGATCCCCAGCAATAGCGATAGGCCTATAAGAGACACAAGGTATCATTCCTAATGATTGCCCTTAATTGAGGCATGTGGGTGAAGAGTGTGCATTATAACCATGTTTCTGGAGGAAACATCACATTTATCAGACATAGTGGGGCTCTCTCTAACTAGTGTCAAGAAGCATATATCAGCCAACTGCTTCCTTGGCTGCTGCACAAAAGTAATAAAGCACCACCAAGCTTGTCAGAGGTCTGGCACTGTTTTTAGAATCTTCCCTTTCCCCATTATCAACTTTTGACTACACAGCACAATTAGAAATCTTCGCAAATCCGCTGGTGTTAATTTCCCTCTCCCCTACTTTTGTTTAATGAGGTTTAGCGGTGTCTCATTGTCAGTGCCTCTTCTCCCTGGATACCAGGTTTGCAGTTAGCAACACACAGTAAATTTTCATTTAATTGACCGATCAGTTATTGATTGATTAGATGAAAAACCCCCTGCATCTCAGGCACCAGGTTACTGTTGAATTCAGCCAGCCTGCGTTGTGATGCTCTGCTTTGTGCCACATTTTGTGTGGAGCGCCTCAGGTGTGGCTGAACACACACAGCCGTGATTTAGCACTTCTCCGGCAGCCAGGTGTTCATTTCACTAACAATAGAGCCGCGACGTCATTGTGCAACGGGCCAGCTCCATCCTCTCATCGCAAATTGGAAAGCAGGGCCCAGTCACTGCCTCGCTTCCCAGTCTGACTTGTAAATGGTCTTTTTATTTAAGGACTCCTCTTTGTCTGGCTTAATCAAAGATGCCTCTTGTTTGAAATGCGGGTGAATGAAATGGGGGGATGGGATGATGGATAGGGAGAGAGGAAAGGTGAAGGTATACAGTGAAAGGGTTCCTGTTTAATTCATGGATTCGGTTTTGATTAGGGGTTTTAAACAGCTGGGGTTTGGATGTTATCTCTCTCGCTCTCTTTTTTTTTGTTTGCAGTATCAGCCCTCACTGGCAAAAACAAAAACAATGCAAACGCTCAATGATTTATTTGTGAACACACACTACAGATAAAGGAAACACCCCTTATCGGCTGCAACATTAAAAGCTATTGATAAAATAAACACGTACCTATGCGTTCCCATAATGCACACAGTAGGTGGACATGTGGCTGACATTAACAGTCGTCCATATTGTTTATTGTCTATTCTCCATCCACTTACAGGTCTGCTGCATCTGTTGTTGCATCTGAGTTTGCTTTGGATTTAAAGAAACATCAAATAAATCAAACGAGCTTTGTGGCTATCAGAAAAAATAAATGCCAGATTAGAAAAAGGCGTGACAGGTTTGAGGAAACTGCTCTTCAAATATCAGCCATCTGTGTGGAATAGCAAGAGGACTTAAGAGATATGTGCACATTAAAAATCTACTGCTGGAGACAGGAGGTGAGGAAACTGAAACAACCAACACACCACTTCTGTTCAAAAGGAGCTTTGATGGATTACATGACAGTAAATTAATATTCCTGAGAATATTCAGTAGTCAGGAGATGTGCTCTATTTGTCAAACACATCTACCTCTTTGCTCTCCTTTAAGCCAATGACACCGCAGGGGGATGATAACAACTCCTCAACAGCAACGTTGATACAATTATACAGACACTCAGGAATAATTCACGGGGTCTGTACGTTGTCCCGAGTCAGATTATGCTAAATTTAAGTGGAAAGGTTCTCCAGAGGTTCTTCAAAGTTGTTCAGGTGCAATTTAACGGCTGACAAAGACACTATAAACACTTGAGTGATGTGTTGTGCCAGCAGGTTTCTGTTTCCATAATAAGAATTGACTTTGAAGAATGTTTGAGTCAGAGGGGAGACGTAAATCTCTAATCAAATATTAGAATAATAATAATAGTGTGCTGTTGCCAATTAGAGTCACAGATGGGCATTAGTAGAACTGTGCTGACGGTGCATTTTTTCCAAAAGCAAAAATTTTGATCAGTGACTTTTGTTTTCATTCTTAGAGAGCTGACTAGAGTTAGAGTCTTGTCCCTGCATGACCTTATAGCAGCATTTTATTTGAACTAAAAAAAATGTTTGTCTATTTTTTCTCTCTCTTAGATGGTTTATAAGGTTTTATCTAAGTTGAAGGAATAGTTTGATATTTTGGGAAATATGCTTTCTTGACAAGAGTTAGATGAGAAGATCGATTTTCATTTCATGGTTGTTTAGTAAATATAAGGCTAGCCAGTGGGCTACCTCTGGGTCTGAGAAGTGAAGCCAATGAGGAAGTGTCTCAAACTTTCATTCTTCCTAATAGCCAGCAGGGGGCGACTCCTCTGGTTGCAAAAAGTGTGATTGTATAAAAGTCTATGATAAAATTACTCTACTTCTCACTTGATTTATTACCTCAGTAAACATTGTAAACATGAGTTTATGGTCTCAATCGCTTGTTTCTTCAATACAGCATGATGTTCATTTAGTAAATTATGGTCCCATTTAGAGTCAAATAGACCATAAAGCAGGGTATGCTTTAGGGCGTGGCTACCTTGTGATTGACAGGTCGCTACCACGGAGTTGTCTGTGTTTTCGTTTTACAACTTTAACCCTTTCACAGTGTTTTTTTTAATTCATGAAAGTTAATTGTAACACTTTGGTTGCCTGAAAAAGTCTGAGTAAGCATTTGGTTGTACTTAGCTCCACCCTCTCATGTCACTTCTGGTTGCAAAACAACAAGATGGCGACAGCCAAAAACCAAGATGGCAACGGCTAAAATGCCGAACTTGAGGCTTCAAAACAGCAGTCCACAAGCCAATGGCTAACGTCACGGTGACTACGTCCTCTTCTTATACAGTCTATGTCTACAGCCGGTTAGCTTAACTTAGCATAAAGACTGGAATCAAGGGGAAACAGCTAACCCGGAACTGTCCGAAGGCCAATGAGTGGTGTGTTCTGATCTTACTGTACGCAAGAAAGTGTGAGATGTGAAACTATTCCCTTAAATTTGACTTTGAGTTTGTCTTTTATATGAAAAAATATCCTATATCCTATTTAGACTGTAAATGACAGCCAAATCAATTATTGATGTTTAATGTGGTGTATCTGTAGAGATATTAATCCTTAATTGTTATGACAACACTGTGTAATGATCTGTTACATTCCTAAATTGGCTTACCTTTCAAATAAGCCGTAACGTTTTCTCTATTTTCTCTATCACATCGTTTGTTTCCTAATTATTACCGATTTATTATCAACCCAGCCGGATCAGAAGAAAACAGTCTGGCTTTAACTCTCTCTTTGGGCCGCGTCCCTGAACATCCAGTTTGATTTAAGTCTAGAGATTGTTTGCAATCCAAAATACCTCTGGTCTCTCCTTTCTTGGAAGTCTATAATCAATCTGGAACTTTCCAGAAATGAATTAACAAGATTTGGGCTTTTTTTGTGAGCAGCAAAGCCAACAGCCCTGCCCTGTCTAGAAGTACAGGGCATGAAATATGTGGAGATTTAGAATTATGAGTGGGCTGCCGGTGGTTATCTCAGAAAAGCTCCCTCGGAAGAAATGATTCAATTTCTATGCCCCCATTCGAAATGTGTGCATTCGTCTTCAGCCACTAAAAGAAATGGAAATCGGCAGGCAGAAGTATAACTGTGGAAACACCTTCTTAGCTCCAGCTCGGTCTGGTACAATGCTTTGAAAATCCCTTTAGAGACTGGTGCCACACAGAGGGTGGACCCTTCAGGAGGAGAGGGGAGGAGGATGATGGGAGAAAAGCAGGTTTCATGGTTAACAGGTTATCCTAGTGAGAAAGTGGAAATGCAAAGCATAATAATTACTCACTTTGTGTTTATTCAATATGTTCCCATCAATCATAACTCTTTAATGTTTAAACTCAGCTCTAGCAGAGTGACTATTGATCAACAACAATCGATACGTTTCTGGGTGACTGCAAATGTCTGATGTCTGGCATCATTACCGCTCGGGCCACAGTCAAGTGTCTCTCATCAACCCAGCGGCCAAACAGATACAGGATCAATAACATAAATATCAGAATTTATTGTAAAACATCGGTATCATCAGCATATCAGAAATCAAACAATTGTGCAACAGCATGTCTTTAGGTGGGAGAGACATGCTTGACGGAGAGCTTGACATTGATAAGCTTTGATTTCCTGTCAACGTTTGATGACATAATGAGCTTTACACTAGGGGGAGACAAAGACCCTTCATAGATGGACAAGCATTGAGCACTACAGATTACATGAATGATGATTTGAGGTCAAGTTTTGCGACGGCAAAATGAAAAATAGCTGCAACCTGCAGTCGTAAAAATGAGAAAGTGGTGGCTACGCTTTAAATACATTGACTACGGGCCTTCATATGTGTTGTATTGTATGAGCAGACTGCTTTGTCAGTGAGATACTGAGCTACTGAATCCCTTTCAGTCATTAGTAACACATTAAGCTATTTCCTTTTATGAGCAAAGAAAATTAGCTCCAAATTAAGAGTGTTTATTGTCACGCTTTGTTGGTGTAATGTGAGTTAAAATGCTTTGTGCAGAGCGCAGAGGGCAGTTGGGGCCTGGTGGCTTAATTGAAACGTATATTAGTGGAATGTGGGCCATATTACTGGGTTGTATCCTCTGGGAGGCCCATTGTAACAATCGAGAGGGAAGAAGTAGAGACACAGAGAGAGAGAAAGAAGAGGGGGAGGGTTACAGAATTGCACTTTCACAATGCATCTCAAAGCCATAATGCCATATTGTTGAAGAGTTTATGGGATGTGTCGCGCAATCAATAACCAATCTATGTGAGCTTGATGGATGGATGAAGGTTGCACTTGTTGCATTACGTAGTTGCCATTCAGACAATATTACCTGACCTTGGTAGGTTTGTGGCGGCTTTTCTTATGTCTATCAAGCCTTGTGTACCATAGCACAATGCGTGGCTTCTTTCTTTATATATTGTGTGCATAAGAAGTAATAAACCACTCTACATTTGTTTTATGGCTGTGCATAAATGAATGTGTCTTCTATCGCATGGTAATATCTTTGCAATTGGCAATCTACCTTGCTACAGGCATGCCTGGGTTGCTATAACAACAGCTGCTGCTATATCTGTCACTGCTGTGGGTCACGGCTAGCTAAAAGAGCAATGTACATCCCATCCCTCCATAACTGACAGTCTTTTAACCCTTTCTTTCTTCTTGCCTTCACCTTTTGTCGTCCTTCTCTGTATTCAACAACCTTTTCTGGCCTTGCTTATCTGGACCAGCTCTGCTCCCACTGAATAAAACTCTCTGCTACACACCGCCGTATCTCAGCTCTGTAAGACTGGCATTTAAAATACACCGAGCTTACTTCAAGTGGAAACAAATCGAAAGTCGTTTTTGTTAGCTGCTTTTCTGCACTGCAGAAGCTGGAAACACCAGAGGTCCTTATTGTGGTTGATTTAGAGCCAATGGTTTTCCTTTCAAATAAGGAGAACATAAGAAACAAGCCGCTGAGAGTCAATACTGCATTTTCCTCTCAACGTCCAAGTGGACTCTCTCATTGTGCAATTTCAATAGCATCTCCACATACAATTAAACAGAAGCAAGAGCTTTTCAGTGAACAGAGGAGCTTCAACACAGACTGTGGAAAGCATTGAATTTAATAGTTCAAAAGCAGCACACTCACACACATCTGTAATGGACAAAGTTTCTACAGTGTTGTACTATAGAAATAGGCACACATTTAGACTCAATAGCAACGCTATTGTAGAACACCAGCAACAGTTTAAGAATACATTTTAGAGTAACTGAAAATGGATTAAAGGTTTAAACGGAGGAGACTATAGGAAAGACCTCTAGATGAACTCAGATCAACTCAAATAAAGTGACTGTTTCATCTGTTTTTTTATATTTCCATTACCTTTTGGTTTCACTGAAACAGGGAGAAAAGCACATCCATACAGTATAAAAGCTATGCAATCCATTTTCCTTACAAAGACATCAAAAAGATATTGGCCAATACAAATAAAAATGTGACCCAAAATCTAAGCGTGGTCTATAAAAGTGTAATAAAATGAAGTAAACGAGTACTACAGAGTCATTTATAAGTTGTATATAACAGCCTTGACAGCAGGAGGTCAGTTTCTTTCATTGGTTATAAATCACAGAGGCACCACTAACTACTAAGAAAATATTCAATAAAAGAAGCATGGCTGATATTTATCTGATAATAAGTGTAGGACACTGACGTTTTTGTCCTTTAACCTGCTGAAAACAGTTTATTTCCAATGCCCGGCACGAAGGTAAAACAAAAATAAAGTGAGGAAAAAGAAGGGGAAAAATTGAGCATTTTTTTGACTGGCTCCTCACATAACACGGTCGATACACAGGGGAGGTCGGTTGGCAGGATTCCCATGGCTGTCTGGGAGTAATGATACCTTCATAGTGTCTGTCACTGAAGTCCCATCGTGATCGGTTAATACCTAAAAAGAGCAGAGTACATGTTCAATCTTATTCAGCATGGATTGATTTATATGCTAAATAACCAAAGTCATGTCTGCAATGTTAAACAGATACAAATTCACACAAACAGCTGTATCCTTTAGCATTGTTATAAATCAGGAGCCCTATTTCATATACATGCAAATGCCGTACATTTTAGAGTGATGTAATTTATTATCTTCACTATGCAGATTGGTGCCCGAGGGGACTGTATTTCAATTGTATTTGAAATTGTCATGCTCTTATTGAACTATCGAATGGAATACTGAACACTGAACGGAGAGAGTGAGTACGAATGGAGGACTTGTGATCAGGCGACATTTCCAAAAATGCCAGGAATGAAAGCCCTTTTGAAGGGAACGAGCAAGAAGAGACACAGAGGGAGCTGAAGCAACAGGACTCCACTACAGAGCTGCACACTTATGAGTCATAAACGTACAAACAATGAGTTGAAAGAGAGAGAGGGGTGGTTTCACTGATCAGGATCAGGTTGAGAGAGTCACATGTAAAATACCGTGTCACTGACAAGCACTTTTATTCGGTAACAGGAGCGGCTGGGTTGTCTTTCTGCTCAGAGGGAATGGCTAGGTAGTTTGTCCTGCAGGCAGATTGGTATAAAAACAGAGGAGTGTCTAAGACTTGGTGGTTTCTACCACCATATACCACACAATAGTGCTGGTTATGGTTTGAATACATGACTGAATTCCCTTTTGGGACTGTGAGGCTTTTGTGGATTCATATTTGTCCCTTATTCACAGCAATGTGTACACCCCCCAGAGGAAATGCATTTTAAAAGATAAAAATCATCACTGTAATGTGAGCTGTGGGGAGCTATTGTGCAGGCTGCGCATCAGGAAGACATGACACCCTCATACAGTATTTAACAGCAAACTTTCATATTGTTAAAAACCACAAAACATTCACCAAATATGCACCCGATTCAATAGAGCTGCACGGGAACTGTGTAGACTAAGCATAAAAATTCATAATAGTGAAAAGAGTTTTGTGACTCTGTCAGCATATTTTGAACATAGCCTCGTTTTGTATCTCTTTGACAGATTATCACTTGCGTTCCATCTTTTCCCTCGGTAACATGACTAATATGATCCGAGCCACTAATGCATCACAAAATGTAACCTCAAAATGTTCTAGCTGCGGTACATATCCATTAAAGCCCGGGTAGCTAAGAAGCCGACCACAGAACAGCCTCGTTGAGTGTGTGTAGTAGCTTCTCACTGTGGGATGTGTTGTCATACAGGTCAATAATGGCTCAGAGTCGGCCACAACCCATTAACTCTTTCAGCTGCAGGAACTGATGAAGTTTACAGAGATACGCACATCCGATCACTTGATGCTTGAATTAAAGTGCACTGCTGATCTGTCTGTGGATCAATAAACTGTACTTACATGCTGGGCTGATTTCTACTTTAACTAAAACACTAGTCAGCAGCCCCCTCATGGCTTAAATGTGCCACTAAATGTAACATCTAATTACCTTCCATGGCCTTTATCAACTGATTTATAAAAGATCTAATTGATTTTACTTCAGTTTCCAAATGAAACAAAATGCAGAAATACATATTTTATATATGTATAATGTTTTATCCACATATTAGAGGGAATATGCAAACCACACAATCCAAGAAAAATAGAGAAAAACACAATATAAAAGAATAGCTGGTTCAGCTTATTGTTCACTTTTAGTCGATTCAGGTGTTAACTAGTGCTGCAAATAATGATTATTATTATTATTGATTTATTTACTGATTGTATTCTTTATTGTTTTGCCTATAATATGTCAGAAAATACTGAAAAATGCTGATCACAATTACCCAGAGCCCAAGATGGCATATCTCTTATTTTGATCAACAATCAAAAACTTACAAATATCCAGTCATATTTGACAAAGAAAAGCTGGACCCAGCAAATGTTTGGCATTTTTGATCGAAAAATTACTGAAATGGTTATTCAATTATCAAAGTAGTGGGTGATTAATTTTCTGTTGATCAACTAATCATCAATTCGTTCAGCTCTAGTAATTAAATTCAATGATTTTTTTAGTTCATTGTACTACAGTTGCGTTGGTTTGTATTTATATTGTATATTTTATTTTTGGTCATTTTGTTTGGTAATAGTTTGTATCACAGGTTTGCAGACTTTACTATGGTCTTTATTTTCTCTATTATTAGTACCATAGTTTCAATTAATTAATTCTAATTGGTCGCCAGTCACCTAGGTAACCAAGCAAGTATACAATTCAACATACATGGACGATTAAGTTTCATATAATAAATGGAGCTTTTCTTCCCAGAATAAATCCCTAATTATACAGTTCTTCCCAGGAAACTTTGTAGGAAATTATTAGGATATTACTGTAAAATAAAGTGTTACTTTATGAGGTTTTTCTATTATGTTGTGTTGTGTTGTGTTGTTTCCACCCCGTGTATATTTACTCTTTGGGGCTCTATGTGTCAGATTTGGAGTAAAAATTAATTGTCTGCAAAAACCACAATAACTGGCTCAGCACATGTGCTCTGTGTTATCTGTGATTGTTCTGTTCGCAACATAAATTGCCTGTTCAAAAGTTGTCAACCTAGATCGACTGACTGGCATCGTCAACGCCATGATACTCCGCTGGGAGCTGACTATACAAGTGCATTGGGGTCTTTGTTAGTGCTGACAAGGTGACGCAGAAAGTGGGTTTCTGATGGAGCGCGAAATCCACCACTGATGTAAAAAGATTGTTTTAGAAAAAAAAGCAGTCAGCAGTACTTAGAATTATTCAGGCCTGTCAGGTATTCTAAATGAAAAGACAGATTGCTGTTGCAGAAGGGTTACACAACTGAGGCAGTGTAGACTCAATTAACTTTCTGTCTGTCTGTCTGTCTGTCTGTCTGTCTCTTTCCCTTCCTCTCTGTCCTTCACTCTCTGCCTCTTGATTGCCCCATAAATGTCTCTTTCCGACATGTTTCTAAAATTCCTATTATGTAACAACCACAAACCGAGGCATACACAGGTAACGCTGTATTGGTGACTCATAATATGAACCCACTGCCTTGTTGTGTTGTGAGTCATAGAAAAAAGAAGGTTAGTACAGATACGAATCTGGAAATTTTGACCAAAGGTCTGCTTTTGAATTAGATGCTTTCCGTCGTACCCCGACGCATCTGTGTTTGCATGCGCACATTTGTGTCCGTGTGAGACTCACGCCGTGTCCTGTGTCTGCTCATCAGACTTGGAGATCTTCCTGTAGCAGTAGACCATCTCTATCAGCAGCCAGAGGGTCAAGCACACCAGCAGCACATACATCATGATCTCAGAGTAGAGCGCTGCGGGGTCCTTGGTGGCTGTGGAGCACAAACAACAGCAAGGAACATGTATTATTCAGTATGCATTCGTCATATGAATGTCATTGTGCTGAATATAGCAGGGGAGACTTGTTTATTCACCGGTTTAAGAAAGTGCTTGTTCATGTACGTGCAACACTGCTGATAATTGAGAAGGTAAAATTACTACGGTTGAGTCCAACTCAATATGTGCAATAGTTATTATGAACTTTAAGCAAAGCAAGGTCATGTTTTCTGGTGTGCTTCCTGTTCGAAGATACACTTTAAAAATGATGCAAGAATTATGTTGCATACAGAACATTATGACCATACCTGCAGTACAGTGATAATAGAGCCTAGAAAGTTAAAGGTGCCCTGAGAAGTTTCTTGCAAATAAAGCATTCTTCTTCACTGCTGTTGTTGGTGCCACCAACAACGACTGTCGGTTAATAGAATAGCGTGAAACCGACGGCAGCATGCACGTGCACACTTATGCGCACGCAGGGTACGAACAAAACGTGGACCCACTCATAAAAACTTTGCTCCATAGAGGTCAGAAACTCCACAGGGTACCTTTAGATATGAAATAAGATGAATATGCAAAGTCACAGTGGTTCTCAGGGCTTTACACATCTCATATTTTGGTTTAATGTAAATGTAAGACTAATTACATTAAGCTATATCTTTATATTTTATTTACTGTAAAGGGATAGGTTCACATTATTTCAAGTCTGTCTTAGATCAATACTCGTTCGCCCTTATGAACATTGAAACAGTGCTTTCAGAGTAAGTGATGGGGACAAATCCACAGTTTATCTGAAGTTAAAGGTAAAGTGTTTAGGATTTGGTGCCATCTAGTGGTGTGGTTGCAGATTGCAACCAACTGGGTACCCCTCCGCTCACTCCTCCCTTTACAAGACTGCGGTAATGTGAGCCGCAGAGGCCATCCTTACCATAATAACACTACTTTAGGAGCAACAGAAGTCAGGCGGTGGCTGGCGGTACCACAGTTCGGCACTCTGCGACACACGTTACTGCAGTTTCACAAGCGTATTGGAGAACTACGGTGGCCTTCAGGTAACACAAAAACGTGAAAGGCTCTCTCTAGAGCCAGCGTTTGGTTTGTCCGTTCTGGGCTACTGTAGAAACATGACGGAGCAACATGCCGGACTCCGTGACGAATCCGCTCCCTACGTAGACTAACGAAAACACGATTCTTTCTTTCAGGTGATTTTACACTGAAGAAAACATAGTTATAGTATTAATATTATATTCCATTTCTGCTAATACACACTGTTCCTTTAATATGAGGCTTCAGCAGTCTGAGTTTATCAGATTAAGCGAGTATCTTCCAAAGCTACACTCTTCTTAGTACAGAATTTCCTCTTCATGTTTCCACAGAGCTGAGTTCAGAAGAATAGCAACAGAAAGACAGAATTTCACACTAAAAAGACTGTAAGTTCGGAAGAAGGCTGAAGCTTTGTATTAAACTTTCTAATGTATTTTTGCAGACACAGTACTTTGGATTTTCTCCATCACTTACACTGGAAGCACATTAGAAAGGGATCTTTTAATGGCCGGTATGAACAGGAGGAATGATTACAGCAAGCAAAAACTGTTGTTTGCACCTGACTTGGAAAAAAATGTGAACCTATCCTTTAATATCTTCCATTTCAGGATCATTACGAGCCCCTGTGAACCTGTGTGCCATGTGACTGTGTACCAAATTCCAGAAAGCCTGCAGGCCAGACAGTTGACAGCTTTCACTGATTTGATTCTGCAGCCTCTGCAAATAGAGGCTATTAGTGTAATATAATCCTTAGATGGGAAAGCGCATATACATTTGCCGTAAACTAATCCATTCTACTACTATGGACGTCATTACAGTAACATGATTCCCTATAGCTGTAATGTACAGCACGCAGGCTGACGGCTTTGTGGAATTTGGTCCCACATGTATGAGATGTGAAAGAGAGGCTTTTGAATAAGACATCAAACTGTAGCATATTTTTGGAAAGTTGCACTTCGGAAGATAATCACGTCCAATTTTCCTCTGTTTCCAGGTCCAAACGCTGGCATACAACTAGCCTGGCTTAGCTTTAAATGCCTCTGATAGTGAACTATATACCACGTGCAAGCAGATATAAATACTAGTAGTTCCAAATATACATGTTGTATTGTATATTCGATCAAGGTGGAAAATGACACATTCAGCAAGCCAAGCATTCGGGAAGCAGAATACATTACCCCTTATTATAGATAGCAAAGTGGTTGGTTTGAATTAACCCCTTCACTGACAACAGAAGAAAGCTTTGATGAACAATAAAGGCAGACAAAACAAGACACAGAATTATTCCTCTTCGGTACAGTGGCGACAAAGGGGAGAGAAGGAGAGTGGTGTTGTTAGTGCCCTAGCGCTGATGCATCACAAAGTGAAAACAACGAGTGGGAAATATATAATAAAACGAAAAAAAAAACACTTAAAGCGGTCAGATAAACACTTTATGCAACATCGAAGGAGGGGCATGTAGAGCACAAAGAGAACACTCAGCACAGCATAGACTTGTGTTTCTACCAGGAGGGATTGTGAATTAACACACCTGAGCTCAACCTCTCCAGCATATGCAGCTGTATCATCATCATCATCATCATGTTAGTGTTCGAATGTACAGTACTGCGGTGAAATGATCAGTTACGCTGTCCCGCATCTGCATAGCAAACTTTTTTGATAAAAGTTCTATTGGTTAATATGAATTCTGTAGTTCTGCTGATATTGCAATGCAGGGAAATCATATTGTGCGAAAATATATTATTAATTAGAAATTTGAAATATGTGCAGTACAGCCACTCCCGCTGAGACGCTGCTGGACCTGCACTGGCTTTACAAGAGCTTATTAAAGCTGCCGAAGTCTAGTTTTCTCTCAGATCACTTGAATTACAATATGCTGAAAGGTTAATATGGAATTTTTGACCAATAATGCCAAAAACATTCTGCCTACTGCCATTTTTAAGGCCAAATATGAATTATACATTTACTTCAGGACTGTAAAAAGTGTTTCTTGCATATTTTATTTTGAAATGTTGAAATAAAACTAATTCTGAATAGATAGATTGAGTGTCAGATTTGAGTTGTAGATCTCTTGGGACTGATGTCTATATTTGGTAACCTGACAGGGGTATGCATGCCACTGACGGAGAAACACTTAACGGCACACGCAAGTCTGAGGTCTGAATGACCTCATGTGTAGCTCTGGAATAACCCTGCTAAACTGATTTGTCTCCATTATAGCTGGACTGGATACTGAGTGGCAACCAAGCATCTGGCTAAACCTAAGCATGGAAAAAAAAAAGTGGGAAACTATTCGCCGCACCTTTCTCTTTCACCTTCAACTTGATGTCCCTGATGACGGAGAACGAGGGAGTGAAGTAGTCAAACTCAAACGTGCGAACTACGTGGCACTCAAAGACGCCGCTGTCGTTAAAGGTGACGTTGATGATTTGAATGGAGAGGTCCTGCAAATCCTGGCTCCCATTCCAGGTCAGACGACCCTTAAACGGTCCGTCCAATTCAACTGTGCGGTCAACATCATACTTGTATATCTGGGGGAGAGGAAAAACAAGCAGGCATGCATAAAATATATAGTACTAGTATGAACACATACAACGTGTCATATCATACACAACAATGCAGCAGCGACCTACATGAGTTTTGTCAGGTGGGACGTCTTTTTCTGTGTTTGGCATGAAGTACCAATCCACGCGTGTCTTTGCTTTGAGCTCATCCCTCTTCAGACAGGAAATGCAGGTCAACTTCATGGGGTACCCCTGGACGGCGTCAGTCTCCGACGGGACATCGACACATACTGGCCGGCTCAGGTGGACTGGAGGGAAGCATGGAAATGTTACACACATTTAGCTCAGCAAGCTAGTCTGATGAAAACTCAGTCAAAGCTTTGCATATTTGTATTTCATGTTTGACCTTCACTGAGCAGAATGATGTATGTGCAGAGTTTGACACTAGAGGTTGTTTTCACATTCATCTGCTGAAGGGAGAAAGTGTATCTGTGCTCATCTTAAATGTGAGGTTAAGCAACCAGTCTCATCCCAACTCGTCGCAAACTGACGTTTTGTCTTCTTGGTCGCATGAAAAACGACAAAAACACTTGCTTAGGTTCAGGCAATAAAACCACTACAGTTAGGTTTAGGAATGAGCAACATGGTTGGACTTAAAACTACTACGTTTGTAAAGTGAAGATGACACTGAACATTGTAAACACAGGACACAAACCACCTACCCTCCCACCCACTCGGTGTATCTCTTCTGCTCTTTAAACTACGTCACCACTACAGCACTTTCTCTGTGCATTTAATATCGACCAAACGGGTTTACATTGTTGGAAAGCCCGGTGCGTCTCATACTGACGCTCAAGGGTTGTCTTGTGAGTCAGTATTGAACGCTGACGGCCGTGACAAAGTGTCTGTATTTGACGCCCTATAGGAATGACAACGGGCTGGTTTAAGATGTGCAGGTACAAGATGATCACAACTAGTTTAGAAGCAAGTATGTAACTAGTATTCAAAATATGCAAATGTGATGTGGAAACTTGACATCTTCAGTGCACAAGCACTGAGAATGGACTTTTCACTGAAGCAGGAGACATCGTGTTTAACTTTTGACATAAAAAATAACATTTCTATATTCAAATATTTTGGATGTTTCAGCGAGCGGAAAGTAATACATGTCATTTCTTTGAATTTCTAACAAGTTAATTGAACTTTTTTTGTGGATAAACCATATGGGACACTAATTATTATTCAAAGCAGGGTATTTTATAGTCATTAAAACATGTTTGGAAGGAAGCTTCAACTGTTTGCGTTTTTGAGAGAGCTTTTTAATACTCACTGAACCAAACTGGTTGCCCCAGAGTGGGCCCACTGTAAACACAAGAGCTTTTCAAAGTAAAAGTGCTTATAGATGCAGCTATAAGTCATCGTGTACTAATTCTACGAAAGGATTACATATTAACAGACTGCCACGGTCATTGACATTTTCAGGCTTCACTTAATGACTGTGAGAATACAACCATACACACTACAGTGACAAGCACATTTCTTAACTATACATGTAGTAATTAACTCATCATGGCCTAGTCTTCTTATCAAGGTCAGTAGCTCCTGCACTCTGCACTTACATTGACTCCAACGTTGAGCCAGACTCAAAACTCAGTGAGCGTTAAGAAGACACAAATTCAATTATACAGCTCCGTGAGCACTGGAGAGACTTGAGTCACAATACTGATAGCGAATCCAAGATCATCCAGGCCAGTAAGCACTAATGATGGCCTCTGCCCATTAGTATTAGCTTTGCAGAAGCAGTAACAAATGGAGGGGCTGTGTACTGTAATGTATTGTGGGCTAAGCAGGAAGAAGAGGACACATTGATTGATGAATAAATGCATTACAGGAGATGGAGTAATTAGATGATGGCAGGAAGTGAAGGATAACATGGAGGGGGATTATAAACACAAGCATTTCTTGTGAAGTGAAGTGAGGCAGCACTCTCAGCTGTGAGCTTTCCACATGGATGTCTTTTGTGTGACTGTTTCCATGTTGGGTCCAGTGCTCTTATATAACCCAAAGCCCCCCTGGGCAGACAGTGACAACATCGATTCCATCTCTTCTTCTTTTTTGTTTTTTTTCATACTGAGGGCTGGAAATAGGGCAGAGAAACAGATAGGGGAGGAAACTAGAAAAAGGAAAAAAAGAAGAAGGCTAATTCCCTTTTTTTCTGTGTCATTTCCTGGTGTGATTTCTTTCGCCTCTGCTGCTCTGAAAGTGGGTTTTGAGTTCACAGCCAAGCTGGAGGGGTTAAATCCATCTGTGCATCTATATGTAAACCAACAATCTGATGCAATAAGACATGCAAAAATCACAATCAAACAAGATATGTTGAACATGTTGCACAGTTCATACTTACCAACAGAAAACAAAAGTACCAAAGTTTGCAGGTGAACTCTGGTTTGAGTTACCATATTAAGCTCTTTGGTGGTGGAGCTGCTGGTGGAACAGTGTCCCCCTCTCTTGACTGTTGCTTGTTTGGAGAAAAACCAAGTCAAGTTGTCTTCACACGAAGCCAGGAGTTGTTGAAGATGACTTCAGCACCACGGACAGCGCCTCTCCTCGGCAGACGAGCGCGCAGGTAAACTTCCTTCTCTCCTCCTCACGACTGGAAAATCCCAATCAAACTGTGTGCGTAAAGGCAGGATTACAAGGTAGAAAAGAGATGCAGAAACGAGACTGTGAAAGCCCCTGACTTGCCATCTATCTAGAACTTCATTATTCCCTCCACTCGGTGCATGAACTGTGATGGATACTCGGTCATCCTCCTCCTGCTGTCATTCAGTCCAGATCCATCCAGAAAACACAGAAGAAAGAAGAAGAAGAGGAGGAACCTGTGGATTCCCCAAAAGCCGATTTAGTCACTTACTGCTGCAGAGAGTCTTGTTCACACAAACAGCAAAAGCACTGATGACAGTTCTCTCGTATTTCACCCCTCAAAGAAATAACGCCATTGATTGTTTGAAGTCTATTTCCTCCATTAAGGATGACTGATGAGATTTCCCAGCCGCTGCTCGCTGCCTCTTTGTTTTTCACCAGTCACTTAGCACAGAGCCGAGCAGACAGGCTCTGATACGCATGCGTGAGTCACTCCCTCCTACACTACAATGTGCAATGACCACATTGCACTGTCATTTGACCAATCCAGCTCAGCATGCAGGCACTGTTTGCTTTTCTCTTGACTGCAGGAGCTAAACAAACAAACAAAACACAGCATGGCATATAGAAAAAAAACAAATGCAAATCAGTTGTATTTTTGAGGAGAAGAGGAACTGGCTTTGTCATGTGTTATATAATGTTGTTTAGCAGCTGCTAGAACGCTTTCATTTGTTACACATCAGTGTGTGCGTTATTCCAGCCGATTACACTGTTGTCAGGCTATTAAATAGGTGTTATCAGTTGCTGTAAGTACCATAGATGTGGGTCAATAGGGGCCTACTACACCCACTTGTAGGTTTTATTATCTATTCACGTGGTAGATCACCGAAAGAAGGTATAAAAGACCACTACAGTGACCTCTAACGACCGTAGTAATTATGACAGGAGGAGAAGCGGAAGTCAGGCGCTGTAGTATAGACAGTGTGAAGCTCCATAAAGGCTGGAGGTTTGGAACGATGGAAATAAAACACAGGACTTTCACCTAAGAGACTGGAGTTTGCATCCTGTGTGAAACCAACAATGTGTAGTTGTCTTTGTGTTCGTAGTTATTTTAACCCAAAACACAATGTTTTTACCCTAACCTTAACTGCTTTTTTGTTGCCTTAACCTAGCTGTTTTATTTGCCTAAACCTAAAGAAGTTGTAGTTTTATTGCCTACACCTAAATAAGTTGTAGTTTTATTGCCTAAACCTAACAGTTTTTTTGCTTAAACCTAAAGAAGCTGTAGATTTATTGCTTAACCCTAAAGAAGTTGTAGTTTTGTTGCCTAAACCTAAAGAAATTGTAGTTTTATTGCCTAAACCTAACTGTTTTTTGCCTAAACCTAAAGAAGTTGTACATTTATTTCCTAAACCTAAAGAAGACTTTTTGTTTGTGTTCAAAACGTAACGTTTCATTAAGTTTTACAACATGTTAAAACGTGGTAGGTGTACTAGGCCCCAAATGACCCACATCTATGGTGCTTATAGTGACTGAAAACATCTGATGGCCTGATAACAGTTGAATCGGGTGCTTATTACTACCCAAGTCTTTGCAAAAGGCCTTTTTCACAGAAGACAGTTTGATATGTCACAGTAGGAAATGCACAGGTGTAAATAATTAAACGAATAATGGCTGAATTCCATTTAGCTACTTTGATTTCAGGATCCAGGTACTGTTCATGTTGATTTACTGTCATTCCCACTGGGACGCTTGAATACAACAGAGCCATTGTTAGTGTTAATAAATTAGTTACGCCTGTGCTTTTCCCACTATGACAAATCGAAATGTCTCCTGTGAAAAATGCTTATGTCTTCTTAGTCCAGAAACGCGTGCTCAGTGCTCAGAAGATAGTGGTTCAATTGAAGGGTTTCAGTGATATATAGCCAAATATTATGGCTGCAGGTTTACAAAGAGCACATACTGTGCACAATATGCATGCATATCCACACATAAAAACATCAAATATTACAAATGCAAGGATCCCTACCCTGGATTTGTGTTTTGAAATCATATGAATGCTAAGCACATACACAGACTGATCTATATCTTTGGCTCACTGCAGCAATGAAGCAGCAGGACACCATCCACTAATCTTCTATCCTCTGGAGTTTAGCTTTAAAAGGGCTTGACCTTTTCTGTGATATTCTGTCTATATTTGGGCACAAATTCTTCCATGCTGCACGACTGCTGCACTCCAATAAACAATTGCCTTTCCTTTCCTTTAATCATTTAAGGGTATAAACAATGCTGAATACGAAGGGTGAAGAAGAGTTATTATAACAAATTCTGCACATCACGCCAACACAACCTGCCTCAGAACAGTGTAATTATATCACATTTTTGTCTCTCACTGAAAACTGCAGTGATTCGACTCTCTTGTAAAGGTTGAAGGATGTGATGAGGACGTAATAAAATGGCCAACAGACTGAATCCACAGGGACATCTCTTGCTTGCGTGTTGACTTAATTATGTTTTTGAATTTCAATTGAATTGAATAATGAATTTCAAGAAAATACCATCTGTGTGTAATGATCTTATCTGTATAATGAGATGACTACAGCAGTGGTGGAAGAAGTATTAAAACCTTTTACTTAAGTAAAAGTAGCAATACTGCAGTGTAAAAATACTTTGGTACAAGTAGAAGTCTTGCATTTTGAAGTCGTACTTAAGTAAAAATTCAAAAGTATTAGCATCAAAATATACGTAAAGTATAAAATGTAAACATACTATTTTGGCAGAATGGCCCATTTCAAATTTTAAATTGAATTATAATTAGTGATGCATCAATATGTTCATCACTTTAATGTTGCAGCTGGTAAAGGTGGTGCTAATTGTAACTACTTTGTATGCAGCTGGGTAGCTTAACCTGTGATAAAACATCATAATGTATTAATTGATTTATTTGCTGTGAATAATCTGAATATGCAAAGTCACTAGTAACTAAAGCTGTCAAATAAATGTAGTGGAGTAAAAAGTACAATATTTGCTTTCAAAATGGAGTGGAGTAAAAGTATAAAGTAACATAAAATGTTACTCAAGTAAAGTACAAGTACCTCATAATTGTACTTAAGTAAAGTACTTGAGTAATTGTACTTAGTTATTTTCCACCACTGCAAATATTGCCATAATTTACATTTAAGTGCCAACATAACAAATAAAACATCATGTACCAGCCTAATATACTTGACAGGACAGAAGAAAATATTTTGACCCTCCTAGAGGAAATGCAGTCTGGATTTTTAGTTATAATAATAAAAACTGTCCTGACAGCTGTGATGGAGCTGGACTCATGCTGAGGCGGCTGCTACAGCTATATATTCCAAATGTTTTTACTAAATCAACCTGGAGTCTGTGTGAAACAGCAGAAGCGAGAGATATGTAGAAATCTTTTGGGAGATTTAAATAGGCCTCATTAATGAAGTTTCAGATGCTGTGCCACGTGCGTAAAATGTGCACAGCGCCTCTTTCAATGTGGAGACGCACATATCTGTCCTGCTGCTGTGTTACGACTACAAAGATTTACTAAACTCAAAGGAAGAAATACTAAATACAAACAGTCGGCTTCACTTAGGCCCACCGGTAAAACTCATTAACTGAACCCATTACAGACTTAATCACATTCAAAATAGTATTTTAACGAGCATTTTAATCTGTAATAATAAAACAAAATAAAAGAGCCATGACTCAGCTCCATGTTGGCCCCTCTGAGATTCATGCAGTAGTTAGATATGGACTTGATCTCAGGCCTTTAGCAGGCTGACTGGATGAAACTTTAGATCACACAGGTGAGACGTGATTGTCCACGCAGCAGAGGCAATCAGGTCGGACATTTGCTTTTCTTATTTTGGATAGAAAAAAATGTTTATGTCCTAAAATGTTCACAATGAAATCCTCAAGAAGTAGAGAATCAGACAGTTTTACAAAATGGTAAACACATGGTGGACTAGATTGTTAATACTGACTGTTTTGGGACACAGTCTACTGTACAGGCCTACAATCAAATACAAGGTGTTTCTCTAAAATCTTATAAAAGACAGAATCTGTGAAGAGTCTGTTAATCTGACAAATGAGTCCTCTGTAGTGCATCTGATGTGTTTGTCTCTTGTGAGTTAACTGGAGCCTGACATCCTCTCGTGTGTTGCTGACCTTCCCCAGGTGCACCAGCACTCTGCTCCCACTGCCAACCCTCCCCAGAAGAGGAAGCGGACCTCCGTGGCTCGTCCTTCTGGTGAACGTCCAGAGGTGGTGAATCGTGGTCCCACTCCTCAGCCCTCCACCTCAGCTGCTGACGTGCCTGGGTTGCTGGATTTGGTTCCAACATCTTGTGCGACCATCCCACCTGCTGAGCTGCCACTAGTCTCCAAAATGCCCCCCATGTGTTTGAGTCAAAAATTGAAGCTCTTTAAATCAGATAATTATTATATTCTTCAGTAATTGCTACAGAACAATTTATCACTGATTTTTTCCCCCTTTTTTATCACATGAATTATTCTGATTAAATATATGTTTCTTCCGTCTTTCACAGCTACAATAGTGGCCGGGTTCGTCGAAAACAAACTGTACATTTTGAATTTCTTTCTTTGTATCTATGTGTAAACATCAAACTGAGTATGAGGACACGCTGTGTTAGAGATGAGAAACGCTGAGGACTGTTGACAGAGTGAATCAACAGGTCTATGCAGTAATGCTCAGTGGTTGGAGCAGATTTGAATGTAAAAAGAGCAGCAAAGAGGCAGCTGAGTGCAGTCTTGTGTTGCTGTCAGCATCAGCAGCAGTAGGCCGGCACTCTGAGGAGCAGACTAAATATGGCAGGCCTGGTTGAACCACATCCTGCAGATAAGGAAACCATAGCAACAGTAATGCAGTACCATGGCGACTACGGGAGGCCTGCTTGGCGACAGACCACAGACTCAGGGAGACAACAGGAAGCCTCTTTACAGGCATCCAGTGCGACAAAAATAAAATCATTTCAAAGAAAAGGGTGAATAAAAAATGGGTTTACACTCTTCAAGTGTTCCTCTGAGGATGAATACGGCATTTTTTTGAGTTTTTGAGGGTAAACTTATCCTCAAAGAGAGCACTCACTCATAAACAGGAGAGCAAGAGGACGGTATTAACCAGCAGTTTACATAAGCGAGTGATTAATTTAAGCGATTGTGTATAAATAAGTGGGTGAAGAGAGTGTTTGCTCATGTACGTGTATACGTGTGTGTGTGTGTGTGTGTGTGTGTACGTGTGCTGGGCCCCTTGAGGATGCACTGCGGAGAGCAGATTTCCAGGGATTTGGAAGGATTTCAAGATTATAACATGATTACAGCAGACAGCCACGGATGAAACATGTTGGAAACTGAGATGTAAATCTCATGCACAGCTTGCTGGAAAAACCTCTTAATGCTGGAATGTGGTTCAGTGTACTCATCTCTCTAAGCATCGATCATATTCATTCTTGAGCCATCTGCATCTGTAACATCCAGCACTGGGTTTTGCATTTATAAAATATATGAATTACATACACAATATATCACAAGAAGTCTGCTCAGAAATATTTAATATAAAACTGAATGCTTCGCTTAAAAGGGCGAGTTGCATGCATATGAATTTGTGTGGTTTGATTTAAATGTTTTTTGGCGTGTAACTGTTTTTCCATCTTTCCACAACAAAATGGCAACAAACAGATGCATGCAAGCGCAGCCTATACTTTAATTCTTCCCAACAACTCACCCTTTCAAGACATTTAGTTTTGTATTAAATGTTTCTGAATGGTGGCATGGTAATTCATACAAACGTCACACAAAGACAGTCTCACTAAAAATAGACCTTGTGTTGATCTAAACAACTAGAGCAAGCATAATCTAGTACCACTGCATATCACCACACAAAGATGTACACACACGGCTCCAGAGCAGCTCGGCGTAGAGTTATGATGTCATGTCCCACCGTGAGGCACACACACACAGACACACACGCAGGCCAGATCAGTGGCACATTGCAGCTAATCTAAGTGATAAGGCATATAATCTCAGGAGCCACTGAACCACACCCCCTCATACACAGCTACAGGGCAATGCCACAGATTCAACCTGGGGGACTTGGCACAGAGCTGGAAGCTAACACTGATAGTAAGTGAAGACTTGTTCCATCTGACCTTCTGATTTGGCTCACAGCCCCCTGTAGGAATACTCACTTTCTATTAAAAGACCCTGAACCCCCGTGCGTCAGATAAACCACAGAACCAGAGGAAGGCAGCAGTCGTGCAGTCTCCTCGAACGAAGATTTCAAGTTTAGTAGCTCACTTGGTTAACCTGTTGGTCATAAAGAAAGCTCACAAATGAAAAGGGGCTTAGAAAAATAAAGGTTAGAGCGTGTGCGAAACAGAGGAAAAGGGAGATTAAATATTCACGAAGACATGTGGGTCGTCACCTCTTATAAGAAGAGGGAGAGGTCGCTGTGAGCAGGAACCGACACAGAAGCACAAGTGTCACCTTGTGTTCGTTCAGCTGAAGTTTATTGTCTTAATTAGAATATGGTAATGAACAGAGCTTCTGTCTTGAAGGCCAGTATTAACTCCTGCATGTGAAACTATTTGGACAAGATGACAGATTGCGCCACACCGCTGCTTGTTTGCCAGAAATTATTTCTGTTCAGGATCACAGATGATTAAAAAGAACACAGCTGTTAATTAAGACAAAGGTCACTCAGATCGTCGCTCAACAAACAAGACAGAGTATCATACTGTACGTAGATTATAGAGCTATTTTAAAGCTAAAGCACAAAAAGGGCGAGAGAGGTAATGGTGAGAACTGGATAAAAACAACACATTTCTCAGTGTTGATCTACATTCAGATCCAGTTTCTGATCAGTAGGCCTCCACATGTCATTGATATCTGTATTGTCTTTTCTGATCTGCCTGTTTAGCTCCTGCTTTCCTGGACATTAAGCCGATCTTGGCTCTCCAGCATCTGGCAGTCCAGTGAAGTGTCAGGGTTGTTGCTCTGGACGGTGTCACTTGTCTGCTGGTCAGAAATATGACTCTCCAGTTTATAGCTACCAAGATCTCTGCACTCTACTGTTTGTTGGCTGTGACTCTCGCTAGCTGGAATATCGTCCTGCCACTGGCCGCCAGCGGGACTGCAGCCATCTACGCCAGGATAAAGCTCCCTCTGCGCCTGTTGAGTGGTGCTGCTGTCTGTTTGTGTACTGCTCCTTGTCCCGTCTCTTGACTTGCTGTCATGCTGCTGGCTCTGTCTGATCTGGCCTAATGTGATTTGGAGCTCATTGAGGCGCTGTGATACGTAGCGTCTCTTCAGTTCCAGCAGGGTTGTTCCATTACGACTCAGGGTTGGCATGCTTGTTGGTGTTGCCCTCTGCAAGTGGATATATCACGGAGAACGTATTGTAGATAATGTGTGGTAAAAGATATAAATGAATCCATGCACGTGGTTTCAAGCAACGATGCAAATATGCAAATGCAGGCACACATATTCATGCATACTGATTGACACATTTTTCTCTTTAGTCGGGCTGAATGGAGGAGCAAATGAACATGGTGCTTGAATGACTGAATCAAATAAATGTATCAATGTAATGTGTCATTTATACGTATGAAATGCTATAATAATGAGTAGTGAGAAAGTTTAAAACATTAATTGAACAATTTTTAGGATAAAATACCAAGAGATCACTCACAAAAAGACCTTCATAATGCAATTAAATTACCATGCGGACAAATTCTTTGGATTATATATATAATATATAATATAATAACAGTGTAATTTTCCAGATAATTACCGCAGAATGGCTGCCAGCACTGTTCTCTCTCTCCTTCAACCATGTGCTCATTTGAGCCCTCTTCTGTAGCTGCACGCTCAGCTGCAAGAAAGACTCATTCATGCGGTCAACTTCTTCCTCTATGCAGGACATCTGTAACAGAGGAAATGATGAAGTAATTGGTGGTGCATGGAGGACGGTGACTATTCTCTTCAATTAAGATGAGTTGTAACTGAGTGATACCTGCATCGGTGTCCCTTTTGGTGGCAAACCTGCAGGAAGTAAACAAGACTTTTGATTCTCCAGAATAAAATAATTCATTTGAGGTTTAATGTCTCAATTGATCAGCAAGACACAACAATTGAAACTCCTAATGATATGTGATTATTGTGCATCTAGCAGAAGCGTAACCACCTATTGCCTTCAATATAGCCTCAGTGCTCATTGGCATGCTGTCATTATGTCCTAGGATATTGGACCATTCTTCTTCACTCTTTTTCTCTCCAGGACCTCGTATAATCGTATGATGATGTTTATGTCTTTGACTGGGGAGAAATGGAAAAGCGTCTTGACTTCAATCTGACATCACAATTAAATTTGTTTATTAGTTTATATGGGTGCATTATTGTTATTATTTCGCTACATAGCCTGCCGTTATGGATCAATGGCCCCGAGGCAGAAAATGATGTCTTGAAAGCATTAAACCCATCTCAAGAAAAAAAGTGTTCAAGACTGCTAGTGAGGTCTTGATATTTTTTCCATTGATCAAAAGGTCAAAAGTTTACACTCTTTATGCCAGTTTTTTTTTTATCTTGGTATATAAATGCCATAAATATCAAGCTTTTTTAAATTGACTAATTTAGCAACTATCCAGCCTCTATGTGATGATGAATTTTGATTTTCAATCACTTTTGTTTTTGTTGATGTCTGATGCCATTGCCATATTTACTCTGCCGTGACAGATGCATGGTATCAAATTAAAGGCACAGTGTGTAGTGATTTCGGGAAATCTATTGGCAGAAATGGAATATATTAAGGCTGTTCTCGACCAAAACATTTTTTAGTCGACTAAAACTCGTAAGATTTTGTTGACTAATTGATTAGTTTATTTAATGGACAGATCTGTTTCTCCACAAATAATAAGGCAAAAGTGCCACTTTAAATCTTGTGTTTACCAGAGATGTGCTCAGAAGTTTCTTGGAAATAAGTCATTCAGCATCTAAAAAGCATAAAAAAACAACTAATCGACTACAGAAGTCTTCGTCGACTAAGACCAAAATTACTGATTAGTCGACTAATCGACTAAGAAGGGGCAGCCCTAAAAATATTCATAACTATGTTTTCATTAGTGTATAATCATCTCAGTCGTTGTGTTTTTGTTAGCTTAGAATGAGCCCTTCATATCTACATAGGGGGCGGGCCTCCTCACAGAGTCCGCCATGTTTCTACAGTAGCCAAGAATGGACAAACCAAACACTGGCTCTAGAGAGAGCCTTTCATGTTTGTACGTTACCTGAAGGCCACCGTAGATCTCTACATGCTTGGAAAGGGAGCCATATAACTTTCTATCTCATTAAAAATGAACATTTGTCTTACCTGTGTCTGTGTCCTCAGTTGAACTCTGTTTGAGGTTCGTGATGAGCTGCTCTAACTTGAAACATTTGTATTTCTGAAGTCTAAATTGGAAGATAGGCAGAAAAGTATTTAATTGCTTGATTTTGTGTAATGGGCATACTATACTCAGATTTTATTTTTCTCACCAACCTGTTAGCTAATAGGTGCTCAGTGAACTGCGCTTCAGTGGGAACTCTAATGTTGAGAAACTCCTCCACTAATGCACCGTGCCGCCCCTCTGAAGCATCACATATTGACTGTAAAAGAAATCATAAAAAGTTATCTGCCCCTACCGGTGCAGTGGGAGGCTGATGTGTGAGGCTTAAATAGCACTTTACTCACCTCTGCTGTGCTCCATTTGAAAGAAAAGTTGAACAGCTGAAGGCTCAAAGCTGAAACGGCCTCATGGAGAGCTTGCACAAAGCTCTGGGGTTTAGATCCTGGATTAAAAGAAGAAAAACAAATATCATATTGATTCCAAGAGAGGATTACATACTCTGTGCTTTTAAACATGATTGCCAGAGCTATTGGACTGTATTACACGACTGTTGCCAAACAATGACACAAGATTGGGTCTCAGGACTCTCCTCTATAACTATCTCTCCGATTACCTGATGCTATGTAGGCCATGGACTGCAGAATAGTTGCGATGAAATGTCCCACGTGCTGAAGCTTTGCCTCTGACAGATAAAGGATTTGATTGGTTGCATCGAAATAAAAGTCCCTTGAGCAATGTGGCAGCAGAGCCTCATTAGAGGAAGATGAAGAAACGGGGATTGACTTGGCCAGTAGCAGAAGCACAGACGGAAACAAGGGGCAGTTTGCAAGCAACTGCATGACCTGGCAACCAAACAGGAAAACGGCCGAGTGTTGAGGTGAGAGGTTGTCCAGGGCAGTCGGGATAAGTTGCCCACTGTGGTTCCCCTGGTGCTCTGTAGCTGCTGAAACAGATGGAAATCATATTTACCGTAATTAGTTCATTATGAGTTTAATTTCTCTTTTCCGAGGCCTTGCATTGAAGCTTTTTCTGTACCATTGTGGAGAGGCTGATTCGACTCAGCTGTGGTGAGGCTCTGTAAAGACTGTTGGATCTCCTGCAGGGTCTTGAATAGAGGAGATATGCTGACCAGCTTGGACAGGTCGTGGTCACTGAGACAAGGAGCTGTGCTCTGTAGATGGACTGAAGAAGACAGATTCATCAACATCCTGATGCTCTTGGAAATTCAACAAACCTTTGTATAGATTTGTTCCTTACCCGGCTCTGCTTTGGTCATATTCATTGATGAAAACTGTGGACGTAGTTCGAAAGACAAAATTATTCCCCGCTCAATTATTCCAAGATGTGCTACAAACACGACAAATGCCACTACGGTACCTGTGTGTAACACATGTTGGTGTCGCTGGGCTGTGTGTATCCAGTTTGCGGCTCACATTCCCTGGCATCATGAGGACCAGTATGACAGTATGGGGGACCGGGCAAATCTTGGTTCTGCCAAGCTTCTCCTGTCAGCCTGCATAAGAGAGCTTCCACTGACCTGAGAACAGCTCCAAGTAACGGTATAGAGGCCTCAGCTGCAGGGTGATGGAGATGTTCAGTCCCATGCAAGAAATAGTTCAGAGAAAAGCATTTAATAAAAGATGTGACAGAGTTTTCAGCCTCTCAAAGCACAACAACTGGTGATTTAAGGAGTACAACAGGTAGATATGAGTCTTTGAATACAAAGAAGGTACTTGAACACTTGTGTTATCCTATATTCAGGCACAAAATGTGATAAGACTGTCAAGGGAATAGTCTGATATATTGGGAAACGCTTATTCGCTTTATTCGCCAGCAGGCAGTTAGCTTATCTCAGCATAAAAGCTTTGTTGCACCTTCCAGCACCTCTAAAGATCCCTCAACATGTTATATCTTATTTGGTTAATCCACACATAACCCACCGTGAAACCACATATTGTTGTTTTTACATCTTGGTTCTTTGTGCTAAGCTATTTATCATACAGAGAAAGAGGTATCAATCTTCTCGACAAGAAAGCAAATAAGCGTACTTCCCAATATGACAAACTATTCATTTAATAATCTTGGTTTTATGATTAGACATTGTCGTCTTTTTTCCTTCATAAGAAAAAAATTGTATCTTTGCTTTGAAAAGATCAGTTTCTCCAATTCAATCCAATATCATCATCATCATTGAGTTTTACCTTGTGTATCTCTCTCTCCAGCACTGCTGTTAGATGGTTTATCCCTCATTGCATTATTAACTAGCAGGTCCTTAAGAAGACTCAGTTTTTTATGATCCATATTGTCAAAGACGTTCTGAAAGAAAATATGCAAGTTTACATAGTTTTCTTGTGACACTTGAGAGGACCACAAGTCCTGATTATTACATATCTAATGGCAAATTCTTCCTTGGAACAATTTGATGCCTTCACTTCACTATCATAAAACTCACCTTGACTGTTTCAGTCTGTTGGCAAATGTTTCTATAAAACTCCTGTGTGTCTTTGCGGTGTCGGGCCAGTTGTGAGGCGATGTGCAGGTTCTGGTCCTCTAGTTTGTCATACAGAGTCTTCACATTTAACTCCTCCAAATCAAAGCGCCCTGACACACTTCCTAAATGGGAGCAGTAAATATCAATTATATAAATATATATATATAATAAGTTAGAAATGGGCTGGAATAAAAGAGAAAAAAGTATCATCACGTCATCCTAAAGAACTGAGGAGATACACTCCTGATGAATGGCTGCACCTTGAGATCAAAAGGTCCATAACAATTCAATATCTCTGGCTTTGCAGACAGTCCGGATGGAGCACGCAATGGATGGTAAGTGCTTGAATTAAAATTGCAGAGGCTAACTAGAGAGCCAGAGATAACAGCACGAGTCATTAGAGTGTGATATTAGCCATTATTTTCTTCATCATCAATCAAACGGTGAATGGGCTGTTAACTGCTACCTGGTCATGCGTTATGGTTTCATAATGACTAGGCCAATGGACATTTAAACGCCCTATCACGCCGCATGAATAATGCAATAAGAAGTAAGTGGGAAACCATTAAAGCCAACTCTACCTTTTAAGTCATTTAGGTAGAAACAATTATCACAGACTAGATAAAGAACAATTGGACATTTGGAAACATTTCCAATGACTGATTTATGACCAAATTATTATATATGAAAACAGATGGGTTAATCCCATATACTGTATACTCTTTTAGCCATGCTAGAGGAGTAGCGGTATGGCTCTATGGATGGGTTGTCGGTCGTTCGGTATGTCCACCACTTTGGTCCAGACTGAAACATCTATTCAATGGATTGCTATGACATTTGATACAGACATTTATGGTTCTCACAGGATGAATCCGACTGACTTTTCATCTAAAGCCATCATCAGATCAAGATTTCAGTTTGTCCAGTACTTTGGTTTGTGCCTAAACACCTGCAAAACTAAAGAGATTCCCATCAGCCTCATCTGTACTTGTACGTGTTTAATGCTACTTGCATGCCAACGTTAGAATTTAGCTCAAGCACAGCTGCGCCTCACAGAGCTGCTAGCATGGCTGTAGACTCCTAAGTCTTGTGTTGTGATATATATATATATATATATATATATATATATATATATATAACTGTAGACAGACAGATCAAATTGTGGTCATTTCAGCATACAATAGAATATAATTCACAAAATAATCTAGGATTTCTGTATTAACCATGTACTTTTCTATAGTTCAGATCTGATACTGTACATACATGTATATAGCTATGTAACACATCTAGACTGATCCCTACCATTTATATTTTTATGATCCATACTGTTAACCTTATTTTGGCAATGTATATATTGTATATATTTGGGATTTTTTGTTATAACAATTGTTATTGTTATCTGTGAAAAGGATGTCTTTCTCCCTTTTGACTAGGTCCTGTTGCCCATGTGACAACATGTTTTGCTTGTTGTGTTGCAGGTGCTGAATGGAGGGTCGTCAGCGGTATGAGCTACACCTGAGCCGGTGTGCTCCGCCCTATAAACACCTCCGTCCTCCTGCAGTCTCTCTATGTGGGAGACTCCCAGCAGGCATGACAATGGCTTGTGGTTTCTTTGTGTTTTGTTATCCACATAAACTGCCACATGCATGCACTCCATTACTGTTGTACTGATTCACACGTTAAATTGGTTGGATTATCTTTTGTTACAAATAAATTACTTTTCTTAGCAGCCCACTCGTCTGGTCTCCCTATTTTGTCACAGCTTTTGAGTCAGGCTATGACACCCAACATTATCTTGTGTCTATTTAATTATTAATTTCAGTCCAATGTTGCAGTTTATTTGCTACATTTTCAATTAAGGTGTGTAAATGACACAAACTGGTTTCGTTTATTTTATGGGTTTTTATGATTTCTGTTGTTGATCTGACTCGGATGGTGAGACTCAGCAGCTCAATCAAGGAAAGTGCAAACAGGTTTGCCTCATTATGTCGTCTTAGCAGAGAGGGGCAGGGCCTGTTACGATGTAGGAAGATTGGTAAGGTAGTTCTGCAGTAAATGACATTCTGTTCTATTTAGTGTACTCATTGGTATGTATGGGTCTCCTAGATGGATTGAGGTGTCAGACGTAACTTAGAGATCTTTTATTAATGCTATGGTCATTATTCGCTTTTATTGAAATTACCAGGTTTCATTTTTGCCCTTTGTTTCAGTAATAAATGCCAATTTGCACTACTCCTGCTTAGTTCTTCAACATCCCTTTTAAAAGTTTTCCGGTGCCAAACCACCTCGTCTGCCCTTTAATAAATAGGGGTGGCGGCACGACATTATCTTTATTTTTGCACTCTTTATATTTGCATTCTTCCCACTTTTTATTGCAACTGCTGCACAGCAATGTCCCTCCGGATGAATAAAAGTTTTATCTTCTCTTAACAACTCAGCAAACTCACTGTGCACTCCACCTGCTACTAAACTTTTTAAAAGGGGTTTGATCTGGAGCACAGGGTAATAAACAATGAGCCTACCTCCTTTTGAAACAGCAGGCTCCTCAGCTTCTGCTCCCTCTCCTACACCCCTGCTGCCTAGGAAGCCACCAAGGCTTGGGACAACTGTGCTGAAACACAAATACAAAGCCACACATTTTTTATGTAATTTTACATGGTTTATACGGAGAGGTTGACAAGAACAATGAGACAGAGAGGAGGCTGACTTTCAGCATATATCATCATAGAGTACATACATAGTATACTGAGTATACTACTAGAACATTCCAACATCAGTGTCCTGATGGATACAACACATCATCAGAGGTCAAGCCAACAGACCTGTCTCCACTGCAAACACAATCCACTGGACAGAAGGGCTCCCCAAGGCTGCGCCACTTTGGCTTAGTCCTCCACTGTGAGACAAGTTTTGCTTTGCCAGGTCGCAGAACCAGCACTGTGGTGGTCAAAACCACAACTACAACCAGCAGCAGACTCAGGATCCCTACACACGGTGATAAAATGCAAGCAAACCCATTACAGCCATGTGCCTGCATGATAAAATGTTGAGTAGATAAACAGTAAGGATACACACCTGCTATCACTCCCCAGTCAGGTAGAAGATTGAGTCTGTGCTGCTTAACAATCCCATATCTGACCAGCTGTGCCGGGGTCATGGGCTGAAAGACGGAGGCCCGAGGGTCACACTCTGTACCCTCCTCACTGACCACCACCACCATACTCCACTCTGGGACAGCACTGTCAACAAACACATACTTCCCTGCTTCTGAAAACACATGTGCAAACCTGAGATAAAGGAGAGGAACAGAGACATTTGATGTGGTTACAAAATGTGATTTAAAACGCTTGAGGCTCTACCTGCAGTGTGGACTCAACACTACCTTGTAGAGTTGAAGTTTGTCTGCTTCATGAGTATCTGCAGACGTCTGAAGGCACCAAAGTCCCAGCTGGGGTTACTGTTAAACAGGTGGTCTTTCTGATACACTGGGAAGTGGCTGAGGCGGCGGTCTATATTAAGAAAGTTAGAGCAAGATTACTGTGTTTGAAACAAAAATAAATTACAATGTCATGATATAAAAAAACAACATGAAAGTACCAGTGTGGTTGATGGTGAGATGGAAAATGAGCATGTCCCCAGAGGACAGACAGACGACGGGGTTGGGGATACGAGGAAGGACAGCATCATCGTCTTCAGTGTCTCTCCTCCTTCTGGGTCTTTTATTTAGGAGTTCTATTGGTTCTGAGTAGAGGTAAAACGGTGCTCACGATTTAGACAATCAAGTTAAATGTTGAACTATTTCCTTTAAAATGATACTGGATACAGAAATCAAATGGCTTGATTAAAGACATTAGACAAATAAAACGAATCAATACGACAAGTTAAGGCCAGTCACCTGACAGAAACTGATTGATGAGCTCTCTCTGTGTGGGAATCCAACCAAACACCCCTTCAGGGTCGAACTGGACCAAATGGATTTTACCAATACTCCTTGCGTGGATATCTGGTCCTAAAATGTTCATTACAGTCTGGAAGTAAACACATACAAGCTCAATAAGAACTGCTACTGCGGCACGATACAACAGCATGATACATAAATTCAAGAAATAAAATGACAAGGTATCGATAGCTAATTTTGAGAGGCCTTCTCGAGGCATCCATTTGCATTAAAGACGATGCACTGAAGGTTTGAGTGTTTTCACCATATTGGAGAACTATAAAGAACAGCTATGGCATATTGTGCATCATTACAGAGACACAAATGCATAATGAGTAAACACACCAGGGTACCTTCACACTACATTAATTATATACATAACATATAGTATATTTTTCTGATTACTGAATTTGGTATACACAGTGGCATAAGAGGCTTTGTTGTTGTTGTACAATTTGTGCATTGTAAGGCTGCCCGAATACCATTTTTGAGCTTCGAAGCTTCGGTGAGAAATATTCGTAGGTATTCGAAGCTTCGCGGAGCAGCGTGGCACGACAGGATGACATGTTCTTCTGTGCCGCCGACAGTGCAGCTGACGCACTACTGTACACACACACACACCTCTACAAACAACGATATCCGTCTGAGAATAACTCATAATAATTAATGTTCGATACGAATAATGAATAATGTTGTGGGATTATTGCTTATTTTGTGGGCTATTTTGGGATTTATACATTATTACATACTTATATAAAAAACAAAATCTCAAAGAATCTGGAAAACAAAGCATTCGAATAGTGATTTGGAGGTTGAATACCATGGTAACGGTCAAAGCTTCAAAGCATTCGGGTCAGCCCTAGAGCATTGATATCTGTTTTAAATTGTATTATACACATTTAAATAGTGTTTTCCATGGCTAAACATGTAGATTATGGTAAAGCAATAGTTATGTTTTAAACACAAAATAGTTTGAAGTGTAGATAAATGTCCTGTACTGGAGAAAAAGACAGAAGAAAAATGATAAAAGTAATGGCTGCTATATCTCTAAACAGAACTAAACACAGTGTGCACAAAAGATGCACATTCATAGGTGATGCAACTATCCTAAAATTATGAGACAGACTATTTTGTTGAACTGCTAAATACATTTTCCTGCGTGGAGAGAGGAGGTCATTATTTCGCCGTCATGCAATGTAATCGACAAATGTGCAGCTGCAACATTTTTCCAGGTGTCCTGCCGAGACCCTGATAAATGCTGCGCCGAGCTTTCCGCCAACTAACCGATCTAGCTGGACCCTACAGTCTGAAGGCTGCATCAGTACAATACTAATATTAGATGTGTGCTTATTTTTATCTGGTAGTAGCAGCTTCCAAAAATCCTTCCACTCATTCGTACACACATTTAATAAATACTCATAAGTAAGTATAAGGTAAATAAGGAATCCATTATGTTGTAAGGTATGGCCAATCATCAGTTTGTCAATGGCCCTGTCACCGCTCCCTTACCCTGGCCCAGACCATCTTGTCTCTTTCTCTGAGGCTGAGCAGCAGGTGGCCATCTGGCGAGAGCTGGGCAGAGAGCTGAGGTAGTCTGGAGAGGCAGGAAGTGTTGCAGAGCTCTTCAGCAGACACGTATCGCTCACACTGGCAGCTAGGGCGTCAGGATCAGGCAGATAGGACAAGAGACAGAAAGACACACAGCATTGCAGGTTATTTACTACTTAAAGATGATAATTAATTTCTTCTAACTTTAGTAGTTTTTACACGGTCATTTATTGACTGTGCAAAGTATTTTGAAGTTGAACTGAAAAGTGTAAGTGAGACTCACATGCCCATCTCCACATCCAGAGTTCCTCCATGTCGTCCACAGGTGATATTACAGGAGTGGAGGGAAGGTGACACACACTCTCTGGATGCTGCCAGACGTACCTGTCCCGTGGCACATCGTCTGTTCGCCTGACACACACACAAACACACACACGTATATATACATCTAAAAGGACTTCAAACACACAGAGCTTGCTGGTCATTACATCATTCTTGATTGGAAACCAGCACAAGAGTATTTTCTCCATCTCAGTCTCATATAGACTTCAAAATCTTCTGAAAAAAACAATATAAAGTAAAATCCTCGCCAAACATCGAGCCGGTGTTTTCCACTGGTTGATAATTTATTCATGGTGCAGAAGTTGTTGATATGCTTCCGGGAGACTGCAACACAAAACACTTGAGGACGGGCTGTTAATCAACCTCTCCTTTTACAATTTTACCTTGAAGGAATTTTTCCAGTCAATACATTTGCACAAGAACACAACTGTCTGGCAGACTTTCAATCAATCCACACACCTTCGATTGCATTTCCATAAAACTTTTTAAAAGAAAAAAATACAAATTCAAACACCAAAAAGAAAAAAAAAACATTTTGGATGGAAGTGAATATATTTGGGTTGACTATCCAAAGATGGGAAACACTGTGGACATTTGATACAGTAATTGATGGCAACTATATGCTACTGACCTCAGGCTGGCAGTCCAGTTCACTGTCAGAGGCAGAGCTTTTGAAATCCAGTTCATTGTAGAAGATGAAACCGGTTCTGCACAAACACGAACCATCCGAGGGCTGGAATGCACGATTCTTACCGATACAGGTACAAGAAGGAGAACCTGAGGAAAACAGATGTGACACGGCACACCAATAAGATTAACAGAATTTCCCCGTGTTGATGAACAACAAAACAGTAACTTAAAAATGATAAAAATAAACATATTATTTGTTCATCCATCCATCCATTATCTGTTACCGCTTATCCTATTCAGGGTCGCGGAGGGGCTGGAGCCAATCCCAGCCAATCCAGGTACACCCTGGAGGGCTCGCCAGACTATCACCGAGAGACAGACAACCATTCACGCTCACATTCACACCTACGGGCAATTAAGAGTCAACTTAACCTAACCTAACTGTGGGAGGAAGCCGGAGAACCTGGACAAAACCTAGAGTAACATGGGGAGAACATGCAAACGCCACACAGAAGGGGCCGAGCTGGGTTCGAAGGTGGAACCCTCTTGCTATGAGGCGACAGTGCTAGCCACTGCACCACCGTGCCGCCCTATTATTTGTTCTGATTTATCTAGAAACATTTGATAGGATTTAACCTGCTGTTGAGGTGGAGGAGCTTCCACAGGGAAAGCAGGCCTTCTGAGCAGGCAGGTGGTTGAAGGTGCCAGCTGGACATGGGTGACAGTCACCCATTGATTCAGCACGAGGGAGGTTACCAAAGGAGCCAGGGGGGCAGGGTGTTGGTTGGGTGGATTCCATGGGACAGACATACCCAACAGGGCAGGAGTTACTTTTGTAGTAGTCTGAACCTGTTGAATTAAAAACAAATGCACACTTCATTTGGAGTTAGGCATGAAATAACATATATTTTACACATAAATTGAGATCTGGAATGACGTGTTGTGGTCAGCAGAGGACCTGGGGGGCAAAAGTATCCTGATGGACATGCAAGGCATTGTGGGATGGGGGAGAGGTACGGACGATAGGTGCCGCCCTCGCACATACGACAACAGCTGCTTTTGGATCCTCTGAGCCCGCTGGTGTTGACAGGCATTGAACCCCCTTTGCAGGACTTCATGGAAGAGCTGTTGGCTGGGCAGTGGTAGGGAAACGGACAGCTGTGGGGCATAGTGACAGGGTTATTTATAAAAGCTTTAACCCACGCCATGTAGAATCAGTCCAACTCTATTAAGCTTTCACCATTTCAACAGTTAACGCCTCTCATTTCCATGTCAATCTCGACTGTTTGCATGCCACGGTTTCAGGATATTGGACCTTTCGTGCACTCACAGTTGTTTGGGGGTGTGGTAGGAATGGGATCCCTCAGGACAAAAATACCCTTCAGGACAGACTTGAGGCTCAGCAGTCTGAGGTCCACAGTATGAGCCAGCTCTGCACAGCCTCTCTGAGACTGCACCTGGATTATGAGCAAAAAACTCATTACTGTGCAGAACTGCATTACTGTCTTTAGGGAGAAAGATATCATACAGAATATAATGTGCAATGCTTACATTATAAACTGTGTTGATGAACCTACCCAAGGGGCATTGATAAGAGGCCCTGCAGGGGATTCCCTCTACGTTGGGCTTCCCTGTAGCTCGAGGATCTGGGCAGAAGGTTCCTCCTGCACAGGGCTCACACTGGCTGAGTGCAGCAGCTCCAGGAAGGGGCCTCTTGGTGCCTGCGGGGCAGAGGATGGGGGGTCCGGACCCACTGCACCAGAAACCAGGAGGGCAGGGACTGTTGGAGTAGTCTGTAAGCCCTGGAAAATCATCATCACTTCACACACTATAAACCAAAATAGAAATACATTTGCCGCATCGTCAACCACACACATTGAGCGAGACCTTAAATGAAAAACACCTCGACCATTGAGCTCATGACTCCAACACACGTGAAGTTCTTTACTACTTATAATTTTAAGAAGCCTTTATTTATGCGTACAAAGAACCAGAGGGAGGGAGACCATCTGCTGGGAATCAACAACTACTGTCGATAACACTATGATTTCAATTTGAAATAATTTTGAGCATTTTTTGAGGGAGATTAGAAAAAGGCTCTTTCTTTGTAAATCCACCACTCAGTCATTACTATAGCCTCAGGTATCACAAGTTTTAAATGTTCAATCACATTATACCTCCTTCACTCTTATCTGAGGCACAGACTCAGGCAATGGTATAATAATGTACGAACATAGCGAAATAAATACAACCTAGAAAGGTAATTTTCTTTCATCTGTCCTTACAAATGCAAATTCAAACCCGCCAGAGAGAGGACTATTACGGCGCATTTTACACTTCATTATACAGCAGGAACAGAATGAAGTAGAATGAAAAAGGGGGGAAAAAAACACTTTTACTAAAAGAAATAAAGGAATCTGATATTTGTGTTTGTAATTTTAATCTGTTTAATAAGTGGTTGTAGTCTGTTGTGTGGGATGCAGTGTGTCCCACCTGTGCTGTTACAGTGTGAACCAGGAGGGCAGGGCAGGCAGTCACCCTTGCTGCCTGCTCCAGCAGAAGATCGATAGGTATACAGCGGACACGGCCTGGGTCCTGTCCCTCCGTCGAAGTCACTGCCAGGCAGACCATCACAGTAATGTGCAGCAGGACACAGGTGAAGGACTGGGTCTCCTGCAAACAAACAAAAAAAAAGGTTTCAGATATTTTCATGGTGAGATTGTTTTATGCCACATTTGTTACACTCCTGCTTATCAGTTGAGGAATCTATCTCAATATTTTATTGATCACTGAAGCACTTGTAGCCCCCCCGGCTACATTTTGAACCTGTTAACCCTTCATGATCACAGGCTCAGTTATAACTCTCAAGGCAGGGCTCTTCTGGCTCTTTCCAATTCTAAGCCTGTGGTTTTAGCTGTAGTCCCAGGATCCTGCTGGCATCTACTTATACTCACTTTACACATGAGACACACAATTACTTCAATTAACTACCTGGTAGGAAAGCAAGGAAGCAGTATGCTGCTTCCTAAGCATCAGGATTGAAAACTGCTCATCTACATGTAGGCCAAAGAAAAAAAATACCTTATTTTAATGCCAGAGGTCCAAACTATGTAATGTTCTTCCTGCTTTGATTTGTTTTAATCAGTGTCTCCGACTCAGACGGTCCTATTCATCACTTCTCAAAAACAATTTGTCCAAAAAAAAGGCCTCTTCATAATTACAACTTTATCCTGCTTTTTTACCTCGCAAACCTATTTACTGTATCTACAAAAACACTTCCAACTACTCAAAACATAAAGAGCATTATCAGCTCATACCAGGTTTACACCAGTACTGAGGTGGGCAGGGTAAGCAGTCCTGTAGGCTGGCACCTCCTGGGGAGCTTCTGACGGTATTTGCAGGACACAACTCAGCCTCCTCTGTGCCCTCAGGACAGTAGAAACCTGGAATAAAAAAATACTTACAGGCATTAACAATTTATTTTAAATAAATATTTAAAGAAAACATTGATTAACTCTTCAAGTTGAAGAGAACTAATCTCAAATGTCAAAGAATTTAAGTATGACAATCTATGTATAAAAATACAAATATGAATTATTGGTAGTGTTTAGGTTGTTGTTGTTTTCTTTAAGAATTGATGCATTGTACTGTTGAGTCTGGAAATCTCAAGCCTTGGGCCTGGAATGGCTGAGATCCCAGTTCAATGTTCTTCAATGTTCAATATTAATGGTGTCAGAAAGTCAACACAGGATACTCAAATGAATCACTTGATGCTGTACAAGGATGGTGCAAGACAATAGAGTTTTATTGTGTTTTAAAATCGGCAGACAAAAACACAATCAAACCCGAGCCGATCCGGAACGCGACTGCTCGCGGGCTCCAAATACGAACCCATATATACTAGATCAAAGAACTTATCCAAGCAATATATCTTCGAATCCTTAGTTTTTACTGGTCTCTGTCAAAGTATCCACTAATCAACATATCGTAGGTGCCTCCCCTGCCATACATTATGTCAGAGACAGATTCCCTGTTTTGGGCCTCTTTAGGGTGGCATCTTTTTCTACACAGATGTGAGGCGACTTGGAGTTCGTTTGCATTACATCACTTATAGCCATAAATTACAGCATTGGGGGTCTTGAAACCTACAACAGCACTATGGTTGTATGCTGTTTCAGTAATAAAAACAGGGTTATAGGATTAATACTTTTATCATTGTTTATCACATTTTTATATAGTTAAAAAGGGATTAGTTCTACAGTACCTGGAGGACATGGTCCAGCACACTGCATGCCCCACTGGCACTGGGTCAGATTAGACATTGGTCCCTGAGGGGTGAAATCTGCACTCCCAGAAACACAAAGATAGCCCGCAGCACACACACCCTGGATCCTACCGGCCCTGAGGAAAATATACAGAGAAACACATGTACGCACAATAACATTTAGAGGACACTAAGTGTATGCTTCATTAGGCAAATAGAATGATAATTACATTGTTTCTAACATGTTCACCTCCCGTATCCATATCTACATTTATTATATTCATGCATATTAAGGTGTTAATTTGGCTGTTCAGTGAGCCATGACTCCTCAACATGATATACTCCTGCATTCTGCTAATTGTGAGAATAATCAGAGCACAGATGGATGTTTGCCTTTGAGCATGTGTCTGTCTGTGTATACGTATATGTACAGGATGTGCATGTGTCTGTGTGTGTATGTATGTGAATGTGAGACATTTGAGAGCTTGTGCATGCACACACTGGGGCTGTGATGCATCCTGTGTATACCTGCAGAACCTCCCTGAAGGGCACGGTAAACACTCTCTCTCTTCTTGTAGCCCTCCCTGGTTTGAATGCGTGTATGTTCCATTAGGACAGGGCTGAGGCACCATTGTGCCTGGAAAGAAAAGATGCAGTAGAGCGGAGGCTGACAGTGTGATTTATTACATAGTTATTACTACAAAAGAATACAGTTTACACTAAAAGAGGCATTTTTTTGTTGTGTTTTTGTATTCCTTGGGACGGTTTATAAGGTTACATATAAATTAAAATTAAAGTTCCCATCCCTTGTAGTCAAAATTGTCCCTTTAGAATACCTGCAGGGCAGAATGAGTGTGGTGGGCAGGGCCAGGGATCTCCCACTATGGCCTCCTCACAGTAGAACCCAGGTCGGCACGGGATGCAGCTATCTGAGCCCGGGTTCGGCTGGTACTCCCCTGTGGGACAAGGCAAGGCCAGGGCAGAGCCTTCTGGACAGTAGTGACCCTAGGAGACAATGGAAATGAAAAAGGGGTGGTATTCAATGCAGCAGGACATTTAAAATATTTATAACACACTGCTTTGTTGAATACTCGATTTTGACTGGTCAATCAGGGCGTTCTAAGGTCTGTTATTTCTTTATAGCAGACCGTTGCTATGTATAACAGACCGTTGCTATGGACGCAGTTCTAATGTCGGACTTGGGCGGATCATGTTTTTGTCAAATTATTGATTTCTAAAGTAAATAGCCGTGTAATAAGTGGGATAATGTACATCTAGTGGATTATTGAAATAAACCACATCGCCCTGTCGGGATTTATTTCACAACAATGAACAGCTTGCTGTACATTATCCCTTATCCAACATGGCTCAAGCTTCTCCGGGAAGAGATACTGTTAGAAAAACAATAAGAACAATAGAAGAGGGGGAAGGAGAGGCAAGGGCATTCAGTGGAAGAGAGAGAATACAGAGAGAAAATAATTAGATAGTACATGAATAACCTTGGGACAGAGGAAGGCGTATGGAGTGGATGAAGAGAAGTCAAAAGGGCAGTAGAAACCAGTAGCACAGGGGCCAGTGGGCTGGGCCAGACCCTCAGTGGAGCAGTAGTGACCAGCAGGACATGCAGAGCAGCTCTCCATGGACACCCCTCCTATGAAAACAGATAACAGTGATGCAGATCATACAAGCAGATAACAAGAGATCCCATCAGCACCTCTTTCAAATGCAAATCAAAGCTCCTAATTAAAGAGATGATATTGATATCAAATTATTCAATACATCACACAATGGTGTGACTAACAGGAAAAATGCCATTTCAATCTGGTATGATTGTACCTGGTTTTGGAATTTGAAACTACTGTCTTTTATTACCTTTTATTATTTTAAAGAACTACTGTCTTACACTTAATATGTGCACATTCATGCATGAGCGTATGTATGCTGTATGATCTATGATCTATGTACATTGTGACTTTGGTATGTTGTGTGATGCAGTGGCTTGGAGCCCAAGACAAATTTCTCTGTATCTTATCTTATCTTATCCTAATGAGTGTAAGCAGTAGGTGTACCGGTGGTGTTGCGAACACTGCCAAGAGGGCATGGGATTGGGGAGAGGCACCCTGCTGAACAGTAGTGACCCACGGGGCAAGGGCCGTTCCTGGGGGAGTTGTCAGAGCTCTGCGGTGTTGGCTCCATGGCTCCACCTTGACAGAAATAACCCTGCAAACAAGAACCTAGACAAAAACACAATCAATTTTTGTCTTTGCTACTAAATGGTTTGACTAGTATAAGGGTGTGTTCATTTTGCTAAAAGGCTAAAATAATGTGTCACCATATATCTTTGTGTGTGTGGTCACCTTGTGGTGCTGAGGCTCCATGTGAGCTACAGTACGCTCCAGAAGGACAGGGTGAGCAGGCAGAGAGAGAAAAAGCTCCTGTCTGGTTGCTGAATGTCCCTAAAGGGCAGAGCTGAGGCAGGGATGTCCCAGCAGGACAAAAATGACCTGAGAAGAGAGCACTTATTAAATATTGGTTCATTTGACCACTGGACAGTATTGCTGCTATACGTTAAAGGGTAAGTGATCTGATTTTTTACTGTAGATTCAAAGTTTAGTTTCACCATCCTCACCAGCTGGGCAGACAGAGGGCTCTTGAGTGGCTGAGGAGGAACACATGGACCCTTGGGGGCATATTATACAGCGGGCTGCTCCGGGGGTAGGACTGTAAGTGCCAGGCTCACAGGGCAGCTCACTTGCTGAGCCAACAGGACAGCTATAGCCGGCGGGGCAGAGGTAGCCATGGGAACCATCAGACGGGCTGGGACTGGAGCTGCCACCCAGACACACATACCTGAAGGCAAAAACAAGGAAAACAAACCTCATATCACAAATATTGCCAAAAGCAGCCATTAGTGAGGTTAAGTAATCTGTCAGTGAGGGAATATCATTTACAGTTTTTGGAGAGGATTTCAGTATTGCGATGGTATTTAATGTTCTCGGCTAGAGGACAGGCCTCAGGATGTGCCCCAAAATGTACTTTGTGAGGCAGATTGTCAATGGGCAACAATCCAGGTTGCAGAATTAGTGACATCTTTTAAATCACTTCTCAAAACGTATCTTTAAAAAAAAAGCCTTATTATAAAATGTCTTATTTGCCTGATTTTATTTTTTCCTAAAGTCCTGGAATGTTTCAATCCTGGTTCAACCATGTAAATCTCTTTGTAACTTTATTTTGAAAAGCACTTTATAAATGAAGTTTATAATTATATTATTATGACTATGTTTGACTGTATTTAGACAACCTGATTTGATACATTTGACAATGAAATTATTTTCATTGAGGAGAGTTCACTTCATTCAAAAATTACTTAATCAATCAAATTGAATTGAATGAAAGTCTAACTAGTTAGACATAGTAATCATCTAGTAATAAATACTCCCAAGAATGCAAGTACTGACAATTTGAACAGTTTGAAATATACCATACAGTATTTAATCCTAATACAGTTACCATTACCGTTATATAATTATACTTAAGTTCAAATTATTCAGAAATAAGCATCATCAGCTGCTGCTGTAGGTGTTGCAGTCAGTGATTTATGTCAATAAAAATAATGTTTTAAGGCCCAAATATCTTGTAATTGCACTGAATTTTAGTTCTGCTTAAATTCTTCTCAGATCTTTTTATTTACAGCTTATAAACGGAGTAGAAATAAACAGCAGAAGTGCTACGGGTGCTTTAAGGTGGGTTTTTATCTTTGAGTATTTATTGCAGAGCATATCTGCAACCCAATGCAACAGATAGCAAAGCGTTTCAAGTGTGTATCTTATCCTGCTGAAGACACCTGCTCCCTTTCCTGCTGACACTCAACAGACACTCATGTAAAAGCCATCTGCCGTCCTCAATTATCTGTCTGATTTTGTAGTTTATGTGCATGCTGCCTCGCAATTGATTTTTGAACACCGGATATCTTGCAGGCATATTGGAGTGGTGCCTTGAATCCATGTTTAAATCCTACACATAAATCCCAAACTAATTTACTTTGCGGTAGACATCAGGGAGGGACTGAAAGCAGGAGAGTAAGACTGGGAAAGATAGTTTTCATTTTTAAAAAACAAACTATTTTCTTGAATTCTCTTCAGGTTAAATGAAACAGTTAATGTAAGAGAACAATAATAACCATTATTGGCGACAACAACAAAACAAGACTGTGTGTGGCGAGATTTGAAACTGAAAAAGCAGAAAAGGAAAAGTTTTTACCCAGCATGACATGGGAGAGCATCTGAGAGCTCTGCTATTGCAGGCCTGTCACAAAACAGTCCAGGGGGGCACGGTGGGCATCCGTCAACTCCCTTCAGTGCTCGGGAGACAGAGAGAGAGCCTGTTGGGCAGGGAAGAGGATAGCCAGTGCCAGAGGGGCAGTAATGCCCAGAAGGACAACGGAGGCTTCTGGTAGAATTCCTCTGAGAAACAGGAGAACAAATTAAAACATTACAATCGCAATAACATTTGTACTTTTTAATGGCATTACGGAAAACATATTACTGTCAAGTATGCATTGCTTGCATGCATCTTAAAGTCGACTGATGCCCTGAGGCTCTCTTGAGGCTGAACTGTTTATTATACCCCACAATACAAAAGTGCGTGAATGAACACGATAATCTTAGAGTCTTGTGAGGAATGAGACTAAAAATGTGATGTGGAAGGATCATGTGATCATTACGCATTATGTAAAATGTTGTGCATGACATTTCTGCCCTAGGGGGTATATTGAAAAAAGGTTATGGAGCGACTAAAATAGAGAGCAGAAATGTGTTCAGTAAAATCTCCTGGTAAGCTCTCAGTTTGATTTGAATATTTCTTGTGTGCTAGTGGAAATTTAAGCTTGATAGTATAAAGCTAGAGGAAAAGTGATTCATCATCAAGGAACCATCCATAACCATAGCTAATGAAATGTAAATGCAGCCATTTTTTTACATCTCATGTACATAGTTGATATTTCAGCTAATGGTGCTGTTAGAAAAGAGATAATGAGCAAAAAACTGGGTGAAACATGGAAAATAGGGAGCATGAAAGTGCTTAGGCAATTTCGATTTTTTTTTTTATGTTTCATTAGATGAAAGGTCACCCATATCATTATGAATCTTCCTCAGGGAACAACAACCTACTGACCAACATTACTAGTGACAGACCAGTAGAGGCAACAGAGAACAATAACAACACCTGATACTCAGAAGAGTTAGGGCTGGTTGATCCAGCAGGACAGTAGTATCCTGCCTCACAGAGTCCCGTTGGCTGTGACAGACCAGGCTGAGAGCAGAACATTCCTGCAGGAAACACCGACAGAATAAAGTAATCATCATGAATATTTCACATACAACACAGACAGACTTGACTGTGCACAAGGAGTTTTTTTAAGGGTTAGGTTATGATGATGTAGAATAAAACACTAATCCTTTCCACACCAGCAGGGCAGGGCAGGCAGGCATCAGGACTGGAGGCTCCGAGCTGGCTTTGCACAGTGCCGGGTGGGCAGGGGAACTCCAGTCCTAGAGTCAGTCCTGGAGGACAGAAGTATCCAACGGGACACAGTGCGGGCTGTACAGTACCTTCAACTGAGCCGCAACAAGAAGAATTAATAAACACAGATGATATCCGATGAGACCAATCAAATGAAACACGATTTCACAAATTGAGAACGTCTTTAACTTTGAAAAAATGCAGCTGCATAATTAAAGAAACGCACTCTAACACTGTAAAATCAGTTAGATTAGCTGAGATAAAGAGAGGTGTAACTTCCATTAGCTGTCCCTATTTTACCTCAAGATGTTTGAGATCTGCTTCAATCAGTAAAACCATGTGCTTCCCAGAGTGTCTTTGGACAATCCCCAAAGAATTAATGTGAATGTGTTGCTTTTAATTAAAAAGTGAACATATGGGCTTGTAAAGATTCTGCACTTTGCTAGGCAATGATTTATGTCCTTTCAACTTGTCTCTGATCATAGCTGTGTCCCTTATTAAAACCTGTCCTGTGGCTGCACTGCATGCTAATCTAATGTGACTAGTCCTGGAAATTACAATCTCAAACCCCCTATGAATTCCTCTCGGTGTGATTGTTGAATATAGAAAAAAGCTCTTGCTGAAGATAATTGTTAGACAATCTATGTTTCCCACCTTGACAGTAGTAGCCACGGGCACAGGTGGTGCAGTTGTCTTGAAGTGTGTTGCCTGTTTCAGAGCTAAATGTTCCTGCAGGACAAGGCATGGGGATTGGTGTCCCTCTGGGGCAAAAGAAACCAGCTGGGCACAGAGTCTTATCTGCTCCGCTAGAGCCCCAGTCGCAATAAAACCCTGCCCAGCAATCACCTAGGGCACAAAACGGGGAAACAACATGTTCGAATGGAGGATATTATCTTTAAAATCCATCAAATTGAAAGTGCATTAAAAAATGGAAACTTACTGAGAAACCTAAACATTCATTTTAGGTTATCTCTTATTCCATCTACCTGCTCTTTGCCCCTGTTGGCAGAAAATCCCAGGTGGACAGAGAGATCCAGTTCTGTTATCAGTCGGGTTCGGCACTGTGGCACCCGTCAGGCAAAGAAACCCAGCGGCACACGGTCCTGAAGGCTCAACCAAACCTTCAGATCCACAAAACTGACCCGCTGGACACACTAGGCACTCACCTGCCAAACACAGATTGACAGCGTTGCCTTCAGTCCAAACAGCAAAACAAGTTACCTGCCAGGGGGGATCAATCATCATGTCTCTGAGATGGTTGCATGCTGCTAGCGGTGTCAATGTGGTAAAAGCAAACTAAATCAAGGATGATCATTTCCAGAAAAAAAAACTTTGTTTCACGAGTCTTGAAACAATTTTATTTTATTGTAGACTGTTCCGATAACCTCGTCTGAAATTATTTCTCCAGTCTAAAAGGAAAATCAGATTTCACTGAAGCCCTCGAGAGTTACTCCACAAAACTTAATTTACTCCCCATATCAGTCAAATCAAGATAATCCCACTTGGTCTCTTCTTTCACAAAGGTTCTGGGTTTTTTACCTGTGGTGGTGAGGCCGTGGCTGGGGCTGTAGGTGCCTTTGGGGCAGGGAAGAGGCTGACTGTCTGGACTCTCCCTGGGACAGATGTAGCCAGCAGGACAGGGCAGAGGGCTGGAGACTCCAGTGGAGCTCCCCCTGGTGGGGCTGCTACTCGGGTACTGGCAGTGGAACCCGGGAGGACAAGGATTACACTCTTTCTGGCCTGATAAATCCTGGAACCAGCCTGGCAAAAGACATTCAAACAGTGAGGACATCTTCAGAGAGGTCGAAGGCATTTCTACAGTATAAATAAAAGTCAGTCTTACCAAGAGGGCATGTTTTGCAGTAATCTTTGCCTTTTCCTCCAGTCTCATTTTGGTAAGAGCCAGCTGGGCATGGCGAGGGTATACTGCTGCCCTCGGCGCAGTAGTAACCTGCTGGACAAACACCTCCAGATACACTTGACATTGGAGTAGCAGTCTGGGATCCCTCCAGACAGTAGAAACCTGGGGAAAAACACTTCAATAAAATGCTTGAAAAGCTAGTCTTTTATATCAAGTAGGATTATGCATCACACCGACACAAACTCTCAGTGTTATTGCTGACCTGGCAGGCAGGGTCCCGAGACTGCAGAGAGGCCGGTCTCTGAACAGTAGGAGCCAGGACGGCAGCTACGACACTGAGACTCATCCACAAGCTCGCTCTGCTCACTGTCAAAAAACTATAAACTTTAAACAGCTGTAGCAAGTCAAGTGATTTCATGTAATTTGGATAATAATTGCTAAGCTTCATCACACCGTTATATTTTACACCGGCAAAGCATTAAGTTGAACATGGCTCATCATCAATGTCTGTGGATTTGATCACATCTTCAAAATTTCAAATACTACTACTAGATACATAGAGAACAATGCCTCATCATCATGTACTGAAATACTGTAGTATAAAAGTAAGTTTAGAGTTCAAATTCTATTAAATCTTATAAATAGTGTGGTTTGTGGTAATTAAAACTATAAGGGAAATTATTAAGCATTAAGAGATATTGCAGAATATGCACCTGAAGGTTCCTTTCGGGCATGGTTTCGATACAGAAGTCCCCACAGAGCAGAAGAAGCCGAGAGGACACGGGAATCCAGTCAGACTGTCGAGTGGTATAGATTCAGAGGCTCCGCCAACGCAAACAAACCCTGCAGCACATGGCCCACTGGGGAAAGTCCTCCCTTATATAAAACATATCATTCAAGCAAAGTTTTTAGTGCCTCCAGCTGTTTCAGGAATACATCACTATATTTATACTGCGGCTGTCTGCCAGATAGATATCTGAGAGACAGACATAACAAGTAACTAATAGGGACAGAGGAGTGGATGCATTGTACCTGTTCCTTTGCAGTACATCCCGGGATCACAAGGGGAGCACTGCCATTCCTCAACCAGTCCTGACGTGTTTGCGTAGGTTCCTGCTGGACAGGGATGTTGATTCGCTGATCCGCTGGGACAATAAAACCCTCTGTCACATTGAAGTGGAAGGCTCATTCCTGAAGTGCAGGTACGGTACAGAATGAAACTCTAGTTAATCAAAATGTTAGTTACATTTATACAGCAACTTGTCCATCGATCAGCTTTACCTTGATCTGGACAATAGAAGCCAGCGGGACATGTCTCACAGCTGCCCTGGCCTTGTCTGGGCTGGTAGCTGCCTGGGAGGCAGGCAGTCTGTCTGACACTGCCCTGGAGCAACCATTAAATTGACTTTATTAGAATTTATATCTGGAGAATAACATACATAATTAGGCATAACCACGGCGCAGCAATTACAGTGGAGACTGAGACAGACGCTACACAGCAAGAAGGCTGAGAAAGTCAAGCAAAACAAGAAGAAGAAGAAGAAGAAAACATCAATTTACTTATATGCAGTGATGCACTTGTCAGGACGGAATAAAAACCACAGCTGAGGAGGAAGCCTCATGCAGAGACATCACATACAATATTCAGCAGTGGTGACAGACAATAGCTTGAAGACTAATACTGGATGGCTGACCTTCTCACAACAGTGTCCCACAGAGCAGACATGTTGTTGTGGTCTCTCAGAGCTCTGTCCCTCAGGACAGTAGTAGCCTTCTGCACACTGGCCACTTGGCTCAGCCGTTCCTCTCTGGTGGCAGTAGTGACCTGGAGGACACTGCTGGCAAGCCTCCACTGTAGACCCACCGAGGGAGCCTGATGGATTGCACACAATATGCATATCAATTGGAAATTCATTCATAAATTGACGAACTTTAAAAAGTCTTGAACTATTTGGTGTTGTATCTACAGTATATTCTTCTCCATGTGTACACAGTGTTTGTTGACAAACTAAATGGGCATAATGAAAGCATTAAAATAGATAATGATAATTTGCTGTAAAGTACAAACATATTCCCTAATCAGCTTCTAATTCATCACACAAAGGAGCTACAGCACATTTTAATAGGATTCTAGTTGTCCGCCGCGAGACAAGAATACAATTACACAATTAAACCACTTTGTGATTGAAATTATTCATAGGCGCCCAAGGGAGAGCAAAAAAGCTTCAATGGCAGTTTTCATATTCCTCCGCATCACTGAACTGCAAAGATAGACGTCAGTTCATGTAAGGACATTAGCGGGAACAACTGACAAAGTGTGCAGCAAAGAGGATTACTGTAGGTGTTGTATTTCTCAGTTTAGTATTGCGTCTCATTACTCATTCATCATTAATTCATGAGCGAACTATAATTACCGCCTCATGGTTGAATGTCTCCGCCAACCAGTCAAGTTGCAGTTTACATCCATGTCTGTCCAAAATGTCATCACTACAGCATTTTATCCTCTTAGACATTTGTGGGAAATTGTCATAAATTAGAATATGAATTCTTGAGTTATGGCCAAAAGTGTGTTTTGTGAGGTCACAGTGACCTTTAACCACCAAAATCGAGTCAGTTCATCCTTTAGTCCAAGTGGACGTTGACGGATGAAGAACCCAAAAACATAATGCCCCGGCCAAGGTTGTCGCCGGCGCGGAGGCATAAAAAGGGCGAGGGATTGCTGATTTGAATTGGAATTTAAAAATTAATTGTCTCTCTTTTCAAAGAAAGAGAAAATACATCGAGCACACAGTTTTCTTTTGATCATTAAAAGGTACAGTGTGTGGGATTTAGCGGCATCTAGTGGTGTGGTTGCAGATTGCAACCAAGTGAGTACCCCTCCGCTCACTCCGCAACGGTTCCAGGACCAAGGCCATTCGCCTCGCTCAGAAGTCATCCTTACCATAGTAACACTACTTTTGCACTCTGCGGCTCATGTTTCACAAGCATGTCGGAGTTCAGGTAACGTAAAACCTGACTGTTTGGTTTGTCCATTCTGGGCTACTGTAGAAACATGGCAGAGCAACATGGCGGAGGAGGCGAAGAGGACCCGCTCTCTATGTAGATATGAAGGACTCATTCTAAGCTAAGGAAAACTCAACAATTCTTAGTTTCAGGTGATTATACACTAAAACATAGTTATGAATATTATATTCCATTTCAGCTAATAGATCCCCAAAATGTTATACACTGTTCCTTTAAATTGGTTGGATTATTAGATGAATCGATCTAACAATTACAGCTATGTTACAAAAGAGCATATCTCACTTTTCATGGTCCCAACAGGACAGGGCAGAGGAAGAGGAGTTCCAGTGGGGCAGTAGTGTCCGGTGGGGCAAGGGGTGGCATGGGGGTTTAAAGAGCCTTTGGGGCAGTGATATCCTGCAGCACAGGGCCCTGCTGGGGCATCTCCACCAGTCTGGTTACAGTAAGAGCCAGCCTCACAAGGCTGGGGGTAGGAAGAGCCCATAGGACAATAGAAACCTGAAAAATAGCCACAAAAAGTATCACTGAAACAAAAGAACTTCAGCGGAAACAAAAGTCCAATCAGGAGGATTACTTTTCTTAAGAACATACTCCCTCTAGAGATGGAGGATTTTCTTAAACTCTTATTTTCTGCTTCTTTTACAGTTAACACATCATTTTTTTTTTTTGTTCCAGGGAGCAGTAATTACTTTGCTGCCAGAATTTAAATCTGCTCCTTGCTGGTCTGACATCAGCGGTTATTTTAGTACGACTGATTTATGCACACCATCACCCAACCATCTGCAGCTGCTTAAGAGGGAGGTCTAACTCCAACATTTAGCCTTTCAGGTCTTCATATAGGGCAATTATAACCGTCAAGAGTGAGATCCATGTGCGGGAGGTACTCTATTTGAATAACCATCAGCATTTATCTTGTGCTGCTTTTCACAGAGTTACTGTATCAAAGCCTTTTCTGCAATTCTTGACATGTTATTAAAACTAATGATGAAATAAAAAAGTGGGCATTCATACACCTTGTCCCGATTTAACATTTCAAATATCATTAGATTGTTCAAATAAAACCAAGATGAAGTGGTGTTATAGCTGGAATATGCCGCGCAGACTGGACAGATCAGATGAAATCAGTCATATGTCACAGCAATTTCAGTAAATGGGGCTACCATGTCATGAGCATGAAAGATTACATGTGTGCCTGAAGGAACCAAATATCACATCGAGCTCACATGAGTTCACTGTCAGGATTTACCCACCCTTAGGGCATATATCTCCTCTGTAGGTGGAGCAGGAATAATGTGGACTCTTGAGACACGGCAGTGAGTGAGTCACAATATGGTCTGAGTCTGCCCGTGGCGGCGTTTCCGCTTCGATCCAGTTACCGTCTCTCCCTATAATAGAACGTGGCAGATAAAACATGAAAGATGTCTGAGTTAATATCTTTGTCTCGCAGAGGGGAAACCAAAGAGGAGCCACTCTTCTCTCTCTAAATGCTGATTTAACAGTTTAGACTGCCAAGGGGAACAACATCTTTTCTCAACGTAACACTCTAAGGCAATGATTAATTGTAGAATACTTGAGGGGAAGGTCAAGCTGGAAAGCTGCGTCTTTGTGGGACATTTATCACAACATGTAAGGGTTTTGCTCTCTAGTTGAATAGTTTGAAGAAATTGATGTCCTGCTCTTTCAAAAGGAAGCATTTATTGTGTTATTACAAACTCAAGAAACCCATATTTTACCAGAATTACTGGAGCTATTGAAGCAGGACAGATTGTGGATCCAGAGGGCAGCGTCTGTCTTTGCGGTATAAACCTCCAGTATTTCACAAAGACAGCTGAATAAAGAGGGGCTGGCTCGAGGTGTGGGGCTATCTGCACCTCCAGAGCAGAAGAAACCTGCAAAACACAGACCTAACACAAGGAAGTATTAGAAAACAAGCATGGAGTGATTATCTATCTCATATGTCATCTTAGCTGATCACATCATTATTTATTATTAAAAATATATATATATATTAAAAAAAAATATTAAAATAAAAGATTATATATATATATATATATATATATATATATATATATATAATCTTTTTTTTAATCTTTTTTTATAATATTTTTATTTAAAAAGAATATATATATATTTAAAAAATATATATATATATATAATCTTTTTTTTATATTTATTTATGTTTTTGTTTTCTGGAACCTGAACCTGTGCTTGGTTGTGGTGTACAGCTGAAACATGAAATATTGTGGATTTTACACAATCGGCCCTCTATACTCATTGAGCAATGATAAGACTGACTGTCCTTGACTAATGGGAAACCTGGTGAAATCCCCCACCTGTCGGCTGTGAACCTCCAGGGCTGAGGCAGTATTTCCCCGGGGGACAACGGTGGCAGTAAGACGGGGAGGACACTCCAGGCACTGGGAGGAAGCTGCCAGCAGGACAGGGTTTGGGTGACCCACTACCCTGAGGACAGAAGTGTCCCACGGGACAAACATCTCCATAAGGCTGGGAGACAGGGGAAGGCTCAGTGGACCCCAGGGAGCAAAAATGTCCTGTGGTAGACAATCCGATTAGACATCTCACTGACAACACTGCAACATTCAAGGGAAACTGTGGTTTATTACGGTGCAGAAATACAGGAGAGGAAAGGACACTCTTATAGCTTAATTCTCTGACACCATTCCCCCGTGGTGATTCTGTACTGTCAGACCTGGGCTGCAGGGTCCAGACGGCTCTGTCAGAGCACTGCTGTTACAGAAGGAGCCAGAGGGGCAGGGGGAGCAGTCAGTCAGGGACGTCCTGCCAGCTGATGGACTGACACTGCCCACCGGACACGGAGAGGGCACAGATGAACCCTCTGTACAGTAGAAACCTGCCCAAAGGTGCACGTCATCAGTTCACCTTTGTTCCTTTGTGTACATGTGAGTGCACGTGTGAGTTTTTTTAATTACCTGGTGGGCAGGTGTTACACGTGGACTGTCCAGATGAAGATTGAAAAGTGCCAGCACTACAGATGGCCGGCTCAGCACTACCATGTGCGCACGCATGGCCAGACGGGCACTGACATCCTGCAACACAGTCAGATAAAGAAAAGTTCAAACTCAGTTCCTTGTTAACAATGAAATCAAGAGTAATGTGAATATATAGACTATTCTACTAATGTGACGTATCATTTTAAATACATGTATGTGGCAATTAGAATAAAAGAGCAAACAAAAGCATGGCTGCTGCATTTCACCATGCTCAATGTGGTACCATGGAAACAAAGGAATGAAGAAGAAAGTGACTCTGAGCATTATTCGTCCTGTATTGAAATCCTGTGGGAGGCAAAGAGAAGAGAAAGCAGGCTCAGCAGCAGGTGCCCTGACTCTGACAGCAACGACTCTTTATAGGTTCTGGGCCATTTCATGCTCAAATTAGCAAAACGTCTCCTCGATGAAAGGCGAAAAGGGGGTCGAGGATGCCTTTCAAAGAATCTCCAGGTGTGCATGTAATACAAAAGGAGGAGGAGGAAAGCACATCTGAGGCATAGAATCACCTCCATGCTGCATGTAGAGTATGTATGGTTTGTAATGTAATTGATGAGTTCTGCGACACATCCAGAGAACCAGTTAGCTACTACACCAGGTACAAAACAAACTACATAAGGGAGCAGACATTAACAATTCAAATTCATAGAAAAGACTTTAAAGTAACGTATTACAGTTACAATCATTGCTACAAAGGTGTATCCTAAAGGCTTACATACCAGCAGTTAAGGACTGAATAGTTGAAGCTGATCAAAAGAGATAGGAGATAGTTGCTGTCTAATGAAAAACATGAATCTCCAATGTTGGTAATTTTAAGTTTTGCAGATAAACTTAAAAGGTACAGTATGTAGGATTTGGCGGCATCTAGTGGTGTGGTTGCAGATTGCAACCAACTGAGTCCTTATGGCTGGCGGTATCACGGTTTTGCACTCTGCGGCTCACGTGACAACAGTTTCACAAGCGTGTCAGAGTCAGTCTCTCTAGAGCCAGTGTTTGGTTTGTCCATTCTGGGCTACTGCAGAAACATGGTGGAGTAACATGGCGATATGAAGGACTCATTCTAAGCTAATGAAAACACAACTATTCTTAGTTTCAGATGATTAATAATTAATAATAATAAACAACAACCAACTATTGTAGGTTATTGGAAAATGCTTCGTCACAAATCTGAAAACTGTGTATCTTGGCTTGATATTTCAGAGATACATGGTTATCACAGGTCAAGACAAAATGCCATATGGAACATGTTGACAATTTTATTCACTTTACTTCAAAGTACAACCATTTTGGTGTATAGTATTTTGTTCACATTAGAGAATGTGCAATATCATTCATATGTTAAGCTGCACTACGGTACTACCTTTTACAGTGAGTAAAGTAAGTAAAGCTTTGTCTTCTGAACCACTCTATCATGTGAGCATAACCATTTGGAAACCAGACTTACTGTACGTGATCAGACTTTGTGTTAAGAAAATGATGAAGTGCAAAGACTACTGTGGTTAAACCTCAGCTGACCCCTGATGATGTGTGTACTGTACCTGGCTGATGTCCAGACACTGATCCTGTTGGACAGAACCACCCCGGGGGACAGAGAAGGTCGGCAGAGGTCTGAGCCCACGAGGGGCAGTAGGAACCTGGGTAACAAGCTTCACAGTCAGCCGCAGACTCAGCTGCAGACCTCCCCAAGAAAGTGCCTACATTGAGGAGACAAATTATCATGTAAGTAAAAATAATGTCCACTCTACTTCTTTTTCTCTCCCTCTCTCACACACACACATAGACAGAGAAAAAGTAAATAGCATGGCATAATAGTGTCATGTATGCGCAACATAGATGGCCCCTTTTTTCACTTAGTTACGTAGCTAGCTGACTAGAATGACAGTTTTATTGGGCTCCCATTAGGTTTTACAGCCACCTCTAAAGTTCTGGATACATTGAGCCGTTATATTATACCTCTGGGGGCTTTATGGAACTGTACACTACCTTTGGAGACAGTGTAATAAAAGCAAGAGGTCAGACACATACTCAGGGAAATTACAGGCAACTTAATGTATATGTACTTCTGTTTAACATGGCAACAGAAATCATTTCCACTTCTTTCAGAGCTCTGTTTGGATATGTTGGTTTTCTACCTGGAGGACAGGGACTTGGCTTTGCACTCCCTTTAGGACAATAGTGCCCTGTAGGACACACACCACCATGGACCTGACCCGAGGTTGAATCGCCAGGAAGTGGGGAGGACGATGTGGTATCTCCTGTAACTGAGACAATAGACCTTTATTGGATGTCATTACTCATTAGGTTAATGAGCGGACTAAAAGGCCAGGGCCGTTTTTTTGCAATCCCAGGGAAGCAGTGGGGACTGGTAAATGTTCTGTGGAGAACCCCTCCAGCACTGTGGAGTCAAAGGTCATGATAATGTTAAATAAAAACAGAAGTGCATCGAAAGAAAACGGTGCACAGCACAGTGTTTTTCAAGCTTGTGTCAGATTACCCCGTTTGTTTTGTTTTTTTAACATTACAAATACCATTTCTCAAATAAACCAGTTGTGCATTTCCTAACATTACCTAAAGGGCAAGGAGTATCAGCCTGTTACCTGTGGTATTACCCCATGGTGTGGCCGTCCTGGATCCCTCTATGCAGTAGAAGCCTGGGTTGCAGGGCCCAGATGAAGAGGAGAGGCCAACCTCAGCGCAGTAGTGGCCAGACAGACAGGGCTGACATACTTCTACAGAAACGGCCCCTGGAAAAACAGAAATACAACTCATATGTTTGATCAGAAATGACTAAAAGAAAAATGACTTGTTTTCAGTAATTGATTTCTGATGAGGGAGGGTGGGAAATTCTTTCATTGATTACAAAAATTCACCCCAACAGCGCCAATAACTTCAGTTAAAGAGACTGTTTGTAACTTTTTACAGGTATAAATCTACTGGGTCGGGATCCCATGCGCGCTCGCATATGCACGCTCGCGTGTGGCCGGAGTCCTTGCTCCTCTGCATGCCTACCTTCACTCACACATTGCGCGCGTACTTGCTGTCTCGCTCCACCTCTAGACGTGCATGCGCGCACACTACACACTGCAGGAGAGTTAGTAGCTCTGAGAATATCTAGTGAATGTACAGGGGACGTTTGTGTAGAAATAACTGCTGCAGCTCCTCCAGACCAACAGAGGTTTTCCGTGTCTTGTGAAGTGACGGAGCTCCGCAGCGAGAAACGTTATCGTCTCCGACCGGTTGCCGGTGTTTCCCAGCGGGCGCAGTCGGGAGACAATAACGTTTCTTCTCCTGCTTCAGCCCCGGCACCGACCCGCTTTTCCTGGAAAAGCCAACACTGGGATCAGCATTGATTCATGGAGAAACCTTCATCTGGTCAGCTAACATTACTGCCAAGCAGCTGAAATATAGAGTGATATTGTGGTTTTAGCTGACGTGTGTCGCCTCACTGTTTTGAGCGATGCTCGTTCATGTCTACTTAGAGCGAGCAAGCCCGAGCCCGACGCTGACTTTTGTTGACTTAACGGCCACAGATGTCGCTGTTAACAAGCATTTCTGAAAGTTACAAATAGTCCCTTTAAGACAGCCCATTATGTTGAAATGTCCCCACCAGAGTATAGGTGTAATTATTCAGTGTTATCGGTCACCGTGTATGGAGCTGAAGGTGCCTGCAGGGCAGGGTACCATATAGCTGGTACCCTGGGGGCAATAAGACCCTGCAAAGCAGCGGCCTCCTGTCGGGCCCTCCTCTGGCTGGGCAGAAACAGCACCGTGGATACAGAGGTAACTAGGGGCAGCAAGATGATGGAGATGGAGATGATGAGGAGGAGGGGGATTTGGGGTGTAGGAAGTGATAAATGAGAAAGACAGAGGGAGACAGAGCATAAGGGAGGTTTAATTATAGACAAGGGAGATAGAACGAAACAGAAACAGGGATGTCATATCTTTCATAGTCTATCTGTGAACATGATGAGGTATGTGTTCAGTTTGCCTGTGTTTACCCGGGAGAACAGTCCCCAGTGGGAGCAGCCAGTCCAGAGGAACTGCAATATCTCCCTGGAGGGCAGAGCTCGCAGCCCGACTTATTGGACAACCCCATCTGCCTGCTGAAGGCGCCAGCTGGGCATGGGAATGCTACACCAGACTGCGTTCCTGTAGATAAATAGCTTATAATATCTACAGATGGTCCAGAACTAAACATCACAGAGCAGTTTGTGAGGGCCGTCCTTATCTTGATTATGCTCTATAATGGCCATTTGCATAATTAGAAAGCCATTTGCTGTTACAGCCACTTAATCAGGAGTACACACAAAAACGAGCAGTGTCTTGCATGCAATATATAACACATTTTCAGCTAATTAATCAATCTCACAGCATCACTTGTGTCCCATATATATTTATAGCATCATCTGACAACCTTGTGCATTTGTCATGAATGTGTTAGAATAGCTGCATTGTTGTATCCTACCTGGTGGGCAGTAGTGTCCTTTAGGACACAGTGTGGGAGTGGGAGTACTAGACACATGGCCAGTGTCAGCAACCAGTGAGCCAGCGCAGTAAAATCCTGCTGGACATTTAACACACTCTGCCTGTGGAGGGGCACATTACGCACATCATTTTTTTTGCACAGACTAAATACAAAATTAGGACTACAGATGTTCACAAATATAAAACGGACATGTACCATTTCTATGCTTGTGTTGGAGATGATAAAAGCTAAACTATAAACAGTACGCACAGATATTGAAGACAGTCTCAAGAGAGCAATAACTTCCCCCAGAATGTGCAAATAGCAAAGCCTCATGATACATTAAAAGCCCACCTTTTATAGGTCATATACAGTTAGTCAATAGTGCTGTTTTTGATCCAGTTTTAGAGTAAAACATAGTATCAAGCCATATATTGTGTAAAGCAGTAGTGCAGTTAATGTAGGTTATTCTAATTGCATTATATAGTAGTAGTTGGGACAGTAGGACATGTGAGAATACCAGCAGTCTGTTCGTCCTCATCTTCCTCACCTGTCCGGGTAAATCCTGGTAGGTCCCTGGCGAGCAGGGTACCTGCCTATCAGATCCAGGTGGGCACATGTTTCCAGATGAGCAGGGTATAGAGGCCTGCTGGCTGCTGTTTTCTCCACCTGGACAGAAAGAGCCAGCTGGACAGATATGAGAAGGGAAAGAGAGCCCTCTGGTGACACACAGGAAACCTGCAAAGCAAAAGGAACGCTGTTAAGCAGCCGCACATGTCTAGTGAAGGGGATTATCAGTAAATCAAGTTATGTAATGGAAGCTTTATCTTCTGGCAGATAAAAGACAAATTAAACACTAATGCATGCATCATAAATTAGTTCCAACCTGGAGGACAAGGCAGGCAGTCGGAGAGATAACTGTTTCTGGAATTGTTGCTGTAATGTCCTAGGGGACAGGGCAGTGGCGCCGCGGAGCCCTGGGGACAGTAATGACCTTCAGGACATCTGTCACCGGTCGTTCCTCCGTCCTCTGGTGTGGCTAACCGGGCCCCAGAGAGGCAGTAGTACCCTGCACCACACCGGCCTGATGCAACACCCTTCCCAGGGGACAAACAGAAGGAGCCTGGTTTGATAGGAAAAAAAAGAGTGAAATTACCTTGAATTACTCTGCAAAAGAGAAAGTGCAGAACAGGCACTGCATACTGTATTAATCACAGTATTTGTTTGATTATTTCGCTATAGGATAACAGCTGCTTTTTGAAGTATATACTTCAATTTTGTAAATATAGTGTTTAATTACCATTTGCAGTCAAGGTCGTCCTAAACTCTGAGTCAACTACTTAACCTTAAGGAAACTCATAATCATTAGCGGTAAATGGAGTGTGACCTGGAGGACAGGGCAAGCAGTCCTGTGGTTGTGCCATCCGAGTGTGGGGGTTGATGGATCCAGCTGGACACGGGTACTGGTGTTTGGACCAGGTCCCGGACGGGCAGTAATGACCCACTGGACACTCATAAGTCCTCGACAGAGAGCCATTACGGCTGCCAGGACAATAAAAACTATCCAGACAAAACAAGGATGGAATGACTTAGTTCTTGTCTGCTGATGATGACAATGAGGCATAAATATTTGTTATAATAAATGTTTAATGTCCTGATGAAGGTCCTTGTTGACCGAAACGTTGACTAATAAAGCAGAGAAAAGTGTGCAATTAACTTTATTTGAAATGAGGCATAAACAGACCTGAGTCTCTGTGTGTATATGTGTATACAAAATGAGAGGGGAAATCATTTATGCGTGTAAACATGTACTGTATGTATCATGTTTATATGTGAGAATGTCTGTATGTTTACGGTGCAGAGTGACTGTGTGTGGCTGATAAGCGAGCTCACCCCTGGGGACAGGCGCTGCAGCTGGCTCTGCCGTCTTCTGTACTGATGGTTCCCACGGGGCACTGCTGCGGCGCCACCGAGCCCTCAGAACAGTAATAACCTGGTTGTGTGAAAGCAAGAGTCACGAAAGAGACGCACACTCAAGCGCACAAACAGAGACACGCACAGTCCACGGGGGACAGGGGTTCGATTTCCAGTGTCAACAGAGCAGCTACTTATGTTTAGCCCTATTAACTTGGAAGAAGGTTTTGTTTGTTCACAAAACTGCCTCTGGGCTTGTGTGAATGTTCAACTTAATTCTGTGCTTCACAATTCTCATTATCTTTTCATTTCCATACAATAGCATGCAAAGTCAAGCTGTTTGCTGCTGTTTCCTGTCTAAACAAGAGCAACCTGTTTACATTATCCCCATGTTGTTTTGTTTTATTGACTTTAATGACTTTTTCTCTCCCATTTTTGGGGAAAATGAGATACAGATGTCTAAATCGAGAGGGATCTGATCACCTTTTGGGCATGGTCCTCCCTGCCTGTCTCTCAAAGGAGGGTCAGGGCGATCTGCACCCTCCAGACAAAAGAAACCTTCCCAGCATCGTCCTGAAGGCACTGAGAGCCCCGCAGCATCGCAATAGTAACCGGGGAGACATGGCTGGCAATCCTCCTGAGAGAGGAAATAAGAGAGACAAAGAGAGAGGAAGGAAAAGGAAGAGAGAGAGAGCGAGAGAGAGGCTGTGAGAAAATGAAAAAAAAAAGAGAGTGGCTCATTGCAACATTGATTTGGGATTAGACATTGATTGGCTGTCACAATAAAAGACAGAGAAAACATTGTATACATACTGTATAGAGCTGGTGTACTGTAGCAGGACTGCAGACCATAACTTGTTTTTAAAGTATATTATAAAGTGTTATAGACCTCCCACAGTGTTCAATATTAAATAATAATAAATAATGGAATGTAAATAAGAAATTAAGCAAATAAGACATAATATGAAATAAATAACAGATAAACAATAAATACAGACAAAATATATGACCATGAAACTGTGAAATAATCCAATAAGATTTTTAAAGGTCAGCTCATTATTATGATTGTTTCTGCTTCTTTTCACATTGACAGCAGCAAGGTCAGCCTTTATATCACAATACCATTTCATTTCATAATATCGTTGGTCTGTCAATCAAGACAAACAGGGCAGAGCCAGTTATGCAACTGGCTGTTGCCAACATCTGTATGAACATACAGTATACCACATTTTGTCTGTATTTATATTCATATGATTCTAATAGTTCATGTCTTATGAACCACAAAACATCTTGAATTATGCACAGAATTTCACAATTCACAAAACAAAAGAGAAAAAAAATCATTACACAAAATTTGCCAATTCTAAGCAAAATGATATCCTGTTGTTACTTTGAGGAGAAAACTCTCAACCGTTATCAAGGAGACATGTGGGTGCAATATTGAGTCAAAGTGACCTGGGAGACTAATTTGGTGCGATTAGAAAAGGTTCCACGTGGACAGGGCAGAGGATGGACGGTGGCCTGGGGGCAGTAATGACCGGCAGGACATGGCCCTCCCTCTTCTGGTGAGAGACACAGAGGACAAAGCTGCCATTTGTCAACCCTCTCAAAATAGGAATACTGATGGAGAACCACTTCCTTAGATAGGCTGACAATTACATTTACTCACATATATTAGTAAGAACATTACACGTATTGTCAGACTGTGTGAACATGCAGTGCATGTCTGGTAAAGATGTTTGTTTACCTGCAGCCTGTGAGAGAGGATGTGGAGAGGTGTTTCCATGTGAGCAGTAATATCCTTCCCGACATGGTCCAGTGACAGCTGTGCCATTTCTGGAAGAGCAGTAATGGCCGCTGTCACACCGCCTGCATTGAGACACAGACCAGTAGCCAGGGTCAGGACCGTAACTTCCCTCTGGACAGCCTCTTAAGTCAAAGCCAGTTCCTTCAGGGCAGTAAAAGCCTGCAGGCCGCAGAGCAAACACAAGGAAATGCATTAATATGAAGGATATAAAAAGTTAAATTGATAGCTAATTGCATCAGTGTGTTTCAGTTTCTTTGGATAATACTTTGCTTGATGACTTCATTAAATTAGCATACAACTGAAAATGTGTTTTTAAAATGGTTTTAGGGGCATACAAACAGCTGCAACACACACCTGCAGGACACAAGTAAAGAGAGCCAGACACACAGTACCAGCCTGGCACACAGGGTTCACACTGGGTAGCATGTGTGACAGCAACATATGTCCCTGGATCACACGGCACGGGTTGAACAGTTCCGTCTGGGCAGTAGTAACCCTCAGGACAAGGTCCCCCTGTAAGTCCATCAGTAGGGGTGGATGTGACGGCTCCCTCTACACAGTAATATCTGCATAAGGAACATGAGAGCATGACAACTCTATAACAGGATGAAAATGAGGAAGTCTTAAACAATAACAAGGACACAAGTAAAATGTATTTGTAAAGTTCATCAGAGTCTGTTGTACCCCCCACTGCAGGGTCCACTAGGTCTAGTGAGGCCGTTAGAGTCACAGTAAAACCCCCCCAGACAGGGTTTGCAGTCCTCCTGTATACGCAGGCCTGAGCTGTTTGACCAGCTTCCTTCAGGGCAGGCCACGGGAGCTGTGGTGCCTGTAAAAATGACACAAACATCAACTCATATTATGCAGAACATGATGAAAAGACTATTAAAAGGTGACATGACAGTTATTGGGTTTGGCGATACAATATACTGTAACAATGTTTTACACACTGTAAGAAGGGTTTAAGTACAGCTAAATTAAGTGAGACACTCAAGCACCCATTGTTGCGTGCAGCGTTGAACAACTCAGGAAAAAGCAGCATTTTTAAAGGCACGGGTCAGTGCCCCGAGTCAGAAGGAACAAGTGTACAAATTAATTTGAAGAAAAAACTGTTACAAAGTTACAAGATAAATGTTGTCAGTACTTCCTGTAGGCCACCAAATGGTAATTAGCATGAATAAAACATCGTAGCCCTCGGATATAATGGGCTAGAATGTTAATAGCCTCACGCAGTATAAATTTGGTTATATTAGCCTATAAAACAAGCTGCATCAGCGTTGGATTACAACAAAACATTAGTCTGCAACTTAAAAAAAATAAATCCCAGGTATCAACAGTAAAGCAGCACTGAAGCAGCTGGATGATCGCTTATTAAAAGGAGGACAAGCCAGTAACCTGAGGGGCAGTATTGACCAGGTGGACATAGGGAACCTGAGAGTCCATCCAGTGGGCTGGGAGAGGATGCTCCCTCTCTACACCAAAAACCAGCCAGGCATGGTCCTACAGTATAGGAAGAAGACAACAACACATAATCATCATACAGTATTGTAGATACATCTACAGCTCCACAGTACGTGCTACAGACAACAACATCACCCAAATTAGCTATATATCAACCCTGTATCACGCCAACGCGTGTAATAGACCCACCTGTCCACCAGACCGACACTGACACACTGTCCGTGTCACGTTTTGCATTGCGGAGGAGTGAATATTACACACTTGTATGAAGGTGTCACTTAGGTTTAGGCAACAAAACCATGTAGTTTACACACCTATTTTAGGGCCAACCATGATGTTTTTCCTAAACCTAACTACCGGTAAGTACAATGGAAACAACATAAGTATGGTAACACGTCACAAACGTCCCTAACGTAACTTATAAAGCAAAACATCGGTCTCATGAGCAGTCTTTCTCACTTTTTATTCTACATCACTATAGCTCTGAGCGTAGCATATTCACACGGATGCATTTACATTGCAGTACAGACTACATGGTGTGAACATGACACGCCTAAAGCAAGAACAGCATTCTTATTACACGCTTTTGCCTTATCGCCTCATTCACACAGTGGAAGCTTGTTGGAATTACAGTAAAATTGTTCTGTATAAATGAAAGTTTAAACACACTATGGACGCACATGGGAATATTTGAATATTAATTTCCTCATCGGACTTAATCATTGTAAAAATTCAACCATCATCACATGCAAAGCAGGATCTACTACTGCTGGAAATAACAGTGAAAAGAAATGAAGAGAAGAGAATAGTAAGAAGAGGTCTCCCTCTGTCTCACCTGCCGGCTCTGACAGTCCCACAGAAGGACAGTACTGCCCAGCAGCGCATGGCGTGCAGCTTGCGAGGCTGTGAGTCCGCTGTCTCGGGTTGAAGGAGCCTATGGGGCAGGGGTGTTGGTTGGGCAGGGCCGTACCTGCAAGGCAGTAGTGTCCTTTAGGGCAAGGCCTCGGATAAGAGGCATTGGCTAGTCGCAAATCACAGTAGTAACCTTGAAAGAAGAAAAATGCATGTTTTTAAATCAGCACTGTCAGAATGGGAAAGACATAAATAATGGAATATTAAACACTTATTCCTATTATTTGTAGAATACTTCTTGCAACAAACTTGCAAAGTGCAGTGTAATAAATGGAACAGATGCATTGGAACGAGCCATCAACGTCAATAAATAAAACACTTGCTGGGGTGCTTGAGAGCTGTTTTCATTACAGCCTGTTCAGCGAAACATAAATGGCACGAGGTCAAACAACAGTGTTTAAAAAAAGAAAATAAATATATGATTCTGCGGAGACGCCTACCTGCCTCACAGACAGCACAGGCTGCCTGTTTCTCTCTGTCCTGGTAGGTTCCTGATGGGCAGGGCGCTGGAGCTGCACTGCCCTGTGAGCAGAAGTGGTCTGGAGGACATGGCAGAGCTGTAGCCACCATCTGACCAGGTGGACACCAATAGCCTATATCAAGGTGACAAGAGTCACAATACAGTAAAGTGTGCGAGGAGGCTGAAGCAGAACAAGGAATGAATCTACCGCATACCTTTATGAAACAGGCAACTGCCAAAATCTTCACTTTTATAATACCAATGAATGATGACACAGTGTATGTACTGACCTTGGCTGCAGGGTCCAGTCGGAGCCCTGAGACCTGCTCCTCCACAGTAGAAACCTGCGGTACAGGGCTGACAGCCAGCCTCACTGTTTAGGCCTGGCACTGAGGAGAATGCACCAGCTGGACACAACTCTGGCTTTCCTGATGCCTCAACTGAAAGAGAGAAATAGTTGAAGTAGTCATTCATTCAGCCATCCATTCATTCATTGCTGTATGGCGAGAAAGGTTCTACCGGGATACATTCAGCAAAAAGTGTGGAGACACCCTACACAGATCAACAGTTTATCGACTAGGCAAACAAAAATAGACACAAGATGACTCATACCCATGGGTAATTTAGGGTGTCCACTCCACCTGAGTCATAGCTAAAGCTACTTTAGAGTCTCAAGTCCACCTAATTTGCATGTCTTTGGGCTGTGGGAAGAAGTTGGAGAATCATAACAAAACCCCAAGGTTAAAGGCTGGGGGCGTCGTGCTATAAAAACAATTCCAATCAATTCCAAAGAGCTGACCTTTACAAAGTCTTATCATATCTTATTTTATATTCAGATTCTTATACTGCACTATGTTGGTATATGATGCCCAGTTTATATAAATTACTTATTTGATGGTCTCAGTTTCTCTCAACACCCCCAGTCTACTTCTGCTTAAGGCTATGTTGACCTACAATATACAGTATATATATATATAGAGAGAGAAAGAGATTCAAAAGTAAGCATTATGCCAGACATCTGTGGACCCGATGTACTGTCCATTTCACCCAGCACTTTACTTTACTTTATTAATATGCTTAAAAACTTTGTTGGCAAGTTAGTAATACAACCGTTCCAAGGCAGTAAAGCAGGGCTTACCACAGTATGCCCCAGGTGGACAGATGCTGCCTGTTTCTCCATCTGTTGGTCTAGCCTCAGTGGCTCCTCCTATACAGTAATACCCAGGGAAGCAGGGACCCATCGGCAGAGCCAAACCTTTTGAGCAACACAAATGCATTTGTTATGTGCATTTCACATATCGAAAAATCTTATGTATAAGTTGGCTTTAGACTCCTTCTGCAGAAAAATGTGTGCGCCCCCCAAAAGGCCTAGAGTTGCCTTATCTACTCGGTCACTCTTAAAATATACTGTACCATCGTCTGAATAAAACGCTATTTGTAATATTTGGTGTAAAATATGGCATAATATATTCAAAATATATTATGAAATGTAACAATTATTGATGTTGGGTAAGGCAATATACAGTCATACTTTGTAATATAATTCCTTAGCAAAAACTGCAACGTGTATTTCTGTGCATTCAAATATATGGTTAAGATATTGCAGTAAATATTTCAATATACTTCTAAATATGCTTTATAATGATAGATCAGTGAATGTCAAACAGTTAAATGTAACCTCACATGCCTTGGAGTTAAAGGTACAGTGTGTATGATTTGGCAGCATCTAGTGGTGTAGTTGCAGATTGCAATCAACTGAGTACCCCTCCACTCACTCCTCCCTTTCCAAGACTGTGGTAACGTGAGCCACAGAGTGATTTAGAGGCCATCCCTATCATAATAACACTACTTTAGGAGCAAAGGAAGTCAAACGGCGGCTGGCGGCACCACGGTTTTGCACTCTGCGGCTCACGTTACCGCAGTTTCACAAGCGTGTATAAGAACTACAGTGACCTTCAGATAATGTAAAAACGTGAAAGGCTCTCTCTAGAGCCAGTGTTTGGTTTGTCCGTTCTGGACATGAGAGATAGATATCAAGGGATTATTCTAAGCTAACAAAAACACAACGATTCTTAGTTCAGGTGAATATACACTAATGAAAACACAGTTATGAATATTATTCTATTTTCTGCTAATAGATCCCCCGAAATGTTACACACTGTTCCTTTAAAGGTGCTGATCATGAACAGCACAGTCTTTAGTTCGTGCCTGGCTTTGGAGCTCTATCATGCAGATACACTTCATAAACAAACGCTACAATATGTTAACTGTTTGGTTTCACTGTTTACTGAGTGAGAACTTGTTGTGTTCTCACGTTACTGTGAACTTATACCGATTGTAGACTAGTGGCTTGTGTGCATGAGCAGGCTGTATCAGTGTCCAAATACCTGAGATGTTACAGAAGGTTCCAGGTGGACAAGGCAGAGGCTCTGAGCTACCTAAGGGGCAGTAAAAGCCCACCTGGCAGCGCCCCCCTGTGGATGTAGCTGGACAAAGACAGTTGGCATTTGTGTAATTGTCCAGATCAAAAGGCTGCGAGTTCCACGCTGCTGACACACAGAACCAACCTGAGAGGAACAGACGTAGCAAAGACAAGAGTGGGAAACAATGAAAATGATGTACTGACTGTTTTGACTGCTGTCTATCTCTGTGATATACAAACACTCACGCTGCTGACATGAAATAGAATCAATGAAGACATCAAACTATAACTTTCTCAGCACAGGGTGGAAAAAGACACTGCACAGAGCAGGAAGACAGCCATACAGAGCAAGGTGAAAGAGATGAGTCATTGATGAGAACAAACCAGGTAGCCGCTGCTCTAATATCTGCCTGAGTCGTGTGCGTGCATTAGATAGTTGGCATATGGAGCCAGGCTGTTTGGCGCCTTTGTACATAAATAAATAATATACAGGGGATTATCTAAAAGCTGCTGCTGTTGCTGAAATGCAGGAATAAAACTGTAAAGAGAGGAGAAGTAAAATGACTGATGGGGCTGGTGTTGAATTGTGATGTTTCGTGCTTAATGTGCACTCTTTGTTCCCTACCCGCGAGTCTTCTAGACTGCTTTAGACTGGCTTGCTGACCCCTGGAGACAATAAAGGCTGGCGCAAAGGACAAAGTCCTGACACGGAGAAACCAGGCTGTATGGATGTGATTGTGTCTTTGGAAGAAATAAACAAAGGCACTATTACTGACCAGCCTTGCATTTCCCAGACACTTTGGTCAGCCTCTCCTTCTCACAGTAGTGTCCTGGAGGACAAGGCAGGCAGCTGTCCAGACTCTGAGTCATGGGCTCTGGGTTGTAGTATCCACGAGGACAGGGAAACTGGGTGGCATGCCTTGTACCTATAAATACAATACAATTTGATTTCAAACAAGTGCTACATGCCATGTCGGTGTTTTAAATACTATACATTTGCACTTGTATTGTAAAAGCTGAAGGAAATCAAAGCAGAAACAATCTTTAAAGGGACTGTTTGTAACTTTTTAAGCGTATAAATGTACCGGGTCGGGACACATGCGCGCACGCATATGCGCGCTCGCGTGTGGCTGAAGTCTCTGCTCCTCTGCCTGCTTGCCTTCACTCACACACACCGCGCGCGTTCTCGCTGTCTCGCTCCACCTCTAGACGTGAACGGGCGCACACTACACACTGCAGAGGAGTTAGTAGCTCTGAGAATATCTAGTGAATGTACAGTGGACGTTTGTGCGGAAATAAATGCTACAGCTCCTCCAGACCAACAGAGGTTTTCCGTGTCTTGTGAAGTGACGGGGCTCTGCAGCAAGAAACGTTATCATTGGCACCTTGTCGGAGGCGATAACGTTTCTCTTCCTGCTTCAGCCTCAAAGTCAACACTAGGATCAGCAGGGATTCATGGAGAGACCTTCGTCTGGTCAGCTAACATTACTGCCAAGCAGGTGAAATATAGAGTGATATTGTGGTTTTAGCTGACATGTGTCGCCTCACTGTATTGAGCGATGCTCATTCATGTCTATTTAGAGCAAGCAAGCGCGAGCCAGATGCTGACTTTCGTTGATTTCACGGCCACAGGTGTCGCTGTTAACAAGCATTTCTGAAAGTTACAAATAGTCCCTTTAAGTACAACAACAAGCTCCGAGATAGTGACTGAGAGCGTTTTGGTCGAGTCTACCATCGGGGCAGTAGAAGCCAGGGGGACAGGGGAACTTGGTGAAGTCGCCAGTCTTTTCTGGACAGTAGTAGCCAGCAGGGCAGCGGGAACACACCGCCTGGCCTGTGAGGTTGGTGTAGGCCCCAGCTGGGCAGGGCACTGAGCTCGCGGTACCCTCGGGGCAGTAATGAGCTGGTGGGCAAAGACCTCCTTCTGAGCCTGGAGAGGAAAAAACAATTAGATGTGGTGAATTACTGAGATTATGACTGCTAAGCTCTTAATGTGATGAATCATGTGATAAACCCTGATTAATTCAGTAATCATTCGTTCAACAAAACACCCTCACACATTCAGACTCCCTGCATTCATCAGCATCTGTTTCTCTTCGATATGATGCTTATTCATAGGATGTTTTTCTCCACACATTATATATTAGCCCTGCTCTCCACTATTTCATTTCATGTATGAACTACATTCATTATGAATCATTAATTAATTAACAGTGAAATCCTAGTATTGATAATTAAAAGTGGTCGAAACCAGGTTCATTTTGCATTATCCAACAAGCACAATGAAATTAACTTCTCATGAATAAAAATAAAAACACAATATTTTTGTCATTCTACCTGTAGCTGTTGTGTCTCCCCCTGGACAGTAAAATCCTGCCTGACACAGTCCAGATGGACGTGTGAGACCTGCAGCGCCACAGAACTGACCCGCTGGACATGGACTACAGCCAGTGTCGTCTGTCAGATGAAGACTGCAACCATACCATGTGTAAACACACACAAACGTATACAGTTACACAACAAAACAAAAGGCTTTACTGCTTACTAAGTGTGTAATATTTGGGTCCACCAACCTGTCAGAGTAGGTTCCTGGTGGACAGGGCAATGGGAGACTGGTCCCCTCAGGACAGTACTTCCCCTCAGGACAGGCTCCTCCAACTCCTGTGCTGAAGTTACCGTCTGGATTCTGAAAGTTCACACCTTGACAAGTCGCACATTTTAAGGTAAGTTTAGTTGTCCAATTCAGTTTAGCAGCACACTGGCCCTTTTGTACAGTATCAGGTCTTTAGGTTATAATGATAAATGAGAATATTGCTGTTAAAAGTCCCCAGAAAGATCATATGACCACACCTGAGGCAGTGAGGATAAAACAAACGCTCCTGTCTGGAAAGGAACCGCCGCCATCAGGTGCAATCACTTCCACTCAATGAGAGGCTATACGCTGCTTTCCTTACTTTCTTCTTTTTGACCTCTGACCTCTGACCTTTGACCTCTAAAACCACACAGACATAGGCAAAGAAATAAATAAGGAATCTGCCTCTGAATAAACTGCTAAAAACTAAATAAACTGCTCCGCTTCTCATTCTGTTGCTCATGTCATTAAGCCAAGGCCAGTGTATTCCTGTCCAACAAAATGGTCCTTCGAGCCAGAGTCAATGGAGTGGAAGTGATTGCACCTGAGCGCGGGCGGTTCTTTTCCAGACAGGAGTATTTTGTTTTATCCTCTCTGCCTCAGGTGTGGTCATATGATCTTTCTGGGGACTTTTGACAATTGCCATTATCACAACTGCGCTAGTATCATACATGTAGTGTACCTGCTATGCAGTAGTAACCAGCTTGACAGGGTCCAGTAGGTTCAAACAGGCCCCAGTCCTCACAGTAGAAGCCTGTTAACACAGCATGAAGAATTGAAAACAAGCACTGCAGTAGCAATAACGCACTGGAAGTGTCGATTGTTAATCCTCTCACATCATACAATAATATTCCTCCTCTGGTTAATTAAATGTGATAAAACATTCTATTATTGCCTTTTATCTAAATCAATTAGTTCCAACACATCTAGCAAATGAAGGTCTCGGTACATTAAAATCTGATTCAGCCAACTAAACATTTAATGAGAAAGTTTCCAGTGTCTTGCAGAGCAACAAAGACAACCGCGTGACAATACTCTCACCTGCTGGACAAATGAGGCACTGCTCCACTTGGCTTAGGCCAAACTGAGGGTTGTATGTCCCAGGAGGGCAGGGCAGGATACCCTCGACACCGCCACCGAGACAGTAGTGTCCTGCTGGACATGGCTGGACACCTTCTCCTGACAGACAGTACGTCCCTGAGAGGCATTCATCACACTCTTCTGCCCCTTCGTCCAAAAAAAAAAGAAAAAGTAGTGAAGTAATGCCTGCATTTTATATTTGAAATCATGATATGTGATATGTCATGCAGTTCCATGAAATTAATTTGTTATACCTGTAGTGTTCGAATATGTCCCATCAGGGCAGAGTAGAGGAGAAGTTGAGCCCATGGGACAGTAATGTCCAACTGGACAAATGTCCCCTGTCACACCGTCTGAGGGCATTGAAGACATGGCGCCTCCTGAACAGTAATGGCCTATAAATCAATAGATACAAAATCATTTATGGACAGAAAGTGAGAAAAAAAGGGCAGATCATCACCGACCCATAAAATACTAGTTTGGAATGTTCAGTAGATAAATATAAAGAAAAAACACTTAATCGCAAATGTTAACATCTCAGTGTTATTGCATTAAGCTGTTAATAGTTTAAAAAACATGATTTTTCCCTATATGCTGTACCGGATAATTAATTCTTATACCTATAGTACAGATTCCTGAGGGCTGGCTGAGTCCAGTACTGTTGCAGTAGAGTCCTGGAGGGCAGGGCCAGCAGGTTGACAGGTTTTGGGCTCCCACAGTGCTGCTCCAGGTTCCTACAGGGCAGGGGTGCTGCTGGGGGTACGCGGTCCCTCGTGGACAGACGTAGCCTGCAGGACATATACCTCCAGAGGCCACGGCCACCTGCGGCAATGTTGAAGTAATCATCAGATTATGACAAAGTTTGATCATTTTGGCTTTCAATTATAGTCAGAACTTTCGTTAAAGCTGTGGGCAGTTTGAGTTGGTAGCTGTCATTCATTTCCCACGCACTATCAGCAGCTTATCCAAAAAACACTGCTGAAAAACATTTTTTTAATTGCCTAATGCACACTTGGATTGAACATGCCTCTAAATTCATATTCATATCAAATGACAGAAAACACTTTAGCAGTCAAAGTGTGTGGGAAAGTAATAGCTGCCATCAAATCAACTACACAGGTTTAACTTCGAAAGAAAAACTATTCAACTTAAAGACCAGGATATTTCCACCTCTTGAAAGGAACAGTGTGTAGCATTTAGGGGGATCTATTAGCAGAAATGGAACATAAATATAAAGTGCATTTTTTATTAGTAATCACCTGAAAATAAGAATCGTGTTTTCACCTTAGAATGAGCTGTTCATATACAGAACATAGGGAGTGGGTCCTTTTCATGTCGGCCACGGGAGAAGTTTCAGTTGGTTGCAATCTGTAACCTCACCGTTAGATGCCACCAAATCCTACACACTGCACCTTTAACTGCCCTAAGTTTTCCTTGTCTGTGCTCCTTCGCTCTGGCTTAAAAATACAAGATTGCCTCACAACAAGCACATAGCAGACAAAATGTCAAACATTTCACCATCATTGTATATCATTCAGAGGTCAACATGGTAAATAAATGAAGGCATTGGAGCCTGGTTTCTTGCTACCTCACTGCATATGAGTGAAAAAAAAGAAACAATTTGGTAATGACATCAAAACATAGTAATCAATTTAATTCCTTTCAGTACCTGAGGTGTTTGTATTCACCTCAGATACCTGGTCAGAGGCACTTTATATCTAAAAGAGACTGCCATGAGAGTAACCTACTTATACTGTCCCAAAAAACCTCACACTTCGATGGTTTTATGTAATTATATTTCTTTTTCAATTTCATTCTATTTAGTTTTTAATAAAACATCAGTTCTTTCTTGGATAAGCTTCTGGAAACCAAGCTATCACAGTTGTTAATCATGACATCTTACTGGAGAAGCAGTGGAGGCTCCAGAGGTGCAGTAGTGTCCCGGGTCACAGAAACCCTGAGGGTCAGAGAGACCGGCTCGGCTGCAGAACCTGCCAGCCTCGCATGGCCGACAGTGCTGCACAGCGTCGCCACCAGGCTGGTCGGAGTACGAGCCCTGAATAATCAGATAGTAGCGTTTTACAATGTGAATATGTATGAGGGTGAGTCCAGTTCATGAAGCTTCAGTGGAAAAGTAAGAGATACGGCAAACATGACTGACAGAGATGAGAAGAAGACTGAAGAACAAGGACAAGCAGCTGAATAAACACAGCCACATTCACACACATTGACACACAGATACTGACTGGAGGACAGGGCCGAGCAACAGAGGACCCCGGGGGACAGTAGTGTCCTGAGGGACACAGTTGTGGCTGGGACAAGCCTGTCTGGTTACACAGTCTGCCTCCCTGACACTCCACACATGACTGTGCACCGCGACGCTGTGGAGGATTTATAGACAAGGGAATAACCTTGAATATGGCTTTATCTCATTATCTCATTTTAACAGTACACTTTCAGTAGAATAGCACTTGGTATTCTGTATTGATAATCATTTCTTACTGTCTGAAAAGTGCCAGGAGGACATGGTTGTGGCCTGGCTGCCCCTTCCAAGGTATAATAACCCTCCTCTGCTTCCTTCTGAACAGGTGAGTCTGAGCCACCGGTACAGTAGAAACCAGCAAAACAAGGACCTGAAGGTAAGGTGTTGTTGGAACCTAAACAATAGAAACTGGCAGGGAGAGACACAAAGAATAGAGGTTTCTATTTTACATAAATAAATAAGCTGATATCTGAATAATCGTATTATGAGGAAGATCACTAAGTGAGTTATGAGTGGCATTACCCTGGTGGACAGCTGACACACTCCTCAGGTCTGCTGAGGCCAGTGCTGTTGCTGAAGGAGCCGGGTGGACAGGGGAAGGGAGAGGATGAAGCTACAGGACAGTAACTTCCTGCTGGACACAAACCTCCTGTCGGCCCATCCGCAGGAGTCTGGACATATAGTCACAGTGGATGCATGTAAAGAAAATGTACTGTAGTGAAGTTATTTTCATTCCGAAAAAAAGGCCCATCTCCAAGTAAGTTAATGTAACACATAATAAAGTTTCATAATATGAGTTTCATCAGCAAGCTGAAAATCAGAAAGTGTAAACTGGTTTTCAAGAGTCACTGACCTTCAATAGATAAAGACAAGAGTAAAGCATTAAAGACTAGAAACTTCAATTTAATAAGTGATTCAAATAGGATTTTCGTACTGCAGACGTGGCTCTCTCTCTACAGTAGAAGCGCTCTTTGCAGCTTCCAGAGGGCTCTGAGAGTCCCACGCTGGTGCAATACTGGCCTCCGTCACAAGGGGAGCACTCTGACCCATCACTGAGAGCTGAGTGGGAGCTGTAGGTTCCTTCAGGACACGGTTCGGGAGTAGAAGTGCCCTCCGGACAGTAGAAACCCTATTAATAGAGTGACAGATGCACAGTCTCGGTCACACTGTCTCACACATGCAACAAAACTGATTTTCACAATGCTGGATATCCCTACCTGAGGACAGACTAAGGGCATGTGAGTTCCCGGTCTGTCGCAGTAATGCCTCAATGGACATAAAACACATGCCTCTCCACTGTGACCAAGTGTGTTGTTCCTATATTTGCCAGCCTGACAGGGGAAGGTGTGAGGGTAGCCAGTCCCCCTGGGGCAATAGTGACCATGAGGACACACACCCGTCTGAAATATCACAGCATACATGATAATTGTGACATTTATTTTGGAAATGCAATCAAAGTGTGTATCTCATTCATTTGGCATCTTACAGGCCTGGTAATAGGCTGCTCCTGAGGCCGCTGGGAGTAACAGTACTTCCCCTCCGGACACTGGACACACTCGCCGGCGTCACGCAGACCAGGAGATTCACTGTAGGTACCATTGGGGCAAGGAATGGGGTTGGGATCCTATGAGGGGGAATCACATTTGCAGGTAGTTTAATGGACCAAAAGTGCTTCAGACATTTGAAAAGCAGACCATATATATATAGTATGCATTGTTCTTTCACTCACAATGCCTCCTCCAGGGCAGTAGAAGCCTCGAGGACAGAGGGTGGCTGAGCGCTGGGGGTCTCGGGCCAAACCCTGAGAGCAGAGAAAGCCTGGGGGACACACCATGACGCTTAACATGGCTTCCTCACTCGTGGTCTCATTACTGCAGTAGTGGCCCTGCAGGCATGGCGAACACTCTGCAGAGCCCTCGTCCTACACACAAGAGAACGTGAAGGAAGATTCAAGAGAGATGAAGTTAAAGATATATCAACCGGTATGGGGGAGGGACAGAGCAAAATACTTACTGAAAACACAAGGGGAAAGGAGGATTGAAGTTGCAAGATGCTGGAATAACACACTGATATTTCTTCAATTTTGAGAGCAGAAGATGAGCTATAATAAACTTTAACTACTCCTTTCGCTGACATTTACAGATGTACATACATGGTGAGTAATGTAAGACGATCACTGTGGGCGGATAAATGCTAATCTAAAAATAGGACAATCACACGGGCTTATAGAAAGGACGAGACTAATACACCAGCTCTGGTTTCCGCTGGTTCTGTCAGTTGACCAGCGACAGTGGACAGTGTTATAGATGGGGCCTTACAGAGTAGCTGCCAGCTCCACACACTCTGGGGTTGACAGTGGCTGAGTGGGGACAGAAATAGCCAGCAGGGCAAGCAGAGCAGTCCTCAAGCCTCCGACCTCCTTTCAGATGGCGAAATGTGGAGCTGGAGAAAGACAGGACAGATTGGGTATACTAAATCATTCTTATTACGCCAGATTAATCCTTCATTTTACCCCATATAGCACATTATCATCATTCTCATATCTATTCAACACACAATGACTGCTTACAGTGGGCAGGGTGAAGGTTTGGAGGTGCCCTTTTGACAGAAAGAGCCTTCAGGACAAATCAGGCAGTCTTCTCTGTATCTGTTGCCCATTCGGATGGTGTAGGTGCCCGCCGGGCAAGGAAACTGGGTGCCATATGCAGTCCCTGGTGATGCAACATCAGAATAGTTACATCCACATGAATGACTCATGATTACAGCTCTTGAGGAGAAAACAAATCTTGCTTTGTGAAATCTATTTCATACAGAAAGCTGTATTTAGTTTTTAAAAGTTTGCAAAGCAAAACTTTTAATTACTTTAAAAGATCATGTGTTTGATTTTTTAACTACAGCAGTAAACACATTTCTTAATTTCATCTAGATATTACCTATATTATCACTTATGTCACACATGTGTACCTTCAGGACAGTAGTGTCCAGAGCTGCATCGACCTGACGGAGCTCCAGATCCAGCCAAACAGTACCAGCCCTGTGGGCACGGACGGCACTCACTTTCAGCCTTCAATCCACTGGTACCACTCCATGTCCCCACAGGACACTTGTACTGGGTGGGGAACATAGATCCAGGGGGACAATAATGCCCTGCAAAGCAGGAGAGTGCAGGCCTCTGGCTACCACCAGTTCCTGATAAAGCATAAATAATAAAGGCATCAAAGTGGGAACACTTGTAAACAAGCTGCAAGCTGTAGATTTTATTGATATAAAGTAGATTTAGGTGTTACTGGGACAATCAGATATCACTGTAGAGCGTATATTCAACCAAATACCCCTATAGTGATATCATTTGACAATATTTGGGGAATTACTATTATAGCTTTTAGAACTTGTTTACACACAAGAAAACTTTAAGAAAGTACGTGATTATCAATGTGGATATAGTGATCAAATTAGCAGAGGCATTCATTGATCATTTCATTTCTCCAGAGCAGTCAATAAGCTAAAATGTTTATATTATATCCTTAATGCACCCTTTAGGTCTAGGAAAACACACGCTGAAGCTATCAATATGTTGACTCATATTAAGAAATATAGATTATATATCACCCAGCTCTATTTGGCATAGGCAACCAAATACATTTCTTGTGATACTATTAATACAGAAATGTTAAGCAGTACTTTTAAAGGCCAACTGAACACATGTGTGAAAGATAAAGGCACCTCGAAGACAGGCATATCGGGCTGGGCACTGCTGACACTGTGAGCGGTCAGTGAGGTCAGTGCGATTGCTCAGTGTCCCTGGTGGGCAGGCGTTGGTTGGTGCATTGGGTTTAGAGGAACCAGGGGGACACACAAACCTTTCAGGATTCATCAAAGGCAGAATTAGATTACAAAAATCCCTTTGTGAGAGAAATGTTTTTTTTTTATCATTACACAAGTTTACTGTAGAACTGAAGCATGCTTCACAGAAAGCCTTCTCTCGAATCTGAAGAGGTTACTTACCCTTGCATGCAGTCCACATCGGGGGCTCTCAGAGCTACCTGTGTGCAGGCCTTCCCTGCATAGCACTCCCTGCAATCAGCCAACTCATCCTGGCCTTCTAAGGGGTTAAAAGAGCCTGGTGGACAGGACGCCGGGTCGCTCCTCCCCTCAGGACAGTAAAAACCAACCGGGCATTTGAGACAGTCCTTCACACCTGGAGGGAATAGTTACAAGATGAATGTATAGGTTTAACATACACTGTAGATCTTTATTAGGAGGTCTGTTTGATTCATTTAAAAGGTATTTTATGGAGTTTTTTACAAGCTACCCCTATTTTATAGTCCCTGCTCGTATGGGACACAGCTAGATTTCCTGTGACAGTCATCCATTATTTTTCTATAATCGACTCACAGCTCCAGCTTGCCATCGACAGTTGTTGTTGTTGTTTTTTATAATTGCAAATTAGACACTTTCTCTATTTGCCCTGTTGGCATCCATCTGTTGCAATTTCTCTACATATTCTGGTTCATCATGGGAACTAAACAACACTCAATAGATTTATATAATCCCTGATTTTTGCTATGATAGACTACTATGGCACCATATAAGTTTAAACTGAGCTGCTGAGGGACTGTAGGGCAGTTCCCAAATTTCAGTTATAAATAAACGGCAAACCAGAGCCTCAGACCCGGTATGCAGGGTGGGGGGAAATCAATGACTGTGAATATGAAATATTACTTAATAAGTGGTGAGTATAAAACAGTAATAACACAGCATATAAATTCACTTATTGCTCCTTGATGAGGTGTGAAGGTGCCTAGAGGACATATCACTTCTTCCAAGGTGCCAGCAGGACAGTATCTCCCCCGAGCACAGGGCAAGCCAGGACCCGATGAGCCTGTAACACACACCCACACACTTAACATATAAAATCAAACAATCTCCATTTCATGTTCTTCCTTCAAGTATGGCTGTGGTTACTGTGACACATTTGCCTTGACACAGCCATTGAAGTCAATGTATTAGTACTAAGACTTACCTGCAGGACAGAAGCGTCCTTCTCTACATCTCTTGCATGCTGCCCTACTTGTCTGACCCAGTTGTTCCCCCGCTGTACCAGCAGGGCAAGGTGACCCATGCGGGGTGGCGATGCCCTCTTCACAGTAATAGCCCTGTGGGCACAGGAACTGGGAGGTGGGTCTCCGTGAGCTGCCTTCCAGACAGTAAAACCCTAGAGAAAAGTATTTATAGACAAGTAAAGACATATGGTAAAGACATGCAAAACAAGCAGCTAAGTAAAATTGGCCTATTAGGCTTGGAAAAACTGTAAATGAGTCGAGATTTTATGGATATTCAAACGGTACTGATATGATTGCACGTATTATAGTCTTTGGACGTGAAACTGTGAGTAACAGAAGGTTTGCCACTATCAATCAATACTCTATACCTGCAGGACAGATTGTGCAGTCTCTCAGCCTCTGCAGGCCTTCTTCAGTGCCGTAAGTCCCAGCAGGACAGGGTACAGCCACACCTCCCACACAGTAATGACCTGGTGCGAAGAAAAACATGTAAAAATATATATTAGACATCTTCCAGGAGGAGAGGAAACTGTAACTATAAATGTCAGTATGCAGTGATGAACACTAACCTATTGGACAGACCACACATACTAACTCTTCCCTCGTGTCTTTGTATGTTCCTGGTCGACAGCTGATCGTTTGACTGGCCCTGTGGGCTGGCTGGCTCCAGCGGGGGGCCACAGCAGCTCCCCCACACAGCAAAGACGTCTCATTACAGCTATGACACTGAGTCTGCCCAGGTGTAGAAGACCAACTAGGAGGACAGGGGAGCGGCTGAAACATCCCACTATCTGGACAGTAACTTCCTACGGCAGTCAGAGGACACAAATTCATTAAAATGTAATGATATATCAAACGCTATCTAGAGCAGATTAGATAATGCATTACCGCACTACCTGCTGGACACTGCACGCACTGGATAGTGCACATAGTGGAGTAGGAGCCCGGGGGACAGTCATTACACGCGTCGTGATCTACGTTGGGCTCTTTGCCAGGCCCACACTTTAAAGCACATATAAGAGAGTTATAAAGGAGAAAAAGCATATGAGTTTTTAGGCACAATTTACTAACCATTTACTGGAAAATGGCAAACTACAAGTTCTTCTCTCTCAGATACAACACACTTTAGGATGAAGGATTTGTAATTTAAATAGACTGCTGTAATAGATAGATAGATAGATAGTAACTTTATTGATCCCGAGGGAAATTCAAGTTTCCAGCATCACAGTTCCATAGTGCAAAACATGTTAGTAAAAAGGCAGTAAAAAAGTTAGTAGTACAAAGTGCAAAGTACAAAAAAATATACCAGATATAAAAATACAAGGAGATGAAGAAAACTGTTAAAACTGAATATAGTTACCTTAATAGGAAACCCAGAGGTGCAGAAAGAATCTACAGGGCACGTCAGACACTGTAGGACCCCCTCAGGTGAATGTTGTCCTGGGGGGCATAAAGAGAGCGTCCCCTCGGCTGGATCACATGAGAAACCTGCAGGACACAGCCTACAGTCCACTCTGTCTTCTGAACTAATGAGACCTGGAAAACAAGGCTGCAAACAGATAGAAATGAGTAAAAACAGTACAATTACAACGATACTATACCTGTTGTACAGCATCAAGGACAAAATGTGAAGTGAAGCTAAAATTGAAGGGACCTTATTTATTTGACCTTAGGGTCAAAGACAGGTGTAACTAATCATGAATTACTGCATTGTAGAGTCCTCGTTAATGTTATTACTTCCACCCGTGCTTCTCCTGCTAGGACAAGTGATTCATTGCTAGAAAGACTATCAAGTGAAATACATAATTTCTTTGGCTTTCAAAGGAGGGCATGGCAGAAAAACAGTTTGTTGTATGATGGTGGGTTTTTATCCACAGCTTTCTCTTACCTTGCAGTCACTGATGCTGCTTTTCCCCGTGTAGAGGTTGAATGTTCCTACTGGACATCTATGAGGTGCAGATACATTGCCAGGACAACTATACAACATAAATATATCAATTTATTATCTATATTACAGTTAAAAGTCCCATTAGTAGTGATTAAACACATCTCAATTTAATCTTATTTCAAATTCTCACTTGTGATTCCTTCAAAGGAGCAGAAATAATCTCATCTATTTCCATTGTGTATATAGTAAAATTATACAGGTCAGTAATTTCAAAGATGGTTGATGACTTACAAATGACCAGAGGGACACTCCAAACAGAGCAGGTGTGAGAAGTATTTTCCCTCTGGACACTGATCGATGTCTGTCTCCTCGATGAGGGGGAGGTCTGCACTCCCTTCAGATGATTCTTATATACAGAAATTAATGTCAGGAAGTCTGTCATTAGTCAATATGTTTCACTGTCTAGTCGAGATGGTTTTGTTTCTTCTTAAATTAGCTCAATTTGTTAAATATACTGCGAAAAACGATATCTCTTTTAACAGTCATTGCTCTTACCTGAGGCGAGTCCAGATTGTGTCAGCAGCGGAAAAATCCACAAACCTGAAAAACAGAACAGGTGCATTGAGCACATTATTACTGATTCTCTAATCAAGTCCACACTGGTTCATTTTTTTGTGTATTTTCCTTCAAGGCTGTTTGGTCTGAGCCTACAGGGCTGATTGTTTAAAGGCATGAAAGTGAGAGGCCCTCAGTCACTGAAAGTGAAACATGAGCATGGAATGTGAGTCCCAGGTGGTTGCTCTAGCTGATCATGGCGTGCATTAATGTTCTGTAACTGTATCTTCCACTTCCATAATGCATGAGCGTGTGCTAAGGCTAACCTAGATATTGTCTCTGTTAGTGGATCACTTCAATTATTTATATCATCTGTGTAATTCGTTTAATGTGGAGGTTATAAGAGAATCAAATCAGATGGATTTCTGGAATCAATTAATTTAATCCACACATGCAACATTGAAAACTTTATCATAAAAGACTCCTTTTGTCTTCAAAGTGCGAGGATTGAATTGAATTGAATTGAATTGAATTTGAAAATAAATTATTTAGTGTTACTAGGAAATGAATGCCTGGCACATCCTCTGTTCGAGCAGAGAGTGAGCTGCAATGGTGCATCTGCAGATTATGTGTAAACCACATTATCATGTGCTTTTTTCAAGCCACTTGCAAAATGCATGCAATGCATTATTAATACATAAGTAAAAGTCAGTGTGTCCTTTGTGAATTATCATGTTTGAGAATGTTTTTGTTTTTTTTACTTTGCAGGAAGTCAGATGCAATAAATGGAAAGTTCTGAATTATTTTTACACAGCTCTGAATGCTGTTGTAAGCCACTTCCTGTTTCCCTTCCCCACGGGTTGGAGCATTGTGTGGGTATTTCAGCATCTTTCTGCAGGTGCAGGCATCATCACCAAACTACATGAGCACAAGATATTTGATTGCACGTTTTGAAGCAGCAGGAATCAGAACAACAATGATGATCTCCGTCCACTTCACTTTGCTCTTTTTTTGGGTGACACAAGGTAAAATATATTCTTTGTCATCATTGGACTGGACTTTAGCAAATAAGTGTGTTAAATACATGTACTTGGATTCAATAATACACTCATCTATAAAACCCTGCTCGGTATTTGATGTAATATGATGTTTTCTTTTCTGTAAAGTCGATCAAATTTCCTTTTTTGCAGATTTTGTGAGCTGTGTTAATCTGGAGATGCCAGAGTTTGTGGCTGTGGTGTTGGGCGACTCTCTAACATTAAACTGCACATACAATTGCCCCACTGGATTTGTTCGTGGCTGTTGGGAGAAATCAGAAAGCCGTGTCTGTCACGGGGCAGAGAGTACACGCTTGTACAGCTTGTGCACAAATTCCCTTTATCTATCAAATGTGTCTACTGAAGATCTCAACCGTAACTACACTTGCTACACACATAATACAGAGGACCCTGGAGTTACCAAAAACATAGAGCGCATTGTTTTACTGCATCTTCAAGGTTATTATATGAGAATCAATATGAGATATCTTGTCTTTGGCAATTATTCAACAACAAGTAAACAAATGTTACAAAGCCAGAAGTAGATTTAATTTCACTGCAGTACTATATTTTTGTTTTTCAGCTCAAACAACTGTCCCAACCTGGACAGTTACCCCAGAGACTGGAACTAAAAATGGTGAGGACCTTGTATGTTAAAAATATTTATCAAAATGTCTGATATAAAACATTTCACAATTGAAACATGATTTGTATAAATTACTTTTATTTATATATACTATGTTCTATATTTCTCAGCATCTCTTGGAGATTCAAATGGAGGTGAGATGGCACTGTATTATATATCATGATAGTGAGCATGGTTTCTATTGTAGAAAGAAATACCATAAGTGTTGTTGGCTGTGATATCAGGAAAAGGTGGCTAGTTTGCTGAAACTTTCGGTACTGTGAAACTAAAAAGTAAAAGTAGTCCTTTCAATCCAATCCAATCCAAGTCAATACTGTTGTTTCCATGTTAACAGGAGAATATCCTGGAATTAAGGTTTTAGCAACAGTTACTGTTGCTGTGGCGACGGTGCTTGCAGCTTTGGCCGTTTACCTGTGTCTGAACCGGAACAGACAGAGCTGGAATGATAAAGGTGATTACAAAATATCACACTCTATGAACACACACGTTCTGTAAAAAAGTATCAATTTTATCTCTATATCATTTTGTTAATAATTTCACCCATTTCAGGGGAGCCTGTTGTGTCCAGGCCAGGGTGAGTACAATTTAAGAATGACTATTTGGATAAATCTGTGTTCAATTACTATTAAAAATCTAGATTTCGCTAAATTCTTTATTAGTTATTTTCTTTATGTTTTTTTGTTTCAGCTCACCACTACCCCTTCACGCTGTCCCCTCACCAGTGAAGGGTAAACACTTTAAAATAATAATCTGGCGCCTGGGTTAGCTCAGTTGGTAGAGCGGGCATCCATGTATCAAGGCTTGGTCCTGACCGCGGTGGCCCGGGTTTGAATCCGGCCTGTGGCCCTTTCCGCATCCACTCTCTCTCTCCCCCCTTTCCAAGACTCTATCCACTGTCCTCTCAATAAAAAAATGGAAAATGCCCCCAAAAAAATAACTTTAAAAAAAAAAAAAAAAAAAAATAATAATATAAATAATAAAAAATAATCTGCAAAAATGTTAGTCTCCAAATGCAGTCCAGCCTTTCATTAATCCCTGACATGTTCCCCATGCAGGGTCACTGTCAGCACAAAGTGAAAGAGTGACTTTGAGGATTCCTACACCAGGTAAGATGATCTCTGCATCAGCAGTATCACCACACTTGACACAACATCACCGTTTGCAGTACAATAACTGACAATAACTGAGATATTGCATCATTTCTTTGGCCCAGATAATGAGAGTGACACTGAGGTTCCGTATGCTGACATAATGATCACCGTCCGAGGTGTCAGTACACCAGAGCTCACTCAGGTCAGCTACTTGACTCCTGGAGACCAAAAAGAGGTGAAGAACGTGACTTCAGAGTCAATATAGTTTGCCACTTTTATCTTACTGAATCCCAAATTCATAGGTCTAAGAGCAACTCTGCAACTGTAGATCACGTAATCTAAAGCAGGTAAATTCCTATGTTATGGTGATCTCTCATAGTTTACTGCTGTTGATGTACAATGAGGCAGAATGAATACTCAGAATATATCAGCTTACACAAATAAGCAGTTAATTGGCTATGCTTTATAGACAGCTCAAGGCTTAGGGGAAGTTAGGAGCTGCTGCTGTGCATAGTGAGCATCAGTCACTATGAGTTTGCCAAACAAGGAATGTGGAGTCTGCTCAATTTTAACACTTCTTAAATGTATCTTACTTTTTTTTAAGTATGGGATTCTATAAATACTTTATTTTTCACTATTAATAATATAATTAAACCTACTGACCCTAAAAGTCTTGAGACATGTCTTGCTATTCCCAACATGCAACATTGAGTTTTTTCTCTTCTTCTCCTCCAGTGGTGGGGAGATGAATCCAGGTCTCACCTGCAGGCCTCACGTTCAGCTGACAGACTGCATGTCCCCCAGCCCAGAGAGGTCAGCCGCAAGATGAGCACCAACTCTGAGTATGCAGTCATCACATATGCCTGACTAAAGGTCGCTGCTGCTGGAAGAGGAGAGGGAAAAGAACAACACATTTCTTGTTTTTTGATATACATGCTATCTGTCTTTTTTTGCCATTGCATATGTACTTTTTATATTGTTTTGTTCTATGTTTATAATGGACCCGCATTAATATCCAATAAAGCTATATATGTTTTGACATTTGATCCTTGTCAGTGTCTGTTGTTACAACTAGTGATGTGTTGGTCGCGAACGAGCCGGTTCCAAGAGCCGGCTCTTTTAAGTGAACGATAAGAGCCGACTCCCGTCCGAGAGCCGTTTTTTTTTTTTTTCTTCACTTAATTCAAGGCAGAATGATAGGACGATCTTCTCTGCGCCACGGGCACTCCATGCACTGACTGTGACTGAATGTTGTGTTAATGACGTCCGTGCGACCAATCAGGTGATGACAGACAAAGATCATACCATCAAGCATCTACAGCAGGGGTCTGCAACCTGCGGCTCCGGAGCCACATGCTGCTCTTTAGCCCCTCCCCAGTGGCTCCCTGTGGATTTATAAAAATGGAAGTGAATAACTGTTTTTTGTTTACATTTTAATTTGTATGTATCATTGTTGTAGGTCTATGGTACGACAGAGTATTAGGGCAACATTGAGGAAAGAATAAATAAATCTGAGATTTCGAGAATAAAGTCATAGGTTTACAAGAATAATATATAATAATAATAATAATAATATTATAAAGTAGTAATTTTACGTGCTATTTTCTTCTTTTCTCGCAAAGTTATGACTTTATTCTCGTAATATTAAGACTTTTTTCTCGTTAAGTTATGACTCTATTCTCACAACATTACAATTTTTTTTCGTCAAATTAAGACTTTATTCTCTTAGTATTACAACTTTTTTCTCATTAAGTTATGACTTTATTCTTGTAATATTAAGACTTTTTTCTCGTTAAGAGGAAGGAGAGAAAGAGAGTCTGGTGCGCGAATAGCAGACGAGATGAGTGACAGTCGGAAACGAAGCAGCACGTAAAATGATGGTATTCTGGAAATTATAAGGTTTAGAATAATTAAATTGAATAATTTAAGTGATATATCTTCACACATACTAATCATAGGTCAAAACAGCGCTAAATTTGCCTGAATTATAAAAGGCAGAAGTGATAAAACGATGAGCCGAAAGAGCCGGATCTTCTTTGGTGAGCTGAGCCAAATGATCTGGCTCACTAAAAAGAGACGGAATACCCATCACTAGTTACAACCGTTGCCTTGGAAACAATTATCAACAAAACAGCATAGCTAGCTGTTGTTAGCTTAAAAACACACAGGTGGATACGACCTGCGAGTTACTTCAGGTAACAGGTGTAACTAATTACTAATGTTCTGTCATTTTATACACTAAATATATATTTAAGTGGAGGAAGAATGTAAATTACTGAGGAAACAACTTCTACCTGGTTAATTAGTTAGTTATCCCTTTACCTGTCTCAGGTGTCACCGACATGTCAGTACCTTTCTCCAACACTCACCTGCGGGTCCCGAGAGGGTTTGGTGCCATCCTGGAAGGGCTGAGCCGAGAAGTCCTGAGAGACCAGCCTGAAGACATCCCTACATATGCTGCTCTGTACTTTGATAATCTATTCAAAGAGAGAGAAGGTAACTGGCTTTAGCACGTGGTACTTTGAGACACATGCCATTAACTGCTGTCAATAACTGATTGTTTGTACTGTAGAAAGTGGCATTGACCCTGCTGAGTGGGCTGCTAAACTGGAAGATAGATTCTACAACAACCATGCATTCAAGGCTACAGAGGTACTAAATCAAAGTCACTACTTTCATCACACCTGTACATCTTTCTGACTCTCTGAATATAATAGAATAGAAAGCTTTATAGTCATTGTATTAAATACAACGAGATTCACAGTTGCCCCTTCTGGTCAGTGCTTTAAAACAAATACTTGACAAGACCAGGCAGATAAAACATATAACAGGTAAAACACACACAGTTATATAAAGCAAATAAAACAGGTAAATCAGATGTAATAAATAAATATAAACAGAAGTGTTACACTAGGAGTATAAAATATAAAAAAAAATAGATGTAATGTAAACAGAGGTAATTGCACTTGTAAAACAGGTAGGGTAGATGTAATAAATAAAATGTAAACAAAGGTAGTTGCACTTGAGGTGTATATTGCATCAAGGATATATTGCACAGACAAATGTATTTCACATTCAGTGTATTAATATTGCACAGATTTATTGTTTGTTCAGTTTCCGTATGGCCCAGGGAAAGAAACTGTCTGTGAGTCTCTGTTACTCTGTTATGTATCTCTATTTATTCACCTTTACACCTTTGTTGTTGTTTGTTTTTTTCCCCCCTCCCAACAGGTGACTCCTGAAAAAGGGCCTGCAACAAAGGCGACCATTTCCAAGTGAGTCTCACTTTATGTGCTATCAACAGCCAGGAGGATCCACAGGAGAGAGAGAGAGAGAGAGGATGGACATGAGGGACAGAATAGTAGCAAGTGACAAGCAAAGAAAAAATTAAATATTATATTTTTCAATGTTTATTACTTTACGGTTTACACCTGGAGTCGTTGTGTTCTTCCGATTTTTAAGCAAATACAGTAGCTTATGATAATTACTTTACAATATTAATAGAATAGTCCTATATCCTGCTTCAGACAGGTCAAAGTAAAGAACCTCTAAAGCAGAAATCCATTGTGCAATAGAAGCCTGGATCTAGCACAGAAGGTCAGCTCAGCATTGAAAGCGTTTCAGGTTAGCAGTGTCAAGGGTGAGAAGAAAGGGCAGGACTGAGAGAGTAGAGGCCACTAGCTGCAGGGAGACATTATGATTTTGTATGGTTCTCACTATTATCACTTAAATTCTCTCTCCCGGTCATATTGAACGTTTCTCATCTCAAGTCTTTCATTTTGATTGGTGCTTTTTTAGGGAAAAATCATACGAGTCCCAAACTGAAGATGAATCCAGTCATTCCGCAGAAACCTCAAATCTTTCCACCACACAACCTAATGTCTCTGAAGAAACTGAAAGTACAGAAGAATATGAGGAAAAACATGATGCTACAGAGAAACACGTTATTTCAATGGAAGAGGGACTTTCAGAAGAGGAATCAGTCAACATGCTCCCGGCTGCAGACGCACAGCCAGATGATCTGAGCGGGACGAAGGAGGAGGAGGAGGAAGACCCAACAATAACTACATTTGATCAAGTTGACAGCGCAGTTAATGGAAAAGATAGCAGCTCTGCTCCAGATCGAGATATACCTCAGTCTGAGTTAGAGCCCACATCATCATTCAGAGAGATTTCAAATGTAGATGTGTGTGCTCAGGAGTTAGGAACGGCAGAAGATGAGGGAGGTGATGAACAAGAGACTGTAGATGTAGACTCAGAAAGAGAGGAAAATACTGACGTTGAACAACCAGTGGAGGCCTTTCCATATTCTGGGCTTGCTGATGTGGATGTTTGTGCTACAGAGGTTAAAGGAACAGAAAGAACAATAGAAGGAGCCGCTGCTGCTTTAGATGATGAGGACAGCTCAAAACCCCAACCCGAGGAAGCTGTTGTACAGTCATCATTGTCTCGATCTGAAACTCCTGAACATGAAGCAGAAGATCAGGTAGAAGAAACAAAGGAGGAGGAGGAAGGACCAGAGACTGAGGCGTCTTCTGGGGGAATACATGAAAGTGTAGCTCATATAGAAGGTGCTTCAGATAGTGATGCTTTACCAAAGGAGGATTCATTGGTTGAGATTAGTTTTGATGATGTTCCAGAGGCTCAGCAGATTAAAGAGGTTGAGGAGAAACAGCCAGAGGAAGAGGGCTCAGTAGAGGAGAAGATATTAGAAATGAAACAGGAGGAAGAGTCAGAAGAGGTTACTTTAGTGGCAACAGACCAAAATATATCTAGCACACAAGACCATGATGAACCTGAAATGATGGGAGTTGAACAGGGAGTTAACTCTGAAGATGGGGAAATGGAAAGTCAGCACGAGGCATCTGATATAATGAAAGAGAAGGTGGACACAAATGATCCTGATTTAAATGATAGTGATGATGATGAGAAGTGCGAAGGTGTTAAAACCACCAGCTTATCACATCAGCCCACCACCGAGGCAGACAAAGAAAACCCACAGGATGTAACCGATCATAAAGATGAAGATTCTGAGAAGATAAGTGAAGGCAAATTTCACCAGAGTGAGGATTCTGAGAAAGAGGCAAACGAGCCTGACTTCAAAGAAGAAGAAGAGACAACAGACACAGCTGGAGGAGACAAAGAGGACATACATGCAGGAGATTACAGTGAGCTGCAGGATCAGGAATTTGATGAAGGTGGTGCAGAAAATCATTCATCACAAGTTAGCAAGTCAAATCTATCTGCAACGGAGGCAGAGGGTGAAACTTTAGAGGCTCAACATCTACCAGAGGACAGTCAGAGAACACCTGTAGAGTCACAGCCGAAGGATACAGAGGTAGAAAAGGAGGTCACATCAAAGGAGGGAAGTTCAGAAGCAGAGGAGTTTGTAGAGGAAGGAAATTCTGAAATACAGGAGAAGAGTGATGCAACGTGTGAGGAGGGCAGCTTCGGCCTCACTCAAAGTGCAGATCGGTCGGCTGCAGACCACGAAGGAGAGGAAAGGCCGCTTGGGTCTGAGAAGGACTCAACAGAGCCGGAAGGCAAGAGCGGTGACCAGGTAAAGTTTGATGTTTCTTCTCAATACAGAATATATCATATTTCACACATTTTTATGTACCCTAAGACATTTTTGCAAAGAGAAAATAGCCCCGATAGTTTACAATTTATGGCCTTAACTTGTATGATTTGAATATAGTAGAGGCTGCTGCAAACTCACCACATCTCCTCCACTTGTATGAGCAGGCTGAGATTAAATTTAAGTCTGCTCTGCTCCCATTCCTGTGTCAGGTAGCCTATATAAATAAACCCTTCAAGGACGAGTCTGATCAACAGCGGCCCTCAATCTTTTTTTTCCCCCCTTGGACTCTCTAGGGTTAGGTGAATGAACATATCCCCAAAATAGTTCGTTTTTGTTATGGCGGTTGCTCTGATAAACTTTGAATGTCATCGACAGGGACACATCTGAACTGAGATGTGAAGAAATGGTAATTTCAGTCTCCAAATTCCCCATAATCTGTGTTTTTGTTCGTGTACAGGCGTTCTCGAGATGCTGTTTGAGGCCTTCGCTCTGCCGCACGCTCATAAAACTATAATGCGGTGGCTTTGTTAGTGCCAGATCCGCTTCTGTAACCTCTTGGGAGCCACCTCAGCCTCCACAGATTGAAACTTAATTCAGCGATTTATCATCATAAAAGACGACTTGTACAATTTGTCTCGTGAATTAAGGCCTGTAACATTTTTTACTGCTGTCACAGTTAGCCGTGTCTGATTCGTCTGGACCAACAGGGCTCCAAACACACACACACACAGGGAGGGGTAGTGTAGGAAGGGGTACTGAGAACGTTACCATGGTAACCCCTCACCATCCTGCTCTCTCTTAGTGTCGTCATGGAATTAATAAGAGATGGTGATGCTGATAGTTGCTAGGCACCATCTGTATCAGTAATCTACCTTTAATAGCAGTGTCTAACTGACTGATTAAACCGTAAAACAACACTTTCTGTATTTTTACATACAGTACAGTGTTTTTTTGTGTACTCTTGTTTAACGGCAGAAGTTCAGCTGAAACAAAGCTACCACAAAACCGTACAATATATAGGCCATCTATTCTAACAGTGACCTAGCTGCAGTATCTCAGATGCCTCTTTATTTTCATTTCTATGCCTTTAACTCACTGTTTACAAGTGCCCACATTGATGTTCCTTTACTCTCATCATCGTAGGAGAATAAAGACTGTGTTAGATACATTAATGACTGATACGAGCAAACTATGATTGATTACAGTCAATTTAATTACACAGTAGTGATCGTTCCTTCATTTTAACAGTGAATTGATCGATAAAGGAAGTCAGCTTTGTGAAATCAGGCGCGAGGATAACTCAACATATTGTTTGACTGGTTGGTAAACCAGCAGGAGAGCGTTCATGTCAGATACATAACTCAGATAAATGGATGTTTTCTGTTGCTCTCCCTCTCCGTCTTGTCTCTGAGGCTGGCAGAGGCGTGTGGGCGGCCATACCAGCTGGGATCAGAGGGATGGAGAGGGTTGTTAGCTCGCTCTGCCTCTAATAAATTTATAACACCTCCTAGTGTAAAACAGCCCAAGATGCTTCCACTGTTTTATTTTCACGCTATTAGTGGAATTTGAAAGTCAGCAGTTATTGTTTTACGACCATCTGGCTTTTACATAGTATTTCTATGTTGGTCATCTGTGTTTATTTGTGGAGTTTGTTGGAGTAACACCGCAACTTGTGAATTTTTATGATGCTCAGTGTGGTAGTCACTTTGTGGTTTCCTAATTTATATCCAGACTGCATAGTTCATCATTTTGTCAAAACTTTAAATCACTGAAAAAGTGATTTATACAACGTTTTATTCACGTTTAGCCTGTTTCAGTGACTTTTCTCAAGTCTTTAGGCTGCGCTCGGTGCATGTTAATGTAAACACAGTAGGTCAGCAGCCTTAATGGGACTGAAAAGATGGAACACATGCTGTCAAGTTTGTAGGAGGTCTCTCTCTTTTTCCCTCCCTCCCTCTTTCTCTCTTCCTCTCTCTCTCTCTCTCTTACTGACTGTATGTCTCTCCCTCTCTCACTCTGTGCGTGAGCGGGTGTTACTGAACATACAGTGATTGTTAGTAAGAGCCAGTGAGGCATCTGTATTATACCGGAGACTCATTTAAAGAGAGCTTTGCTTGGTCCAGTCGTAGAAATCGAGGCATACGAGTCATACTAGGTCAGCTCACCTGAAGACTGAAGTCATCTCTGAGAGTAAGACATGGACTGTCACAATGTAAGTAGAAGCTTCAGATTAACTTTTAAATAGATTCATTTTTAACCTCTAAACAGTTTGGTTACTAATAGTGTTTATTAGTGTTTGGTTGACCTCACACTGCATACTGCCATGTGTGTTTTTTAACCTTTTACTAGAATAAAATATATTTTATTACAGAAATTTTACCACATAAAGTCATTTTTACACAGTTTTGAAGCTATTTTCATCACTAATGGATAATATATGAGATTTGCATCAGAATATTTCAAATCAATTTGTGTCAGATGAGGCAATAAAAACAATAACACTCCTGAGAAGGTGTGTAGACAGCAAAATCCAGTGCAGCAGTCCTGCATCTCTTGCTGCCACAATAAAAAACTGGATTGTGGCTGCTCAGTGAGCAGTCAGACAGAGAGGCTAATGAATGCTGGCTGAACAGGTGGGTGGTCACACTCCTACACTGGAGGGGTTTCACTGGAGACATGATGCACTGCTTCACCGAGGCAGCAGTGGGATGACAGTAGGCTCGTTCTGTGGGTTGCCTTTGTGTGAAATGTCAATCTGTTTCTATAAGCAAAGCACGGGGTGTAGCTGATATGTGTTCGCCACAGAATTTGAATTGCTGTTTACATAACTTGTCGACAGCCTTGGCGCTATTGCAATGACACTTTGTGACAAGCCAGAATATCTCTTCCGCCCACCCCATGTTTCCTTTGGGACAGTAGATGCCGTGCTTCCAGTCACTGAATGAGCTGCTGGTGTTGACTACAGCAGCATTTTTCGCTGGGTCATACTTTTTTCGGCCCAGATTGCTGAGAAAAAAATATTTGTTTCCTTGAAAAAACACTTTTTTTTAACCATATACCTCCAGTCTATTTGAAAATTGATAAATCAATTATAAAACAGGAAGCAATCTTTTACACCAACCTTGTTTCTTTACCAAAAGAGCAGCTTTATTTTGTGTAATGAACGACGAACAATCAAATGTTCAGATTTATGGCTTTTTAAAAAACCTTTTCCGTGCTTAAAAAACACAGCAGATGATGGTGATTCATTACAAAATAGACTGACTCAGACATCAATGTATTATATGACAAAGAGGAGGAGGGGAGAGAAAAAAAAAGAGGCAATGTGGGTTAGTGACCTCCTGAGAGCCCCATTGAAGTCATGTAATAAGGATGAGCCACTCTGCAACAAGCGCACATCTCTCGCTGTCAAAATGTTGTAGAGTATAGTGAATAAAATATGGCAATCGCGATCTGTTGAGGGTTAGATTCTTCCACCAGTGTTCCAGGAATAAAAAAAAAAACATCCTCATATGATCATGTAATATGCTACCCCTCTGTGATAGACTGCTACTTTCTGGTCCTCTCTGCAGGAGGAGTGCAGCCGGCCCCAGGAGGAGGAGGACATCATGGACATCCCCCTGGATGACCCCGAGGCCAACCGGGCTGCTGCCAAGATCCAGGCTGGTTTCCGCGGGCACATGACCCGCAAGAAGATGAAGCCGGAGGACAAAGTAGAAGGGGAGGAGGTGAGCAGCACTGGGGATGTGCTCAACGGCAGCCAGGGGGTCACAGGTCAGTGGTGTAGGACCATGGGGTAAGGCTAGGTCCCATAATGCCGTTAAAGAGGGCATTATGGCTCCCATCAGGAGCTCTAACTACAGTAGGTGACCGAAGGTAAGCGATGGAGAGCAAGCTGCTTATTTGACAGTAAAGAATTCATATATTAGCGCAGTTTGATGTTCTGCATGTTGTTGGTTGAGCATTAGACTTCTTCAGGTTTCCCATTTTAAGATGTAAGAAGAGGATCGTCGTGACTGTAACCTTTTCTCAGAGCCGTAATGCAGGAACACAAACTGATGCACCATTATACTCACTGGAGAAGAAGCCTTTTAAAAGCTATACATAATTAAATGCACCTATTAGAGCCCCTTATGGGTTATCCCAAGTGTGATTAATGCAGTACATAACCGAGTGACTCATGTAATTACCACATAGGGTCCCCAGCAACAGATGATTGAATCTTTCAATTAGCTGCTCTGTTAAAGGGGGTTATAAATGAATCTGCTTGTAGATGTGGTCGTTAAATCGCTTGAGAGAAAAGACGTTTGTCAGTTCACCTGGAAAATGTCAAGTTACATTCTCACAACGGTAGATGTGTTTTTCTAGTTTGTATTTTTTTTTTTACAGCTGTAGACAAGAACATGGTTTCAGAATTCAGTTTTCAGTCCAAAAATGTTTTTTGCTGTTTTTCTCCTGAGGGCGTCTACTGTTTCAACACAAAAGCAAAGGTTGCACTTAGATTAGATTGTTATGCTTTATTTTTATCTCCTAAAAGGACCAAAGAAAACAAAGTCCACATATTTACATCAGCTATCCACTCAAATCTGATTGTTTTTTCTGAAACACGTTAACCAGATAGGTTCGTTTGAGAAGTAAGACAAAGCTTTTAGATTCCCAGCCCTCAAAATTTCACCTTTTCTTCTAAGACAAAGCAGCATTTTCTTTGGGGATGTGGCCGACACAAGGGATGCTCGTCAGTGACTCTCCCTAACCCAGTTGCTGGCTGCCTTGCATCCTTATGTAGGAGATGTATTTATAGCTCCAGGTGCATTAGGTACAGTATATGCTTCACAGGGCCAAGCAGAATTAATGGACCTGTCGGACTGGAACCATGCACTCCCTCCCATTGGGGGAGACCCCCTTTTCACAACAGAACTGGGTTTTTTGAGCTTATCGGTTATGTCAGCCAAGTTCTCAGCATTGCAAACTTATAAATTAACTCTACAAACAGATATTTACATAATGGAAGTTTTCACCTCCTTTGAAAATCAATTTTTAAAGTAACAACTCGATATAAAGTTTTCTTCAAGTGTGTTTTTATAATAGATCCACCCACAACCTCACAGTACCTCTAACCTTGACGACAAGAGCGTATAGAGAAGGTTCTCTCCAGGCTCCTCAGTGTTTAACCATTCGCCTTGCCTGTTTCTGTTTTTAGAGACAGGAGGATCGGGGGCAGTAGAGGGAGACGACACATCTGTGCCAGAGCAGTGACGCCCCTGTCCTGACCTGGATGAAGAGAAGGAGAGGTAGCGAGAGAGATGGCTGGCACTAGCTGCCTGGGCTGGCTTTTCAGGCACTTCTTTTTACCCCAGGAGTCATTTTCTTTTTTTGTCAACACACACAATTAGCAGTAGGAAAACGAACCAACAGTTCTGAGGGTTGTGTTATGTGAATTTTGTGAACTTTAACACTCCTTCTCTGCTTCTTCAGCAGCCTCATCATCAGTACGGATGTCTTTGACCCAGAATTTGCAACTCACTGCATGTACTTGTGAAACTTCTGGTAGTGTGCTAGTTTTTAGATGATGATCTGTGAATGTGAAAATGAATGTCCTCTAAATGCTAAACAGGGCTTATTTTGGATGGATCAGTTCATACCATCTGTGTATAAACCTTGTATGCATATGTTTGCGTATTTAGTGGCTTGAATTATTTGTTATCTTGCATTGTTTCTGATGTGCTTGTATCTTATTTACCTATTTGACTTGCTTACAAAAAATGATTAAAATGTCAAAAGAGAAGGAGCTATGTATGTTCTATTTATTCTAAGTAATTCATTGCAGTTGGCTGGATTTTGATCACATAAGTAGGTTCTCTTTTCACCTTTTCAAGCATTTTCTATAAATCTGATCTTCCAGAACAGTAAGCATGCAGTAATTACACTTTTATTTACAGATGCATTAGGTGCAGCTTTACTTTACGAGACAATGCTTCAATATGCTCTGTTGTTGTGTTGTTGGGTTCGACGTATGTTAAATCGTTTAAAAGTTTGCAGAGCCGTCGTGCTTTAAAACCAATTGAATAGTACCTTGCTGAACTTTGTTGTAGAGTCATGTCATTACACTAATAAATCCACCTTAAATATACAATGAAATGTCTCTTTTAAACTTCCTTAATTCAGGTTAAGTGTCTGTTTGTTTCAAACAGCACCTTTTATGTCGTCTGCCACCTCCATTTCTATTCTTCAATGGTAAAGTTGAGATTTGTGTACAACATTACAGCAGCCAAGCTGCTCCTTTTTGTTTCGTCTCTGCAACATCAACACGGCTGCTAATTGGAGGGAGCAGTTTCCATGAAGCTGAAGCAATGTTTTGTCTCCCGCGTGGCTCTCTCGCACAAGGAATCTCATGAATAATTCATAACATAAAACTGTGCATTTCTCATTTTCCAACTGCCAATTACACTAGACAAATCAATTAAGTTTTTACTCATAATAATAGCTATTAGACAGGGACATTTAAATGATTAGATTGTACGCATTTGCAGAGCCTATAAAATGTTTTCATCCTAGAACATTGTTATAAAACAGCTACACTACCGAGTGATGTGTGCACCTGTTGGGTATTTTACAATACTGTTGTGGTCCTACCTTTATTGCAATAAGGCTTTTTAAATCACAAAAGAACAACACAATTTGTTTTGCTTCATTTGCCCAGGCAGTCTTCGCTCACTTTATGAGCAACAGACTCGAGCATCTTCAGTCTCCCAGTGCTCCCACTCAGCCCACCTACACACATCTGAGCCATACAGCACTCTGCACAAATTCTGCACATGCATTCTCGCACAGGAAAAACACAAGCCGTGCTTTAGTATGCAGATCCCACTCAAGTCACTCATTCTCTCTCTCTCTCTCTCGTGCACACACACACACACACACAGAGGCGTTGTTGATTGTGTCACCAGCTGTAGAGATAGGACAACCAACATCCCAGTGGTTTTGCAAAGCCACTTCCTTCTCAGGCTGACACGATCTCATAAACATCATCTGTATGGACCGATTTGTTTATTTTGTTTATTTGTTTTGCACAATTGAAGACTATACAACATAACAAAAAAAAAAAGAATAATATACAGTGCAGGAAGAGGCAAAAAAAAACACTGGGCTTATCTGAAGCCTCCACCTAGAGACAAGATTAATATAAAGAAATAATATGACTACATAATGAGTGATAGTGATAGTGATAGTGATAACAAACAATTAGGACAAGATATATATAATAACAACAATAACAATACAGTAAATATATCAAAAAGGTGTGTGTGTCTGTTGCGTGGAAGTGTATGGTTAGTGTTTGTGAGGATGATATTGATTTAAATATCTATAAAGAGTTCTGGGCAATCGTAACCAAACAACATTGTGAGTGGGAAAAAATAAAAAACATAAAAACAGATACATGGACAACATGGGGAAAAGCAATTACAAAACAGCAATTAAATGACCCTTTAAGCGACTTTTGAAACATTTGACAGATGAACAGTTTTTTGATAGATGTGAAAAGCTACTCCATAATTTGGTTCCCCTAAATCTTATCGAAAATTGACCTCTACTAGTGAGGAATTTAGGAGGATGAAGATCTAGAGACTGACGGGTTGAGTAAGAATTTGTTTTAAAATAGGTCTTGAACTGCTCAGGAATGTTTCCACCATAAAGTATCTTATAAATAAAAACACATATTTGAGAAATATTGATATCATAAATAGTAAGAATCGGGAGTTTCTTAAATAGAGGAGCGGAGGAGATGTGTGACTTTGATCGAGTTGCAATCCTCGCAAAACGTTTTTTGGAGAACTCAAATTTTAGTTTTTAGACTCTCTTTTCTTTTCTCCTACTCAGTCCCAGAGGTGCAATGGCCACATTCTCCTGTCTCTTTAATGACTGTGGGTGAACAATCAATATTCTGCACACCTCCAAACATAGCACAACACCCACTTTGTGCTGAAGATTGAATTCTTAGAGTGAGGGAATAAGACAGGTGTGAGGGAGCGTGAGTTTGTAAAGCTCTTGGTAGAATACTTCTGTCCCTTTTTACAACTTGTTAAGCTGAACGTGGACTATTTTAGGAGTAGATCATGTGAAAGATGTGCTTGGGTTGGTTTTTGCTCTTTTCCTCAGACAGCTTGTCAGAGAGAAAAGAGCTTTCTGGTCTCCTGGGTGATAATTAGAGATGAATAAGCCAGGACAAACAGCAGGGGGCGCAATTATCTGTTTTCCAGTGGTTATGCCACTGGCAGGGCCATCTTAGAGGAGATACATCATCTTTAATACCAAGTAGGTTACACAACTTAATGAGAGGACATTAATGCCTCAGCTGCATAAATAGCACCTGATGTGTCCAGGAAGGAATCACAGTCAAAAGATGGGCATCATGTAAAGATACATTTTGTCAAATCTGTTTATCTGAGTCACCACACAGGATGACATCAGCCTTTGCTGTGGACCAGACGTGATGGTGAATGGTTTTCTGTCATAACACAAGCATCCAGACCGACTGAGACACACAGGCACCGTCTCTCTTCCAGTACGGAGTGGAAAGAGTCTACCCTTGTTTTACAGCGTGTCAGAAGATGAGAGGAAAAGGGAGGTTGCTGCTTTTATCGAGGGCAGAGGTGGAGGGGAGAGGTTCGGCTTTGATGGCCCACTACACAGTCTGTGTCTGAGCCCTGGGAGAGTTGTGGTGGTGGTGGTGAACAGCAGCTGTTCTTCCCACATTCCTGGAGCTTTCTATCAACCGTGCTTCCTCCTCCTCTGCATAAAACCTCCCTTTGTTGTCAAACAAAATGCTCTAAAAAAGAAAAACTCTAGACAAAAGACTGCTTTCCTGAAGTGGGAGAGATTACTTACTAATGACTCATCAATGCATACAAGCCTTCATCTCCAAAACACAGTGGAATAATGACTGATGTAGCATATGGGCAGATTAATCATGTCCGATATAATAAAAGATGACAGTCTTGTTTACAAGAAATTAGAGGTGGTGGATTGGCAGCCAGGAGAAAAACCTGGGGCAATATAATGAAAATGAATTCAAACTATTGTATTTTTGACTTGTTCCTGTCGTCTTCTTCTTGCAGAGCACCCCTTACCAAAAGGAAGTTTATTCAAGTGTGCCATTAGTATACTTCTTTTAAACTTAACATAAAGAGAGAATACTTGAGATTACTTTTTATGTACTAATCAGAGATATACTTAACTAAAGTATACTTGGCTTATACTGACAAGTATACAGAAAAGTCTAAGTCTACTTGGCTTATAGGCCTACAGAAAGGTATACTTGGCTTGTAGTTGTGCTTACTTTTTGATAGAGTAGCCTATTAAAGTGTGTGATGTTTTCCTTTTGTTTCACTTAGTCCTACACCTTTTGACCCATGTGTTACGCTCCCTTTTTTCTGTTTTCCACATGCGTATCAGACATTTAAATGACAAAAACAAGCCACAACTTAAATGTTAAAACAGTGCCAACATCACTGCCTTAATGTAGTTTCTGCACCACCTAGAGGACAAAGTAAGTACAGCACTTTCTTTTTATGTGTTGCCTTTATTTGTTGCTCTTATTATTATTATATATATGTATCTCTCAGCAACCAGGTATAGTACCATCCATGGATCGTACACCTGACTGTAACAGCTAGCAGCAACATGCTTCGAGGCTGCATGTTGCGCTTGTGTGTGGGTCAACAGCAGGGCTGGTTGCCAAGTGACAAATTGTGAGTTTATTGTGAGGCTCCAGTCCAGAGAGGAGTTTGCACAATGTGACAAAAGTGGGCCAAAGAGGGGGGCTGTGATTTGTTTTTCAGACATTTCAGAGCTTTAAGTAGGCTCCTCTTAGAGTTCAGTAGTTCTTCCCAGCAGGAATTCTTGCAAAGTGGCTGAACTCAATTTTGAATTCAACCCCTTTGAGGTTTTACTTAACAAAAAGACAATACTTATTTTACAGGAGGCTTTAAAAAACACTTTAAAATAAATAACCGTCTAAAAAAGCAAACATTATTTTCTTTGAGCCCCTTTCTGAAAGGGCAACGTGGAGTGGAAGAGAGGAGCTCATCTACACTATGTCTCTGACACACACACACACTCACACACACACACTCACTCACACACACACACACAGTTGGCTGTTGTTGGCTGTGACTGGGGTGCTGTGAGGAGAGTGGGGCTCAGTGTGACCAGGCAGAGGCCAGTGTTGCAGGCAGGCAGGCAGTGGAGAGAGTGTTGAGCCGCAGAGACGTGCCCGGGTTGGATAAACCATGCTCACTGAGTGGGAGAAAGACTCTGCCCAGGACACAAGATGAAGGTAGAGAGGAAGACCTCCTCTACAGGCGACAGTTTTACTGACGTTCCTCTGCTACTGACGCTCTTTGGCCTCCTCCTCCTCCTGCTCTTCACAGGTAAGCTCAAACATTTATTAGGCTATCCAGAAGGTTAAAGGATATCCCTGAGACTGTGCTACCTACCTCAGATGGCAACAAAGCAAGTGGATTTTAAATTAAATTGTTATATTCTGACAGTTTCTTAACGAGCAAACCAGTAATTATCATTTCAATTAACATCTTTTTTTACAATTGTCCTATTTTACGGTCTTTGTGTCACTTAAAAAGCAGTTCAAAACTCAAATTCCTGCTCCTTTTGAAGTGAAGTTAATCCAGGTTAAGTTAGTCCCTGATGTTTTTTCTTGTCCTTGTGTTCAACCACGGTCTGGCGGCACAATGGATTCGTTCATGGGTGGTGTTCTCTACTGGGCCCCCATCCCGAGCTCAAAGGAGCCTGGAGTGTCCTTTGTAGGTGTGTGAGGAGGGGATGTGTAGGTTAAGTGTGATGATATCGGTGAATAGGACAGGACCTGCTTTTTTTTGGAGCGTGGGAAGCGTTGGATGAGTTCATTTGAGGGGTAAAGTGATGTCAAAAGTTTAGTATGTGGTGGCAAAAATGTGTGATTTAATTTCATGACCGGTACCATGTACCCAGTTTACCCAACCAGGCCAGTTTTGGTAGAATCACTGGACCCAGTGTCTATCTCCAACTTCACCAGTGACAAAGACTCACTCTCTTTCTCTCCCTCTCTAACGCTCTCTCACTCTTTTCAAGGGAGGAAACTAGTTCCAACAATCATGCCCTTTGTTTTATCGCCTTGGCAACCCCTGTCAGGCGGACCAAATGGTTACCACGGCAATGAGGCGATGCCCTGCTAACTGCCTCACTGCAAAGAATGGCGAACAGTGCCGACTCTCTCTCTCCTCCCTCTCCTCTAGGTTGATCATTCCATCACTGAGGACTAACAGTAGGATGCCCCCACAGGCTCGCTGCCAGTGTTTAGACCTCCATGTGTCCGGCCACAGCTGAGTTATAGGAACCTCCACTGGGAACTTAATAGCTTTGCTGTGTTTGGTTTCCAAGACAGAGCTCTTCCATAAAGGATGAAATGTGGCTCACACTGTAATACCTTATCCCTGTGGGAGGTGGAGGATAATTGGGGAACACAAATCAAAATTAGAGTATTACTTGTTCACTACGAGGGGTCATGAGGAATTCCTGGGGGGGAGTTCTGAGAAACGGATCAGTGGTTAGTGAAAAGCAACGCGTGTGCATATGAGTTTGTTTGCGTGGGTAGCATACAGTAAGCTGACTAACGGTTGCCTTAAGGCAAATAAGCAAAGAAATATATTCATCAAGTCTGCAACCAAGAAAAAAAACATATTGGACTAAGGCCTAAAGAATGAAAGCCCTTTGTGACAGCATCAAGGAATACAAAAATTTAATTTATTACAATCATCATATACTGTACATACAGGTACATACATGAAATTTGACCTCTGCATTTAACCCATCCTAAGCATTTAGAGCAGAACCCGGAGAGAAACTTGGGGTTCAGTGTCTCGCTCAAGGACATGCAGATAGTAGGAGCCAGGGTTTGAACCGCCAACCTGGTTTTAATTAACTACAGAAATCAAATAAAGTAAAGTGGAGTAAAAAGTACGCAATTTTAATATATAATACCACAATGGTGGGAACTATTAAGTCTAAAAAATATGAAATTAAATACCTTAATATCGTACTTACAATGCATAAATGTTCTTTGTTATTGTACAGGGCCGTTGTATCCATGCCCCATTGCTGTTCTGAATTTTGTATGTGTGTTCTTGTAGTAATAATAGTAATTAGTGTAGCAGTAATTAGTCCTCACTGTGTGTTGATTTTTCTGATCTCTGCTCGCTGGCGGAGCAACAGAGGCTGCAAAGTGACTGACTTTTGTTTTCTCTGTGTCCCCCAACAACCTCGTAGTATCCCTGTATTCTTCTATATCTGCTCCTCAGTTCAAGACCTTATTACTGTCTCTTTGTCTTTTTTTTCCAGGTGAGGTGTCAGGGGTGAACGTGACCAGCCAGACCCCGGTGGTGAGGGGCACGGTGGGCAAAGAGGCCCTCTTGTCAGTCAGCTACTCCAGCAGCAGCTCGGACAAGCCTGTGATTAAGTGGCAGCTGAAGAGGGACAAGGAGAAACCCATCACCGTCGTGCAATCCATAGGGACAGATGTCATAGGCAACCTGAGGCCAGAGTACCGCCACCGTATCCTGGTGTTTGAGAATGGGTCACTACTGCTGCACAACCTGCAGCTGTCAGACGAAGGGGCGTACGAAGTGGAGATCTCCATCACAGATGACACCTTCACTGGAGAGCACAACGTTGAGCTCACTGTGAATGGTATGCAGCAGAATGACCTTCCTTTTAAAGAGCAGGACTCTGAAGAGGAGTTATGAGCTAAAAGAAAATCAATAGAAGTTGAAAAATACATTATTTTTCCCTAGAGAGTGTAATTTGAAGTTTAGTTATTCAGAACACGATACAGAGTGATTCATAGTGTTGGTGGTGCTCTTTTTAAGACACATGGGTTTCCACTTATCATGCTCTTATATAACTAAAGGTCAACCACCCTCTCAGATCTTTGAATATTCAATCTCAAGCCTTTGTCCTGTCCCCCCCCTTCAGTCCCCGTGTCCAAACCTTACATCCAGATGATGGCCTCGTCCGTGCTGGAGTACAGCGAGCACTTTAACCTCCACTGTTCCCACGACAACGGCACAAAGCCCGTCTACGCTTGGCTGAAGGGAGGCAAGGTGCTGACCAATGACACTCGTCTGCAGCTTTCACGCGACCAAAAGGTGCTGACCATCTCACGCGTTGTGATGTCAGATGATGACATTTACGCCTGCACAGTGGAGAACCCCATCAGCAGCATGAAGAGCATGCCTGTCAGGCTCACTGTCTACAGTAGGTGGCATGTTACACCGGTAGGATCTCAAGTTATACACACTTACATTGAGGATGAAGAAGTGATGGTATGGTAACATCAGATTAGTTTCTAGCAGAGGTGGATCAAGTATTCAGATCCTTCACTTAAATAAAAATAACAAATACTTAACTACAAGTAAAAGTCAATAACGTGTAAGCAGCAGTGGTGGAAGAAGTACGCAAATCTTTTACTTAAGTAAAAGTAGCAAGTATTAGCATCAAATTCTACTTAAAGTACCAAAAGAAAAAGTAATCATGATGCAGAAAGGCCCATTTTAGAATAATATAATATAACCGAATTATAATTATTGATGCATTAATGTGTTCATCTCTTTAATATTGCAGCTTGTAAAGGGGTAGCAAATTATTACTATTTTATATATATATATATATATATATATACATATATATATATATATATATATATATATGCTGAGTAGCTTAATAATAATACATCATAATGTATTAGTTGATAAATATGTTCTATTAATAATCAAAATCTTCTTATAAACTAGCAACTAATGTTGTCAAATAAATGTAGTGGAGTACAATATTTGCCTCTGAGATGAAGTATAAAGTAGCATAAAATGTAAATACTCAAGTAAAGTACAAGCACCTCATAATTGTACTTAAGTGCAGTACTTGAGTGAATGTACTTAGTACATTCTACCGCTGGTAAGCAGCATTTTAATGTTGTAGCTGGTTGAGGTAGATTTAATGTCAACTATTTTACGTACCGTTGGGAAGTTAAATCTATAAAAAAAAGTCATATTTTATGAGATGATAATATGTTTTGTATAAAAAAAAAATCTTAATTTGCGAACTTACAAGTAACTAAAGGTGTCAGATAAATGTGGTGAGGTAGAAAAATGAAAAATGATTATGGACACTGTGTGTATTTCAGCTCCTTGTTCAACAACCATCCATTTTTTCACTAGAAGCAATTATCATCTCATGCTGCCCCGTACACATGCATGCCTTTCTCTCTAACAATGTTGTTTACAACAAGTGCAAACTCAGGCTGTGAGCGCAGCACAGTTGGCCCAGAGAGGCTGTTAATGGGCGCCAGCATGTCAGGCTGAGAGAGAGAGAGAGGGAGAGGCTGTCTCTAATCCAATGAATGGACAGTTATTTATGAGGAGGGAGCAGAAAAAGAAGGCAGGTGGGGAGAACGCTCTGCCTCAGTGGACCTCAGTAATCCTGACTTCATTATCTACTATGATGTGTTGCATGAAGAGACAGCTACAGGCCCTCAGACTGCTCTCCATTGCCTCTGCATGCATAGCAGCACGGCACAAAGTCTCAAAGTGACTACCCTAATGTGCTACTCCACTGCACCTTATTCATGCCAACACACTCAAAAGACTTGGCAAATGTATTTCCGTGAAGACACAACTTCAGCTAATCCTGCAGACTTTACTTCTCCACAGTCAAAGAGAAACATAGGAATAGGTTGACAGAGATTTTGCATACAATAAATCTAAAGCTTTGAAGTTATATGTGAAGCAAAGGTGCAAGTTAGTGGCTCAGTGTGAGGGAAACTGCATTGTCCTGCTGTTACTGACATAAACCTCTCCATCGCTCTTTCTTTCTTTCTTTCTTTTCTTTGTGTCTATCACTCTGGTTTAGGACGGAGCTCGCTATACATCATCCTGTCCACCGGGGGCATATTCCTCCTAATCACCCTGGTGACAGTGTGTGCCTGTTGGAAACCATCCAAGTGAGAGCAGCTACTCTTTCTTCTTGGTCCTCCTTCCTCTCTCTCTCTCTCTCTCTCTCTCTGTTTCCCTCTCTCTCTCATTGGCTTTTATATTGCACTTGAGGATGTGACTAGAATCTCAAGTATAGCTCAACAGTTTCATTATACTCTGAACATTTGGTGGAAAAGTAATAAACACAGTGACCTATAGCTTATAATTACCATTTAGCAGTGTGTGTTTTTCCTGCTGTAGAAAGAAGCATCGACCCGTCCCCCAAAGAGCTCCCATCTACATGGATCAGAGTGAAAATGGCCACGATGGTGAGCAACTATTACAGTTGATCATCTTTATATATGCGTACAATGCATTATATTGTAATTAACATTTATAAAACATAGCAGAATGTCAACCAATACTAAAAGAAATATATATGTTTTGCAGTTGATGTTGTTCCCAAACCGACTACACTTGGTCGAAGGAGCCCCATGCCTCTTTATGTTCTCAATGAAGATGTAAGTCACTCTTTTATTGCCAGCATTTCCATGTAGGATCTATATGAGCCATTGACAGCTTTACAATGAAACAAGAGTCTACACAGCCATGCTAGCTGCTCTGTGAGGGTCGTGTCTAGAAGGTTACATGTAAATTGTGATGGTTAGGCATTGACCTTGAATGGTTACGGTTGGGATAGGTCGTTGGGCAGCGAGTCTCACGAGAGTTTTTGCAAGTTTTTGCAAGTTTTCGCAATTTGAGGGTTACCTTCTAGACACGACTCTCTGTTAGGCTGTACTTGGGCACAGTGGTTCTTTCAGCTAAATGCTAACATCAGCATGCTAACATGCTCACAGTAGCAATGGTAACATGTATATCATTTGTTAATTAGCACTAAACACAAAGTACAATACTACATTTGTTTTTCTTTTAGTTTTGCAAGTAATTAATCATCAGAAATTGAATTGTTGTCCAGATGATGGTGCTAAATTAGAAGTTCAGCTATCACCAAAGTTGTTGCAATTTATCCTGGGAGGCATGGATGTCTGTGCCAAATGTCATGGCAATCCACCCATAGACTGTATATAAGAAGTGGACGTAGTCACCGTGACATCACCCATTGGGTTGTTGACTGCCATTTTGAAGCCTCGATTTCGGCCTTTTGGCCATCTCCATCTTGGCTTTTTGCAACCAGAAGTGACAACTGAACGCTGAATAAGACATTTTTTAGGTGACCAAAATGTTACAATTAACTTTCATGAACTGTGAAAGGGTTAAAATTTTAAGACAATAAAATGGACAACACCTATACCAGACAACGCCGTGATAGCAACCTGTCAATCACAAGGTAGCCACGCCCTAAAGCATACCCTGCTATATGGACGATTTGATTCTAAATGGGACCATAATTTACTAAATGAACATCATGCTGTATTGACGAAGACTTGAAACTAGTGATTGAGACCATAAACTCATGTTTACAATGTTTACTGAGGTAATAAATCAAGTGAGAAGTAGGGTCATTTTCTCATAGACTTCTATACAATCAGACTTCTTTTTGCAACCAGAGGAGTCGCCCCCTGCTGGCTATTAGAAATAATGCAAGTTTAAGGCACTTCAGCATTGGCTTCGCTTTTCAGACCCCAGAGTTGCCCACTGAATCCACCCAATGGTTGTCAAAACATTTCACCAAAAACCACAAATGTTAACCTCATGATGGTGCTTGAGGAAAAAACAAGGGATCACAAAAGTCATTGGGATTCATCCTCTGGGCACCACGAATGTCTGCAAAGTCTTTTGTGCTAATCCATCCAATAGTTGTAGTCCAAAACATTTCCCTAAAAGCCAAAAATATCAACCTGCTGGTGGTGCTAGAGGTGAAGTCAAGAGATTACCAAAGTGATTATGATTCATTATCTGAGGACCAAGAATGTGTGTATACAAAATGTCATCATTGATCATCAGTTGTTGAGATATTACAGTCTGGAATCAACTGATCAACATAGACATAGACCAACAAAGGCCCAGTTAATAGTTTTTTATTTTTATTGTACAAATTATGGCTTCATTAAAATCACAGATAACACCACAGCTGATAATGATTGTAACACATGTATTTTGTTCCAGGAGACTCTGGAGCGTTTGGAAGAATGTTCTGGCAATACTGCCGTCCAATCAGAAATGAGTGTCCCTGCTGTCTACGCTCCGGTCCTCATCCCTTCCACTAACAGAAGTGATCGACCCGTCTGGTCTGCCCCACGCAGATACCCCCGCAGCCCCTCTCCACTAGCACAACCTCTCCCACAACCCATTCCAGGTCCTCCTCTACGCCCCATCCGCTCCCCTGCTCACTCCCCAGGTTCATCTCCACGCAGCTTCAGCCCCATAAGAAAAGTCCGTCCACCAGTTGGCATCCCAACCAGCCACCTGCCTGTAGAGGCAGAGTGTCCAGAACCTTGTGACCAGACTCACTGTCCACCACAGCAGTGACAACTGCTTGGATGTGTGTGTTTCATGCTGTGATATGTAAAGTATATGTGTAGTCTACTGTTGCACACCCTGCCACGAGGATAATGGATCTGATGCACTATAGGATAAGAGATGAGTTCACTTTCAGCTAACTCTTCATATGCCATTATTTATCATCTATTCCCATGGCTATGCACAATATTCCTGTAGGCTTTTGATGATATCCTGTCATATGAAAGCTTATATTCTGTCCACCAGCATGTAGTGTATCATGTATAGGATGCTGAGACAGCTCTGGTATATATTTTGCTTCTTGATGAATTAGGAATTTTTTCCTGGGAATATTTTGATAAATACCTGTACATATGTAAGTTAATAGTTTGGAGTCAGGTTTTTTTTTTTTTTTTTAAACAATTAAACCACAAAGTGTATTCTTATTCAACATTAGGTCACTGTATAACCTAAGGTAATAAAACAGTTCAAATATTTTGTAGTTTGTCATCAATTTTGTAACACTCTCCACCACAACTGTGCCAGAAAAAAAATATTAATTTTAGGTTATTAGCCTTTTTTGATTTCTACAGTACAACTGTAATTTATTTTTAATCAGTGTTTTCAAAAAAGTAATTCCACAAAGTAGAAATGCTTTACCTTCTTTTGTCTTTGTGAGGGAGCTGTATGTGATCTTGAGTATGATCGTAATTCCTTTCTAGTCCATTAGGTGTCGCCCACACATAATTTTAAATACTGTATTTCAATGCACACTTGTTAGGAAAAGATTTACTTCTAAATATATATTAACCTTTACCACTTTTAAACCATATATGTAGCCGTTAACCAATGCTATTTTGGAGTATACTGTGCAAAGTTGTGTTTTATGATTCGGACGTGTTACCACTGTTCTGTCCTTTTGCTGCTTTACCTAAAGACGTCATCCATGAGCAACTGGGTGACTAATGACAAAGTGCCTCTTACTCTTCCAATACTAGACATAGGAAGGTCAACGGGGATCAAGCTGTGCTCTATCTGAATCATAAACAAAAAGTAAAAGGCCTAATGAATATAGAAAATGTGAGCTAATTAACTTCAAGAGGAGGCTTCAAGTCAATGAGGTGTGGTCAGGTCATATTTACAGTCAATCATAGTTTAATGCAGGACATGCAATCATGTAGCCTCCAGCTGATTTTCTATAAACAGACTCTTCTTGATTATAGACAAAACGTTCCTGGAAATAAACAGTATACGGCAACTGTATCCATGCATACGAGTTATGATTACTTAGGGGGTTATTTCATCCTCAGTATACTGCATGTTGTTGTTTTTCCACTGCGCAAAAAACACTGTCAGGGAATAAAAAGACCAAAAAGATTAAAGATTAAAAGATGTGCTGAACGGTTGTGAGATTTGTGAAAGAGTGTACAAATGTGCACACACACACACACACACACACACACACACACACACACACACACACACGCAGTGGCCTGGTCCATCACCATTATCAGGATAATTTGCTCCTTTCAGAGGTCCAGCTGGACGTCTTTTGTCATGAAGATCTGCATGATTTTATTTATTGCTTTTATCCTGAAATGTATCTTCTTCCGTCACTGAAGGTGTGATGAGTCTTGCGGTTGCATAAGCAAATCAGATCCGCCTGTTTTGATCTACGCTTTGCCGTCTTTGTTCTGTTTGAAACCCAATTTATTCCTCGGCACACAGACTCATGAATACACATCACAACATCACACACACGAGCACAGATGAGCAAGCACACAGACGTGCATAATCACTTGCGTGAGTGGAAAATGAAATGTCCTCAGATAATGAAATGATGAATTTTTATTGAGCTTGGAAATTGCTTTTAATCTATTTTGATTTTGTCACGTTTTTTTTAATCGTACAGTCTATCCCATCGTGTTCCGCCTCTCCTCCATGCAGCGTGGCAGAGGAGCTTGGAAGAACCAGGCAGTAATTAGACTCTAGGGAGCAGGATCACATCTGTGTGCATGCAGTTTGTGTGTATGTGTCTGTGTATCTGCAAGCGTGTGGGGAGTAGGTGTCCTATGAGTTGAATAGAGATGATGTATGATGCTCTCCATGTAATTAATTACCTCCTCCTGCTGCCTGGTCCAGCCTTGTCACTATTGTCCTTGTTCACAACCTGTTGATGTGAAATTCCCAGTTCAGGAGGGTGACTTTATTATTGGAAAGCCTTTTTAGTGTCAAGGTCAGGACCTGCAGTAGTCCACAATAGGTAGTCCCCTTGTACAGCACAGGCGTTGATCTTTATGTGGGTCAATAGACGAAAGAAAGAGAGACCAGCGTCTTCTCTGATCCATATTACATGTAATACTTATACTTAATTTGTTTGATATTGTCTGTTTTTCCATATTACAATCATACTATTGCTACATATGTCTACTCTGAACATATCACACCTATTGTCTGTCTGTCTAAGTACATTTACTGCAGTACTGTAAGTAAATACAAGTTTGAGTTACTTTACTTGAGTATTTCCAACTTAAACTTTGCTACAGTTCAGAAGGCAAGGCAGCTTTATTTGTATAGCACTTTTTCAGCAACAGTGCAATTCAATGTGCTTTAGAGGCAAATATTGCACTTTGTACTCCACTGCACTTTTTTCAGAGCTATAATTACATCATTTTCAGATTAGAACTTTTAAACATTAAAACATATGATAAGTATATAAAGTGCAATGCATTGTTAAATATTAAACCAGTGGTTCCAAATCATTTTTGGCTTGTAACACCTTACAAAAAGCTTTGTCACGTTTCAGATGTCTGTTTTAGGCCATAAGAGGTCAAAGTGTCCAATATTTCACAACAAAAAAAGCAAAGATCACACATATCCACATAATTAATATAAACTTGTGTAGCTGGACTTGTTGTTTCTACGCCATTAATAGTCTCACAACCCCTTAGATTTATCTTGTGTCTCTTGAGAACCACTGGATACCTGTCTAACTGTACATAACAAACTAGCTCCATCTCAACCAGCTTCTTACACACTGATGCATCGGCATTAATTTATTATTGTAATATATATTATAATATAGCAGTTGCATGGGCCATTTTACTGCATAAAAAGTTTTAATACTTACATTTAGCTGATAATACTTCTGTTAAGTATTAATCAGAAGTATGTACTTCTGATTTTGAATGCAGGACTTTTACTTGTAATGGAGTATTTTAACATGAATGGACTAATACTTAATACTTCTTCCACAACTGCTGTTGAAGGATCCCTCCTCTGTTGCTCCCCCTGAAGTGACTTTTTTTCTCCTTAAAGAAGGTCTCCTTATCCAAATTGAGCGTGTAAAGATAGACAGTGTTTTATAGATTCTGAAGCCCCCCCCCAAGACAAATGGAGGGAGAGATTTTGAGATAAAAAACACAAAATGAACATGACATGAAATGAAATGCATCAAGGCAAGTTATTGTATCCTTGATCTTGATCAATTATATCGTGTTGCTAAAAATAAAACGCACTTGGAAATCTTCTCAAGTGCTCTGCTGAACTTGTCTGACAAAACCATCTGCTAGACCTGTTTTCAACAACTGAGTGGATGAGTGGTCTGGGGAGGGTAACACACAAACACACACACACACACACACACATACATAGAAAATAAACACAAATACATATCAAACTAGAAGAGCACTCAGAGAGCGCAAACCCCCACCAGGACCGGTCTGCTCCAGAATGTAATGGGCTCTCTTCATGAAAATCAGGCCAGTAGTTTTTCCCCAATACTGACGACAAACAGACAAACAAACCAACCTCCTTGGCAATGGCATTGAACATAAAACACATTCACGCATATTGTACATACAAATCAGCCCTTATGCATCACAGTGGCTGACTGACAGAGCAAAGCCTCACTTGAAATCAGGGCCCCCTCTGTTAGAAGTAGAGTCCCCCCCGCTGATAAGATATAATTTTCCATGTATCGCTGAGTGCTCTAATCAGTGTTTTGTTTGTGTCTTTTTCAAGTCAGTGAAAACGTCTGTTTTCAACAGGCATAATGTGATTCTCCAGCCAGGTTTCAATCAGATAGATGTGTAGTAAACAGTTTATGTTCAGTATTTGATAAAGCCATAATGCTTGTATGTTTTTTCCCTGTGAGATACAGACTATGTAGATAAGAAGTGTGTGTGTGACAAGTGCGGGTATAAGCCCTACACCACTTAAGACATTAGAGTTTTTTTTTTCCATAGTAACTGTCCCCTGGCAACCAGTTTGAGAGCCAGTAATATTCATAGTACTCCATACCCCTCTGGCTCTCCTCACACATACCCTTCCTCACCTTCCCCATCACTCACATCCTCTCTCTCCTCCCTGTGCCTATGTGTGCGTCTGCATGTGAGTCAGCTGCATCCTCAGCACCTGGGACATTACCTCCGGTCTCCACAGGGGAAGCTGCGTCGCTGACACTGTGAGTGAGCTGTTGCTTTCCTCAATTCATTTGATATTTTAAAACTGTAGTATCTGTATAATTATTGCTTTTTGTTTTATTGAAAGAAAATGTTTTATTGTTTGATTGCAGAGTGAAAACTGGCTTTGTTTTATGGAAAATAATGCATGTTAATGGCCAGTTTATTTAGCATGTTTGATATATATTTTCCATGGTAATGTTTTGTATTTGTATTCCTCTGTATTTCTATTTGTTTTTTCTTTCTTGTAAACTTGGGATTTCAAATTTGTTGACAGAAAACTGAGCATGTTCACCTGTTGCTGATGTTTTCTTATCTTCTTATGTCATTATTTATTGTTGTTATCAGGCATCAGCTGTATCTGCATGAAGGAACTGAAAAGAAAATTGTATTCTCCACTTATTTGTTTCTCTCGTGGCTGGTCAGGTTTGTCGATCAGGGCTTTGAGCCAGAATATTTGCGGGTGTGTAAGAGAGGAGCGGGAGGTCAACATGGGCTCCAGCTCCTCCTCCTATGCCCCTAAAACCATTTACCTGGATGTGGACGGGAAAGTGCAAAAGGTGGGTCCACTTCCATTTGAAATGCTGTATTTCTGGGATCTTTCTTATTGTTTACATACCTGTTTATTATAAATATAATGTGACTTAACACATTTTGGAGAGGTATTTTCTGCTGTTTGAAATGGGCTGGTTTGACTATAAAGTTAAGCTTTGTTTTTCTTTACAGGATATAGACATTTTTCTTTTATTTATTTTTTTTGCCAGCCATCAGGGACTGTATAGGATTGGGAATAAATGGAAAAACATATTTAATGTGACTTAAAAAATGTTAACTGTATACCGTGAAGGTTGTTGCAAAACTATATCTATGGTATGGTGGATTAGGTGTCTAACTGTAGTCAATTAAATCAATCAATTAAAGATACTGGAATTCATGTTGTATGGATTATTTGGCAATAAAATCCAAAATATTTTTTAATTCATGCAGGTGGGACTCATCCACTAAATGTATTTACTTATTAATTTATTAATTCAATATTAAGACATTAATAATGTAATAATGGGCTTAATTATAAAGCCAACCTCACAGTAAACAACTTTAATTATGGCAATTAAATATTTCCTTTTTTATTTTGCCTTCATGACCCACATAGCAGGTATTCCCAGCGGACTAACATCACCTGAGGAGGAGATTAGATGGTGATGCAGTTAGCCTTACAGGTGTTACTGACAGAAGCAAACACCTGGCTCTGTTGTATATGAGTGAAAATATGGATTTAGATCTATTTCAGTCCTTACGCTTTATTTTATAGAAGCAGCAATTAAGCGAAGTGGTGACATAAAAGAAAAAAATAAAGTGTAACACTGACTTATTTCATCTTTTTAGTCATAAAAACCAGCGCAGCAACAGCTTGGTGACCATTTCAGCTTGGTGAACAGCCGTGAGAAATGGTTTAAGGCTTGAGTTTCATGTTTCAGCGTTCCAAACATGCTGAGATACATGACATACACTTGCTGATCTGGTGATGTAGAGTGCTTCAAGTAGAGAGCTGGCGATGACACATGTCTGTTGAAGAGCCCCGAGCCCACGGCCTGAGGCTGAATGTTTGTCTGCTACACCTGCTCCCTTCAAGATGTGAGATCACTGTTTTTGCACATTGTTAAACGCGCCCACTCTTTGATATCGACCCTCCATAGACAGATTTTGAAATCTACTGTACTACATCTTGTAAACTGGGCCGGTTGCATGACAGGCGTGGATAATGTTGCTGTCTTCAAGAGCTCCATGAACACTCGCACTCCAGCTGTCCTTTTCTTTCTCTCTCTCTGCTGACTTGACCTTGTTCAACCATAAAACGAGCTGACCCTTACTTTACCTTCCCATGTGATTCGGTTGTCTAAAAAACATAGGAAATTTGATATAACCTTCCCGTCCCCGTCAGAACACTGAGGCCTTATATGAAAACCACAGCAGCTGTTTGTGTGGAGGTGTGCCTCTGGATACACACAGATTGCACTGTGTTGGTTTTGTGGGCCATTTTGTGGCACATGTTTTCTCGTAAACATATGACATGATGATAAATAATACCACTACTATGCTCAGCCAATGTAAAAAAAGCCTTTTGCCATCATTTCCATCATACGTGTATGGATTAATACAAAATGTGTTTAACTCACAGGTGGTGTTCAGTCGGCACTGCAGCCCATGTGACATCAAGGAGCTCCTGTGTTCCTCATCTAACATCCCCAGGTGTGTTGTTTTGTCTCCTCATTTATTCATTCACATGTAGATCTTCACTCCCCTTCTGTGTCTCTGGGCATACTTGAAGATGGCCCTTAAAACCTGAGAACGATCACATGAAACTGCACAATAATATAGTACAACACAGCAAGATTTTCATGCAGTGAAGCAGCCAGTAACATATTAGTACTTGCATGTAATAGTCAGATATTAGCCATGAACACAAGCAGACAATAATACATTATAAAAGCAAGATCATCATTGCCTTTCGTTGTTTTTTGCTTTTATTTAAGAAAATTAACTTTTTACGCATCTTTTTTCCCTCTTTCTCTTTCATTTATCCAGCCAAAGTCTTTACTGACTCTACTCTACTGACTACTACTCTGTAATATATGAGATACTGCATTCTAGGCAATGCACAGACACAGCTATGTTAGCTGCCGAAAAAAGAAAAAAAAACATATTTATTAATAACTTTCATAGCATGTAGATCACTACAGTTTAACTCTAATGTGATATTTAACGCTGTCTCACCCTTTGGGAGAGAAAGTTCAAAAGACTTAATTGTTTGAGAAATAGTGTGAAATATTAAGAGGAGTGAATGTTTATTTCTACTTTTCTCACTTATCTTCTAATCCTCTTTGTACAGGACGACTGCCATCATGATGATTGACCCAGAAGGAGCTTTGGTTTCCATAGACCCAACCATGCCCACCAACTCTCCAAAGTAACATACCAGCATTGTCACATTATATTTGTATAGAAATCACATATTTACCTTTCATTTATGTCATCTTTTTCTAAATCTCTACATCTTTTTTTTTTAACAAAAACTCTTTATAAACTGAGATCGACATTTCATGGTTCACCTTGGTAACAGTAGCTGAGAAAACAATCTTACCATAAGGTTAATTTTGTAACTGTTCCAGAGCTTTCAACCATATTTACACAACAGCTAATTAAATTAACCTTGTGGTGAGATTTCTCCAGAGGTGGGACCAAGTCATGGTTTAGCAAATCACAAGTAAGTCTCAAGTCTTTGCACTCAAGTCCCGAGTTGAGTTCCAAGTCCTAAACTTTGAGTTTTGAGTCCTAAATGCGCTCTTCACCAAATGTAATGCCATTTGTGTCTCCGTCTGTAATTTTGGACCTGTGTCATTGTAATTGCTACTGTAATTTGTTTTTTGTTGACCACCGCATAGTTTTTGTACACAAAAAAAAATCATCTTTGGTACCAACTGTTGCTCAGTAACATAACGTTAGTTCTTCATGGTCAAGTGGACCTGGAGAATTAAGTGTCGACTTGCTGGGAGTGAATATGAATAGGGTTAACGTTAGTTGATTGATGAAATAAAGGGAAATTAATTGATTTGTGACACTTTTTAAAGAACATACTTTTTAATCTTTGGGCTCGGGGGAAGGCATCAAGTATTTTCAAGTCAAAAGGCTCAACTCACTTGGACAGTGAAGTCACAAGTCATTGGTGTTAAAGTCCATGTCGAGTCTAAAATCCTCAAATTTGTTCTTTCATGCGTCCACATCTCTCGATTGCTCTGTCAACTGTAAATCTTTGGGGGGAAAAAGCAATATAAAGAAATTGTTCCTCTGATTTCCTCCCAGCTCTCTGTACAAAGTTGTCCCTCTGTCTACTGGTCAAATTGGAGGTAAGCTGTCGGCTATATTTTGCTGTCACTCTAACTAACACATACATTAATGCATCAACAACGCATCTACTGTGGAAGTAATAATGATCTTGAAAATACAAAATCTGAGAATATGGTTGCTTTCACGACGATTTATCTGGAGTGTATTTCTGTCTGCAGAGAAGGAGGACATGTTTCAGAACGTGTTGTCCCAGGTGGCTGATCAGTTCAGCAGGTAACGCCTCAGTTGTTTATGTTATGTTGTGGCCCTCACACATACCTTACACATACCTCACACACACATACCTGACACCAGGGACTATCAATGATAACAGCAGCTTCAACCCATAGAGACAATTGAAATCAGCTAAGTTCTTTCACGTGTCATTTATTTTGCAGGCCCCATTACGGTTTTATTTTGTCATTATGACCAGTGAACCTGTGAAACGTGCCAGTCTTCTATTCTTTCCACTCACAGAGCCTTTCGCATCAACGAGCTGAAGACTGAGGTCACCAACAGGCTAGCAATGCTGGAAAAGAGAGTGGAACGTAAGTGGTACATTTTATAGTAGATAGTTTAAATGAAAGGGTCCCCCAGAAAATCTCTTTCTAATGCAAAACCAAGATGGAAATAAAACATGAAATACAGCTAAACTGCAATGAAATTTCTTGTCATGTTGTTTCAGTGGAGGGCTTGAAGGTGGTGGAGATTGAGAAGTGTAAAAATGATCTGAGGAAGCTGCGAGATGAGATGACTTCAAGAGGTGGTGGCAGGTGAAATGAATAAGAATTTACTTACAGATGTCAACAGAAACACAGTCAGGTCAAATAAACTTGTTTGGATTTCTTTCCTTTTAAATTCAGAGTAAACTGTCCATGCAAATACAACTTTGACGATGGGAAGAAGGTCACTCCTAGACGAGATGTCCCCAATTACCCAAAGGTATGTCCACTATTACTTTAATTACTATTGGACAAAGCTAACTTCAACAGCATCCTTTTCAGGTGTTCTGATTGTTTATTTGGCGTTTACAGTACACGCTGTCTCAGGAGACTATTGAGGCGCTCAAGAAGCCAACATTTGACGTCTGGCACTGGGAACACAACGAGGTTTGTTGACGTTGCCGCTCCATAACTCAATCAGCCATTTCCATTCCATTATCCAAGTGACTGATTTATTTTTCTCTTCCTTTGCGGCTGCAGATGCTAAGTTGTTTGGAGTATATGTACCATGACTTGGGACTGGTGAAGGAATTCAACATGAACCCCATCACACTGAAACGCTGGCTGGTAAAGTTAGAGCAGTAAAGGACAGCTAAGCCCATGGATATGCTGCATACTGCAAAGCACATGGTGCAGATTTCATACAAGCTTTCACTAGAGGTGTTGCTAAGAGTATCAGTGTTCTGACACAGATAACGAAATAATTTTTAAATTGTACAAGGCTGGAAATACTTTTGACTTCAGATTCTGCAGTCGCTGAATGAATAATTCTCTTGTCTTCTAGTTGGGGATTCAGGAGAACTACCGTAACAACCCTTTCCACAACTTTCGCCACTGCTTCTGCGTTAGTCAGATGATGTATGGCATGATTCACCTCTGCAACCTGCAGGTACGGAGCATGTTTGTGTGTGTTCATCAAGTTCTGAACAATTAAACACCATTTTGTTACAAGCAACGGAATCGACTGATATCACGCCATTAAATAGCTGTTATCAGTTGCTATAAGCACCATAGATCTGGGTCATTAGGGGCCTACTACACCTACTGCGTTGTAAAAGTGAAAGCGAAACTTAAAAGCAACACGTTCTAACATTGTAAAACTGAACAAATAACAAGGCATCTTTAGGTTTAGGCAACAAAAACACTTTTTTTTAGATAGGTCAGTTAGGTTTAGGGGAAATCATTGTGTTTTGGCTTAAAATAACTAAAATTTATTTTGTGAACTCAAAGACAACTACACGTTGTTGGATGCAAATACTACAGTGCCTTATGCTTCTGCTCCTGTCATGATTACTATGGTCGCTAGAGGCCACCGTTGTGTGCTTTTATACTTTCTTTCTGTGATCAACCATGTGAATAGATGATAAAACCTACTATTGGGTGTAGTAGGCCCCTATTGATCCACATCTAGGGTGCATTTAGCGACTAATAATGCCTATGTAATAGCCTGACAACAGTCTAATTGGTTTGAAATACCAACTGATGAATTTCCAGACAGGACATTTTGCCATTTTTTGGACAATTTGTAACAACACCTTTCATTCCCACTGTTGTCCAGGAGAAGCTGACTCTCACAGACATGGGCATCCTAATGACAGCTGCAGTGTGTCATGACCTGGACCACCCCGGTTACAACAACACGTAAGACTCACTATTCTGTCTGTAGGTGTGTTGACAGATGTAGCACTGCCATCGCCCATTGACCCCAGTATGTTTTGACATCCTCTGCACAACACTGCTGTCAATGATCTGTGAAACTAGTTCAGCATGAAGAGAGTTCAGGTATGAAAACACGCTGATTAAGATTATCATGTTGTTTTTGGTCTGAGGCGAGGACCTCTCTTATCAGGCAAGCTTCATGGGAATATACCATCAATCCATCCATTCACCCATGTCTCCCATCCACCAGGTACCAAATCAACGCCCGCACAGAGCTGGCGGTGCGCTACAATGACATATCTCCGCTGGAGAACCATCACTGTGCTGTGGCCTTCCAGATCCTGTCTCTTCCTGAGTGCAATATTTTTGCAAATGTGGATCCTGAGGCATTCAAACAGATCCGACAGGTGAGATGTAAAACTCCCACTCGTTTATTCATAACAAGCATGCCGACTTTTACCTTAATCCATTCTTGTGACATATTAAAGGGGCTCTATAATCAGAAATTGCTTAACAGTGACAACTGTTAAGTCAACGTCAGTCAGCGTCCTGTTGCTCACGCTTGTGCTCACACTACATAGACGCGAGCGAGCATCGGTCAAAACAGTGAGGCGACACACACGAGACTGAACGGGATTGAGAGCTAAAACCACAATATCACTATATATTTCACATGCTTGGCAGTAATGTTAGCTTACCTGTCCAATCGGAATGTTAATAGCTCGGGGTCCGTTTTGACGCCCAAAACCAAACGAAGGTCACTCCATGAATCGAAGGCCCGGCCGATGTTGATCCTAGTTTTTCCCTGACGCCGGTTACATTCCTGTTTTGCAAGACGGGCTTTACTAGATGTAACTTTGTTTTTGTTGTGCTTCCGTGAAGTTTGTGTTGGAGTCTGAGTTGTGGTGGGAGCTGGTCCTTTGTTGGCGTTATCGGACTGCATTTCTAACCGAACGTTAGCTATTGTTAGAACTGTAGCGGAGCTGAAGAGAGTAAAGGCACTCGAGACGTCAAATCCGTTGGATTTTCACAGAAAAAACATTGCACTTTCTTCACATTAGTCCACACATCAGTCTACAGGCTGATAGAGAAAACCCAGAAAATCGCGGAAAGTCTCATTTTCTAGGTTAGGTTACAACTTATTTACACATTGGCAATGAAAAATAACGTTTATACATGTAAAAACTTACATACGGTCTCTTTAACATAGTAATCTGAACACTATTTTGATTTTAAATCTTAACAAATGTCATGTAAATAGACTTTTGTTTTTTATATTTCCAGGCGATTATCACTCTCATCCTGGCCACCGACATGGCCAGACACGGGGAGATACTAGACTCCTTCAAGCAAAAACTGGACAACTTTGATTACGCCAATGAAGAGCATGTGACATGTGTATGTATACGAGATCATGTTGCATTTCCACCTGACATCAGCTGTTTACTGTGACTTCAACACAAGCGGTCCTTTATCTGTTGAGTGTGCTGTGATCAGCAGAGGCCGAATGGATGGTATTAGAGTAACTGGGAAGGTATTCACAGACATACAGTAGATGCTGTATGTGCTCTGATGACGAATAGGCTCCTGTGTTTTGTGTTGTATGTATGTACACGTGTGTGTGTGTGTGTGTATGCAGCTGAAGATGGTTCTGATCAAGTGCTGTGACATTTCCAACGAAGTGAGGCCAACTGAGGTCGCTGAGCCATGGGTGGACTGCCTATTGGAGGAGTACTTCATGCAGGTGACCTCAACCAATGCATTCACATAACTCAGAAATCCATTATCTAAATCCGTCATCAACTCAAGAGGAAGGAAAAGGTACACTGTGAGCAATAGCTAAAAGACAACATTTCCACTTGTGTGCTTCCCAGAGTGACAGGGAGAAGTCCGAGGGTCTCCCTGTGGCTCCCTTCATGGACAGAGATAAAGTCACCAAACCCACCGCTCAGATTGGATTCATCAAGTTTGTCCTCATCCCAATGTTTGAGACTGTCATGAAGGTAGGACAGTGTGTGTGTACACATGTGTTCCTTTACAACACACACTGATCAACAATGAATGCTCTCACTGTGTCGTCCAACAGCTTTTCCCTCAGATTGAGGAGATCATGGTTCAACCTTTGAGAGACTCTCGGGACCACTATGAGGAGCTGAAACAGATTGATGATGCCATGACAGAGGTATAACCATATCTATTCTACTCTATTCTATCGACCTATCGGGCTATCTATCGGCACAATCAAGCTTTGTTCAAACTCACACATCTTTATGTTGTACTGTGTTAAACTATTTTTAAAAAAACAGACACGTCAAACTACATCACCTGTTGCCATAGTCACGAGTGACTTGTAGGGGGAGTTGAGATATCCGTGTTTCAGTTAGTAAGAGATATTTCACAATGTGAAAACTTTGAGAGAAAACATTATAATTTAAAGGAATAGTTCAATATTTTAAGAAATATTTGCTTTCTTGCTGAGAGTTAGATGAGAAGATTGACTCCACTCTGACATCTTTCTGTTAGATGTAAATGGTAACAAAATCCGCCTACCACTTCCTCCTATTCCTTCCTATAGCTCACCAATTAACACCTTATATCTCTTTTTTTTTCGGCCGAACATAAACTAATGTTTAAAAAAGACAATCCGCCGCTTTATGGTGGGCTATGTGCCCGTCTATTTCTTGGCTCTGACAAGTTGCCCAAAATTACAGACGCTTTGTAATCTGTGTAGCATACGCAAGCTCTATCCTTAGGCAACCAGCAGAGTTACTGGTCCCAGCCAAGAAATAAATGGTGAATTGCACCGCCAAACACCGGCTCTAGAAAGAGCCTTTCGTATTTTTCCGTTACCTGAAGGCCACCATATTTCTCCAACACGCTTGTAAAACAGCGATAACGTGAGTCGCAGAGTGCAAAACCGTGGTACCGCCAGCCCCCATCTGACTTCCGTTGCTCCTAAAGTAGAGTTATTATGGTAAGAATGGCCTCTGAAATGTTTGCTCCATAAGCACCATAAACAATGTAAGGAATAATTCTTTGAACAAAATGCATCATTTTTGGTTCTAGCAAAATTATAACAGTTTTTCTTTTACAACATTGTAATCAGAATATTATTGTTCTTATGATATCTCTGTGACAGCAATCATACAGTGAAAATGTCATATTGTGAACTCAGGGGATGCGGTGAACAAGGATGGGAATAGGGCTGGTTTGAGATGCAGTGATGGTCTCAAACATGTCTATAGCCTTGAAGGTACTTCAAATAATCAGAGTGTAAGGGGTTAAAACAATGGCAATAATACCTGTTTCCTGTTGTGAGAAGGAGGGACGTAGAGAACAAATCCAAATCAATCTACACAGTGTCATTTAAGCTTTTCACACCCACCCATCAAACCGGTTGCTAACATAAAGGTGTGTCTTTTGTTCAATGAGGCCCAGAAGAAAAAAGCTGAAAATATGTCATTAGGCGGGAAGAAGAAGTAAGCTCAGCAGTGAGTGAGTGAGGTGGTATATCTGTGTAAGTAAAAGCAAATGACTCCTTGGTTGTGCTTTAGTGTTTAGTGTCATGAGTGCGCTCTGTCTCTGCCTCTCTCTGGCCTCAGCAACTCTCCTCTATATAGTACTCAACTCTATCTACAAAAGCCACACCTTTAGGAATGTGCAGCACTTTCATCACTTTGGATTCGCCTTTTAAGTTTAGCACCAAGGAGTTCATATCAATTTACTCACAAAAAAGGAAAACCGAGGGGGTAATCCCGTTTAGTCGGCTCAAGCGAAATTGGTTCGGCTTGAGAAATTCTTGGCAAGTGCTGTAGAAGTTAAACAGCCTACAAATAAAAAGAAAGAAAGAGAAGTCCACCAGCTTACAAGAAAGAAAGATAAGCATCTTTTTTGATTCTCTTTGCGATGAAAACAAAGTGGTGAAATTGTCGCTCATTTGTTTTCCCCTTAAACACCATGTTACCTTTTTAAAGTGAAAAAACATTTTCTGCTCATGAATTGAAACTACAACCCTCTTTTCCATCAATTTACATTGAACTTTTCCAATAGAACGAAGTTGCCACTAGAGTAAGTTTTGACTTTCCAGGGAGGTCAATTCTCACTCACAGCTATAAGGAAAGTTCAGTCCAGTAGCCTCAATATGTGGTGGACGATAACCACCCTAACTTTTGGTGGTCAGGCATGGTTTGTGCTGATCTAGGCACAGCTCTCTCAATGAATCAATGAGTTTTAGTTTTAGTTTCATCTTTCTTCCTCAACATCCTGCTGTTTTTCTGCACCTAATCCAACCTCTTATTTTATTGCAGGGGTCTTCTTTTGTGATCAAACTCAAGGAAAGACTTTAAAACAAGTGACTGAGGCCTCGGTGAAGTGAAGACATCCTCTGCTGTGTTGTGAAGATGATGACAGGTGGATCAAGATCAGAAGGGAGAGAAAAGAGAGAGACCACTTGGCTACATACTGAACTAAACTTAGGCGTCAAGGTGGCATATCTTGAACTTTGACTTAGACTTTTGCACTGGATGTAACAGAGAGGGACCTGCTGACCTCTCTGTATATGTATGGTGTTTACTGTATATTCTTCTCTCTATTCTTATTTTATTTCATAGTGTCTCAAGAGTTTGAAGGACCAGTTTCTCCAAAAATAAACCCTATTTTAAGATTGATTACCATGCATTTTAAAAGCACACAACAGCTGCAGCATAGTGGGATGTTTTCACCTCACTGTGGCAACACATTTTTTGATTGATATGAGTGTTTTCCAAAGAATAATGCAGCTTCACTTCTTTTTGTTCACACATAATGTGCAGTTCACCGTCACCAGTCTACGTGTATTCTTTTACCTTCGACACTTTTCCAGAAAATAAAGCCACTTAGGGGCATGTATTGTCCAATGTGTCCTGTAAAAAAGGTTTTAATATCTCGCAATAGATGTAAAACTGTGTTCTGTATGTCTGTTCATCTGTCACACACTCTGAGTCTTTATATATAAAAGTTAGACAACACACATGTCAGTGTCTTCAGAATGTTTTCATAGTAAGTTTTGTACTAGGACAGATTTTAAAACAACACATGTTGACCAAGGAAAAGTTAAAAATACACTTAAACACTTACACTTATATAATACACTAATTTAAATAAGCCTGATATGAACCTTACAATGATCCCATAAAGTGAAGCGAGTTCTCTTTGGAGTTTGTGCATTGGTAAAGTGAAAACTGACCTGCTGACTTAAAAAAGTGAAAATATCAGTTAAAGTATATTAATTATAATACAATTAATGGACACAAATTAACCCCTCATTTGTGCTTTGCATACCTCCACATGACTTGGTACATATTACTGTAGATGAACATGAAAGTTCCTTCCTGACCTTGGATATACTGTAGTAGTTTGACAAAACAATCTCAACTAACTATCCCTGGAGTTTTCAGCTTTCATTACACAATCGTATTGAGGGTCGGCTCTAGCCCTTTTGGTGCCCTATAGGCGAAATTCGGATTTGGCCGAGCAGATGAAAAAGTGTGAGAAAGAGAGTTACAGAGGTGAAACCTGTATTTCTTTCTTTATTTATTTGTTCATTTATTACCGCAATGCAGAAAATGAGGAAGGGTGCCCACCTGCATTTTGTTATTTTGAGGGTGACCAGTACGCCCCAGATGTTGGCGCCCTAGGCAACCGCCTATATGGCCTATGCCTTAAGCCGACCCTGATCCTCGTCAGTTTGCTCATTTGTCATGGGGATGTATCTGTTGCCATGCAAGCTCAGCAGCTGTAATGATATCATCTAAAGCACTTTCCATCTATTTTGAAATGCTTGCTTGTCAACAGATCCATCCCCATTAGTCACTGATGAAGACCATGTGATACACAGATCCAGAAAAAGCTAGTTAATAAATCTGGAGTTGGGATTGTTTTGTCAAATCACTGTTGATTACTGACACGTGCTGCTAATGCAAAGCGGCCTTAACACTCAGCAAGTGCCTATTTAGATTACTGTGGTAACAACGATTATTGAATTCAGTTAATCAATAACATCTTCACCTGAAAAAAGTCTTGTTTTTCACTTTACAATCAGCAAACATCTTCTCCCTTTTGACCCCACGTGTAAAACCGCACGATCTTCACACCAGTAATTGCTGTGCAGATGTTCCAGTTGTGCTTCCCTGCGCCATCGTCCTGATTGAAATACATTTTATTGCCACATTTTAGACTTGAGGGCTAGAAATGTGTTGAAATATGGCTAGTTATCCAGTGTGTACCACCCAAAGGTGCCACTTATCACAGCCCGTACCACGCCCCCCCACCTCCTCCCTCTCTCTACAGCTTCCCTTTGAGCCATATCAGATCTGGGTGGTTTTCCTCCAGCTACTCCACACTGTTTTTATTACTGTGGGGGGATTTTTTGGCAACATGTTGCCAATAACTCTAGAGCGATTATTGCCTCACCTGTTGGCCTCACCTCACACACACTGAATACCACCTACACAGTGCTGAAATGAAATAATATTAATAACACAGAGTCACGCACAATATGAATCACCAAAGACTTTATTTGTGCTGCATATTTTTATTTAGGTTTGTTTGTGCATTCAGAAATCCAGTAGGAGAATTAATAATTTCACTCCTCTAGTCTGTAGTTTAATTTGATTCCTCTCACTATGTATCCACATGTTGATGGTCTGATGGTCCTTTTGAATTAACCTGATCTTTTGTGTGTGTACTGCTGCAATTCTACTTGTAAGATGATGATCTCAAAGCAATAAAAAAAAAGACAACAGTAGACCGCATGTTTGTGTTGCAGTTGAGATGAAAGAAAGTGAGTAAAAAACATGAGTGAATGTGTGTATTTACCAATCACCTTCTCCACATAGCGTGACAGAGTATATTGACATTCACCTGCAGGAATGCTCCTAATTAATCATAAATCATAAATTAATAATGAAATGATACAGCACAGCATGCTGCTCTGCACAGCCAATGATTAAAGTACTCATAAATCAATAAAGGTTCTTAGTGACAGGTTGAGACAATGTGCTTTCATATATTTTACTGTCTCTTGCAGATGTTTTTTTTGTTAAATGCTTAATCTTCTCTGTAAGCGATCTCTTCACATTTCAGTTGATCAAAAGATGAATCACTCAGGTTGAGTCATTTAGTAGCCTGTTAGATGTTTTCAGATGTTTGCAACGCTAATTAAAGCAACTGATATCTAAAACCCTTTGTCATTCTCTTCGCCTTAAGGCTGGGTGTCACATCATGTTTAACCGCCACAATACTTCAATGGGCCTGTTTGTCGACGTGAAAGTGAATACTGTATCTATTACAAAAGAAGCACCTCGATGGCGGTTAAATGAGCAAGTGTTTAATTTTTCTTTCACTGGGTTCGCACGATATTGGACCTTAGCGTGCAAAGGAAGGTGTGGCGTTAATGCACAGACATATGATCAGGGGGTTTAACACATTGTGATATTATTTACATGTATTTGGGTGTTTTGAAGTGGGGGCTGTATGAGGTACTTCTCCATAGTCAGTGTATCACCTACAGTGGATGGCGGTCGGCACGCCCCCAGTTTGGAGAAGCAGACAAAAGCACCAGCACGGGAGCAAAGCAATGTACTGCTGTGGACGGGGCCAGCAGCAAAACATATTTTAGCCACCAAAAAGAAAGGCTCACCTAAAAAGATCAGCATCTGTTTCAGTGTACGCTATATTAACAATATTATACCCATTTTATCCAGCCGTCAAACTGCCCTTTCCAATGGGGAGCTGAACTTTCTTCAAATCAGCCAGACTCTGTTGACAAAAACAGTAAAAGTTCAGTTCCCCATCGGAAGATATTCTAAATATAGCGTACATATATAGCGGTCTGTGTCTCCAAACTGGGGTCGTGCCAACCGTCATCTACTGTAGGTAATACACCTACTATGGATAAGTACCTCATACAACCCCACTTTAAAACACTTACATTTTAACCAGGAGTTTTCTGGAAATCTGGGCCTTTACATTTATATTTTAATGCACAAAAACTCCATCCTCACATTTTGTTGTACATTTTTTCATCACCCATTCATCTCAGTGCATCTCAGGTTGGGTCTTTTTTGACCACCCTACCACTTGGGGGCGACAAAGGTAGAAATGTTCAAAGGTAGAAATGTTCAAATCCTACACATAGTGGCTTTAATTGTCATTATTTGTAAATTTGTAAACTTTATTTTCTTCTGGTGTCCCAGAGAGCTCTGTTAATTTATTAATTTGGTTATTCAGTGTTTTTTTTCTAACAATTTGCCTCAGATTGAATACAAAGTGGCATTATATTTGTTTGATTTAATTAATTATTAATTCTGAAACTCCTTTGCAAATCCTTCCACCACTATTAAAAGCTGTCTGTTATGAGCATTATCAGTCTCTATATGGATTATGCAGCAATGTACCACCCACAGCTTTGACTTTACAGTCATTCAAGGATCACAGATCTGCACTGGTGGTCTAACAAATCCTGATTCTGAGGCAGGAAAACGTTTAAGAAGAAGTCAAAAGGTAATTTGATCCGACGTAAGTCTTTTTATCTAGTTTTATCGCATCTTATCAGGTAAAAAGCAGGTGAGAAAGAGGTGTACAGGAATGTTGATCGAAATTGATAAAAGTCTGCAAAGCAGCGCAGAGAAGAGAGAAAAACATCCTCTGTCTGTTGTGTCTGCAAATGTTTGTGCTGTCCTGTTTTGACTTGGCCACAGTATGTTACAGTAATGGGAATAGTCTTTCTCTCATTTGTTCTATCATTCAAAAGGCACCTTGGAACCATTTCTGAAAAGTGATTTTACCTTAATGTGTGTTCTGCAAACTCTCATAAAGAGAAATAGATTTACAGGTATAGTTACTGAAAAACCTTTGGCTATAACTATGAAAAATGTAATTCTCTGTTTCCTCCCTTCCTCCCATATTTTCTTTTTTTCTTACTTTCCCAGGTCACAACGCACCACGAAGAATTCCTCCCAGCATGCTGTCTTCATGTGTGTGTGTGTGTGTGTGTGTGTGTGTGTGTATGTGTGTGCGTGCGTGCGCATGTGGCCTTTCAAAATTGAGGTCTTGCAGCAGGGAGCCGTGGATGATCCATGGCCTACTTTCCTGTGAAACTGGGTAAAATACAAAACACATGGCGTGGAACAAATTCAGCTGTTTTACTACCTTACTGTCCATTAATCTGTTCTTCATTATGTACTTCCAGTTTTTTTGCAGGAATCTGAGTGTGTAAGCTTTAGGATTCTCCGCCAAGTCTGTGTAAACACGTGTGACTCTCCATTTAACTTCTGCCGGACCACAGATTAGACTGTGGCGTTAGTCGGGGCAATGACTCAGTCAGCCACATAGGCTTTTCTCTGCTGACCAGACAACAGCGAAGCTTAGCCCTGTTTCATGTGAGCAAACACGCACATGCAGACAAAGCCATGTTTGTGGGAGAGAGGCAGTTAAATCATCAGGGATGTCCCATTCCCCTGACTCCCACATTCACAAGAATGCCCCAGCGCCTTGTTTGGACTGTGAGGACACAAGCTAGATTTACTGAAGACAGTTACATCCCTGACAAGAATGGCAAGAGGTCAAATGTCAGAAGTGAGAGTTAACTCTAAATTCTGGTGCTGCATTTTTGGACACAAAGAGCCGTGTCAGATGGTGTAAATCTCAGCACCAAAACAAATTTCTTTCTCTTCTTTCTCTCTGAGAAAACACACCCACTGTGGCAGACTCTGCAAATAACTGTCCCCTCTCTCCTGCTGTAAAATCCCCTTGTTAATGTTTTTAGTGTAGTTATAAGAATAACTCATAAGTTGCTTTAACAGCTAAACCTTTTTTTATACGGTAGAGAGACCTCACACACTCAGCCACAGGGCTCCAAGACACCTGCACTACATCCTGATAAAACAGGTCTTAAACTTAACGTTTCCATGAACAGCTGTCAGCAGAATATGACTCATTGAGACCTGCAGTAGTCAGAAAGGTTTTAGCATCATCGGGCAAAAATAGACTTATGCACCTCTTCATGGCTCTGTTTTCAGGCTTTAGAAAAATCTAGCCCGTGACGGGAGACTTTGGTCAATCACAGGTCATTTCAGAGAAGAGCGTTCCTATTGGCTGTACTTCGACTGGTGGGCGGTGCCTGGCATTTCCTCAACTGTTCTCAACATGGCTGCCAGGTCACAAACTTTCTCATTTTTACAGCTAAACAGTACACTACAAGATGTTTCTGAAAACATGTGAGGCAAGAAATAGGCATTACAGTAACAGAATATTGATTCATATTTGATCAGTGCTGCCTAGTTTGACCGTTTGATCAGAGTTCACGAGGGATTGTCAGCTGCTCAGACACGGCAGACTCCAGGTCAGATCTGACTGCTTGTTTTCTTGCAGATGCCATTATAGGAGCACCGGAGGACACAGAGGCACATGATTTTTTTCAGATTACCTGTCTCATGCACTACTGTCAGGATATAGTGACCGTTTTATAAAAATAACTTTTTTTAATCATATTTGCTCCAATTCTTCATAATATTTCAAAATAATTTCAGTGTTTGATTACAGCATTTCTCACCTGAACACACTGTGTGCCGCCTTCAGGTGTAAAAATATATATGAATATGTACATTTCCTACCTCATAAAAACCTGCGATGGCTCTTTAATGTTTTGACACTTGTACTTTGTTTTACAATGGCTTCCAGACTTCTTCTTCTTCTTCTTCTTCTTCTACTCTTTCATTGGCACATTGTTTTCATTATGGTACATAAGGATGAAGTGTATTACATCACCATCCTCACCCTCCTTGCTCACGTGCCGGTAAAACGCAAGTAACAAACAATGTGGGGACATCAATACAATGCTCTACAGCGCTAACAGTGATCAAACACTCCACACAGCACCTTTAATTTAACTGAAAATATTTCTTTACTATATATTCACCATAATATCACATATCAACACCACTCCATCCCGTCTGTTCTCTTTTAGGTTACTGCAGGGTTTTACGATCAAAGGCTAAAGTAAATACTGAAAGATCTGATTTCCAAAGAGCCGTACACATAGAGGCTACCTCAGCTCAAGTGTTCATTTCCTGCATACCAGCATCGTTTAGTTCGGATCCATGACTTTCTCAGGCTTGACCCCGACGTTAGTGACCTCTGCTCTGGAGCCTGCATGCTGTGTTTGTCTGCGTTTTTCCTGAAATGTGTTGTTTTTGGTCGGTATTATGCAAGAAACTGAACTTTACACAGATTTTGTACTTTGTGGTTTCAAAGGTCATTCGTGCTCTGTCAACAAAAAAGACATCAAATATCTTCCTAATTTAATTTTCTTTTACCAAACTACAAATATTTCTCTGTCTCTGTCTGAGCGGTGTTGCAATGAATTATTATATATAGCCTATATACTGTATATATTGTAGGCATGGCTATATATTTTTTCAAAGAGAAATAAGAACAGACTGGAGGTCACTGGTTTAAACATTAAAAGCATGCAAACAACAGACATTGAGACATGGAAAGGTATTTGTTTTCCAGACGCTGCCATGGCTGTTGGGAAACTCGTGGGATATATTTTCTGCCACTTTAACTTTATACAACAAAATATTGCTGTCATACTCCCTGTGGTTATTTCGTCACACTTTAACATTTTGTATGTGTTGAAACAGGAGCAATTATCCTATATTTACCCTCTACAGTGTTGTTGTTTTTTTTAGTTTAATTAAACTCTGCATATAAAAAAAAGACCGCCTTAATGTTTACCCCTTATTTACAATTTACAGCCTTCCAAAAGCAGACATTTTACTGGTTTGCTGTTTTTCCTCTGGAGCAGCAGTTAAATTAACAGTTCCCCCAGTCCAATGGAGCACCAGACAACCAGAAATGAGTGATGTGGATTCAATAATACAATCAGACCAAGGACTTAATAATATTATAAATGACTACGAATATGTTGAACAGTTAATACTCTCATGGAGCGCTGTTTGGCTATGATTTGTTTATCTGATTCTTTTGTTGCAGACACATTTACTCAGCATGTCAATAGAGAAGCAGAGAGCCCAGGCTGGCAGCTGACAGTTGGAAATACTAATCCCAACACATGAAAGAGGTCTGACAGTTCGCTGAGGGAGCGGCCCGCACCAGTTTGTTTACAGCGTGATAATCTGGAGCAGGCATCTTGATAGTGAGCTGGCAGAACATCAGCGGCCGTGCCGTGACTGCAGGGCTACACGGCAATTACACTGGCCTCTTATCTGTATGAATAGCAGGCCTAATGACGAATGGACATACAGTATGGAGTATGATTACAAAAAAAGGCCACAAGCAGAAAGTACCTTAAAGTCTTCCCTCAGTGAGCTCTGCTTATAGCATGGAGGGCTGGAGTGGAACTGGGTTTGCTTTAAGTGATGCTAATCACTAGAAGGATGATTCTCTGAGCTTTCCATTTTTATAAAACTGCTCTTTGATATTGCTCCTGAATATACTCTGGTTATTGAAACTTGTAACATGGTAAACTTTTTACTTAAGAAATAGAGAGGCGACGTCCCGCCCCTTCCGGTGGACCCCATGGGACCTTATTTTGGAAAAAAATATGTACGGTAGTCAACGGCGAGAGACAAATATTATTTTGATCCCGTTTAAATTGCTCTCTGAATCACATATGATGATGTTTGTCAATTTAAAAGTCATAGTTTTTCTGTCCAGTCTCTATGACTTTATTAGGGGCCTACTACGTTGTAAAAGTGAAAGCGAAACTTAAAAGCAACACGTTCTAACATGTTGGAAAACTAAATAAAACGTTACGTTTTAAACACAAACAAAAAGGCTTCTTTAGGTTTGGGCAACAAAACCACTTAGTTAAGTTTAGGGATCTTGTTTCGGCTTCAAATAAATGTATTTCAAAAGTTAAATTGCAACTTAACGCTTGTGAACACAAAGACAACTTTCAAGCGGGATGCGAACCCGGTCTCCAGGATAAAAACCCAGTTTTTTGTGTCCCATCCATCGCCGTCGTTGCTCATACATCCAGCAGATACGGGGCAACATTGGCATTAATTTGGAGTCATGTTTCTGGCCACTTGACAAATGTGAGTCCAATATTTACTTTTCGTTTCAGTCTCCACCCACTCCTGCAGTGATTATCTGCTAAATGCTTCACTATGTTCACCAGCTAGTCTCTAACTTTGTCTGTCATTTGGTGCTGAAGATGAAGTGTACTGTTGATTTTTAGAGCTTTTTGGCTGGAAACAGCTGCCTGCTGTGGCCGAAGGGGAACTGTCTTCTTAGTACACCCTTACTCAGCAGCCAAATGTTCTTGTTTCTGTTAGCATTAATTTTCTCTCAGTTCATGGTTGACAGTTTCAAACCCATGTTGTGTCGTGTCAGCAGTCAGAATTCCCCTTGCGATTTCCCTTTGTTGTTCACAAGAGACTCAGAGTCACTCACAGCCCACGGTGTATTCAGTTCAGTCCTGCTGGTCAAACTGGCTGCCTCTCTCTTTAACTTTTTGCCTTTTCTTCTTCCCGAATCGGAAGAACCCATTCCCCTGAGTGGTGGTACTTTTTACTGCTAACCACTCCACTGATGCCCCGTGGAGGTTGTAGACGGCCATGTGTCTCAACATGAAGCCACTTCTTCTTCCCACCTGAGAGCAAGGAGGCTGAAATAAACAGAACCTTGAAAATTTGAATTTATTGCATGCTGGGAAAAATGATGCCAACAAAGTTATTATTTTTCTGGAGAAAACCTTGAGCAAGTAAGATACTGACTCATATTGGCATGGTAATTGTGTTGGACGCCACCCTTCACTTATATTATAATAGTGGGACACTCAAGGCTGAAGAGCAGCACTCCTTTTGAGATTTATGCACCATTTGGTTTCAGATTACATAACTCTTCCCAATTTACTGTGTCATTTTTTGCACCAGTATTAGGTACAAGGGAAAAGGTGTGACGTTAGGGAATAAAGGGGATAACAATCTGGGAACTTCATACTCCAACAAATACATGAGTATAAGCATAAATTCCAGATTACACTTCTGCTACAGCAGCACGCACTGCTGAACATGTGTACTGTAACCACAGCTTGCAGATGTTTAGTAAATGAGTGTATGAACAGAGTGAAATGTTTTCCCATATAAAAGGAGTTTTAACTGCTAAGGAAACTTTGTTTAGTGACTCACCTCTAAATGACTCCCAGCGACTTTATTAAATGCCCCCCACAGAGAATTAGCAGTGATTTCTACTTTAACTCCGGCAGGCCAAGAGTTTGATTAATTAAATACTGAGGAGATCTTCCCTGTATCCTGAACAGATGTTTTCTGAGTCATGTGCTTCCCCAGAAACCAGGACTTTAATCAACCCAATCTGATGACCGGAGAGTTTCTTGGCCGAGTATCATCTACCTTGAAGCTCCACATTTTCCCATCAATAACATACTCAGGCTTTAATTTCCATTAAGTGCTCTTGAAGATGGATGTATTCATGTTTGTCAGGGACATTAAGGTTTTGCCAGATGTGTACACACGCACAGGCAGCATGAAACAGGCGTCTTGTGTTCCGTAATCACCACGATACGGTAGATGCTACAAGTGTTTTCTTATGAATTTTCTAGAAAGAGAGTGAGGTAGTAGCTCCACCTCCGCTATTAGATCATAACAGGTTTGACCTCCCATAATGGGGAAAGATAAATGATACGTTACTACGCCTGTGTTTAAAGCGGGATTGTCTTTCATCTCATGCTGGGACTGTGCCAGGAAAGATTCTCACTGTGAGGTTTAATGCTCCGAGCTATAAGCCCAAACATGTTTATTTATTTTTTACAATTCAAAGGAAACCTTTTTTTTTTTTCCTTTCGGTATCTCCCGCTCTTTCTTCCCCCCCTCTCTCTGTCATTAACTTTATGGGAATTCCCGTGGAATTCTTTCATAGTATCATACCTGATTGTGTGAGATGTGATTTCTTGGAGAGGCATGCAGGGGTTAAATGATCCCTCCTCTGTGATTTGTTTTTCCTTTGAACTAGTGGTGACACAGGAACATCTGGATGCCACTCTGGCATTGAGTAATTAATGTAGAGTCATTAAACAGCACTCAAATATTTGTGTTCTTGAGATTATGCAACATCAAAAACATTTAACAAATGAACTGGGAAACTCTCTTCTCTGTAGGAAGTATTCGGATCCATTACTTAAGTAAAAGTAGCAATGTCCTTACTGTAAGTAAAAGTCTATTAGTATTATTAGCAAATTGTAGTTAAAGTATCAAAAGTAAAAGTACTCGTAATGCAGAAAGATTAGTGTGTTATATATTATAGGCCTATTATTGGACTATTTATACCGATGCATTAATTTGTAAGTAGCATTTAGTTGGTCAAGGTGGAGCTAATTTTGACAATTTCATATACCGTTGCACCCGATTTGGCTGTTATCGGACCATTAAATAGGTGTTATCGGTCGCTATAAGCACCATAGATATCATTAGGGTTCTACTACGCCTACTACATTGTAAAAGTGAAAGTGAAACTTAAAAGCACGTTCTAACAAGTAAAACTGCATGAAACATTACGTTTTGAACACAAACAAGTTTGCCAGAGGTCACTGTTCTGTTTCTTTAATACCTTCTTTCGGTGATCGACCATGTAAATAGATGATAAAACCTAATATTGGGTGTAGTGGGCCCCTACTGACACACATCTATGGTACTTGGGGACAGCTGTGGCTCAGAGGTAGAGCGGGTCATCCACCAATCTGAAGGTCGGCGGTTCGTTCCCCGGCTCCTCCAGTCCACATGTCGAAGTGTCCTTGAGCAAGACACTTAACCCTACATTGCTCCCGAAGGCTGTGCCATCGTTGTGTGAAATGAGTATTTGAATACTTCACATGGCAACCTCTGCCATCAGAGTATGAATGGGTGTGTGAATGGGTGAATGCTGACATGTAGTGTAAAAGCACTTTGAGTGGTCGGAAGACTAGAAAGACACTATATAATGCAAGTCAATTTACCATTTACTTATAGCAAAAACAGTTTAATCGGCTGATCGGTTGAGGAGATTAATCTACAACAGTGCATCACATTTTATAAAGTGAATACAAATTAAATGTAAAATCTTGATCTGTAAAGTAACCAGTATCTATAAGTGTGGGGGAGTAAATGTGTTGTTGTGAATCATTATTATTATTACTGTTCGCATTATCTCTTTCTATTCTTCGTAAACTTAATGTAAAGCACATTAAAGGGGAACACCACCCAAATTAGGAATTCTAATATGTTATTTCCATGGCCTAGTAGTTCAAGTTCAGTCAGTATTTGTGAACATGAGCGACTCTCAAAGCCAGAAACCAGAGAAGTAAGTCTCAACCTTGTGCCTGGAGCTGCTCCGTAGACAATGAATGGGAGACTGATTTTGTGAACCCACAGGATGTTTGTTTTCTTTCTTTTTTTATACCCAAATGAGCTTTATTCTATTGTAGTGTTAAACAGAAAATGTTCCCATATACTCAGAACATTCTTCCGGGTGCTCTCAGTGCCATCTATAACATCTCTCCCCATTCATTGTCTATGGAGCAGCTCCACACTTTATTCCCTATGACATCACAAATTTGAGTTTTAGCACTCTAGTTTTTGGATTTGGGAGAAAGTTATTCATGTTTACTAATATTTTTTGGACTGTCTTTGACCATATACAGTATAACGTATGAATTTTGAAAATGGGCGTAGTTCCTCTTTAAGTTTTCCCCTGGGTATGAAATGTGCTATATACTGTATGTAAAACTCCCCCTGCCTCTAGTTTCTTGTCTCCCCACCATCATCCAACTTTTTCTCTCCCCCACTCTCTTTTCCTCCATGCGAGCCTGCGCTCCAGAAGGGTTCCTGTGGCCCCAGAGCCCCACACGTGTAAGGGGATATCTCCTCAGTCCGCCTGCAGCAGGGAGCTGCAGCCCCAGCACACTGAAGGCAGAGCACTTAGAGGGAGGAAAAGATATGAAAATATCATCAGAGGACTGTTTAGCAGCTTGATTTCAGCTGCTGCAATCCTTATGTAAATACTGTACGCATTCTCAAAGAGCGCGCGCACACAAACACTTCTGGCATCTGTGTGGAGGTGAGATCAACTACATCGACCACAGAGCTTGGCTCTCACCCCACTGGCTGTCCTAATTCTGCAGCCTAGCAGAGGTGAAACATCATCAGCTTGTTGGTTTTGGAGGCTTTCTGATTACCTCTGAATACTTTCTTCAAGCAAACCATTATGGAGGAAAATATTACGCCTTTTCAGGGAGCATTAGGGGTATTACTGCTCGGCTGCATGTGATGGCGATCAACCCACAATGCAAATATTGTCTTTCTCTATCTGGAGTTTTCAATCCCTACTATGAAAGCAAAGTATTACAGTTAAGGAATATGCTGTTAATCCATTGCTACTGCATTTATTTAAGATACCTGATGAGATGCAGAGGAGCTTTCTGTTCACTTCACTGGCAAAAATTGCTGTTTTGGTGGAAAGCTCTCTCTGGGTGGCACAAATCCCCTCTCAACCATTTTAGGCTAATGTTGTGCAAGTCCACGCACATGCACACACATAAACACACACACACGACTGGAATGCAGTATTAGCACCCTGGCTGTACTCAAAGTTGAGTACCTCACAAATAAGCACAATTGTCCCTCATCAAAGAGTGGAAATACTTCACATTTCTTACAGTAGAAGTGGAAGTGCATGTGTGTGTTTTTGCAGAAGTTGGGGATTATTTTACAACCATTTCCCCTATGAACTGGTATTCTTGGTATACTTTACTGTATTTACTGATTCATTTGGGATTTTTATGGTAGCCCAATGTTGTACAGTAATGGAGCCACAATCAGTGTCCTCTTTAAGAGGATCTAAATGGATATTCAAATGTAAAACAGACATAAAAGGCATTTAACTCTTTATCATGTCACTTCTCTTTTATGAAGTCAATGTGTCACTTTTAATAAAGGGCGAGGCATAAATTGGTTTTGTTATTTCTCAACTTTATGTGTTCCGATAAGGACACTTCTGCAGCTGTGTTGTTAGAATGAAAAAGCAAACACAAGAGAGTCTATAGAGGAGACTGACCAGACAAGGCTGCGGTGTCTATTTCACACTTTTTGCCTTTAGGAATGCAAACAGCGTCTCCGCATTTCAGCTGGAACATTCAAGAGAAATACCAGAGAAGAATTCAAAATTGGGATAAAGACAGTACGTAAGAAAATCAAGTAAAAAGTGAATATGATGACATTTAAATTCTATTCTATCATCACTTAAAGGTCTTATTGATAACATCTGACGTTCGCACTTCTAATAAAGCTTGTGGGCCGGTATCGCTGGTATCATGTGGTATCTTTGCGTCGTCAGTTAGTGTGGAAAAAAACGGATAAATGGCTGAGATTGACAGTAAGTGCCTGGTAACGACTTGTTGTGAAGTAAATGCAATGGAACGGGGGAGGGAGAATGCGACATCTAGTGGCTGAATTTAATCAGTGTTATCAATAGCATCTTTAATGATAGATGTCATACAAATATAATCCTCAGGGTGTTTGTATGATTCCCACTTTGGCTTCTTCTTAACAAAACAACTGAGCAGATGTTTCTCTTCTGTGCCCCACTGCTTTATAAAAGTCCAGTGAGGTTAAGGCACTGACGTGGTGGTTAACCATGCTCTGCTCATTGTGTCCGTAATTACAGTGGGACGACGCAATTGCTAGTTAATCATAAACACCCTCTGTACACTGTAGCTTGTGTCTGTCTTTGCTATCTGCGTGTGTCACTGCATGCAAACAGCCTCACAGAGCTACTGCCCTTTGGACTCCTCTGTGCGTGGGTGTGTGTGGGTGTGAGGACATTCAGGGTGAAGCAAGTGCAACAAGCAAGAACATGATTTTGAATGGAGCTCCAAAACTGTTGTTGCTCCTGATTATAAGAATGAAGGGTGGAGCTACGTGATTTATAGCGATCGATGTTGACGTGCGTCCCATCACCTACTCTCGGACCAAACTTTAATAAGTTAGCAGCTATTTAAACGCTCTAACTAAGACGTAGCCTGAGACTAAACTCCGTCACAATGGGGTGTGTTTGCCTAACCTCCTCTCCTCCAGTCTATCAGGGTCCCGGGCCCCGTTTGGTTTTGCCAGCTAACAATGTTTGCTCTGCTTTACAGCCTCTCTGTTTGCTTTCCCCTTCACTGGAGCGACCACCTCTTATTGGTCTCAGCAGCACTCAAGTTCCTGCCACATTTAGGGTCACCAGCCCACCCAGAATGCAGTGCGTCGGCCGACAGAGATAACACGACTGTTCAGGTGGTTTAGCGCTGCATGGGATGTCATCCTACCTTTTATCTGCACACATAGTGGTGATCTATCATTTGATCAGAGATATTTCTTCATATGGGCAGCTTCTCTGTTTGGCAACTCTCACCTCTGCTTGTCAGGCTTTCCCTCGAGGACATCGTAAAATTAAATAACATTCCAGGAGAATAAAGGAGTGACTGTATTTTTCCTTTAGCTGGAATCAACCGTATGTTGTAATCAAATGTCATAATTACCTGATTTATTTCAGAGGCTATCACAACTGAATAAATAAATAAAAGGATGTCATGGAGATTAGATGCATTGGACTACAACTGAAAAACAAAAACAGTGAGTTCCCAAAGGGGCTATTGATAACATTGATAACATTCAGCCACTAGATGTCGCATTCTCCCTCCCACGTTCCATTGCATTTACTTCACAACAAGTCATTGCTAGGCACTTACCATCAACTTCAGCCATTTATCCGTTTTTTCCACTTTACCTGACGACCCAGAGATGCCACATGATACCAACGTTGTTATACTATTGACTCACAAGCCTTGTTAGAAGTGGGAACCAAATGTCAGATATCTTCCACAGAGATAAACAAAACATTCATTTTGGACCCGCCAAAAATATTTTAATTATTAATTCACAATCATAATAATTTTTTTCAGGAAAAGCCATACATTTATTTGGCACCTTTCTAAAGGCTTTGGATGTATTTTTTTTTTTTTTAAATATTCGTCTACAAAAGTTTAAATATTTAAAGGTCCCATATCGTGCTCATTTTCAGGTTCTTACTTGTATTTTGTGTTTCTACTAGAACATGTTTATATGCTGTAATGTTAAAAAAAAACGTTATTTTCCTCATACTGTCTGCCTGAATATACCTGTATTTACCCTCTGTCTGAAACGCTCCGCATTTAAAAGGACTGGCAACGGAATTGCGTTGCTAGGTAACAGTTTGGGTCCATGTTTACTTCCTGTCAGCTGATGTTATTCACATTCACTGCATCAGGAGATAAACTGGGACACATTTGGAATGTTTACATTTAAAACTGTGTAATGGTCTAAATATTGTATATTTTGACATCACAAATGGACAGAAATCCTAACAGCTTGTTTCAAACGCACAATTTCTAAATACGGGCTGTGTGTGTTTCTCCGTAGATTGAGCGTTTTGATAGTTTCACAGTATTTATATCGCACTTAAATCTGCTTTATAATATAAAAGACATGAAAATCTCACTTTTTACAATATGGGACCTTTAATAATAATAATGTTGTTTAGCTACTAGTCAGTGTTTGCTTTTTGATCACTACCAGCAGCAGGTTATAGTTTGCCCGTGTCTTTTATTTATCAGAATTGTGTTTATTGCCAGGTGTAAGAGGTAGGAATTTGCTTTGGTTTTGTTGGTGCAAGTAAACAGTATAATAACAAAAGAATAGATAAAAACGTAAGAATAAAATAAGAATACAAAAAATAGAATTTCTACCAATATACAATATACAAAATAAGCTATAAACAAAAAATAAAAATAAACATGACATATGACACATGACTAGGCAAAGCAAGTTTATTTATATAGCACATTTCATACACAAAGGCAATTCAAAGTGCTTTACATATATGAAAGCAAGATAAAAGAGCACAAAGTGCATAAGATAAAAACGAATAAAAGAATATAAAAATATAAGTTAAAATAAAAAAATAAAAAGGATAATAAAAACAATCAAAAGACAGTAAAGTGCAGCATTTGATCAATTAAGAAAAGCGTCTGAACAGTTTGGTCTTGAGTCTAGATTTAAAAGTGGCCACTGTTGGTGCATCTTTGATCTCATCTGGAAGTTTGTTCCACAGAGCAGCATCCACAAAGCTATAGGATTTAACAAATCCCACCAACACCTTTTGTTATAATTGTTGGGGGGTTGTTATTATTATTAGTTGAGCCGGCTTTGCTGGAGAGCAGGAGAATCACATGAGGCCTTAAGGAGGATGGGCAGAGTTTTCAGAGGGTGGTACTATACTCACTCACTCACTCACTCACACAACAGAAAATTAATAATAAAATACAAGGAAATAAAAATAACAATAAAAATAAATACAAATTATGAAACTACACAAAATAAGCAGATTGTATTAAAATAATGAAATTTGAATAAAATAGAATAAAAGAGATAATGATCAACAATAAAATGTTGATTAAACAAAATATAGTAAAATAAACACTATAAGGATAATGATAAATAAAAAAAGTATAAACAATAAGATGACAGTGAAACAAATTTATGACATAAATTGTTTGCATTTATCATATTTATCTTGATATGAAAAGAGTAAGAGTAACTTAAGAGGATCTACTATAACATACAAATATTTAATAATAATAATGTTGTTTAGCAATTTTTGTTTATTTGTTTATTTGTTTATTTGTTTTGCACAATTTAAGACTATACAACATAACAACAAAAAAAATAATATACAGTGCAGGAAGAGGCAAAAAACCCACTGGGTTTATCTGAAGCATCCACCTAGAGACAAGATTAATATAAAGAAATAATGTGACTACATAATAGTGATAACAAACAATTGGGAAACAAAAATGTATGACATAAATTGTTTGCATTTATCATATTTATCTTGATATCAAAAGGGTTGCAAACTTAAGAGGATCTACTATAACACACAAATCTTTAATAATAATAATGTTGTTTAGCTACTATAGTCAGTGTTTGCTTTTTGATCACCACCAGCAGCAGGTTATAGTTTGCCCAGTCTTTTATTTATCCCCCACATCAGAATCAGAATCAGAATCAGAACCAGAATCAGAATCAGAATCAGAATCAGAATCAGAATCAGAATCAGAATTGTGTTTATTGCCAGGTGTAAGAGGTATACACTAGGAATTTGCTTTGGTTTTGTTGGTGCAAGTAAACAGTAAAAAATATAAAAAATTGAATTTCTACCAATATACAATATACAAAATAACCTATAAACAAAAAATAAAAATAAACGTGATATATGACACATGATAAGAGCATGCATCCACAAAAGCTATATGATTTAACAAATCCCAACAACACCTTTTGTTATAATTGTTGGGTGTTTGGTGTTATTATTATTATTAGTTGAGCCTTTGCTTTGCTGGAGAGCAGGAGGATCACATGAGGCCTTAAGGGGGATGGGCAGAGTTTCCAGAGGAGAGGGTGGTACTATACTCACTCACTGCAATGCACTCACTCACTCACTCACTCACACAACAGAAAGTTTGGAGGCCAGCAGAGCAGTGTGGGATACCGACGGATAGGAAGTGACGGGACTGCATGAATTGCAAAAGGAGGAGAAAGAAAAAAAAGAGGAATATCAACACAAAGCAGAATGAGGAGCAACGTGCGATCATAGGACTGTGGGAGGAGGTGAAATGCGCATGATCTTCTCCACGCCGGACTGAGAGACTTCCAATGGAAGTGAAAAGCAGAGATTGTAGCAGCCTATAAAGGAGGTTGTCGTCTGATTTCCATGAAGTGCTGGGACCATATGGAAGCGCGACCTATAAAACCACACTTTATATGAATATGAAGGGAAATAAGACAAGATAAAATAGTTCCGTTGTTTTTGCGTCTGTTTTTTGGGGATGTTTGCGAGTTGCGCGTCTGCTGCGGCTCCGGTTCGGATACTGAGCCGTCTCTTCTGCGCCCTGCTGCTGGTGCTGGTGGTCGCTGTGGGACTCGGTTCGGAGCTGCGGGTCCGGGTCCGGCTCGCTGACGGACTGGTGACCGAGGAGGTCCTGGAGGCGGACAGTGAGAGGGACTCCATATCGCTCGAGTTCAAGCAGGGAGACGGGACGCTCGTCACTTTTCTGGCGGACTTCAAGCAGGTGAGAGGTGGTGTTGTTTACTAAACCTACTAAAACCTTGTTGTACCCTTTAGGGGGGGTGTTATACTGACACTCTGGTGATATATATGATGTTAGGAAGTCTCAAACTACTTTATAACTGTAAAAAAACTTGTTATTGAGCCCAGTTCTTGGTTCCCACAAAGGTTGTCTGGGGTGCATCAGGGCTTCTTGAGAGGTCTTCACTAGTGGGTGTCAAATAATGTATTAAAGGTCCCATATCATGCTCATTTTCAGGTTCATACTTGTATTTTGTGTTTCTACTACAACATAAATATATGAGAGTTAGAAAGTCTCAAACTACTGTATAACTGTAAAAACAAAAAACAACTTTTACAACTGAGCCCAGGTCTTGGTTCTTGGTTCCCTGGTTGGTTACCTTGGTTTTGCTCCTTGAGAGGTCTTCACTAGTGGTTGTCAAATAATGTATTCAATAATTTAATTGTAATGCAGTCAGTTCATTTAATGTTTAAAAGCCACTCTTGGTCGTGCTTAGAATTAGGCCAAATCAGAGATGACCCGATTCCTTATTTTGGGGACTTTGGGACCTCCTGGGTCCTGTTAGGGACGTTATACTGACACTCTGGTGATATATATGAGATGTGGAGGATGATATTTTTCTGCACATTTTGTTTACTTGTTGTTGTTTAGCTTTTGTTGTATTTTTAAAATTATGTTAGTTTAGATCTTTCTTCCTTTTTTGTTATAGTTTTTTTTCTCCTGGGGTTGGGATGGAGGTCCTTTGTATATAAGCCTGTGGCTTCCTGACCTCTCCTGACACATTTCTTTATTTATTTTTTTCATTGACTGGATTTTTTGTTTTATATATTATATATCTTTTGTGGCGGACTTCAAGCAGGTGAGAGAGAGAGTTGGTCCTGTTTACTAACCCAACTAAAACCTTGTTGTAACCTTCAGGGGGGACGTTATACTGACACTCTGGGGATATATATGAGAGGTGGAAGATGATGTTAGAAGGTCTCAAACTATTTTATAACTGTAAAAAACTTGTTATTGAGCCCAGTTCTTGGTTCCCACAAAGGTTGTCTGGGGTGCATCAGGGCTTCTTGAGAGGTCTTCACTAGTGGTTGTCAAATAATGTATTAAAGGTCCCATATCATGCTCATTTTCAGGTTCATACTTGTATTTTGTGTTTCTACTAGAACATGTTTACATGCTGTAATGTTAAAAAAAAACTTTATTTTCCTCATACTGTCAGCCTGAATATACCTGTATTTACCCTCTGTCTTAAACGCTCCGTTTTAGCGCATTTTGATGGAATTGCAATAGAATTACGTTGCTAGGCAACAGCTTGGGTCCATGTGTACTTCTTGTCAGTTGATGACATTCACATACACTGCAACCAGGAATAAACTGGGACACATTTAGAATGTTTACGTTTAAATCTGCGTAAAGGGTCTAAATATTGTATATTTGTGACATCACGAATGGACAGAAATCCTGACAGATTGTTTCAAATGTAGAGTTTCTGAATACAGGCTGTGTGTATTTCCCTGTGGATTGAGTGTTTCGATACTTTCACAGTATTTATATAGGACTTAAGCCTGCTTCATAATAAAAAAAACATGAAAATCACCCTTTTTTATAATATGTCCCCTTTAAATAATGTAATAGTAATGCAGACAGATCATTTAATGTTTAAAAGCCACTCTTGGTCATGCTTAAAATTAGGCAAAATCAACGATGTTCCTTGTTTTGGGGACTATGTGGGACCTCCTGAGTCCTGTTAGTGGACCCTCAGCCTTCACTTTATAGGAACCACTGATTTAATTTAAATCATATAACCATTCCACCTAATTGAAGCTTCAAAATACGAAGGGTGTGTGTCTGTCTCACATGACCAGAAAGCTCTGCCCTAACAAATCTAAAAAGTCATGTCCCTATAGTGATGGGGTCTATAGCAGTGGTTTTCAGTGGGACCCCTAGGGGTTCCAGGGGGTCCCCGGCAAAAAGGGGAATCATTTATTTTCACTAGAAGTAACACAATAACAGAATTTATGACTATTTTGGTAATTGGTTTCATACACTGTATGTAATAAAACATCTAAAAGAAAAAATCCTATTAGTTGCGGAGGGACAGCTGAGACAACACCTTATCAAATGGGGGTCCGTGGTCTTATTTGAGTCATTTTAAGGGTCCTTTTAGGAACCACTGGTCTATAGCCCAAAACCAAAGTGTGATAAGTAGGAGGAAATTACCTTTTTCCTAGATGCCTTTTATCATGAGATCAGCCCCAAATCCATACTCTTATCAAGGCTGAAATCAGGTAACCACAATGGTGGTCAAGCTGCCTCTGATGCAGGGTCAAAAATCTATCTGAAGCTTAAAGGGAATCATCCCGAAAGTAGAACTTTTTTTTTTTAGTAGTAGTTTCATTCATCTTTCTCCATCCCAGCTTGAGTTCCACAGAGGTCAAGCCAGCTGCTGCTCCTTAGATGTGGATGTCTACACACACCCCAGTGGACCTAAAGCCCCTCCGCCCAGAGCTGATCATCAGCGGCCATATTTAGCATTCTTCTAAAAGTAGACCAGCAGATCAAGTGTCCCTCCCTGACCACTACTACATTTGTGATTTTTGTTTTTTTTTTAAAGATGACACGGTTTCACTTATGACAATGACTACTCAGGGACACATAAATATCAATCCTGGAAGGAAAACTACAACTGCAGTGAGTAAAGGGAGGGTGGACTCACAGAGGCGCACGGAGCAGAGGCATGTGTCTGTGATGGTTGCTGTCACACAGAAGCTGACAGGCTGGCGAGATGTGAAGGGGGAGATTTACCCGGATTAAGTGGGCATGTCTGACCTTTTTGATCTGCACGTCTGGTTCACTAACCAAAACAGCTAATTTAGAGTTGAAAGAGACGAGTCCGTCGCCCCCCAATCATTGGTCACACACCGATATGAAGAGACGTACACTGATCTGTGAGCAGGGAGCTCGTTGCTGCGTCCCTTCACGCATGCACACATACATATGCACATATGGTTTTGTTTATTTGAATAAAGCCAACAGAACCTCTCAGATCACTTTACTTTTCCGCTGCCCCCCTCTTTCTTTCTTTCTTTCTTTCTTTCTTTCTGTCTGTGTCTCTTCCTCCCCCTGTCCCCCTCTCTCTGTCTCTTGCTCACTTCTTCCTCCTCAGTTTCTCCTGCATGTGGTTTTCATTCAGCTCTTGTGCAGTATCTCCAAGATTTATGGAAAGTTGGAAGAGCTGTCACTTCCAGCTGCCATGAATATACAGTCCAGATGAACGCATGTGGGAAGAAGAGCGTTTTAACAGAGATGTTGAACACTGGAGGTTTATAATGATCTATAGAGGTGGATAGATAGGTACCCCACAGGTTAAAGTATTATTCCAGTTACTCATTAAGAAAGCGAGCATTTCCCTTCTTCTTTGCCATCACTCGGATCATTACCGTAAATAATCATCAGACAGCAGCCGTCTTGCTCTTTTCTGCTTTGTGAATACGTGGCAAAGATGTGACGGTAAATGCTATAGTCATTAGACACAGGCGGAGTGGTCTGCTGCAGGAAGTTTAGTCAACCTTATCCAAGCAATGAATCAGTGTGAGAATCAGCCGGGCTGTGATTTCAGGATGGTTACGTTTGCTCCGGAGGCATGTGGACATATGGAAAGGATGATGTGGTTTAGCTTGCTCAGAATACCTCTGCGTCATGTTGAGTAAATCTCTTCACGTAGATATTATCGCCTGTTAAACTCAAACCACTGAAGAATCATTTTTGTGAAATAGATGCATCATGGGAAGGAGTTGATCATCCACTGTGTATTCTATAATTGCATGTATAGGTTGCTTAACTTGCTCAAATCTTCAGGGACTTATTAGTAATCTCACTATTCCATTCCTATGGCATCACGGTGAAGTATTTATAGCCAAATCCATTCTAAATAATGTAAAATTGCATCTGCAATCTGTTTGCATTTCAGTAACATCCTGATGACATGCTCAGTGTCGGTGCTGTTGAAGCCTAAAACAGACAATTCCTCCTAAGTTGTTTGCCGATTCAGTGCAGATTTTTTCCTTCAGCAACCACTGCGACAATTTATGGTCTAACACAGTCTAAGACCTTGAGCTGAACATAAACCATGTCTTAGAGTTTAATCCAAAGGAAATGTCTCTCATACTTGAGAGGCTGTTTTGGGTCGTTCCAGATGTAGAAACTTTGTCAGAGGAGCTAATCAGTCTGTACTCTGTGTGTCTCATGTGTAACCAGTGGGTTTGATCAATGCAGGAATGTGAGTGACTTCACAGGCCTCTCGGCTGAGTTAACACTTGAAGGAGGTTTCATTTCTGGGATGCAACAGTGCACATCTTTGTGCATCTATAGTTACATGCACCTTGGCTCTATGATAAAACATCTGTGATGACAGTTTTAACATAATTTTATTCTGTTTTGATTTATTTAAAGATTGAAGAAATATTTGGCCTCACGAATGCAGAATAATTTGAAAAGGCTGTTTTAAATTTGGAAAGCTTTCCACCCACACAGATCATGTTCTAACAGTCTGCTGTCCTCACAGAAATGCCGAAAAAGTTGAAAAGTGCTTAAAAGGGACATATCATGAAAAACATACTTTTCTAGTGCTTGTGCCTACCAACCCACAAACTGTGAAATAAGACAACCCAGTCAGTTTTTTGTGGGCTGCCAAGATCAGAAAACATGTGATTCAACAAGCCATTCAGATTTGGCTCCCCTTCCTATGTCACATGCATGCTCATTAGAATATATCACCCCCATCTGAGTATTTCTACACACGGCTTGAGAACTACCTTTGCAAAGATGCACCATATTTTTCTCGCTAGCCAACCGGAGCAGACTGGGGATGCGTCCGAAATAAAAATGTTTACATTACATACCCAATATGTGTACTTTAATTCAACATACTTTTGTGTGAATAAACAGTAGTATGTATCTTTTTGGACACAATGAGCAGTAATTTATGTAATTTATAGCCTGTGCCAACCTCATGTGACCAAAATGATGATTTGTGAGAATCACATAGTCTGAACTAATTAAAACAAATATTGCACCTAGTAATGTGAAATGTTATACTAGATTATATTGAAGTGTTATTGACGTCCTTTATAAACAACGTCATCACTACCGCATTGCATTGTGGGATATTTATGCCGCCGTTGTGTCCAGTGTTTGCATACTGTAATATTTCACCGAAAATATTATGCAATTTCGCGTACTATTACTTTCATACTAAGGTTTAGGACATACAAAAAAATCTCACATACTGTTTTAGCGTACTAAAGCATGTTAGTATGGAAATTTGAACGCAACCTGTGCTTTTTCGGGAAGTGGGCTTAAAGAGACAGGCGCTAAAACGGAGCGTTTCAGACATAGGGTGAATACAGGTATATTCAGACAGACAATATGAGAAAAATAATGTGTTTTTTGAACATTAGAGCATGTAAACATGTTCCAGTAGAAACCCAAAATGCATGTATGAACCTGGAAATGAGCATGACATGTCCCCTTTAAACATTGTCTTTTGGGGATGCATAAGCCACTTAAGCCAGTAGCTTTCAAAAAGCTTCATTATTGCTATCCATAATACAACATCAAACTATTACCAAAGTATTTGTCTGTGCTGAACAGTTGAAAATGCATCCACATCATCAGTGTAGACGTGGCATGAGAGTGACCCCTCGCTCTGCTGATGGGTCACGCGAGCAACAGATGTTGGAGCTCACTTGACACTCACTATCTCACACTATCATGATAAATGGGTCTGGATTTTGTCAACAATGGCGCCCTGGTGAGAATGAGCTCTCTTGCTGTTTTTATTGATTCTCATTTCATTTCGGCCTTATAAATAGGATTGTGTTTCTGCCCGGAGCAGGTCTGCTCAGGTCAGTACACTCTAGCGTATATTCTGATTGTCTTCAAAGCACAGAGGCTTTATGGATACGCCCAACAGTAAGCTCGCTGTGAGAATGGATTGGAGATTCTTCACACACCCTCATGTGCTATGTCAAACACAAGAGGAGAGTTGGGGGTGGGGAGGCAGGTTGGTCGGCCTTTCTTTGTCCCCTCCCTTTGGGATATACAGCACAGTATCAGCCTTCACATACTGTATCACATGATGTCAAAATTGTACAAATGGTTTTTGGCTGTGGCCTTTATTAACTATTAGTCAGACTCTCTCCTGTGTGGGAGGCTCGCTGACAATCCCATTTTGTTTGTGGGAAATGACGTTGTTTGCCAAATGAAGCAACTGCTGGTTGTTTCTCCCCGATGGCAAGTATTGTACATCAGTTGCAAGTCGGTGCAGTGCAGTCACCACATTTCATGACTTGTTTTTTTCTTTCTTTTTGACTGCCACACTTTGCCTCCCACTCAATCCTGACACACCATCCCACTGTGTCACTTGCACAAACTTGTAAAGTCTTTTTCACAGGTAAGTGTCACCTGTTCTGGGAAATGTTGTTGTTGTTCAGACACAGTTTAGGGGCACATGAGCTTTCTTCTCCACTGATGTGAAAGGTTGTGAAAGGTCACAGTGAGTCATCTGCGAGTCACCAACGCTCAGTGAAATCATCTATTTGAGTGAGTCTGTTTCTTCTCCTTAACCCAGATATTTGAGCCTTTGTTTACTTTGCGCATTACCTTAGAAAACCTCTCCTCCTACTCAGTTTTCCTTTTCATGCTATGGCTCCTTTCAGTGTGGGAGAGAGAAACGGCACAGATAAGTTACTGCGCACTAAAACAAGATGCGTGATTCAGAGGTAGAAAGTGATCTCTGTCTCTGACATGTTACTTGGAATTTGAGTACATTAAGGTCCTGTGAGGTTACTCAAATACACAGATTACACATTTTACCTGAAATTATTTCAGATGTGGGTTGTTTTTTACGCTGTTTCTGTTTCTTTCATTACAATGTGTGCAGGCAGCAGACCCTTTCACAGATGAACCCACACTTAATCTTTATCCTCGCCACCCTTTGTTCCCTGCTGACTCTGAATCCCAGCAAAATGGCTTCTTCTGTGGCCTTGTTGTGGCCCTTCAAGGCCCCGCATTGGCCCCCTTTGGCCTCTCGTGGCCCCTCAGCCCCTGTTGATGTCTTTATCCTTTATCTTCCTCCCGCCAGCTGGCCAGATGTTCGTCTGTAATGCTGCGGATAAAGAAATACTTCCCGTTCCCACAGTCATGCAGGGAGAGAGGACACAGCGGAGAGAGACACCTTTTTTTAAATTGTTTCCAATGATCAGGGACGGTTTACTGCAGGATGCTGTGGCCTTTGAAGCACAAGAAGACAGTAGTTGTGGCTTGCATTGTGCATAGTTGTAATCATTTCAAACTACCTCAGAGGTTTTGAGATTGCAGTTGGCAACAAAAAAGCCAAACAAAGGGTTTACTCTGCCAAAGCTCCTGTTCTGTTTTCAACACAGTGTCCTGAGGTGTCCTTTTGTCAAATTCATGGCTGTGTCCTTTTGGCTGGCTCAGCCTGGTCAGTTTCAAACTAATTTATTGTGTTTGGCTTCACCCCTGTGACAGCTCAGTCAGTTCCGGTGCTAAAGTTATAGGGGTCTACACCTGGGAGGGTATTACATCATCCTTCTTCTTGTCAAATAAACTGCTTTCGTGTTACTTTTCCAGCCATAAAACACTGCTTGTATTGTCTGAAAAAAGCAAGGAAAGTCTAGAAAAGAAAGGGATGAAAATATTTTAAAGAATACTGCTTGGTTTTCCTGTTTAAAGGAGACTTTTGCAAGTCGCATTTTCCAAATAGATTCGTAAAACTGACCTCTCCTGTTTTTTCTCTTACTCAGATGACAGTTCACACAAACACGGATTACATTCAAACTTGTTTAATGACATTTTAAATGTAAGAATTAAATTTTTGTGTTGGTCGTTTAAGTATAGTTGCATATAAGGCTTTGAAATAGACAGAATTATTCAAATATCCGCCATAAAGATATTACTAATGAGATATAGTTGATAGGATACCATTGTTTCTAAATGCTTTCTCATTAAATAGCTGTTTGTGTGTCCCCTGCAACAGGATATGAAAGCTGTGGGACAACTATTAGAGGCTGAATGGGGGCTGTAGCCCTCTCTATTGTTTACGCCTTATCTATCTGCCTCATTTCCTTCACTGTTAGCACCCAGTGTTTGTGTCCCTCTCATTTCCTGAATGCAAAGTCTCCATAAACAGTTTTGGTGTCTGGATAATTGTATCCAGATTCTGTGTGAATGAGTAGTTCCCTGGTTGTGGCCTGCACATACTTTGCACAGGTTTGAAGACTTTTAAAGTTTAAATCAGAGTTTCTGTGGCTGTATTTCTAAGTTACCTTCCACTGCTGTCAGGAGAAGGGCAACACCTTTCTTTCCGCGGCCTCCAGTGTTTGTATTGTCCATTCACTGCCACTGTTTACTAATTGGTTCGCTCTTTGGACAGCCAGGTGTGACCAAGCCCCAAATGTGACTCCACATTCCTGCCTTTGGAGCCGATGTAATTAGCTTCAACTCAAGCATTTCTTAGCGCAGCGGCTTTTCTCCCGCTGCTTTTGTCTGTGTGAGTCTGTCTCACGCCTCTCTCTCCCCCTCTGCCTCCCAACATGATCTTTAATCCCTGCCTACACCTGGGCTCCCCTCATGCACCAAGGCAAATATCCTCCCCATCACCAAACATGTTAAATCCGTATGTTGTTTTTAAAGGGGGAGGCCGAGCCATTTGGGCAGGTTAGGGGTCCCTAAAAGTAAATACAACATTTCATCACTTATGTCTCTGCAAATATAGGCCAAAAGGATAAACTGGGAGCCGGATTAATGCTGAAACAGAGCTTTTATTTTAGCGTCATAGATTTGTGTTCATTAGCTGTTGTAGTGTTAAAATCTAGTTGTTGTTTTTAATATGTCAGAAACTTTTTTGGCTCCAGCTCTAACAGCTTGTTTGAAAAAAAAAATACCAACTCAAATACCCAGGCGGACCCACAGTGATCCCCAATGACTCATCAGAGCGTGGCCAGCCATCGGCCTTATCAACAGACAGGGTCTTAGGGGGGATTGGAAAACAGGAAGGACCTCCTGCACAGGGGATAGCTACTGGCACACTGTTTGTGTTTGTGTGTCCGTGCGTCTATGCGTTTGTGTTTGTGTTTCAAAGTCCATCCGCTCGTGCAAGTGTGAGTTGGTACCGTTAGTATTGCTCCCAAAGTGAGACGTACATGCAGTAGTACATTTAAACTGCTCTCAAAGCTCTCGTTTTCACAGCCAGTAAACCAGGTATGTCCTCTGTGAAGAGGGCGCATTTTGGCTAGCTGGGTTACAACTACAGTGATGGAGAATGTTCACTGTAAATGGCACCCTTTGAGTGTCTGAATAGGCTTTTGTGCACCTCTTAAATAACCTGGCCCACCAAAGGTAACCACCAGTGAAACAGCCCCCCCACCTCTCTCCTGTTTAACAGGTCTTAGTATGACCCACTAGTCGGGTTGCATGAATACAGACTTGTGTTTGGCTGCTGGCCAGTGGTAGTTTGTCTGCAAACGGACTAAGTCCCGGGTGTCAAGGAGCAATGCTCTGGAATCTGTACTTGTGTGGATTATTTATAGCCGTGCTGACATTTACACTGCTCTCTGGTCGGGGAAAAACTCAAGGCTTCGCTGTCCTTTGATTATGGTATTACCCGCCTTTTTCAAGAGGGCCAAATGTCACTCTTTTAATTCTTAATGTCCGCACCTGGTGATTTTCTCTAAATGTTGGTCTGCAGACCTTTCATTTTACATAGCTCTGTGGACATGTACTTTTAGGGGGTGACTCATTTTCCTGGTATAGGCTTCACTACTTTAAGGAGTTCTTGTGAATTCAAGTGGACTTGCTCATTTTCAAGCTCCAGCAGGCCCACTCGACTATGATGTCCAAAAGTTTGCCTACTCAAATGTGTCATAACCTGCTTTAACTTTGTCTACTGTTTCATAATCTGGGATTTTTGAACGCTGAAACTTTATCTCCTCCCATAGCACAAATGAAGCAGGTTCTGCCACAACAGGAAGCCATTTGTTACCCCCTGATATCCCACAGGAGCTTGACACCTGCCTCTATCATATTTGTCTGATATCCTGTCAAAGTCATACAGTACCAGTATCTTCCCCCATCGGCAGTTTGCATAATTCCCTGCACTCCATCAGCCCACTTTGCAAATTTTAAAAGAGGTAGCTATTGTTTGATCAGTCAGTTCTCTCTCTCCTGTCATCACAACAAGTGTAAAACCTCCTTTAATCACACATTTCACTATTTTGCTGCGTTTTCTTTCATCACACTTTTTTGAGTGTGTGTCCGCACAAACGAGTCAGTGTATGCATGTGCCAGCGCCGGTTTCAGGCAGGCACAAGTGAGGCTCGTCTTGTCCAAACAAACGGTTGAATCCAGCAGCTTCTGTCTGGATGGAGATGTGGCGAGATGATGTCATTGTTATTACTCTTTTTGCTTTCAGGAGCCACGCTGATTATTATCTCAGCGGCACATAAACCACTAAGATATCAACACTGGTTTGTTATTGCCATTTAAAGGCCACGATTACATTTAATTTCCCTTAACAGTTGGCTGTAGACAGAAATATTTTACTGTGTCTTTTATTCAGTGCTACCTGTATAATTAAACGAATAGTTGGAGGGCTAGATGAGAGAGGTAGATGGGAAGATCGAAACCACAAATTGTCCTATTTACAATTCAGTTTTTGTTAAGATTAAACAAACCACATATAATGTCTCAATTGGTAAACTTTAGAGATGCTGTTAGGCGGATTTTGTTACCTTCGGAGGCAATGGGAAAGATTTTTGGTATTGGAAGCATTTCCATTTGTAGTCAGTAGTATTGACCAATCACATTCAAGCAGGTTTTGGTTGAATGCAGGCAAACTGTCGTGTCTAGAAGGTAACCAGTAAATTGCAAAAATGTGTAAAAAACTTGCAAATACTCTCGTGAGACTCGGTGCCCGACGACCTATCCTAACCTTAAACATCTTGTGAGAGTTTCCCAAATTGTGAGTTACCTTCTAGACACAACCCAGGTAGCTACTGTATAGTCAGTGTGGAGAGCGACCCAAATTCAATCTGGGAACCCACCAGCTATCGTCTGACGATGATTTAGCTTTTCATTGGTTAAAGATTATCGTGTAAACTGGCTACTTGTGAAACCATCCGATCGTACCCATCGTCTCTCAACTCCAACTCCAATCTCAATCTTCCGATTAGCATCTCAAGTTGCTAATCGGACTGTAAACAATGAGCGGCACGGAAAAGGAAGTTTTGGGCCCGGATATCCGCTGGCTATACCAGAACCCAAGAAATACAGCCCCTTGCCCCCAGAGGTTTATCCGCCATCAGACCTATAGCCGATGGGCTCCGAGATTGGAGCCGGGCCAGCTGGTTCCCTCTGTTTCCAATCTTAATGCTAAGCTAAGCTAATCGACTGCAGGTTGTAGCTTCATATTTATCATACAGGCATGAGAGTGGTATCATTTTTCTCATCCAACACTTTCCGCAAGAAAGCAAAATAAGTGCATTTCCCAAAATTTCAAACCTTTTTTTCAAGATTTTCTATTGTGTGCAGATGATTCAACTTGACACAAAGTTACATCAGAATAAGTGAAATGCTCTCACCTCGCCCTTTTCGAACTAAACCCAAATGCAGGGCAGCAGAAGTAGACAATCATTAATCTGGACACATAATGACACCAGAGGAGGAGGAGATTTCAGCGTCTACACCGCTACGCCATTGAGTAAGTTCCAAAGAAGCAGAGTTTGTGGAGCTGCCCTGCTTCTCTGTAATTACCCAGAGAGCCCTGGGGCAAATCTATGTGGCTGACACAAATGCCTTCCCCTCGTCTTTCCCTCGCTCTCTGCCTACGTACACACACTGTGTCCTAGCGTAGCGCCATGTGTCTGCAATATGGGAGGTCTTGAAGTCGTGGCCTCCGCGTCTCCCTACACTTGAGGGGAAATGGCACTCATGGCCGTCCTCTCTGTCGGCATTGTGCTCCCTCTTTCCTTACATCTCACTCTCTTCGCTGTGATGTATTCATGCCTCCTAAAGCTTTGACATTCTCTCTGATCATTCAGACTTTGTTCTTTTTGTAAAAAACCACAGGGTCATAGTATGGCAACATCTATACTCTGTGTTTCTACAGTCCTTCGACGCCATGTTTTAATACATTGATCAGCTCACTAGAGTTTAATATCACATGCAGGCTGTGGATCAATATTTGCTCAGTAATTTGCATTCCAAAGGTCAAATAGTATCAAATGATTGTCTTGTGTAATGCCCATGTTTGTATTGTACGCCTGCCAGAAACTCTTTTCAAGGACAAAGGTGTCTGTTAGAATGAGGAACCAGTGATCATGCTAAGTAGTCTATAAAGAACTACGGAGCGTAAACACTCTTCTAAGTCAGGTTGTATTGCTTTCTTGCCAGTGTGTACACTTCAGCATACAGGAAGTGGGACAGAAGAGCTTAAGGAGAACTCAATGGGGTTATCTCGGGGCTGTTTATCTATCCCAGAGTCCCTCCTGCTCCGGGAGTGAAAGCCTTCAAACTGCTACTCCTCTGCAGCCTGTTTGCTTCAGACGGGTGTGTGAAAAGCGGAGGAGGGGTGTTTGGGACTATGTGTGTCTTGAAGCTGAAGCCAGCAAAGAGGGGGTGGGGGGGGTGTCTGATGAATAGGAAGACAGGTCTGCTGCTCTGCTCTCCCCACTGTTGGAGCTTCCCATCATGCTTTGCATGCCCTCTCACAGAACTCTTTATGGCCTTGGGTCTGGCGCCAGATCTCTCACACACTTGCCAACAGCAACAAGTTTTTTTTTGGTGAATTCTCCACTATCACTATTTTCCTACTTCTACGGTTCCACATAAAACAGTGTGGTAAAATGTTTCTGACTTTTTTACGGCATGTGAGGAAAGTCTGATAAGTTTGTAGAGAAACAGGCCCCAAGCCTTAATTTGACAGTACAAATAACCAGAGCACGACTCGAGCAACGTCGCACAGGCCTACAGACAATAAAAAGTATCAACAGACTGTCAGATGAGACTCTATGAGCGTCGTGAACATAAACCCCTCTTTGCTTTCAACAGACCGTTGTTTGAACATCTTTGAACTCCACATATTGAATTACTTTGAGTGTCTGGAAAAAGTGCCGCACTAAGTACCGGAATGGAAAGAATATTTGTTGTAATCTGTATGAGCCTGCACATATAAACTGTGAGTTATTATTCCTCGCTTCAGTGTCTTCTGGGAATCGTCTGTTTATCCGTTCAGCCAGTCATCTCTCATCCCTTGTGTCTTCTCGCAGGATGTGAAGATATTCCGTGCGCTTATCCTGGGCGAGCTGGAAAGAGGGCAGAACCAGTACCAGGCGCTGTGCTTCATCTCTCGCCTCAGCCGCAATGAGATCATCCCGAGCGAGTCCATGGCGCGTCTCAGACAGGTATGACGTCAAGCAGGATTAATGTGTTACATTATCAACATTTTCAGCTCTTGAAAAGTTAAATGTTTGCAGTATATATTCAGAGCATCTGAGGGTGTGAACGCTGATCATTTGTGTTTGTGTATGCACAGAAAAATCCTCACGCCATTCGCTTGGCGGAGGAGCGGAGAGGACTGGAGCAGCTGATGATGAGCGCGGCGGTCAATCTCAGTCAGGCCTCTCAGCTCAGCTCCCACATCCACAACATGTGCAGCGAGGCCCGGGAGGCCATTTACACCAGGGAGTCCGACGTCAAACACTGGCTGGACAAAGGTCAGTAGTCATCTTATGTTTGTTTTTGGCAGAAGTTCTGTGGCGGCGAAATGTCTGTCTGCTCTCCTATCTCTTTCCTGTCTCTCCTGACCCCCCCAGATTGTCTCTATTCACTCTATCTCTGCACTGACACTCTTTATCTCCCCAGACACTCTCTATCTTTCCTGTTTCTATCACCCAAACACCTCTTTCCACTTAATTTTAGTGATATTACCCCCAGCATTATCTCTGGCTTTTTGTTGATAAGGCTCTATTACTGTTCATGCTATCTGTGTTTACCTTCCCCCTTGTCTCTTTACCTTCCTGATAAATCTTCCACTTTTATCTTCTTTGAAACAACAGTCCAAGAAATAACGTGCGACATTATTGTACAATCACTTAACCTGGTTTGAGAACATTAAGTATTTGTTTTTAAAGGCCTTTTTTTACAGTGGGATCCAGTATCTTAATAGCAATGAAGTCCAAATTGTTCAAGCTGAGGAGAATCCATATGACAGCACTATTGTCCACTGACAGTACTGTTACAGAGGAAACAATGTTGATGGTCATGGTTCACCAAGCACTCCGCACCATTATCAGCGGAGGGAATCACAGTAGCATCTCTTTTGCATGACAAAGCTCCTCTTTTACTGCACAACCTCCCTTCTTTTTAGCCAATTCAGTCTTTAATTGAGTGAAATCAGATTCACATAACTCTGTGATAGCTTGCTTTTGTTTTTGATACAACAAGCTCTCTCCTGTCTGTGTTACAGGAGTGGATGGCTCCATATTCGAGGTCCTGCCCCAAACAACGGAGGCGCCCAGCTTCCAGGCCTGTCACTCTACTAAAGACTTGTGGCAGCCATGTCTCTGCACATACAGCCTGCGTCTGGAGTGGTATCCGTGTCTGCTCAAGTACTGCCGCAGCCGGGACACTGTGGGCAAAGGCTCGACCTACAAGTGTGGCATAAAGAGCTGCAGCAAGGGCTTCCATTTCACTTACTATGTTCCCCAAAAACAGCTTTGTCTATGGGACGAGGAGACCTAGCATTTTGTTCTGGATGGTTAAGAAAAGAGAAACACATTTTTATCCCCCAGTCATGCTATTCAAAGTAAACACAGTAACACTGGACCTCGGTTTATGTGATGCTCAGTGAAGCTGTCTCAGGTGGGGGGAGCAGTGAGATCCAGATGTCCAAGCTGAAACAGACATGAATTCAGGTTCCAAATGAGACTAAAACCTTTTGAGGAAGGAGAGATGCAGCACGTCTTTCGGAGAGGACCCTTAAGCCTTTTCTGGGAAATATCGACATATCGTTGTCAGCTTCGTTGCCAAGAAGCTGTCACTTGTGTGCCTTTTTATGGAGAAGTTATTGGAGCAGATGCCAACAACAATAACCTCCCAAACAAACTACGGTATGCACGAAGCTGGAAAGTGCATTTCCGGTCAATTAAACACCAGCAAAGGAACAACAGAGTCCCACTCTGATCACAAGAGTCCTACTGGACAAACCATCCTGGTGAAGGAAAATATGGATGGTGGATTCTTATAAAGCTCTGTGAAAAACAGACAGCAAAACGCCTGTTTATAGCATTGTAAGCTGGCTGACAAAGGAAACGCCTATTCAATGCTGGCTTTATTTATTTTGGTTGCAAAGTGAAATTATTGAGGACTATTTTTTTTTGTCTTTTTTGCATTAAACAAGCTCTTAAAGTCTAAACCACAGGTCCTCAGTAACAATAAACACATTTCAGAAAATTTAAACCTCTTGGAGTTTGGATGTTGTTTCTAGACTCATCCATATGTCATGCTTTTTTGTTGCCACGTCTTCATGTTTGTGAATGGATAAACAGGTTTATTATCTTCTTTAATAGGACAGTTGTAGCTCTGCTTTGCCCCATCAATACCCACGGGGGACACCTCATGCCCACCACTCACATTCTCAGTCTGTTTAAAGTGTAAAATAAACCAAAGTCCAAGGAAATACTTTCAAAAGAAAGGTGTAATGTTTCAGTTTCTAGAGACAGACTCTTCACTGTGGTGTTTTTCCATGTTAGGATTCACTAAAACTGCATTATGGCCTTTTTAATAACCTATACTGCCATCTTCTGGTCAAACAGTGTTTCTGTTTCTTGTGTTTTTTGTTGGATCCCAATGCCAAAACTCTGGTTTTTGGTTTGTCTGTTCATGTCAACAGTTAAATATCTATAATTTATGCAACTCAAATCCCTGATAATGTTTCTTGCGTAATTCATTTCTTGAACTTGTGGGACCAAATTTCATTTTGTCTGTCAGTCCTTTAGAGTAATAGGTTAAAGTATAATTTTGGTTTGTCTTACCTCCATCTTCATTTCAGTCTTCGCTGCCATATCAAAAGATCATTTTGTGTTTTGTGTGTTGGTTTGTCCTCCTGCTAACTAAAGAACCAAATGAGTGAAACATTTCTATTTGTGACCTTTACTGGTGATCAAGTGCCTTAACATTTCCACTGATACCTTTGCTATGTAATTGTAGATTAAGTTTTTAAACATATTTTTTCTATGAAAGAGTTTTGAATATGTTGTAAAAAGTTGCCATAAGGAGAAAATTAAGCAGTTAGGTAATGTACCATTTTAAAAGTTGAGTTTTACATGAATTGTTTCAATAAAGTCTTTCTTTGCACTGCATATACAATTGTAAGTACTTATTTTTTGAGCATTTTGGGGACATTTTATGTCTTTATTAGGGATGCATCGATCTGACTTTTTCAGTCCCGATATTGATACCTGGGCTTGGGTATCGGCCGACACCAAGTACTGATCCAATACCAGTGTTTAATTAATCAGATGGCTGTAAGCCTCACTGTGTGGAAGTGACTGGGATTATTATTTTATGTGTGAGGCAACATCAGACTTGAATCTTCAAAATTAACAGGAATTACAATCAAGTGTAAACCTTTTTAATGCAGCAACAAAATTGGTCAAAACTTAAACAGGAATTAAAATTCCAGTCTATAATGTATATAGTATATAAACATAAAATTTAATTTAATAGATCGGCCACATTGTCACCGATATCCGATCCAGCTATTTGAGTCAGTATCAGCCCAATATCCGATCCTGTATCGGTGCATCCCTAGTCTTTATTAGACACAGGTATACACCTGCAGCAAGGGGTGGGGACTCCATTGCTTGTTGACACTTACCCCCAGGGTTTCAACCCAGATCATGCAGATAAGATGTTACCTGCAACCACAAAACCACTATGCAGCCCCCACCCAGCCAACATTTGTATGTGGGGCCCATGTGGGTAGTAAATGGGCTGAAAAATGGGCCCTATATGGGATTGTCCACGGGTTCCATAATGGTCCAATGTCAATTGCCCACATGGATTCCATGCAGGATTACAATTGGTGTTATGTGGGCCCCAACTGGCCAACATACCCAAGACCAATCTTAGTCCCAGCTTTAAGTTTTATGTGGGTACTACATGGGGACTACATGGGCTGAAATATGGGTTGTAAGTGGGTTTGTCCACGGTTTACATGTTGGCCCTATAGCAGTTACCCTTGTGGGTTTCATGCAGGAGTACACTGGGTGTTATATGGGCCCAATCTGGGCAACATAAACCAAAACCCAGCTCTAATTTCCAATTAGTGACCAACCGGGGACCCACTTGGGTAGCCAACTTGGGGGAACCCATGTGGGACCTATTTAGTCGACTCAACTGGGCCACATTTGTGTTGCCCATTCTGAGCCCATACACTAATTTCCCATTAGTGACCCACCTAGAACCCACCTTAGTTGACCCAAGTGGGCCCCAGATAAGATGCCCATACCCACTTGGTACCCAAGTACCCCCAGCATAACCCATGTGGGGCCCACATAACCATGTTGGCTGGGCATTACACATGTAGGAATATTAGTAATATTAATAATGAATACATAAAGTAGTTCTTCCATTTTGTCCCCCTTGCTGGGGTGTGTGCAATTTCTGCTATTGACCACAAGGTTTCACCATTGTTCAAAAAAAGAGGAAGCCAGCCACTTCCCCATTGGCTTTGGGAAGATATCAAGAAGGATGGAAACATGCTGTTTTCTGTTAAATACTAAATAAACATGTCATAATCTCTACACTACGGTATAGTATGTGATAATACAACCAGGGCACGAGTTTTTGTTAATACTACTAGTTGCTACTAGTTGCATGTAGAGCGATGTAATAATAAGGTGAAAGGTTGAATGAAGGGAGGAGGAGGAGGAGAAGGAGGAGGTTGTCGCCACCGGCGTTAGTAACGTTAGTTAGCTCACGTAAAAGACAACACGGTAACCAACCTGTGACTGTCTCACCTCAGAGACACGTCTTCACGGGACACGCTGGATGTAAACGGAGAGACAGCTACATGTGCACCATCAAGGTAATGCTATTTGACTACAATCCCATCACACAGGAGAACGCTTTGTTAGCCTCATCCTACCGTTAGCTTGCTCTGCTAGCATCACGGATCCAGCCAGCTAACTGTGGTAGTTAGCCGGTGTGAGAGGAGAGCATCCTCTTAATCTGCTCCTCTCGTCCTTTCAGTTCAGCAACATCAGCTTGCCCTCGGTGTAAACACCTAGCTATAGGAGCTGTCTTAATTTAGCGAAGGGAATACACATAACATTAATAAAGCCAATTTAGCTAGCTAGTTGCCAACTTCCTCTTACCGGTTTCCATGGGAACGTAATTAAAGTGTTACTGAGCATCTTAACAACATAAGAACTACTTCTACTTAGGTCTGTCTCATACACAAAAGCATGTATATATATAACTTTATTTAAGCAGGAAAGCTGATCTTTAACTAACAGGAGTGTCTTGACCAAGATATAACTAGAAACACAGAGGTTATATATATATATACAACTTTATTTAAGCAGGAAAGCTGATCTTTAACAGGAGATATAACTAGAAACACAGAGGTTATATATATATATATATATACAACTTTATTTAAGCAGGAAAGCTGATCTTTAACAGGTGATATAACTAGAAACACAGAGGTTATATATATATATATATATACAACTTTATTTAAGCAGGAAAGCTGATCTTTAACAGGAGATATAACTAGAAACACAGAGGTTATATATATATATATATATAACTTTATTTAAGCAGGAAAGCTGATCTTTAACAGGAGATATAACTAGAAACACAGAGGTTTACAATATAAGCCAGCTTTATAATGAATTACATAAGATCTACAGTCTTTGTTGACTCTTTTGTATCAACTATTTTGCCTAAAACTATGTACTTAAGGAAAACCGTTTTGGAAAATGTGAGATAATGAGTTGTCCATCCTGTTTTTTTTTGTTTGCTTTTTTTTGTCTTTGCTTGTCAAGGATGGATCTGTGTCTTAAGTTTTGGGTTTCTTCTTTTTTTTATTGTGTTTAGTGTTACCTGTAGATTGTTTATGACAGAATCACGTCACCAAACCAAACTTAAGCTGTCTTCCATGTATTGTCTCTTTCATAAAGCATCAGACAGTCCTAGTATCTTACACTTACACACCAACAAACTGATAATAACCTGATATTTTCAGGTGGAATTTCATTTAATTCTCACTGCAATATAATTTTCCACCTGTGCAATTTTGTTAATAGTCTGTGTATTGTCAATACTGTATATACGGTTCCTATTTTTATACTTCCTTCTATTTAAATGCTTCATATTTTGTTACACTTTGTTTAGCTCTTTTTTACTGTGTTAGCTGATGCATCTTGTTTTTTGCACTATCCCCTTTGCTGCTGTACACTGCAAATTTCCCCACTGCGGGACTAATAAAGGAATATCTTATCTTATCTTATCTTATCTCACCTACCTATTGCAGCTGTTTAACATCACAGGTGAAAATGATAAAACGATAAGTGGAAAATGTATTAATAATTTCAGTAATTTTTCAAGCAAACAAATAAACATTCACAGTTTCCTGCCTATCCAATGTGAGGATTTCATGCTTTCTTAATTAATATATTAAATAAACTGAATATCTTTGGGTTTTGGACTGTCGGTTGGTCAAAACAATCAATTTGAATACATCACATTGGGTTATAATGGGCATTTTTCATTATTATCTAACATTTTTAAAATAGTTACACCTATACTATACAGTTATCCCACTAAATATAATATTACAGCTTCACCTCCCGTGCTATCCTGACATAATGTATCCATACAAGCAAAAAAACAACAATACATTTTATTATTATTACACATACCATTTAATAACAGCTGAAAGAACCCCATGTGAACTGTCTGAGACCCAACACCCAGTAACCTCTCATCTAGTTTTGAAACTTGCTTGAAGTCTTTCAGACTCAAATGTACGTCTTGTCCCGGTTCAGTTAGGGTGGGCCTGACCATCTGCATGGTCTCACCTCCTCCTAGTACAAACGTCACAGCAGAAGAAGAGACGTCCCCCTCACCCCACCAGACCCTCGGCCGGCCAACTATAGTGCTATTATAGTTCAAGCAAAGGCTAATTGTTAGTCACTTACAAAGGATTGCACAGTCCAAGTCTCTGGGCGGTAATGCTGTCTTTTTCTACTGTAAGCGATATTACAGTGCAAGATGTGCCTCTTTGCGTTTTTCTCTTTCAATGTAACGGGAAGTCGGCTTGATGACTGCTGACAGACAAGTTTTGGAGAGGAAACTGTAAGTTGGTTTAGTTGTTTACTTGTTTGTCTTTGTTTGTAGAAGAGAAGATGGCACTGGTCGTGGTTGGTGCTCTCCTGTGCCTGTCTTGTTGGATCTCTCTCTACTTTATCTTGTGTAATGTTAACGGGTCCAGGAGCTGTGAGTGGAACTGTCGCCTCGTCACCCTGGTACACGGCATCCTGGCAGTCTGCATCACAGGGTACATAGGCTACGTGGATGGACCCTGGCCTTTCACTTATCCAGGTAGGACGCAGCTTCAAATTATCAATGTTTCTGCTTGAAAAATAACTTAAATGTGAAATTGATTAATAACATAGTTGCAGGTGATTTTTTGTCTCTGCATTTAGCATGTTGTTGAAACTGTGTGTTACTTGAAACAGCTATTGGTGTGCAAAGTTTGATTCAAACTACCAATTGGAACAACTGAAAGTATGAATAAATCTTTCAGCAGTGACCAAATAATTTTACCTTTCTTGTCTTTTGCACAAAGTTCTTAATCATAAGTTTGTTTCTACACGTTGATATTAATAATAATGTGCTCCTGTCACAGTAATAACTCATTTTATCTCTGTGATTACATGTTTGTTGTATTATATTAAAAATATATGCTAACTAAAAACTGTCTGTTTCTGATGCCAGGTACTAAGAACACTCCTCTGCAGATAAGTGCCATGGTGGTGAGCCTGACTTACTTTATTTTTGATATGGCCTGGTGCGTGTACTTCCGCACAGAGGGACCCGTTATGCTGGCCCACCACACCATGAGCATCCTGGGAATCCTGTTGACCCTGTGGTTGGGGGAGTCTGGCATCGAGTCGTGCGCGGTACTCTTTGGCAGCGAAATCACCAACCCCCTCCTGCAGACACGCTGGTTCCTCAAACAGACAGGACGTTACGGGACGCGGCTGGGGGACGTTGTGGACGTCCTGTTCGTGTCGCTGTTTGTGTTGATGCGAGTCTTTGTGGGAGGCACAATGCTGTACTGTGAGCTGATCTCCCCGAGACCCAGATTCTTCATCAAGTGCGGGGGAGTGGCTATGTACGCTCTATCCTGGGTGTTCATGGTGGACATTGTTCGATTTGCCATTCGGAAGAGGAAGAGCTGGCAAAAACAGAAGAGAGACCAACAAGAGACGGTGGCAGCTAATGGTCTTGAAGTGAAGAAGGACTGATCGGCTTTCTCTAAAGGAAATCTATGTCGGTGCTTTTCACTTTGGAAGCGCAAGGGAAAGTGCAAAGAAAATCAACTTTTTGTATGTTAAACTGGGATATTTCAAAGTCATGGTTTTCTATGTCAAGCAATATCCTGTGACGTCTGTCTGTAAGGTCTAACACCTGCGCATTTTTAAACTCGTTTTTTAATGCAGCCATTGCAGTTGATCACATGTTTGATTATTGTGTAAAATGTGCAGTTAACAAACAACACAGATGTAGTTTATGTCACTGAAAACCAAAGCACTTTCTATCAACACATGAACAGATGTTGCTTTCAGTGCAGTGAACTGTGGCCTAGTCATATGTGGTGGTGGTGGTGTTGTTGCTCCAAATGAAAGCTCCATGTTATGAAAGAGACAGTTTACATGTAATGCCCGTCCTTATTGTGAAACATTTTTAGCCATTTCAAAAAAGTTAGGATTGATTTTCTTGTAATTCTGTGTTTTTTTGGTGCTTGGGAAACTTTGAGCAGATGTGAAAGGTATACTACTCAGGGACATGAAGTCATACCAGAAAGTTGGGATGGACTCCAGAGAAATGTGTGTGATGTTACTTTGTTTAATCTAGTTTATAGCAATCCCTATAACATTTTGCCTACTGTCTGAAATCCTATTCCAGAGCCTGCCCAAAAAAATATTTATTTTACTTTGCTCGTGTAAAGTGATACATAGAGAGGAACCTTTCAATTACATAGTTCTACACTGGTAATGCTCTTATTTTGCAGTCCATTTGGATATAAATATCTTGAAATGTTTGGTGAAATGGTGTTAGAATTTGTACTTTATGTAGTATATTAAGTTATTTGAGGTGTCTGATTTCAAAAGATCTGCACTCTGTACTGCTAGCTCCCAGTTAATTTAATTTAATAGTCATGTTTCAGTCTCACAGAGATCTTGTCATGCAATACAATTTCATGTGAGGTATCTGTGCAGTGTGCTGGTCTTTTATCTGGCTTCTTCTTCAGTTACATTTTTTTTATCCAGCACCTTTAAATGTTTTTGAGATGTACATGCTCTATACTCTGTTTGTTTTAATCTTTGAGACAAACTAATGTCAGGTTGCCCCTGACTAGGATAGAATGAAAACCTGTGCAATCATACATGCATCTTTTGTTTCTAGCCCCTAAAATGTTAGATTTTCACATTTAGTCTTAACACAAGGCAGTGACACACACACACACACAACTAGGGCTGGGCAATAGTTGGCATCTATCTACTGTCAGTAAAATCATATCAAGATTATATAATCATATTGAGTTATTATTTTACAAAATACTACATACATACATACTAGTTATTTAATTTTTGGATTTACATGTGTGAAGAGTTTGTCTGAGTTTTAGTATTTAATGTGTGATTTTTGCCTACATTTATTGCCATAATGTGATATTAACTATCAGCAAAATATTCATCTCAATATTGTGACATTGATTTGAACCATATTGTCCAGACAGACACACAAGTGCATTATGGGATGAAGGCAGGTGGGTTGTTATGTGTAGAGAACATTATGATTTAGCCCGCTCCATGACTGGATTTGTTCCATGCCAAGAAAGTTAACAGGTTTCATCTTTGTGCTCAGACTTTATACCGGTGTTGTTGTTATTATTATGACCATATCTTGTTTGTTATTTTAGTGCACATGGATATCTGCAGTAATGTGCTAAAACACTTGCCATCCCTTTGTTTTCCTATTTATATTTGATTGAGATTTGATTTGTTGCACTCACACAAGGTCTGTTTACCTGGCCGTCACTGTTAAGAATCATGTGAGCATCACCATTACATCTAAGAAAGTCAAAATCTAACTGGTGTGTGCCTTAGTTATCTGAATGTACTTTCCTAATTTGTTGAATTGTTTTTTTGTCTTGTGCTGTACTGTAAAACCTCCAACATAAGGATAGGAATAACGAAGAACCATTTTCAGATTGGGGTTTCATGATTTGCCTTTGTAATCCCTGCGTGAAGTCAAATAAAGGTGTGATAGATTGTTTGTATGCTTTCAAACCAATTTCAAAAAACAAAATGTTAACTAAAACTAAAGGATCAGCTGCATTTGCATCATTACAGTAAATGCCACAGATACTCAGACGTATTATTGGACTGAGACTGAAGTTACCTAAACTGTCCACATGATGGTGTCATATCAATTATATATGAATGATCAGTGAGGAAACATGAAGACAGTCATTTGACAATGTTAAAATAAAGACATTAAAAAGGGAAAAAACACGTTTCCACAACTGAAAATAGTGTCACATTCTACCTTTATTTCAACATTAGCCAGTTTTACTTTTTATTGTCCTTTTCAGCATTCATTCAACAGTTTTAAATATGTGTATATTAAATAAGCGTTGGAGCACACAAAGTTTAACATTGTGTATGATACTGTATGCAATAAACAGTGTATTGCATATATTGTAGAGTGTCAGGTGCCAGAAACATAAATAATGAAATAGGACTGCAATGCACAACACAGTGAAGATAATTATATACAGTGTACTACTTAATACATTTAGTATGCTAAATTAGTGACCGGATCCAAACCAACAAACAAACAAAATAGAGTGAGAGAAGGTAGAGAATAATAACATGCACATATTTCACTCATGTACACAAGCACTGGCTATTTACAGGTCAACAGGATACAGGCAGATTTATTGTATTAGTGCAAAATATGGCCTTTTGAACACCCACCACTAACCATATCCTACATTATATCATCGATGTTGTTGTGATCGGAAGTGCATTTTCTTTTCTCAGTTTGGTAAAATTACAATAAACGCACATGTGCAGTAATTATAAAACATATATTCAATGGGCTGTTAATGGAATCAGTGTATATTGATTGCATTAAGTATGGATGTTGGGTCTTGACATCTTGTCTACACTGATTCTGCAGTAGTTTACATATATATACATATATACACATGCACATACAAATATGTATTTGTATGTGCATGTGTATATATGTATGTATTTATTTAATTGACATCTTGTCTACACTGTCTGCAGTAGTTTGCATATATATATATATATATATATATATATACTGTATATGCTGTATATATACATATATATATTTATTTATTTATTTTTTGATTATCAAAATTGTTGCCGATTATTTTTTTGTCAGTTGATTGATTGATTAATCGACTAATCTGTGCAGGTCAAATATATAACATTTAATTTTATTCATAACCTACTATATAATGAATACTATACTACTATTACTACTAGTAATAAAAGTGGTGGTATCATATTTTATTGTTGTTATTATTTTCTAGCAGTGTGCCCCTAACATTATCATGGATGTATTGAACATTATACTGAAACAGAGTGAGTTTTTTTGTTGTTATTATGTTATTTTGTAGCAGTGTGCCCTACCTAACATTATACGGAAACAGAGTGAGTTTTATTGTTATTATTATATTTCTAGCAGTGTGCTCTACCTAACATTACACTGAAACAGAATGAGTTGTATTGTTATTATGTTATTTTGTAGCAGTGTGTCCTACCTAACATTATACTGAAACAGAGTGAGTTTTTTTGTTGTTATTATGTTATTTTGTAGCAGTGTGCCCTACCTAACATTATACGGAAACAGAGTGAGTTTTATTGTTATTATTATATTTCTAGCAGTGTGCTCTACCTAACATTACACTGAAACAGAATGAGTTGTATTGTTATTATGTTATTTTGTAGCAGTGTGTCCTACCTAACATTATACTGAAACAGAATGAGTTTTATTGTTGTTATTTAGTAGCAGTGTGTCCTACCTAACATTATACTGAAACAGAATGAGTTTTATTGTGGTTATTTAGTAGCAGTGTGTCCTACCTAACATTATACTGAAACAGAATGAGTTTTATTGTGGTTATTTAGTAGCAGTGTGTCCTACCTAACATTATACTGAAACAGAATGAGTTTTATTGTAGTTATTTAGTAGCAGTGTGTCCTACCTAACATTATACTGAAACAGAATGAGTTTTATTGTGGTTATTTAGTAGCAGTGTGTCCTACCTAACATTATACTGAAACAGAATGAGTTTTATTGTAGTTATTTAGTAGCAGTGTGTCCTACCTAACATTATACTGAAACAGAGTGAGTTCTATTGTTGTTATTTAGTAGCAGTGTGTCCTACCTAACATTATACTGAAACAGAATGAGTTTTATTGTTGTTATTGGGTTATTTTGTAGCAGTGTACCCTACCTAACATTTTACTGAAACAGAATGAGTTTTATTGTTGTTGTTGTTATTATTTTCTAGCAGTGTGCCCTACCTACTAACATTATATTGAAAAAGAATGAGTTTTATTGTTGTTATTATTTTCTACCTAACATTATACTGAAACAGAATGAGTTTTATTGTTATTATTTAGTAGCAGTGTGTCCTAACTAACATTATACTGAAACAGAATGAGTTTTATTGTTGTTATTATTTTCTACCTTACATTATACTGAAACAGAATGAGTTTTATTGTTGTTATTATTTTCTACCTAACATTATACTGAAACAGAATGAGTTTTATTGTTATTATTTAGTATCAGTGTGTCCTAACTAACATTACACTGAAACAGAATGAGTTTTATTGTTGTTGTTATTATTTTGTAGCATTGTTTCCTACCTAACATTACACTGAAACAGAGTGAGTTTTATTGTTATTATGTTATTTTGTAGCAGTGTGCTTTAACATTATACTGAAACAGAATGAGTTTTATTGTTGTTATTATTATATTTTGTAGCAGTATGCCCTACCTAACATTATACTGAAACAAAATAAGTTAAATAATATATAATGAATACTCTACTATTATTACTAGTAGTAATAATAAAAGTGGTGGTATCATATTTATTGTTATTTATTTATTTTGTAGCAGTGTGCCCTACCTAACATTATACTGAAACAGAATGAGTTTTATTGTTGTTATTTATTTATTTTCTAGCAGTGTGCCCTACCTAACATTATACTGAAACAGAATGAGTTTTATTGTTGTTATTATTATTTTGTAGCAGTGTGCTCTAACATTACATTGAAACAGAATGAGTTTAATTGTTATTATTTAGTAGCAGTGTTTCCTACCTAATATTAAACTAAAACAGAGTGAGTTTTATTGTTATATGTTATTTAGTAGCACTGTTTCCTACCTAACATTATACTGAAACAGAGTGAGTTTTATTGTTATTATGTTATTTTGTAGCAGTGTGCTTTAACATTACACTGAAACAGAATGAGTTTAATTGTTATTATTTAGTAGCAGTGTGTTTTAACATTACACTGAAACAGAGTGAGTTTTATTGTTATTATTATGTTATTTTGTAGCAGTGTGCTTTAACATTACACTGAAACAGAGTGAGTTTTATTGTTATTATTTAGTAGCAGTGTGTTTTAACATTACACTGAAACAGAGTGAGTTTTATTGTTATTATCATGTTATTTTGTAGCAGTGTGTTTTAACATTACACTGAAACAGAGTGAGTTTTATTGTTGTTATTATGTTATTTTGTAGCAGTGTTCTTTAACATTACACTGAAACAGAGTGAGTTTTATTGTTGTTATTATGTTATTTTGTAGCAGTGTGTTTTAACATTACACTGAAACAGAGTGAGTTTTATTGTTGTTATTATGTTATTTTGTAGCAGTGTGTTTTAACATTACACTGAAACAGAGTGAGTTTTATTGTTATTATTTAGTAGCAGTGTGTTTTAACATTACACTGAAACAGAGTGAGTTTTATTGTTATTATTTAGTAGCAGTGTGCTTTAACATTACACTGAAACAGAATGAGTTTTATTGTTATTATTATGTTATTTTGTAGCAGTGTGCTTTAACATTACACTGAAACAGAGTGAGTTTTATTGTTATTATTTAGTAGCAGTGTGTTTTAACATTACACTGAAACAGAGTGAGTTTTATTGTTGTTATTATGTTATTTTGTAGCAGTGTGCTTTAACATTACACTGAAACAGAGTGAGTTTTATTGTTATTATTTAGTAGCAGTGTGTTTTAACATTACACTGAAACAGAGTGAGTTTTATTGTTGTTATTATGTTATTTTGTAGCAGTGTGTTTTAACATTACACTGAAACAGAGTGAGTTTTATTGTTATTATATTGTAGCAGTGTTCTTTAACATTACACTGAAACAGAGTGAGTTTTATTGTTATTATGTTATTTAGTAGCAGTGTGTTTTAACATTACACTGAAACAGAGTGAGTGTTATTGTTATTAGTTAGTAGCAGTGTGTTTTAACATCACACTGAAACAGAGTGAGTGTTATTGTTATTATGTTAGTTAGTAGCAGTGTGTTTTAACATCACACTGAAACAGAGTGAGTGTTATTGTTATTATGTTAGTTAGTAGCAGTGTGTTTTAACATCACACTGAAACAGAGTGAGTTTTTCCCCATCTCCCGGCGGAAGTGGTTAGTTGCAGCGCTGTACTGGACTCCAACAGCTAGCTGGCTAGGGCGTTGCTAGCGGCAGAAAGTGGGATTTTTGGTACCTTTCCGCAAGTTATATTCTCGTAAAAAATAACGCCTTGCGTTGGGGAAAAAACACAGCAATTGATGTTCGCTAAAAGCCTTCACCTTCTCGGTGTGTTTTCTTCGTTTCATCCAGCAGAGGACTGGTGTTAACTTTCTGTCCCGTTAGCTTGGCCACACATAGCTAGAGAGCTAGCCTCTGCTATCCATCCAACGGGAATAAACGGCTCAAGCCTGGAAACATGGAGTCAAGGAGCGCTGCGCTGTGCTAACTAACACGACTTCAACTGGATCTTTCTTTCACTCAAGGAGACTTTTTTCTGAAGGACATAACACGGAGACATAGTCAACATTCATGCCGTGTTGTTGTATATATATTTTCCCTCATTGTTGTGAAGCAGTTTGCTTAGTTTGCACTCGAAACAAGAGTTTTTGTGCTGAAAGATCTGTTTTGTTAGCTAGTAGCTGGAGAGATTCAACAGCACAGTTTTCCGTGAGAAAGGGGTTTTTCTAATCTAATTTAATCAACCATCTGATCCAGTTTAGTTGTGAATCTGTTCGTCTTAACACCGGGTATAACATTAGCTGCAGTTGTGTTGCTAATTTCTCTCTTCTGGTCACGGGAGAGTCGTCCACACACACACAGCCACAGACAACAGACAGACAACAGGCATTTCTGGGAGCAGGGAGGAATACCAACAAATGGGACTGGAGGAATTTCCAGCATCTTCACGGATCATTTAGAGGAAAACCGAGGGAACCATTCAGCCCAAACCAGGGTGGAGGTGGAGGCAGACGGACTACATTGCAGGGCCAAGGTGTCTGGATTATTTTTGCACGGAAAACTGGGATGTGAATGCAAAAAGGAGTTCATATACATGCACGACAAGTTGTGCCAGCTGACGCAGTATATTTATTCTTGTTGCCAAAATATTGGGTGGGATATCATTTGACTGCACAGCTAATACGACAGAGGCCCTGATTCTTTTTTTTTTTACTGTAGATTCCTTGCTATTATTTTGGCATAACATATAGGGCAGTATTTTCCTCTAGTGTTTGTGGACTTGCCCTGCAGCAATCTATTTTCAACGCCATCCTTTGCCTACTTCAGACTTATGCCAGAGAAGGAAGCTCCAGAAAATCGCCTCATCACACTCTGGAAAATGTTAATCGGATATAATTTGCTGCAAATCTAGAACCGGAAGCCCAATGAGTGACACACAGTCCAGCTTCACTGACAGGTACAGTATGCAACCACTTTATATATGTTCTTTATTAATGCATTGTGTTGCACACATTCTTCACAGCAATCAAAACATAGGCCTAACATTTTTGAAGATTTTGGTTATTATGATGAATCTGAAACCCACATGTCTGATGAAAATATGTTTTACCAAGTACTTCTTTGTGGTGCTGCTGTGGTAATCAGTAATAACTATGTTATACAGTCTAATTACTTATATGCTCTATATGAATGCACTGTCTTGCACACACTCTTCACAGCAATCAAACATAGGCCTAACATTTTTGAAGATTTTGGTTATTATGATGAATCTGAAACCCACATGTGATGATGAAAATATGTTTTACCAAGCACTTCTTTGTGGTGCTGCTGTGGTAATCAGTAATAACTATGTTATACAATGTAATTACTAAGGAAGGACATCAGATCTTGATGGAAACTCTGCTGATCTCAGCATGGGTAATGGAGTTCTCTGCAGACAGTAAAGTGGTACTTGTTGTCCTTTAGGATTGAGAAGGCCTGCCACTGTTTTGTGTGCCAGGGAACAGTCGTATGTGATCCCTGTACACCTTTCAACATCCCTATTACCTCTAAGCCTTTAAAGCTAACCTTCTCCTACACCTATTAAAACAATCTCTGGATTTAGACGAGAGCTTCGTCAACTAATCACCTTATCTGAGGCATCTGTCAACTTAAACTCAAAGATAGGAAAGGACACTGTTGCTAAGGCCAGCAGGCTAAATAATGTGTCACGGCCTGGAAAACACACTAAATGGTAGAGAAGGATCAGTCTGTAATCCATTGTGATATAAATTGCCAATATTCTGTTATTGCATCCATACAATTCCTCTATGTTTTTGTATCCGTGGAGAGAAAAAGAGGTTTCTATTCTCAATTTGATGGCAGTGAAACGGAGAAGTGAAGCTGTTGCATTACGTCAAGCCTTCCCACCTGAATCCCACATACCTGCGAGGAGAGCAGGCCAACACAGTGGAATGTGGTCGGCAGATTCAGAGCAGAGGGAAGCTTTATTGCACAGGTTGGGATCTGAAATATCCTCCTGGCTAGGGCACAAGCTAGAGGCTAAAGCCCAACCCCATTTTACATGACCCCCCTCCCCCACTGCAATGATGGCAACACTGGCTGGCACCAACTGCTATTGTGGTGGTGCTGTTTGTGTGTTTTTTCTTGAAATAGTATTACCACAACACCGTCTATGGCGCTATGAACTAAACTGGTGTAGATGCCATCATGTCTCTGGTTGCTTGCATCAGTAAAATGAGTATCATACAGTATATTTGGTCATCTCAGATCTGCTGATGCATGTGAAGCCTTGAGACATGTATGCGACACACATTTGTTGTCTATTCATCTTCCCTTTAGTCTGAGTCTATGTGGGTTGATATCTTTAGTGTGAGTCCGTTTATTTTGGTTTCACAAGCTCTAAGTCCTAAAAGTAGATCAACAGTAGATCATGATGCCGGCCATTATGTTAATACAAAAAAAAAAACAGTGTGACAGCAGTCTGTGGACTGTGCAATAGGGCTGTGTATTGGCAAGAATCTTGCGACACAATACGTGTCATGATGCTGGGGTAACGATTCAATATATTGCGATACTGTAAGCAAGGCGATATATTGCATTTTTTCTTTTTTTTATTTAATTTTAGGAAAATGGTCATAGTATAAAGAACACACCAGAAATACATCATCTTAGAATAGGTAAAAAAAACAAAACAAATGTGTACTGCATGCAAAAAGTACATATTTTTTGCCCCAAACTGTGTGTGATTATCATAAAGTGGGCATGTCTTTAAAGGGGAGGCTCTTGGGTACCCATAGAACCCATTTTCATTCACATATTTCTATAACTTTGGAGCGTTATTTAGCCTCCTTCGCGACATGCAAGTACCACAGGGTTAGTACCAATGGGCTCCTTAGGTTTTCTAGTTTCATATGATGCCAGTATCTTCACTCAAGCTTTAAAACTGAACCCGCTACAACCTCCGAAAGACAGAATAGCGGCCAGGCCTGATGGTGGGCCGTCGGATTTTTAAGAGGTTAATTAAAAATCGATACAGCGCTTTGGAGAATCAATACAGTATCGCAAAACATATCGCAATACTCGTGTGTGTCAATATTTTCTTACACTCCTACTACTCATCTTCCCTTTAGTTAGAGTATGTGGGTTGATATCTTTAGAGTGAGTCTGTTTGTTTTGGTTTCACAATTGTTACTCTACCAGTAAATCATGATGCAGGCCATTATATTAATGCCACAAAAAAAAAAGCAAAACAGTGTGACTGTAGACTGTGCAAGCAACTAGATCTGTATCTTTGTTGCACAAAAAAATATCGTTTAGCCTGCAGGGGGTTTTCCACAGTAGTTGATAATGACTTTATTGATTAATGGTGTTGTCTATCTCTCTCCCTCTCTCCTTAAGTCTGTCTGTATTTCCCCGTCCTTGCTTTCTCTCTGTCTATGTGTGGTGTTGTGCATTTTGTTTTCGCTCCGTCGGCTATGGTGGGAGCGTGCATCCAACATCTATTGGGGTTGGGCCGCCAGCCGATGGGTCAGTTTAGTGTGCTGTTAGCTCTTTGTCATAGAGTTCTGCTGATCTCCACGTTTTTTCCCACCCCCCCTGAGGCCCTCCCGGGAAGTGGTGGTGCTGGTGACATCACTAATAGTAAACAATAGCTTTTAGTGGGAGCAAACTGGCTGTCCACTGTATGCTCCTCTCCAGGTCCACCAGCGTAGGTCAGGTAAATTCAGGGAGGCTGGTTGGAGTATGTCTTCACTGTTACTCTGTTTGAGGAAAAATGTCTGCGGCTAGTTAATGATAATAGGGTTGCAACAGTTGTTATTAATTGATTCATTATCATTGATTCTAACGCAACTGTTGATTATGTGAATGATTGGGCGATCACTCATTTAGTCTTCTTTATACCTGCCATTATAAAGCCAAAATGCCCATCACAACTTAACAGAGCCCATGGTGATATGTTCAGATTGTTTATGTGGTCAGGTGAACAGGCCAAAAACCCTAGGAGCATTCAATATACAATCAAATAAAACACATTTGAGCTACTGCAACAAGCAAATGTTTGGGTTTTCCAACTGGATAAATAAATCAATACTTATCAATTGATATTCTGTCAATTGACTCATAAAGTAATTATGTCAACACCAAGTGATGATAACGTAGTACTGGAGATGATAATTGCCTTACTGCAGTGGAATATGTTTCCTCATGAGAAATGTTTTCATGAGTAGTTCTGACAGCTCGAGCTGCTTGTATGCGTCTCCTGTATTTGGCATCCCTCCCTCATAATGCAGTATGCTCCATCTAGTCAGCACTGATACTAGGGAAGCTGTGTCAGCTGCTCTGAACTGTGCATTAAAATGAGTGTCCAGAAGTCATTTAAAGCTCTGATCAGATCAGTGCAAAGCCTCCAGCACATCATGCAGTAGATAATGGTGGTATTTATACACTTTACATGTTTGCTGCAACTGAAAGGATGCAAAGGAAGATGCAACTTTTGCAGGTTGGATAAAAATACTCTAGTTCAAGTCAAAACCAACTTCTGAAAATAATTGATCAACACATATTTAAGATAACAGCCTACAGGATTAGCAGCTGTGATATACACTGTCTGTCAAATCCAAGTAGGACAGTTGAACGTATCTTATGGCAAGTTGCTGAGTAAGCGATAAATCCCTTCATTTAATGGCTCCAGCTTCTCCAGTATAAAGACTTGTCACTGTTCACAGTCTTATATTATAGTAATTTGAATGTCGTTTGTTTTTTGACTGTTGGTCGAACCAAAAAAAGCATTTTGAAGAAAACATCACTCTTGGCTCAGGGAAATTATGATGTTCATTCTTGACTATTGTATGGGTATTTTACATACCAAACAACTAATCCATTCATTGAAAAAATAATTGGGAGATTAATCAATAATGAAAATACTCTTTAGTTGCAGACCTGGTTCTTTACTTGGAGATTCTTAATACTTTGTAGTAACCTTTCCTATCTCGCTGCAATGGAAAGAGTGGGATTTTCAAGATTGTGAATTCACTTTCTCCCTTTAAAGTCAAGAGCAGAGACAAAATCCTCTGAATAATACGATATATAACTATACCTTAACTCTACTTGTTGTAGCCTGTAGGCCTTTCTTTTCCATTCAAATCTTTGTCACAACATTTTTAGATCACGGCAAGCTCTCGCCAGCCACCAGGTCGTTGCCCGCTGATGCATTTTGAGTATTTCTTGGCTCAAAGTGTGATAGTGGTATCTCAACCGCCTACATGCTTTTGTTTTTAAATGCAACATACATTTACACATGCTCCAGGTTGTGAGCAGGTGTGCAAGCCCACATATTCCTTCCCTGCCTTCAGGGAGCCCTACTTATGGATTAGAATAAAACTTTATACTTGGATTTATTACTGTATTGATGTTTTAATTTATATTAAAATCAAGGGCATCTGTTTACAAGGTAGTCAAACAATACATTTTTAGAAAATACCAACGCAACAGGAACACCTGTGTAGTCTTACGGCCTAGACACAAAGAGCTTTTTTTGCGCCCCTAAGGCATGCTCAAAAGTGAAAGCGCCGCGCAAGCGTTCTCAAGTGCCTATTTTTCAGGGCGCTGAGATAAACATAGTTCAACTTTTGGAACGCATGTCATGTGATGAGTAACAACCAATCACAGCCAGCAGATATCTTTCCTTTCTTCCGTAAATATCAGTCTATGGTGAATATGGAGGAGAAGTTTATTATTTTAGTGCAGGGCTGCCCAGAGCTTTACGACCTGTCCTACAGACAATATCTTAATTATATAATAGTATTATATTATTTAATTATGGTTGCTTAGTAACATCAGGCACAACCTTCCCCCCGCACCCTTGAAAGTTGGCAATGCACCCGACTGACGTGCCTCCCATTTTCCAGGTGGTAAAAAATGCGGCATGTGTCCTAGGCCTCATGCAATCAAACACAACAGCTCTGCAATAAATCCTACCGTTTTATAAAGAGTATTGTATTAAGAATTGGTTCAGATTGTGTCAGAGAGATGTTGATTCAATTCCACGGTAAAGTGGGAGGTTGTGGTTTGTGGTGCTGCATTATACTGAAAGGTGTTTCTAATACTTTGTCCTCCATGGGTAAAATATTAGAAAATAAAGTATGAAAGCTCATTGAAGTCCAGATTGATCTGTTGGAAGTGCGTAGTTGTTAGTATCACAAGTTAATCTTACTGTGTTATAGTATTAATACATATTGAGTGGCTGCAGGACTTCCTTACACAGTGGAAAAGGAGAAGCAGTTTGATGGCAATGACGTGTCTAAGACTTAGATGAGTATATTTTAGAAAGAGGACAATAATAAGGCATTTTCAAGTACAGCTACTCTACATCTGCCATCACTACAACCAGCCAGAGACACATTCAGGCATAAATCACCAGTTAAAATGGAAACTAATTGATCCATAATAGTGGTACTCTGACTCCTTTCCATTATCAGTCCCTTCCTCCCGCAACAGTCACCCTGTATTCTGCCTCATGTCAGACCTTTACCCCATCTACTTAGTAATGTGAATTATGGTTTTAAAGGCCAGTTCTAATTAAGTGGCACATCATCTTCCTATGTTGTCATTTCACCTTGTGCCACCCTGGAGTTATTCTACCTTTGCAATTGCAGTTGTCAGTGATGCATTTAACACAGTGCTCTGGAAATAGATGTTATTGACGACATTGTCACATTTTGGTTAAGGCGGACGGCTTTATACTCTCTATGCAGCAAAACCACTGCAATATCTTCTGAGTTTTCTTTGTGGATGTGAGAAAAGCTCAATATTTTCATTATTACTTGAATTTTTTTGTATTGCAACTAATTGAGTAACGAAAGTCGGAACAGAATGACTGAACCAAATTCTTAGTTTTGTTTATTTATAGAATGTAAATGAGGACCTGGGGAAGACCCTGCTCACACCTTGATGCCACTTTGGCAGGCACACACCAACTCTCACCATACTCTGTTCATTCTTGCCAGGTCCCATTTCACTCTTTTTCACACACGCTCTCAATCGCATCCATCACTTATTCCATACTTTGCCTCAATCAGTCTCATTCTGTAGGGCTGGGCGATATGGAGAAAATCAAATAACAATATTTTTGACCAAGTACCTCAATATTGATATTGGGACGATATTGTAGGGTTGACTATTGGTGCTTTCACAAAATATTTAAAAAATGAGATTCAATAATCATCAATGATGTGGATTTAATGACTAAGTGAGTAAAGGTAAATAATAGAACAGCTAGAACAGTCTAGTAGGTTCACAAAATTACATCACTTTACTGTAATGCAGCCTTTGAAATCAGGAAAAGGCAAATATGCAATATTATGATATCCAAAATCTAAGACGATATCTAGTGTCATATCACAATATCGATATGATATCAATATATTGCCCATCCCTACCTTTCTCCCATCACCACCACATTTCCATTATGCCTTGAGGTAGGGTGTATCTACTGTTGCATCAAAATTGCCTTCACCAATTAGGCAAGTACAAATGAGAAGTGGAAATGGGTAGCCCATTCTGTGGTTTAGCCCGGGCCTTTTTGTGTGTTTTTTGAGGGTATTACTATTTGTCTTTAGTTATCTCAGTCAAGACAAGCTCGGCTAAAAGGAAAGAAATGGACACTGAGATAGCAAAAGAGAGGGCTATTGCAGAGAGGAGAAGAAACAGGCGATGCCCCAGGGGTGGTGATGTTGGAGTGTGGGTAAAGTCTCGGCATTAGCTGGGTCTCTGAGTGCTGGGGGAGTTGGGGGTCTATCACCCAGCCCTGTGATGCTGATGCTTGTGGACACTCTCTACAATCCGGCCCTGTTAGCCAGTAGAGCTCCAGGGCCCAAACATTACTTTCACTTCACAAAAGACAGGATCACTACAATAGAGAAAAAGGGGACAAGGGTAGAGAGCTGTCTTGCCCAAGTGTCACGTCCTCACATGTCCATTTACGGGTTTTTTCTAGTCATGAACTAGGCTAGTGCCTTCAAGCTAACTGTGACACTTGTGAAGCCACAATATTCTGCAGACTGCACAGTGGCCCAAGAGATGTGATGCTGGGGATTTATCTTCCTCATTTCACACTACATTGATTCTGTAAATATACATACAATACCGATTTGTTCTTTTTGTAAGTGCACTCATGTGTCTGGGCAATCTTTATAGGAGGAAATGGTCTGTATGGTTGATGTTAAAAAGCAGCAGCAGTAGTTCATTGGGTGTCATGTCTGTGGCCTGTTTATGTCCCCTTCCCTGGCTCTCAGAGTGTGTTAGGAGAGGCGGTATTGTAGAGAGAGACCTGCAGCCTGCTGCAGCACTGTGATTAATCTTACACTGCCTGTTTCTGCTGATTCAGGGGTGACTAGACAGACTATCACATCCCTACTCTTTCTCTACAAGAACCAGCGCAGGTTCTGTCACCAACCTGCAGTCAGGTTGAGTGCAAGACAGCAGAAAGCTAGGACAGGAAAAAGGAAGATGAGGAAGCGAAAATGTAGGGGTGTGCTCTACTATAAATCATTTCTTGTTGTCCCATGAATGTCCTGATGTTTCCCCTTAGTGATAAATCACTTAGTATATTAAGTTTCATCTTGCATTCACAAAGCCAGATTTCTGTAGTGAGTGTAATGTAATAGATGGAGCAGTTTATAGCTGTGGAGAGAATTACTACAGGCTGCACCAGCTTAAATGTCATCATAGGTCTGCTTCTTAGAGCCATTTATACATCTTTGAGATCATTGTAGGATACCAGATCATACACACAAAGTCTTTTAATCCAGGTGTCCATGTGTCCCTTGCAGACACTTCGACATAGAGAAGCAAACCCTTCCGGTGGACTATCATGGGACCTTATTTTGGAAAAAATATGAACGGTAGTCAACAAATATTTGTTTGATCCCGTTTCAATTGCGCCATGAATCACCCACATGATGTTTGTCAATTTGAAAGATAATTTTGTAAGTAAAGAAAGTCGCTAGGGCACACTAGGGCTGTCCCAAATACCATTTTTGGGGCTTCGAAGCTTCGAAGAGAAATATTCAAAGTTATTCGAAGCTTCACAGCGTGGTGCGGTGCGAAGCAGTAGGCTGATATGTTCTTCTGCCTGCCTGCCTGTCTGTCTGTCTGTCTGTCTGTCTGTCTGTCTGTCTGTCTCCATCTCCCCTGTTTTAGTGCCCGAGACAGTGCCACTGTCGTACTACTGTACACACATGCACCTCTACACACAACAAACAGCGATATCTCTCTGAGAATAACTAATAATAATTCATTTTTAATACGAATAATGTTGTGGGATTATTCTTTATTTCATGGACTATTTTGGGATTTATACTTTAATATTACATACAAACAAAAAATGAAGCATTTGAATCCGGATGTGAGAAAAGCTCAATATTTTCATTATTACTTGAATTGTTTTTATTGCAACCAATTGAGTAACGAAAATTGAAGCTAAATACTGAGTTCAAAGAAGTTACCCGTGGATCAGAAAAGTTCTCAGGTTTTTGTGACGGGGCTCATGACCAGCAGCAGTGTGGACGGTGTAGCTAACATTTTGAACCACCTCTTTTCCTTTCCCAGTGCTAGAGGACAGCAGACAGCATAGCGTGAAGAAATGTCTATCCCCCGGCCCTCATGTCAGGAATCCTGATGAGGTTTATTGGGGCAGAAAGGGCACTGTTTTCCCCCTGAGGCTGTAGCTTGAGCTCCAGAGCTATTGCTCTTGTCTCTCCAACACACACCACACCTCTCTCGCTCTCTCCCTCTCCCTCTGTCTGTCTCATACACCCACTTCATGCTGTCTTTTGTAAAATCCAATATACACAATGCTAAGGCCACATATTGAGAGTGGCATCAGTGTGTTTGATATCAAACTAGTCTGTGATACAGAAGGTGTTTTAAAGGAGGAGTATCTCTGCGTGGGTGTAGACTACTTCTTTCTCAGTGGCAGGGAGTGGAAAGCAGTGACGTAATGCTGGCTGTGTATTTGTGTGTGCACCCACATATTGTGACTCAGGTATATAGATTAGATAACAAGCAGTGTGTGTGAGTTTGTGTGTTGAATCAGGCGGTTCAAGAGACTGTGTCATTACACTATGAGATAGAATCACAGACCAGTGTTTTTAAAGAGGTGGCATGAATGGCTGGCTGGCTGAGAAGGAGATATTGCCAGCTCCATAGGATTACGTGGCAGGCCAGTGGCATGACTCAGCACAAAACCCAGCTGAGGACATTGTGCCGTCACCACAGAGCTACACACCAGCTCTGCCAAGTTTCCCAGTGTAATCTGACATCTGAGGGGATGTTTTGCAGGGTGCAAGGTTATGTTGTATTTCACCTCCTGGAATGAAACACGCCTCGGTCTGATCTCCGCAGCCTGCAGGCAACTCCCAAAACTGTCCAATCCCCTCCTAGTTTCAGACAGGCCCCACCTCTCCCAGCCCCAACAACACCTGTGCTGTGTGAGCTGTGTTGCTCTGCTTCTGGTAGGAGACTCCAGATTATTGTAGCACAAGTTACAACAGCATCACTTTCTGACTGGAAAAAAGTGAGGGTAAAGCTTACTTTATTAGTGTCCACCACTTTCTTTAATAACTTGGATACATCGGATGATCAGTTTGTAGTTTCTTTTTTTGTGTTGGCTCTTGCTAAACGTTTCTATAAATACCTATATATCTGCTTGGACTTATTCTAAGAGGAACTGAGAATAACCTGAAGTGCTTCCCCTGAATCTTGCATGAGTTTGTCTGGTTCCTCATTGTTCGCTGTTTTCCTTCCTCTTCAGTTTGGGAGACCCGTTCACAGCAATGGCAGTGTGTCAGAGAGTGCTGCTCCCTCAGGGGCTGCTCGTCCCTCCCTCCTTCACTACTTTTTCTCTCTCTCATGGTCTGGTCTGGTCCCGGCCTCTCTTGCTGCTGCCACTGTTGCTGCAGTTGGCCCAGCTCTGCCACAGTTTTCCATCAAAACACCAAACCTCAATGGAGCATTCAAGCCCAGGCCCGCTCCAGTGCTGCCCCTCCCTCCCATCCCACCCTGTTCTGACTCTGCCTTCTTTCTCCCTCTCTCACTCCCTGCACATTTAATAGGCCCGTCCAGGAAGAGGTCCTAGCTCAGACTTGAAGACTTTTATAGCTGGATCTGTAGAATTGAATGAGCTGAGGGAAATCTGTTTGTAGGTTTTCAGGGGGAAAATACTTTTGTTTCAGCATGTTGTTGTCAGAGTTTCTCTTATATCTACATATCATATCTAGTAAGAAAAAGTCTAAACTTAAATCCACACAAGTAGCACAGTGTTATTCAATCTTGCAGAAAGATATGCAACGTCCACTTTTTCAAGTGCTGCAGCAGAGCAAAGCGTCTGTAAGCTGTTTATTCATCTAACTTAACACACAATTATTTAGGCCTATAAATACTATGTGATATGATTGATATTCATGATTAAATCCCATGCTTGCAGAGGATACATTATAATATCACTGCTGTTCATATTGTATCTCACAATATAAGTGCGTATCTATTTCTAGGGCTGCAACTAATGCTTATTTTTTTATATAGATTACTCTGTTGCTGCTGTCTGTTTCTCTCGATTAATCATTTAGTCTATTAAGTGTCAGAGAATAGTGAAGATACTACTCTTATTATGACACACTCCTGAATGAATACTAGTGAAATATAGCTCAAAATGAATTTTCCCAGCTAATTTCATGATCTCTTTTTATTTTGAAAGGCCTAAATATCTACATATACTGTATACAACTCATTTCAAGAAATCTTAGTGAATTATCATTTGTTGCATTGGCAGATTTTTTTTTACTTATTACAAGCAAAAACACCTTATATTCATTGTTTGTTTATTTATTTTTTTAACTTATTTTAGAAGTTTACTATCATTGAAGAGTAAGAACATTTGTACGTGTTGATTCATTTTCTGTCAGTCGACTAATTGTTTCAGCTCTGGTATGTTCTCAGTTATTGTATACAATGTTTATTGTTCTTAACAGAGTAGTTTAAAGTATCATTAGGACTTAGAACAATAAACTACTGTTGTCTACTGGACAGAGAATTCACTGCTAATGTGGAGCCATTGGGACAGTTTACTAGAGATGTACTGTGAAGTTATGTGAGCTGTGACTGTGTGTCAGTGAAAACTCAAGAGAGACCCCTTTTTAATATGACCACCAGTCAGCTTCGCAGTGACTGGAGTCTGTATCCATCGAGATACAGGGCTACTGTCTCCTCTCTCATTTGCATAGTCATAATTACACTTCATTTCATTCCCCAGTCGCAACTACGTTATGGAGGCACATACAACTTATTGCAAACGAACCTCAACTTCTGTCGTTAGCATGAATTTATATTAAAAGCACCCATAAAAGTGCATCCCCCCCCTCTCACTCATATCCATTGCATTGTTTACGTTCTAAGTAGGTTAGCATAGCAAGTATCATGCTAATCTTGCATTTACTGTGTATATAATTTACCAATGAATATCTCTTAGCTTTGCAATATATCTCTTTCCGATACCATAGCAATGTAAACAGGGAAATGCAATGATGTGAGGATTGTGTTATATTCTTTTCGAATTACCAGCAGGAGTTAGCATGTCTAGTGTGTATTTAATGGCCCGTTTTTCACATATAACAAGAGGTAAAAGCAAAATCGAATAGGAATTTGTGAGGCTTGTAAGCTTTTCCATTTTATGTGTAATGTCACCACACTGCCTTTTTATTTTGCTTTGCAATTTCAAGATAACTGTTATCATTTCTGTCTCAGACAACTCTCACGGAAGCTCTGAGGAGGTATTCGATCTGAGCGGTTATAGAAAGCACAGCAGAGAGAGAAGAGTTTATCAGTGGAGAGACTTAAATAACTTGAGCGTGTTATGTGGACACTATCTAGACTCTAGTCCTTATCATTGCCTTATTTGACATGCAATTTGTGTACAACGTAAAATGGTGCTTTTAAAAACGTGCACAGCTGCTTGCCAGACAGCTTTTACATTCAACAATTGTATATTCTGAGGTACAGTTTCTATTGTAGGTTTGTAGTAGCACTCTCTGCTTCTGATGTTTTCTTTGCCTCCCAAGTTGTGATGGATGTTTTTGCATCTTTTTCAGAAAGGTTCAACTGTGTCACTATCAGTAGTACTGCTGTGTTGTGTAGTTACGCTGTGATGCTGGCAGGTCGTCGTTTTATTATTTTCTCTCCCACACTCCATTTTGCTGTTTTAGAGTGAAAATCAATGTGACAACTGCACTCTCGTCCACCCAGGCAGAAAGTTGTACTTAAAAAGTTTTTTTTTATTATTTTATTTTATTTTAGCTTACGTTTATTTATATATTAACATTGGAAAAGTGGTAGTCAGCCTTAAAAATGGTTTACAGTGATCCAGATCTGGTTGCGAGGGGCAACAAGGGAGCTTTTACTGTCAAGCCCTGAAGTGGTTTGTGTTTCTCACCAATGTCAGGGTTCAGTGCAGCATTTCTTTTTTTGGCTAAACTGGCATAAATGTCCAGGCTTTTCACTTGTAAACAGCCTTCAGTATCAGTAATGATGTTTCTAGACATGCTTTTTCTCCTTTACTCTTTTTTTCCAGTTTATCTTGTTCCTTGGGTTTCAGTCTCTCGCTGCCTCTTCAACACTTCATACGCCACTACTAAGGTCTTCTCCTTCCCTCTGTCCTCTTGTTTCTGTCCATTGCTGCGATCTTACTTCATGACTTCCCTTGTCCAGAACTAGCGACGATGAAGACTGACTTTTGTGTCAAAGACTATAGCCAACGGCCACTTAGTATGTACGTCCTGCACCTGCATGACAGGAAATAAGATAGTCTGTATTAGTCATTCAAAAAGGGGAAACCAGAAGGCCGAGGACTGCAGACACAAGCCGTTGTTATGATACGTACATGAAACCAAGCAGCGTTTGCCGACCATTTTCACACCAGTCTCACTCACCACTTTGCTTCAATCTAGATGGCCATGTCTTTGTGAAAATATCCATGTATTGGAATGATCAGATGAGATGAAGATGTAAAATAAGAAGAGCCTTCTTTACTCGTTTGTTTGCTTTCCTCACGTCCGTTTCTCTTCTCGTGCACTGATTCGTTTAAGCTGAACAGCCAATCAGAGGGATTTCTCTCACCGACGAGCTCCGCCGCCGATTCAACATGCTAAATCTTCAGAAAAACCTCCAACACGGGCAGACTAGAGCCGACGGTGCGGGACTCACCGCAAAAACTAGGCTGACAGACGCTCACCAATGGCCCCAAACTGTCCGACAGCCAACTGTCAGCTTGAGTGTTAGGACCTTTAAATGGGTCTTAGACAGGTCATTTCATGGTCATTTGAGATATACTGTAGATACTACACGATATAATTCAAAACAAAATTCCTTTTCAGTTCTCTTTTAACTTTTTGACATGTACAAAACACTATTAAAACTAGTAGTTACAAGTATCTTGTGTTAGTGATACATTATTTCTGAAAGCATGATTCATAAGTCTAGTTGAGCATAGACATTATAGACAGCCAGCTGCATCATTCGGCCCTTTAGAACTGGGTTTGTCGGTCACGTTTTCATTTGTTCCTGTATGATCAACCAAGAACAACATCTGCCTGCTCAGTTTTGCCGTCCCTGAGGTTGTGCGTACGCATGTCCCAGCTCAGTGTGTGTGTGTTTATGTGCTGACTTTTCCATCTCTCCAAGTCAGAGGTTTCTTAGGGAGTGGGCTACTTAAAGCTAGTTTTTTTTTTTTTTCTGCTGGAGGCTCTGGAACTTATTACAGTCTGAGGCATTTTCATAAACGGGCCATTCAGCTGCCCCTGCATGGCTCTGAATGGGACACACTGTCGCCAGGAGAAAGAGAGTTAATGTGGGCTAGTTAGTCGTGAGTCCTCCCTATTACGGAAGACTGCTGTAGTTATTCCTACTACTGTTTTGTATTATAATGCTGTGTGCATTTAGATTGAAAGAATACCAGTGCAATTCAGCGTTACATCCAGTTACATCACATCATCTTAGTCTATTTTACTTTTCCTTAAGCGTTTTACACAGTGTCAAACCTCGTCCCGCCTAGCAAATGAATAAAGAGATGTGGGCTTGACAATAAAGTATAAAAATGTATTTGTTTTTGTGGGATTATTTACTGGCTGAGACATGAATCTTTTCCATGCTTCCCCCTTAATCACAATAATAAAAATAAAACCGAATCTAAATTTAGGCTTTATGGTAACTATGTATGTAACGATATAAGTTTGAACCCATTTGAAGTGGTTTTTCACACTACATTAAAAAGAACAGCAAAACATGTCTTCCTCTGAGCTATGCCGACTGTGCAGATCCCAACAGGAATAATGTAGAGCTGAGGGGCCACACAGATAATTGGCACAAACTTTATGAATGTTGGGGAGATTTTCCCTTTCATATATGATTAATATTGCCCTTTAAATAGCTTTGGGATAGATTGTCTCAATGATTTAAAGGGACCTCAGAACATAAAGGGTACTTTTCCCCATTTAAAGAGTGGCTTATGTCTATATGTATCCTTCATGGAGGACTGGAGTTAAAATTGGTTCTTTTGTATGAATTACCAGGTCCACTTGGGTCAGCTTTTGATAGACGCTTACTGCTAATATGCTCTCTTTTCAGTCTAATGCTGTGTCAATTGAGGAGGGAGACCTCAATCTTCAATGTATAATTCATTATTTCACTCTGAACTACCTGTCAGTCCATAAGGCTTTATCCTAAAGATGAGATCAAACGTCTACTGCGAGATTTAACAGGGCATTATCTCCTTAAATCTAAATTATCATTTCAGTTTGCATCTGCCAAACATGAAGTCAATAAATAAATCTTTAACCTCCTGGAAAACATGACCTTTTCCAATATGGTGCTAACAGTATCCCATCATCATATCACTCTCTGTGGCATTAATAAGTCTCAGGGCAGGCTGCCTCGAAGGAAACAGGCCGTGGATGTGATTAGGATATGATTATTACACTCAAGTCATGATGTCTGTGTAGAACTAAATCACCCCCCCACACACACACACATATGTACACACAGCTGAGATCTGAGAGACGGAGGACATTTGACCTGGAAAAGGCTTTAATCTGCAGCTGAAGAACTCTGATGTTTGATCAGGATTATCATGTTTACCACTATATGGGTCTCAGGGGAAGCTGTCAGCTTTGCATCTTGTTTTTCACCCTCCATATAGGCATAAAGAGCTCAGCTTTTGTTTAATTTATTACATTAATCAGTTCATTCCTGTGAGATACTGATGCTCCTTCTGTTTTTATCTTGCAGGTTTCCCAAGAAAGCAAACAGGTAAGATTTTTTTTTTTTTTTTATTATTTTATTGCAAAGATATATGCATGTTTATGGGTAGGTAATCCTGCGGCACACACACACATACACACCACCAGTGGTTTACATACACAGAGCTCCAGATGAGGGAAATGAGGCAGGTTTTTACTAGAAACTGGTGTGCTGCAACACAGAAGTCTTCAGAGCTTGGACCAAACATACCCTCTCTCTCTCCCCCCTCTCACTCACTCACGTACACACACACACACACACACACACACACACACACACAGCATGAGGGACAAAGGGGTCCCTCTTCTGAGGGCGGTCCATCACTGCCTTTCACTGTGAACAGAACAGTGGCCTTTCACAGTTGGGGCCGGTATAGGCAGAGGCAGCCATACATAGCCTCCCGAGGTTCAAGCCGGAGTCTGGCCTTGTAGCACCTCCTCTGAGCAGCGTCCTTTCTCTGGCCTTGCTCCCTGGGCACTCAGCAGAGCGGCTCCACATCCTCTCTGGCTGTCACATTATACAGTAGACACACTCAGCATGATTCATACACTAGGAGGTCCTCTGGCCACATTATTCTCAATGCTGCGGCGAACAATTGCCGGTTGTGTGTGTTGGTTGTGTGGTAATTCCTCCTGAACCTCCGCTCGCCTGCATCTTGTGCATATGCAGGGTAGTAGTACAGCAATGACACTGCTTGTAAAAAAGGCTTCTCATAAAAGACTGCAGTGTTGTATATGACAGCACATACTGGATAAATGCCAATGTTTACCCACCTGGTTTTTCTCTTTCTCCAGAACCAGCAGCATTCTCAGTAAAGACCACCCCCCGGACAAGAAACCCAAAAGTGACAAAACCTCACTTCCCTCCAATGAGTTTGACCCTACAGGTAACTTCCCCACTGTCATTTTCAGCCTCATACTCCTCTTCTGTTTTCTTATTCACTCTGTTACTCTCACATACTCTGGCTTTTTTCCCATCCTGTCCCTCTATCTTTATCGTCATACCTCTATCTCATACGTCTCTCTCTCTCTCTCACAAACAAGGTCTCATAAAACAGTTTTGTTGATGATGGTTTGCTCGATGCGTAACGCATGCTGGGATGGTGAAAGGTGGTGTGTGTGTGTGTGTGTGTGTGTGTGCGTATCTTGCTCTATGCTTTGTGCTCTCTTTGAAAACTCTACATTCACTTTACTTGTGTGGTCTGATCTGAGATAATTGTTTGAGTACCACTGGAGCCTAACAACTTATTTCGAACAGGAGTTGTCTTTCTTTTTGTGTCAACTAATGGACAGTGTAATATGTCTTCATTGGCTAAGTCTGCATTACACCAGCTGTTTGGGAGAAGCTTTCGTTGCGTTACATGTTGCAGGTTTTAAGCCGATAAGCAAAGAAAGGTTTGATTATAAGACCTTAAAATCTGCAGCTGCATGTTTTAATGTCCACATGGTTCTTGTAGTTTTACATAAATCAGTGCACTGTAGGTTCAAAGTGGTTGGGTGGTCTCGATGCATACTCGAAGGGCACAAAAAGCCACTAAGCCTGTTATGCACTCCAGTTTATTGCAGGGTGAGACCGTTCTGGTTCAGAAACAGTTTGATATGGTGACACTCCCTGTGGTATTTGTCAGCAATCAGCGCCGTATGATTTGAGATATGACTGAGGCTTCTGTATTCAAAACAAAATAGAAAATCCTCTGCACCACATGGTGGCTTATCTCTGTATGATGCAACAAAACATAGATGAGATGTGCTCTCTCAGCGGTTACACAAGACAGCACTTTGCTGCCTGTCTGTGTGTGTGTGTGTGTGTGTGTGTGTGTGTAGCACCACACTAAAACCTCTTTCGGTGCATTTCTCTAATGGTTTGGTCCATTTGTGGAACGATGCAGTGATTAAACCAAGTGCAAAGTAACCACAGAGAAGCAATTGATTCTTTATGTAATTGAAACCTACATTTTTAGGTCCTCCTTGCAAAATTATTTCTTGACATGATTCATATTTGAATTTATGTCGCAACCTTTTTGCATGCCTGCATGGTCTGTATTTCTGTTAATCCCTTTTTAGTTATCTGCAAGTTGCATGAACTCTTTAATAATCTTCTCCCAGATTTTCTCCTGGTTGCATCTTTTCTGTCATAATTTCAAAGTTGTTTATGTTTATTAGGGATGGGCAGGAGTAGTCAGATACTCTGGAAATGGCTCCTGAGATTCACATGTGTCCAAATGAATCATGTGCAGTAATTAAGTTATTAATTATTATAATTATATTTAATTTAGAAAGGGCTTGGACCAAGACTGGTTCCTCCTGTGTTATTGGCCGCAACTATGTTTTGTCTATTTTTATCATCAGCTTTTTTTGCTTGTAAAACCACCCTCTGGTGTTGACCTGAACATTTATTAGAGTAAGAGTATGACTGCAGTTTCTCCAGCCGTGTCTTCATCATGCTAAAACATTTGAGCATACTGGAGCCCTAGTTTGAAGGCTCAGTTCCAGTTAGGTAAGGCCATTGAAGTATTAACAGAATATTTTTGGATCACAAATCCCCAAAATTCAGTTTATTTTATTATTTTAAAATCTAATCTGCACTTAAACCACTTAAGCTTGTGATTTTAATGCAGGATACAAAGTTTGAAGTCACAATGAATTGGTAGAGTGACACCTACAGGAGTGGAGGTATCAACAAAAACCAAGCTAGTTCCTTTTTAGTGACTGCACTCCTGCCCGTCCAAACCATTATGTTTTATTAAACTACCTATTTGTTCATTTAATTTTTCTTCTCCCATGATTATTTCTCCCTCATGATTTTCTCTTTCCTGTTTTGTGTTTCTTTTCCTTGTGTTGGTTCTTGTTTTGTGTGTGTGTGTGTGTTTGTTTGCTGCTGTGCTGTCTGCGCTGTGGTCTGCGTGGTGGGGGCTGTGAGCAGAAGCTCTGGTGGTGCAGAAGAGTGGCAGCAGCAGTGTGCTAGCAGAGGGGAAGCCTGAGTCCTGTGGTAAGATGCTCCTGCTGGGATGGCTGGTGTGACAGCTGCATCCATACATGCTTCAGATCTGGGGTGTGAAATTTGCCACTAGATGTTTGTTTTAAGCAGAGCGATAGTAAAAGAGTTTTATACTCATTATAATATTTGACTGCATGGTCAAAGGTCTGAGTTGCATGACCTTTTGAGTTGGTTGCAGAATCAGTGCCTAGGGATCGTCTCAACTGGGATATATTAACATGATTTATCTGCTTTGTTACAACATGCTGAAGTAAAAAAAAAATCAATACAAAGTTTAAATTAGAATAATTTACCAGACGTTTTCTGCATGTTTGCTCTTCTCCGACAGCTAAAACCTGATGGGATGTGGTTGACATAGCGCTGCAACTGACTATTATTTTCATTATGGATTCATCTACCAATTATTTGGTCTATAAAATATCAGAAAATGGTTAATAATCACATTTTAGTAAAGCCCAGGGTGGCGTCGTCAATTTTATTTTGTTATTTAGTCACTCCATAAACTGAGAAATATATAGTTCAATATCATATCAGCAAATCCTAACAATTGATAAGCTGTAACTAGGGAATATTTGTCATATTTGCTTGAAAAATGTGGATTAATTAATAATTTTTTCTCTTCTTTGAAATGTCAGCAATAAATGGGATTATGGATCAAATCATTTTTAATTTTTAGCGCAGCAGCAAAGTATAAAATCTGAGCACTGCTTAGTTAGTGCTCAATGTAGAACAGTCTCTAGATTGGATGACAACGGCCTGAATCCAGCATAAAACTTAACCATTATGTGTAGTTGGCCTCAGGCGTGTCCGATGAGAGCGATAATTGGGCCCAAAAAATCAGGCCGATCCTACATGAACCACAGCAGCAGTTTTGGGTCCGAGCTTGATTTAAAAACTTGAATTTCCACTGTATGTCAGACAGACAGTGATACGTGGGTTGCAGTTCTATCCGTGGGCGGGTCAGGTCCTAAAAATTTACATTTTGAATAGCGGATGGGTTACAGGTCGGTGAAATAATAAATATTAATTACATTCTCTAAAATGTGAACATAGCAGAGAACAGAGCTGCTGCTCAATAGCAGACAGCAAAATTTTTCCTCAGGCAAGTGCGTCCCTATTAGAGAGAAGCTGTGCGCATTCACACACAAGGAACAGCAGCGCAACTTCACTGATTATTTCAGAAGCTAAAAGTTTGGTTCTGTTTCCTCTGTCAAGCTTATAACTACAGTATTTAGTTTGCTGCTTAAATGTCACACCTTATTTGCTGCAGTGTCATTACTGCGCGCATGGAAACGTTTGCAATTACTGAAAGCGACCTCTCTAATCATTAAAGTAAATCGTTAAACAAAAACGTTCACACATCAATACAACATAGCCTACAGGGACCTGTAGAGGGGGAGTGAAATATCCATGCTGGTGTGAACCCAACCCGATTCAAGCCTGGGGGAATTTTGTGAAATTGCAGCCCGGCCAAGAACCCGGCGGATCGCATCAGGTCCAATCAGGTTCGGGGCTGAGAGTCAAAGCTCTTTTTCCAATCACTAAATGTTCTATCTATGTACTTGTTGATCAGTACAACTGGTACAGGTTGTGAGATATTTGGATTTCAAATCATAGAAACTGTTCAAATCACTTATTTTCTGCTGTCCATCTGTTTGCTTGATACGTTCTTGTCATATATTTTGCCAAAATACAGCTAAAGACGTTGCTTCAATCTCAATCCATGGATGTTATCGTAACTTTTTGCCACCATGAAAAATGGTCACCATTGGAATCCATTGTAGGAGACCTCAGCAGCTGTGCTCGGTACTACTTAAAAGATAGATTTTGGATTACCAGGTTGCAGTTACATAGTTTACTTTAAACCGTAATCCCACACTTGAGTCAGGTCCTAATATTGATATGAAATTTCAGTTAAGTGGTCATCTAAATGGGATTAGAAATTAAGCTTACACGGAAAATAATACTTGCATGCTTACAGGGACTTACTCTCTCTTAAAGTAAAGCCAAGCGCCCGCTGAACAAAGTGACATGTTTTCAGATCCACAATAGCAGGGTCAATATGGAGCCTCATCGCCGCTGTGATGTGAGAGTGTCGTCTTTTTCACATACTGTAGATGTCTTTAGATAGAGACAGAAACTGTCCAATAATTTAAGCTTTCCAACAAAATTGCTTCTAACGGGTGCCTGACCTCAGATGCAGTGAATTGGTTTAGTTTATTACTCTTTATTTGACAGGAACAGTGCATATTGATAACATTTCTGAAAATATACCAGAGTTTTTCATCTGAATTTTCATCTGTAGTCCATGGGCAGGCAGTAGTTAAAACACAGACATTAAATATAAAAGGATTGAAAATACAATCAGCGATAAAAGCAATGAAAAATACAATATGCAGATACAAACATAGCCTGCACCACATAGAGACAAGAGAGACAGTTCTTATAATATACAGAAGCAACAATATCATGTCAACAATCAACAGACAGCGTGACAGTGCAAACAACAAATAGCATGACAACAATGTTAGGACTGGTGAAGTGTGAATATTATGTACACTGTACAGCGACACACTAAGCAGGAGGAGCTCTTACACTCAATATAAAATATAAAGCAGCTGTCAGAATTACCAGTTTCTGCTGATGTCTAGTCTCTGTCTAGGACAAAGTTTATCAAGATAATCCTCTACTATCATGTTCAACAAAGCGTAGGTATGCTCTATCTGTGTTTGAATCCGTTATCTCCGGTGTGTCTGGTCTGGCACCAACTCAGAATTGAAGAAATTCAAAGATGAAAAGCACTGAACTGCACTTGCAGCTCTGATTTTCTTTTTGATCAGACGTTTAAATCTCAGGAAAGTAGTCTGACCTTTGTATGCGGTATTGTAATGATTTATTGTAGTGCTTTCTTCTTTTTGTGATTGTCGGGCTTAAGGTACTCTGTCAGTATTGAAGGTCAGTTTATTCTCAAGAGAACATTTCCTTGTGTTTCAGCAAAGGGTGCCGATTACGGATGAGTCAAACCTCTGAATAATACATTAGCTTAGATGGATTAACCTGATCAGCGATCATGTCAGCACTCCCACTCCTCTTGGTTTATAGACACCAACCAAAAGATCTCTAAAGTACTGTTAGAAAAGATCAACATCTAGAGGCAAATTCACACCAACTCTTTAACCCATATGGCTTCATCTGTTTCTTTGACACCCCTGCCCTCTCCCCCTTTCCCTTCCCCCTGCTCCCTCAGCCTTACCTAACCCTCTCAGCATACCCCTCCTCCCCCCAGCCTGGGGCTTTTACCTCCCCTAACCTCTCTCCATGTATTCGCTCCTGTTCCTTCCACTCTCTCCAACCCCCACCCCGCCACTGCCCTCATCGATCCACTCACCTCTCTGGTTGATTCTGCACAAAAAGCCAGCTCAAGGGTCACCTTACTCCGTTTGGGTTACTTATAAAACCTCCTTTATAGAGATGTTTTCATCTTTCATTTAGCTTGCTATTATTGGAAATTCTACTCCCTTCTTGTTTATGATAACATGAGGCAACATATTTTTTCTATTTAAACATTTTGCATTCTTTGCATTGTGTGGTCTTTTGTCTCTAACCCGTCCTGTAAGTCTAGTCAGTGTCGGCTAGACATTAGATAAGCTCTAATCTGTTTTTGCTACGCTGCAACTCATAAAAAAAACTGAAAAGTAACGTTCCTCCTTCTGGCCTGCGAGACTACAACCATAAATGTTTCAAACATCACCCCACGCAGAAGGACTATCATCATTAGTGTTTATTTTTTAAAAGGATTTATTATTATTTTTTCGTGTTTTAGAGTTAGTCAACAATGTGAAACTTAAATATGTCCAAACTACAGAAAATTTCCCTCAAAAATGTGCTATTTAAATGTTTATTGGCCAACTTCAGAACAAGCTTTCTTTACTATACATGCTCAGATTATGGGATGTGTTGTCATGTTACCCTGACAACAGAGTCCTAGACTACAGTAAATGGGTTATATGCTGATATGTTAAAGGATATGATCACATTTTTTCATGTGCGTCTTAAAACAATACTTATACGCCCATATGCACTGTACATGGAAAGCATTATTGGTTGCTATAACCGTTCCTCATGTCCATAGTGGCTGCAAAGACTTCCCTTCTTAAAGCAATTTCAGCCTAAGTGATGGGGTACAACATCTCTTCATGGTCAGTACGGACAGGAGGAACAAATACAGAGATCAATAATTAGTTTAAGGTACATATGGGCATGCGAGTATCATTTTATGATAGATTTTAGGAAATGTGAAACTATCCTTTTAGTGAGAAATTTATTCCCTTATCTTTAAGTGAAACCCACTTGGCAGCGTATACCAGGACTCACTCAAAAAATCAAGTCTAAGGGCGCTTTCACAAGCCAACATTTAGTCCGTTCACATCGACCTCTGGTACAGTTCGTTTGGGCAGTTGTGAACGCAGTAATCGTGCTCTGGTGCGGACCAAAACAACCGTTCCGAGACCGCTTGTGACCGTTTCCAAGTGAACCATAACGCAGGTTGTGTGTGCAGGCATTTGTTGAGACGGACACAGGCAAATGACAGGTTAACATGAGTGGGAGAGGACGGACCTGGACTTATGCAGAAGTCCGATGTTTGTTTGACATCTGGGCCGAAGAAGACACACAGAATATGATAAATAAAGTCCACAGAAGTAGTGACGTTTATAAATTTGAGATAAATTGAAGGAGGGATTTGTGCGCACACTCAATCAGTGCCGAGTCAAAGTGAAAAAACTTTGACAGCAATATTTCAAAGTCCGCTATACCCTGCATAGAAATTGCAGCTCTCGAGACGAAAAAGATGAATCACTCCTTCGTACATGCCGCTTTTGCAAATTATTTGTTTCTATTTGTTCCACTTTAATTTGTGCACTGTGAAACCGAACCACACTAAATAGAAAACGAACCCAAAGTATCAATTTCACTCTGATTTGGACTAGCCAAACGGACTATGGCTTGTGAAAACGCCCCAAAAAGTAGTGTTCACAGACTGCATGAACTGCAAAGTGGGATTATTGTCACAGAGTCGAATTCCTCCACAATACATGTCTCATCTTATTCAAAATATCTGCTTAGGGTTCAGTACAAGGGCAAGGTTTAGTTCTATTTCATGCACTGGCTCCAGTGAGTTAAGTGGGTTTACTTTAGTGACTTCCTGGTCCTTTTGAAGACACTGTTGTTATGTTATTCTGTCTCACTTGCAGGTCTGGTCCAGCGATGTGTGATCATCCAGAAAGATGAAAATGGCTTTGGGCTCACTGTTAGCGGTGACAACCCAGTGTTTGTGCAGCTTGTCAAAGAAGGTAAGGTGAAGATGTTGTTACGAAGACTACTTCTACTCTAAGCAATTGCAATAGAGATACGGGGTTCCTTTTTCGTGCACTGACATCAAACTGTCATGGTAGTTTGAGCTGAATTCACAGATGTGAGGAGTAATTGGGACTCAGCAACCACCGCCACCACTCTGACACTTACTTAGAGAAGTGAAGCCAATGACTGTATATTTCCTCCTCAGTAGTTTCACTGCAGCTGCAGCTTCTGCTTTATCATGTTGTCTTTTAAAGAGGGGACTTTTGACAGGATACTTATGTGTTCCCTGGCCGTCTTCTGCTGTCTGTAGAGGATGATGTGGGCTGTTATCAGGTCACAGAAAAACATTACACGCTCTATACAGTAGTTGAGAGAGACAGAAGAGGAAGGAACTGATCGAGGACTTTCGTTGCACTGTCATCAGTGCTTGGCAGTGTTTAACTATCCCTGTATGGATCCCATTTGTGCTTTTGCCACTGACTCAACACAAAGAGCAGTTTCATCTAAATAATTCATACCACTTCTGTTTTATTTCTTTGTGAACTCGACAAAATGTATCTTTAGTATTTGGCTGCAGCTTTTCCCCTTCATATTTTTGTTTTAAAATGAGCACGATGAAGTCTAACTAATCTTTTGCTTGTCACCGCGGTAAAACTGCACTGAAACAGGTTCAATTCAAATATCTAATCACATACTGATCAGACAAGATTATGTCCTTAGTTCAGTGACACCAGTTAAAATTTCCATACTAATGCAAAACTGCAGTGTATTAGTAAAACTGTATTTGGTGTACAGAATACTTGAGCTGTATGCTGCTGACTATAGAGTCAGACGTGGATCTCATAATAACCTGTCTCATGCCTAAATCCCTTTGTTTTGGGTGGAGCTGTGAAACAGGTCCTTCTCATAATTTAACCACTGTTATGGTCTTTCAAAATAGCACCCAAATAGTCACTTTGCAACATCTGGTCTGTCGAGGCTATATGGTGTATTCATTGTGTGGAGATGTCAACAATCGCACCATGAAGCCGTATGTCTTATGTGCTTCCTCTCCATCCATTTGTTCTATTTCTTTCCACACCTCCTCTGTTGCTTTATCGCTCTCTTTCCTCCGTGTTTTCCAGATGGGGCTGCTATGCGAGCAGGTGTTCAGACAGGAGACAGGATCATCAAGGTATTGTGTTCATCTGCCTCCATGTCTTTAAACTGCTAATGTCACTGTTTTCTTGCCCAAGGCTAATACAGAGGCTGTAGGCTGCCACCTTCTGGTCAGTCAGCGTCTCTACTCTTGTTGTGCTGCATCAGGGAATCAAATGAGGGCCCAAATCCAATCCGGTCCCCACACCCTCCCACTCCGTGGTGGAGTGCACTCCGTTTGTAGTCACACTCACAGCTGAATAAAGCCCCCTTCTTTAAGGTGTAGGGTATAAATGCAGCAGCCACTTCGGGACGAACTTCCCTCTCTAGGAAATCGCTAGGAAATAAATATCAGAATCAGAAATACTTTATTGGTCCCCGGGGGGAAATTGAGTTACGTTTTGCTCCCGTTCTAGAATATAAATATAAAAAAATATAGAAATCATAAGAAAATATAAATAAGAAAAATATATAATAACAGTGCAAATAATAATGCTGAAAAATAGGATCTATGCAAATAATATAAATGCATGCATTTCTGAAAATGTAAGAATAGTGTAAAATAAGAATCTTTGTTTAAATGTTCTATATAAATAAATGCAGTGTTAATGCCGGAGTAAATCAGATTATTGCACAGTTGAATTATTGCACTGTTAAGTCAGTATTGCACAGTTGAAGATATATATGCATCAATTTACAATCTAATAAATATGTGTACCGTTTTCTAGACTGGACAAGGAAATATTTGATCCTAAATACAATCTATTTACTCTATGTTGTTGACGTCTGAATGACAATAAAGTAGAATAAATTTAATGTCTATCAGTTTGAGCAGATTACAAGTAAATGTTTGTACCGGTAGTAGCATGGAATTTACATTAGAGCGTGTTCCATGACGAACACGAAACAGCGTTGCGCGTCATCAGTAAGGGCAGTTGGTTAAGTTGACAACGATGCAGGCTCGCTATTGGAGTATTTCATAACCCACTTCCATTTCCTGTGAATTGGTTTGGAATGGCACTTAACATGACGGACCCTCTATGCGAATGCGCAAACGAAGTGGAGGTGCGTAGGGAGAGAGTGTAGAGGGTGGTTTCGAATTGGGCCGAGATGTCACATTGTAAAGCTGAACCTACAATGGGAGATTTTGGACTCAGTATCTGTTGTTTAACTCTCATCATTGCTGTCTTGCAGGTTAACGGGACCCTTGTTACACATTCTAATCACATTGAGGTGGTGAAGCTTATCAAATGTAAGTTCTTCTGTCTGTGTTCTAGCAAAAGCCACATTTAAAAAATAAACCTTTAAGTAAAATTGACACTTTGCTTTGATTTTTTCATTCCAGCGGGCTCCTATGTGGCCCTCACAGTATTGGGGCGTCCCCCAGGGCTCGCCCAGATCCCTTTGTCTGAAGCAGAGTCTGAAATGTTGGGCGTTAGCATTTCCTCTCCAAACTCCCCAGCAGCAGAACGCCCCTACAGTCCTCTGGACCGCCTCTCCTCCACTCAAACACCATGGGTACTAAATGTTTCTTGCCTTCCTTCTTCATCCTCCCTCCTTATCATCTTGAGGGTTTTCACCTGGGTTATCACAAGCCCCTTTCACACAGCCCGTTCAAGATGGGAATGTTGCACCGTTATTCTGCCTCGTGGGTTCTGTTAAAAAAAGTACAAACACGTAATGGGGGGACAGAGTTGTTGCGCCATTAAGCCGGCAGCGGTTGTAGTGACAGAGCCAAATCAACGTCTGTGTGAAATGGACAGCCGGCTAGAGCTGCAACTATTAATCGTTTAGGTGTCAACTATTAAATTAATTGCTAACTATTTTGATAATCGATTCATCGGTTTGAGTAATTTAGAAAAAAAGTAAAAGTTCTCTGATTCCAGCTTAAATGTGAATATTTTCTGGTTTCTTTACTCCTCTATGACAGTAAACTGAATACATTTGAGTTGTTGACAAAACAAGACATTTGAGAACGTCATCTTGGGCTTTGGGAAAAACTGATTATGACATTTTTTCACCATTTTCTGACATTTTAGGCCAAACAACTAATCTATAAATCAAGATAATAATCGACAGATTAATCGACAATGAAAATAATCGTTAGTTGCAGCCCGACAGACAGCCCATTGCGCAACAACTTGCTCACACAAACACTAGACAATGACACTGTTGTGTTACACGTCCCATTAATTAATCAAAACTTTATTTATACTCGAGAAATCATTGAGGGGCAACCCTCATTTACAATGACATCGAGTCAATTACAAAACAAGGAAAGGGAAAACAAAACAACAAGAATGAGATATACAAACAGACAAGATGCGATATCGTTATAAAAATAGTGAAAGCCGTTCAAACTTTCCGATTAGGAAGAATAAATTTGATGGATACATTCAGATATTTAGGATGTAAAATAAAGTAAAGTATAGAAGCCCTAGAACCTTGTAATTATGTAGATAATTTGACAGATTAAAAGTTTAAGTAGAACACATTTATCAAAAGCAATTTCAAGTAGAAGTTGGGTGATTTAAGATCAAATTTCTAAAATGTCCAAAGGGTATAAATGAATTGATTTTAATGTGTTGCTGTATTTTGTTCCAAGGGGCAGGTGCACTAATATTAAAGCAATTTTTCCAAGTTCAGAACTAGCTCGTCACACCGGCACACGATCCAAAATCACACAGTGGGGCAGCATTACGCCGATCTTGTTTGGTTCATTGTAAAAAAGCAAAGCGTGCATAATAGCGCATCTTCTCCACGGCAGTATATACATACAGGCAGATACATGAAACTTGACCTCTGCTTTTAACCCATCCTTAGGAGCAGTGGGCTGCTGTAAAGCGCCAGGGGAATTGTTATAGTGGCCTTTCCATATCTCATCCTTTCTCACCCATTTTCTGTATGCTTATTTAGTTAAATGCATCTGGATTACATGTATCTAATATTTGCTTGAATGCTTCTCATCTGTAGTCCAATGCACAGTTCCTCCATATGCTTTTCAACTTTCCTTTTCGTTTTTTTTCCCACAGGATGAGAATAGCAGTTTCTGCAACCAGAGGATTGACATGTTGCAAAGGATGCTCTCAAAAGAGCAGCAGGAGCTGCAGGTTAGCATACCAATCACTGCCACTTACTGTCTTCTCTCTATTGTAACACTGTTTTCCTCTTAAGGACAGTTATGTTATTATCTCTGTTGAAAATAAAAAGATCAGCTCCCATCCATCTTTATATACAACATCGCTTTGGGTAGTAGACAGGTTGTATGTGTACACTTATAACTGCTGGTTCTTCATGCAGTGATGCGACAGTATTTTCCTAAACATCCCGGAACAGAGTCAACATATGACATGCTTTACTTGCCTGATTGTACACAGATAGCGGGTTACTACTGGTCCTGATTGCTTGTTTTGATTCCATCCCTTTTTGCTGTAAAGGCCATGAAGGAGGAGTACAGCAGGAACCCCTCCCCCAAACTACTGAAAGACATCCAGGAAGCTAAGAAACACATTCCTCAGCTGCAGGGTCAGCTCCTCAAGGCCACTGGGGCAACACAGGTGAAGCAAACCCTTGCATACAGAATAGTATCACTAATGATCTACCAGCAACATCCAAACATTATAATTTGTGTAGTGCATTTAGGGATCGCTCCAGACAAATCCTAATCTTATCAGAGGATTAGGGTTTTTCTCTGTGGGAAGCCACTCTTTTGTGTCTGTGTCACAGCTTATTTTCACTCACTGAACCTTGTGTTATGTATGTCAACATTTTAGTATGCTCTCAATTTGAAAGGTTATATTTTATGAGATAGATGTAGCCTGTTAGCCTTGTCTGTCCGAGAACATGTCTCATTCTGGACTTTGTGAATCTTATTGATGTGTAATAATGTTGCTCATAATTAATAACCAATCTTGTGTTTACATGAATCCATAGGAGGCTGTTCCAGGTGGTGATGCAAATGATGGTAGCATGTTTGAGACGGATCACACTCCCGCCTCTAAGGGAGACAACAGTACAGATCTGTCCTGGAGCAGCACTCCTGTAAGTTATCAGCACTAATAACCAACATCATTCAAATTTCCCTCTGAACTTCATATTAAACCTTCATTCCAAGACTAGAGAAGCTTTAGCACAATAGATTCACAGCCTCATGCTAAATTAGATGAGTTAAATCAGTCTTAATTAGCCCTGCTTAGCTTTGGCTACAACAATACCTGTTTCACACCAATGACCAGGGTCTGACCTGGGTTATCTGACCCATGCTGAACCCTTCTTTTGTAAATTCAAACCAAGCCAGTCAACCCGGTTTAATCCCTGGTCATGACAATTCAGATACGACCTGGGTCACAACCCGGGAGCAATGCATACTAATTAGTTCAGGTACTGAAAATGGGCGGTGGTTTACACCTCTGGAGGACTACAGAGAGAGGGGATGATGGTCATTAATGTATGCAAAAACGTAAAATGTTACAGAATGATGCATGTTTTTTGGGATAATATGGTGTAAATATAGTACATACAGCATTTTTACCTTTTGTAAAATGCTTAACTATATCATACTGTGTTGCATGGAGCTGGACTGTATACAAAAACATAAAGACAACATACAGATTTACAGTATCTAACACTCATGAACCTTTTTTTCCTCCGTCTATAATCTACAGTACCCATTTATCGTATTAGATACATTGTGCTATCTAATATGATAATATAGGCTACATTTACAAAAGGATTACAGAACTTCTGAAGACTGAAATGTATATTTCACTCACTCTACCATCCCAGCAAAGATTTGCTTCATATAGTAGACTTACTAAAGTTTTTCAGCTGGGCATGTGGCAACTGTTAGATAATGTAAGCGCGTGTTTAAATTTCATGAAGTTTGCTAATTGCTCTATAATGTGATGAACAACGACTGGGTTTAGCACTTTATAACAGATGGAACAGGTGATACATATATTTTTGCAGGTTTATTTGGAAACTTAAAAAAGGTAATGTTGGCAATAAAAAATGTGCAAACATGCTTTAAAAACAGATGCTCTCACAGCTGGCGGTACCGTGAGGTGGTTGGCTTGCATGGTATATTTCTGTGTCTGTGTAAGACGGATGCCTCTCTCATTCAGCAGCCTTGTTAAGTTTGTATACATGTTGTCCGTCTACAGCTTATTTCTTCCTCACCGTGGACAGGCAGGAGCTCCCGCACCTCAAAATCTTGCCACACATCCATGTTGTTCAAATCAGCCGTCGTACACCTCCAATGTATCTGAAAACATTCCTGCTGCCGTCGCACTGTTTGTTTCTTTGAGCTACGGAGACCTGTGACAATTGCGTCACGACTGTGTGCCCCCATTTGCAACCAAGTAGGTTTGTCCCGCCCCGTTTGTTAGCGACCCTGGTGCGTGCCGTTCACATTGAAATCGACCCTGGTCCGGCCCTGGTCTGACCCACCTCCAGACCTGGGTTGTGAAGCCAAGTCGGTCAACGGGGGTTAGCCCTTTCAGACACAAAATCAATGCTGGTTCAACCCTGGTTGAGCCCTCGGTGTGAAAGGGGTATACGTGTATGTATTGATTCTGCATTCAAATGACTGTTTATCATGTATGACAACTAATGGAATAAATGATTTGGCAATAGTTGTTGAGTTTTTGGGAAATTTCTTTTGTTAAATTGAGATTGATTCAGAATCTAATACTTTGTTCCATCCGACCTCCAGATATCTCGCTTTGGGCCTGGATCTCCAGAGAGCCTTTACCCAAGAGAGTCATCCTGCCCCAGCCCAAAGAACACACCCAGGAACAGCTTCAACTCCTGCCACTCTCCAGAGGCAGAGGATGCCACTGACCTGGTAACTATAAGAAATGTTCTTATTCACTCCCTTTCTTGATATAAACTTGGGAAAGAGAATTTTGCATGTTGATGAATAATCTGTCAATGCAAGTATACCCCAGATCATTTGGGTTATAAATGTCCAGATGGAGAAAGTATTTATAAAAAACACTAATTCCACACCGTACCACTGTCTTTTCCCCAGGACTCTCTGTCCCCTACCACAGTCAGCAGTCCCTCTTCCTCCCGCCTCGTCTCGCAAATCATCGGAGCTGAGGACGACTATTTTGATTCAGACCAGGAGCAGGTACAGTATTTTACCACGGGGCAATCTTAACATCTATGTCAATCAAAATACTGAACCCAACTTTCATATTCAAAATATTTTATAAAAGGCGTGATGCTGTAATTATAAACTTTTCTTTGCAAGCAAGGTGTAGATAATATAATTCAAACTCGTGTCACATTTGAAGTTGGCAAAGTCGACAAGAGTGCAAACTGCTGTACTGATTTTGTTTCAGACGAACGGCCAGTGTAACAACTTTAACAGTATTGAGCAGCTCAAGTCTCGTCCCGCCCACCTCGCAGCCTTCCTTCACCACGTCATCTCTCAGTTCGACCCTGCTCCTGTGGTAAGACCCTCTCTCCTCACACCTTGTTAAAATCTTTTATCTATTCATTTCCTGTTTTCATGCCACCACTACAGCTCACTGTTTTTTTTTTCTTGTGTCCTCAGCTGTGCTACCTCCATGCTGACTTCTACAAGCAGACCAACTCCAAAGAGACCAGACGGGTGTTCATGGACCTCCACACCTTCTTCATTGACCGTGGAGCAGTAAGTACAGTTTTTGTTCCCCACAGTGAAACAGGCCAGACTCATCCAATGTTCATCTGTCTGTCTGTCACACAAGATGCACACAGTACGTCACTGTTTGACAAAAACAAGTAAGATGTGGCATGTCTCCATGTCAAAACATGGAACATGATCAAAAACCTCCTAGCCCTAAGTCATATTTACAAGTTAGAATAAGGTGATATAGTTGTTACTAATTGGCTATTACATCATTCATAGGTCATGACATGATTTATGAGCGCCTTAATTTATGATCTTCACTCAAATTGACATTTAATATAATTTGAAAGGGTTTTGCTGAACTTCAGTGTGTTCACTCATTTCTTTTTTGTGTCTCTTTTTTTTGCAGAATTTGAAAGTTGCTGTTCCTGAATCCATCTCTACTGATCTCGGTACGTATTTCATGCTGTGCTTTTGCTTCATTTGGTTGTCTTCCCAGTGTCCTTTTGAGTAGGCAATTTCTTTTGTCACGGTCACCTTTTGGACTACTGTTGGCTCACTTCATCCTCTTGGCCATCCTCATTACACAGTCCCTGTAAGCCAGGCACACTCCCGACCAAGGTGTTAAGAAATCAAATGCTCTGATGGTTTGGAAAGTAGTGCTTAACCTTAGCAGTGCCTATTTAGTGTGCACTTGACATAATCCTGTTAGAGTCTTGGCGTACAGTATATGTGAGTGTGTGTGTGTGCATGTGTTTGCAGACCGCCGGCGGACAGAACTGATCCCAGAGGAAATAAACAGACAACACGTTCAAACACTGCAGGACTCTCTGCTCCCCGACATCCAGAAGAACCTTGAAGATTTCAGGTAAACTTGTCAGCTCTGAATTTTTATTCTCCTTCGTTTGGTAAGTTCCAGATTAATTGCGGAACTTGAGAATTTGAAAAAAAAGGCATTATCGATCTAACCACAGTATATGTTGGCACATGTAGGCAGAAGCGCAGTATGGGCCTAACAGTGGCTGAAGTAGAGCTGTCCAGACTGGACCAAGAGAGAGTCAGGGACCGGGTCACTCTGGAGCGAGAGCGCTCGTATGCTGAAAACATCATCACCAAAGTAGAGGACATCCTGTAAGTAGCACATGCACACACAGTTACATGACACTAAGGCTGCAACTAACGTTTATTTTCATTGTCGGTTTTTTTCTCGATTAATCAATTAGTTGTTTGGTTTATAAAATGCCAGAAAATAGTGAAAAATGTCGATCAGTGTTTCTCAAAGCCCAAGATGGCATTCTCAAATGTCTTGTTTTGTCCTCAACTCAAATGTATTCAGTTTACCCTCATAGAGGAGTAAAGAAACCAGAAAATATGTAAGGGATAATGTGCAACGAGCCAGTCATTGTTGTGAAATAAACTCAGACAGGGTGATGCGGCACCCCTTGCATCGCCCTGAAGGCGTTTATTTCACAACAATAGCCCGCTAGCTGTACATATTCCCGCTTATTACACAGCTACTTGCTTAAGAAATCAATAATTTGACACAAAAACGGTCCACCAGAGTCCGACATCACAACTGCACCCATAGCAACGGTCTATTATACATAGCAGCGGTCTGCTATAAAGAAATAACAGACAGTAGAACGCTGTGATTGACCAATCAGAATCGAGTACTCAGCAAAGCTGTGTAATAATCACATTTAAGAAGGTGGAATCAGAGAATTTTGACTTTTTGTTTTGAAAAAAAATACTCAAACCGATTTTAATCAATTATCAAAATAGTTAGCGATTCATTTAATAATTGACAACTAATCAATTTATCGTTGCAGCTCTACATGACACACCTGTCGTGCATACAGACATACTGTATCTTAATGTTTCTAACCTTTATCAGCCAATCATAGAGTTTGTCTTCTTTGTGTTGTTTATAGGTTAACTACTCAGACCACAGAGGAAGAGAAATGGTAAGAAAACTTGTACTGTGGAGCATTTGGTTGATTTGATATGAAGAGTATTTCTCAAAGCATATGACGGGGATCATTTAGCTCTCATGGCCCCTCAAACCATCTGTGTCATCATTGCATTTACAGTCTGTAATGTGTCCCACAATCATCTAAAATAACTTAATTATTACTTTATTCGACTTTTTGACTCCTTTAACTGAATTATTTAAAAACAATTCTTGTGCTCAATGAATAATATGTCAGTGGTGTCGTTTTTTTTCAACCTTTAGAATATAGTCTTTGATGTTTCGGCCAAGAAGGCATAACATATTGGTGTCATCCAAGCCCTATTCTACATCCCCCACAGTTTACATATTAAACACGCGGGCAGTCTCTTAAAGAGAACATGTAATTTATGCAGTGTGTTTATATTAAATAATTCAAAAGTGTGACTGATTGAAACAGTCTTGTTTGAAATGCCATATGGTCGCAGCACACCCCAGATGGTTTGTGTAGAAATAGTACGAGAAGGACTGGTATGACATATGGTGCAAGTGACAATAAGGACACTTCAAGTTTTAGCATCCTGTTGTTTTGTCGGTTATGATTAAAAATGTTGTGTTGTCGCTTTTGTTTTGATTTAGCACTACAATGCAGTATGTCATCTATACATACATGAAGCACCTTGGTGTGAGGGTCAAGGAACCTCGTAGTCTGGAGTCCAAACGGGTCAGGATCAACTTTCTTCCCAAGATCAAGGTACTTAAACGTTACTTCTTGCGACTTTGCCCTTCTCTCTCTCCTTTTATCATCTACCTGACAGTTTCCGTGTTTTTAATAAAATACAGAAAAGCATCAAGACAGAAAAGGAAGGAGAAGAGAAGGTGAAGAAACCCAGATTTCCCAGCATCCTTGGACCTCAGCGTCGGCCCAGCCGTATTGAAGCAGCATCGGGTGAGTTAGGGCTTTTGAGTGAAGACAAAATTATGACACCACTTCTAAAGCTTTCTTTTTCAAATTTTGACCCCACTTTTCTCTTTGTTCAGTGGGTAAAGCCTTGGATGGTCGCCCCCGGCCACAGAAACAGTTGTCTCAGCCTACACTGGGGGCAAGTGATCACATGGATTCTGGCCGTTTAAGAAGCAGCCAGTCGAGCGAGGGCTCTGAACTCACACACTCCATGTCCCTCAACGCCTCGTCTCCAAACAGTGCCACCTATTGCTCAGACAATAGCCGAGACGCTGATATGGGTGAGCTACTAAACACATCAGTAAAAGAGAAACACAGAGGAGGCGCTGGTTTCTAACTTGTTAATTATCTCTCAGGTGGGACTCCGACCTTCGGCCCCTCCAGGCTGAGTGACGGCCTTCAGTCCGACCCTCTTGATGGGTTGTCGTACCCTACTTCGCACTTTGACCTTTGCAGCCTGGACCAACTGCAAGAGGATGACAGAGAAAGCGACAGGTGCGTTTACAGTCACTTTTGCTTCCTTACGGTGCAGCCCCACTATACGCTGCCAGACTGGTGGCAAAATTCGCTCCCATTCATTGTGTATTAGAAGTGACTGATTAACTGCACAAGGCATGCTGGGATGACCTGCGATGCGGACCAAGCTGGCGGTGCGATGAGGGGGCCTGACAATTAAAAAAATTCAAACATCGAGCTGCAGCAATGACTCTGAGCAGCTGTGTGTATAATCAGGAAATGCTAAAGCGAGACTAATGATCGTAGTTGATGATAATTTATCCATGTAAAAACATGTATTCTTAGTTCCAATAATATTGTTCAGCTGAGTTCAGAGCAGGAGTCATGTTAACTGCATTTTATCCAGACTTTTTTGAACAGCATTCATGTTTTTAACAGCTTTTTCCCCTCATTAATTTATGCCATAATTATCCATCTGACAGAAAACGGTTTGTACTGTTGCTTTTTCGTAAATAAAATACCCTTGTGTGGAGCTGGTAGAGAAGGGGACGGGGATTGTAGGATGGACAAGCGACCGGCGCTGCAGTGCATAGAGAATATTTATTTTTAACTTTGATTTTACTTTTAATATTTTTTTGTAGAGCCCATGACGGAACACCAAAGGCCATAAGAAGGTGAGGATACCAAATAATTTTCAAACTTAAATACATCTAAAAATACGTAGTGATGAAACCTTAGTAGCCAGATGAAAAGCTAACTCTCTGTCTTTGCCCCAGGCTTGACGGACTGGGTGCGTCTGACGTTCAGAGTGAGGACGACCAGGGAACAGACTCTGAGCATGACCCTCCGAACTGGCAGCAGCTGGTGGGGCGAGAGATCCTAGCGGGTCTCAGGCCTCAGGAAATCAAGAGACAGGAAGTCATCAACGGTGAGTACAGGGCTTACCACCACTTCACATTATATAATTCATTAAAAGCCAGATCTATTTTCAAAGAATACAAGAGGTTCCCCCTCAATGTGCTTTAAAGATACTATTGTGTTATATAATATAGTGAGTAGAAGGGAGAAGAGAGAGATGTGCAGCAGCAGAGCATCTGCTGGGATCCAACCCAAGCTGCTGTCGAATGTACATCACGTTGAGCTGTGCAAATGATCTGCCATCTTGAATTAACATCTCGTATTGTGTCTGCAGAGCTGTTTTATACAGAGCGTGCACATGTCAGGATGCTGAGAGTTTTGGACCATGTTTTCTACCAGAAGCTCTCCAAAGAGGCCATCCTGCCTCCTGCCGACATCAAGAACATCTTCACCAACCTGGACGAGATTCTACTGCTGCATGGTACACACACACACACACACACACACACACCAACACACACATCCTGACATCCATCAAAAATCCTTCTCATCTTTGCATGACTGCTCTTAAACCATTAACAATTTAAAAGTAAGGTAGTGAGAATCAAAATAAAGTTTCAAGTAAAACAGCACCCTCACATTTTCATGTTGTATTCTTCTTCTTTGTTATCTTGCACACACACACACACACACACACACACACACACACACACACACACAACCACACACGCACACACACACTGACCGTCCATTGGTGCTTCTCCTTTGAATTTCAGTTTCAATACTGGAGCAAATGGCAGCCGTTCGGAAGAGAAATGAGTCTTCGGTAATTGATCAGATAGGAGACGACTTGCTCTCCTGGGTGAGTACAATTCTCAGGCTGAAATTGTATTTCCTCTTTCAAACATTTTTCTTATATTGAATGAATTTCAAGATGACTGATGTGGTCGGAAAAAAAAAACAACGTATTGTGCACAAAGAAATTGAACTGTTGCCTGCAATTGCTTTATAGCGAGAATTTTTTTTTGGTGTTGGCATGCGATTGCTGTCTTCAGCCTCAATTCAGTTAATTTTGAAATGTCATATCTGCATTTAAATGGTTATGTACAGTTTAAATATGATAGAGAAGGGGTTAATGTTAAATTCCACACTAAAATCCTGAAACGCAAAACCTTAGACAAGGAACAACTCTGCCAGGAAATGTAATCACAGTGGAAGCAAGCGAGTGAAAAGGAAGCCTGTTTCCCAGTAAATGGTTATGTCAGTCAATGCCCTAGATTTGGCTGACATCTCGATATCATGTGTGATGCATTAGATGTGAGGTGGCTGCATATCAGCTGGCAGCCTTGTCTAAAATGTCTCTATAGGGATAAGTAGGGTAAACGGTCCCCCGAGGGGTCGAGCATTGATCTAGTCTACATTTAAACTTAAGCTGTCTCTGCTCCGAGGTCTTAAGCCTGGCCCCCTTCTGGGAGTTGCTGCTCATTGTAGTGGTTAAATACTAGACATTTCCATGGCAACTGCCCCTGACCCAGATCGACCGAGTGACTGATCACCGTCTCTGTCCGTCCCTGTCTTGTCCTGTCCTGTCTTGGGTCGGGTGGTTACAGTTCGGCGGCGGAGAGGAGGAGAAGATCAAGAAGGCGGTGGGGACGTTCTGCAGCAACCAGCCGTTTGCTCTGGAGATCATCAAGACAAAGCAGAAGAAAGACTCGCGGTTTACTTCGTTGGTCCAGGTAATGACATTATGCTTTGCAAATTGATTTTATCTTTGAAAGTTAGCTACTGTACTGAACGAATGCTCAGAATGTGTCAAAAAGAGGATTTAAACAAGCTGTTTAATTCAAGATATTCAGCTGAAATGCATTTCTCTGAGTAAAAACCTAAGCTACATTTAATGTCGCTCAGTCACCATTTATACTTCTTAAAAGATGCATTTTGGTTGTTTGGCGACAGCTTAAGTTCACCCATCCTGAATTTTTTTGTATTGCTTTGCAGGAGGCAGAGAGTAACAGACTGTGTCGCCGACTGCAGCTTAAGGACATCATTCCTGTGGAGATGCAGCGGCTCACCAAGTACCCCCTGCTACTAGACAACATCGCCAAGTACACAGGTGCTGTAATGTTCCTTCAAAGTTCCTCCTTCACAGCAGTTTGTAGTGAACCACGTTGAAATCAGCTTATGTGCTATTATTTCAGTGCATAAATGACTCCACATACTAACTTTGTGCATGATCTAGGATATAATAATGATTCAAAACAAGATGTTTGCTTAAACCAAACAATGTGGCAAGTAGATATTAGTCATATCGAATGATAAAAGAAGAGCTGCAATAAACGATTATTTTCTTTTTAGATTAGATTACTAGATATTAAATTATTTTCTTGATTAAACAATTAATCGTTTGTTTTTATAAAATGTCAGAAAATACTGAATATTTTTGGCATTTCTGCTTTTAAACAAAATGACTTAATCGATCAATCAAAATTATTAGATTCACTTTCTGACGTGGTACTAATTGCTGCAGCTTTATAATATAGTACAGTACTATATATAGCGGTCACTTGATGGGATTAAAGGCACGGTCACACATGCGCGAAATTAACATTCGCCTCCCGCTCACTTCCATTCTGTGCGAGCGAAGGGGTGAAAAAACATTTGCTTCTGGTGGTGAAGGAAATTCGCATCTTCGCATTATCGTGGAGTTCAACTTCGGTGAAGACTTAGCACGAATATCGCCTCGGCAGACGATGGTCACTCAGCTGCATTCGCGCCTTAAAGCAGACAATGAAGAACCTGCCAGCCACTTATTCTGACTGTGGACACGCATGAAGCTTTAATGATGTCAACATGCCTGCAGGAGGAGCCACAGAACAGATCTGTGCACACATACAAAACCACTTCCAGTTCACGCAGGTACAAAAACTGCTCCGTCTCCTGCATTCTTATTCAGACACTTCAAAGTCTGTTCCACTCAGTCACGAATACTTAGTCAATCACCGACTCCGTCACAGGGAGAGAAAATTGTGATCTACTTTTAAAAAATGACAGTTTCAAACCGCTATTATACTAATTCTCTCCGCTACCGCATAACCGTTTTAGACTCTCCTGACATAACTAGAAATGAATTATAAGTTTTTGTGCAACACCCCTGCATGTTCAACTAGTTCAACTATCCAGCTCTCTCTCTCCTGTGATCCTCAAATCAATTAGATCCTATGAGGCAATTAATTCAATATGGAAACTAATTTACTCCTGTTGCCCGTAGCCATGGAAATGGTTTATACGGGAATAATACCTAGTTTGCATTTTTATATTCTGAATGTAATATAATACAATAGATAAAAATGGAAGTCTTGAGATAGAAGAAAGTGGATAAAAAAAGAACCAAATAGTAGTCTTAAGCAAGGCTCTGCGTGGCAACACGCCAGCGATGAGTGAATTACAGAGACAAATGGAGAGATTAGCATTTTAATGGTCCTGGAGCGGCTCTGCACATTTTGGGAAATGTCTCACCCATTATTTGGTCCATCATTTAGTCTTGGCTGGAGTTTGGCGTCTCACACAGAGAGAACGCACTAACGATAAAGTATAACCAGCTATTACGGGAACATAATGCCCCCCTGCTTTATCATAATTTTTGAGAACGATGATGTGCTAATGGACAGAGGAAATATCAATTTGCCGGACAACCCCCTGCAGAACTAAGGAGCCCTTATGTCTTATTTGATGTCATATTATCTTTCAGACAACGTAGCGGAGAAGGACAAAGTGAAGCAGGCAACAGAGTGCTGTAGAAAGATCCTCAATCACGTCAACCAGGCTGTGAAGGAATCCGAGGACAAGCAGGTAGGATTTTTTTTTTAAATCTTCTTTCCATTTCATACCATCCCCTAGACTTTTCTCTTCCTCCCCTTCAGTCTCATCCTAAGTCCTTCCATTTTTTTCCTGCTCTACCACAATTTATTTTTTTCGCTACCTTCTTTGTTCCCCAGGCAGAGGCTTCCTTTTTAAAGAGCGCTTACTTACCACCCCCCCTTCCTCTGTCTCCTTATTTTCTCCGTCCTTCCTCTAGAGGTTGGAGGACTATCAGAGAAGATTGGACCTCTCCTCTCTAAAGCAGACAGACAACCCCATGATCCTGGAGCTAAAGGTGAGTTATCTACACAACCCTTTTAGCTGCAGTTAAAGCACACTCACTTGTTGTACACCCACGTACGCTGTATGAAATATCCGCTCAATATAAAGGTAGCGCTATGTGGAAATGGCTCCACGGACCAGCAGATAGTACTTAAAAGCATTTCATTTATTTCTACCTCCTTCAGAATTTGGATTTAACCAAGAGAACGATGGTGCATGAGGGACCACTGTCATGGAAAGTGAACAAGGACAAGACTATCGGTTTGTAATCAGCACATTATACGAGTTTGATCGTTATTAAACTTTGATATTGTTGCAAAAAAACAAAATATAATCCACCTCTTTGTCTCCTTTCAGAGTTGTACACACTCCTCCTGCAGGACATCCTGGTTCTGCTACAGAAACAAGATGAGCGTCTCATCCTGAAGTGTCACAGTAAAAACCTGACAGGCCCCGCAGATACCAAAAGTATCTTCAGCCCCATCATTAAACTCAACACTGTGCTGGTGCGCTCTGTGGCCACAGGTCAGTTAACAATGTCTTTTCTGTTTTGCATTTTACAAAAATGGTGGAACAATAAGTTGATTAAATCAGGATCATATCAAAGAACGAAAGAACCCCTCACTATACCACCTCCAGGCATTAGGACTGTACAATTGATCGAATAATAATCAAGATTTTGGTTTCCCACAATGAAATGAACATGATCGCATGCGATATTGATGTTTAAATGCGTGCTCCGCTCACAGAAAACTCTGCTGCATATCAAATCAAGCGCCTCCTAGACTTGGCTAGCCAGCCACCAACCGGCCGATCGAGATGTTTTGGCTTCAGTTTTGGGGAGCCGTCATGCTGCTGTGCGCGCACCCTACAACTTTTCTGAATGTTGCAGCTGCAGTCCAGAGTAGAAGAGTAATATACTGTATACTCGTTTTGCCCGTCTGCACGGGGGATTCAACTGGGCGCGTAAGAGACAGCCGCTCGGTGTGGGTGGATCCTCTCCCCGGTGCTGGCTGGCATTTCCTCCACTTGCACTGCGACCGGCTCTATGTCCCTGAGCTTTACAGCGGCCCTCGCTCGCTGTCTGCTCTGCGGGGAGGGACGGGACTCATGGCGTGATGTTCAACCGGGCTGACTGTCCTCAGTGCGTGTCTGCAGCGATGTCGGCAACTCACACCCAGCCTTTTTTGAAACACGGAGCCCGTCTCGTTAACCATTCATATCTATACAACCAAAGCGTTCATGATTAAATTGTTTACAAGAGCACGAAATAGTTAATCTAGTCTCTTAATTTAGCTCATTTTCTTCTCAAAGTGCACCAGATTTATGCATTTAATATAGCCTACAAAGGGTATTGCAATGTCAGTTTTTTCCAACATCGTGCAGCCCCTAATTTGTATAATAGCAGGGATGTAGCACCACATGGAAGTAAAAGCAGTGCTCTGTTTGTTTTAATGTGAAAGTGCAATATAAACATGTTGTCTCTAAAAGCAATGAATAATTGACAAATAATCGTGATCTCAATATTGATCACAATAATCGTGATTATCATTTTGGCCATAATCATGCAGCCCTGCCAGACATACAACCCAGAATAAAGTATCAGGAAGTCTATGGCTTCATGCATGTAGGGCAAACGTGTGATTAATCTCACCCTGAACCTTATTTACCCACTCTCTCCTGCCAGACAACAAGTCCTTCTTCGTCCTATCCATGTCAGACAACGGAGCCCAGATCTATGAGCTGATGGCGCCCACGGTCTCAGATCAGAAAACGTAAGTCTGCATACCTTTTGACTGATTCATTGAATTTGTATTGCTCCAGTGGTTAAATGAGCTAATAATTTTTTTGTTCCCTTGCACAAGGTGGCAGCGTCTAATCACCCAGAGAGCTGATGCCATGAAAGTCAAACCTCACAGCGTCATACCATTACCTCAGACTGAGTATGTCATCTTTCTAATTTGATCCGATCAGATGGTTCTCAGGTTTTTGAGCTTGTTGCTAACGTGAGATGTTGCTTGTGTGCCAGTGGGGAGAGAGACGGTGTGGAGATCATTACAACGGGTGTTTCCAGGCTGAGTCGAGACCCAGACCGCACGTCCACCGGCAGCACCCAGTCTACAGGTAGCTTGGAAAAACATCCTCCGTGTTACTTTAAATATTCTACCCTAGTCAGCTATGTCAATAATCCTTCTCTAATTTACACCCACTCAGATAAAGAGAGCAGTCCAGCCCCTAGAGGTGTGATGCAGAGCTCTCTACCAGGTAGTAATCCATTTGAGGGAGTAAAGGCAGAGGAAGAGGAGGAGGAGGAGGAAGGTTTTGTGGACCCAGAGCTTCCTTACCAAGTGGCTGAAGATGGCAAAGAGGGAGACTCGTTTAACATGTTTCCCTCCAGAGCAGACGAAGCACTGAAAACATGTAAGCACACAGTAAACAGATGACTCAAAAATCAAGTGCTACACATGCAGTGAATTATTAATCAGCCCTTTTTCCTCAACCTGTCCCTCAGTGGCAGCATTAAAGCAGGTGTTGGTGACCCAGCTGATGTCCCAGGAGGCTGTAGAGCAAACCAAACGCTCCACGGGGGCACGTCTCCTCAGGACCACGTCTCTGCGGACCCCCGTGGACAGCCGCGCACGGGTGATGGTCCACAATGGCTCGGAGAAGAACAGCTCCCAGACAGAGGACCCGACTCAGGACCTGGGCTCCGGGGACACGGGCTTCTTTGATTCTCCTGAAGATTATGGTGAGCCTGGACAGGAGTCAAGCTATTATTTGAGCGCTTTGCATCAATTCCCGTGTCCAGCGCTGCCTCCCGTTTACACCGGCACGCGCATGCCCAGTGTACGTGAATGGTCATGTGACATTCAAGCGTGGTAGTACGGACAGAGATCAACTCTGAAATGGCCCTAAAACAGCATTTTAAAACGATATAATGTATCAGTGTGGATGTAGCCTTTGTCTCTCCCTGCTCCCTGCAAACAGTAGTGCTAAATGGCTTCTTTTGATTCTCTCAGCAGGGTATTTAGTCCTGGAGGGTTACGGCGGCCCCGGGGAGAGCAGCACAGACGACGACATCTTGGCATCGACCACAGGGAAGCAGCTGAGAACCTCGCAAGGCTGCGCCGCCGACTCCGGTATCAACTTGAGGTTTTCTTCAACGTCACAGGCCGGCAGCCTCTCCTCTTTTAGCAGACAGGTGTTGTCTCACCTTAGAAACCTTCAGGCCAACCTCAACTATCTGAAGGTATCTAACAAGTCACTGAGCTCACCAACATGCGTTTACACATTGGGGGTTATTTTTATATCGCTGATCTGACTGTGTTTGTTTTTTTCTCTTGCAGGAGGTTGAGGCCAAGTACAATAATCTAATACGCCAAAGGCCAGAGAGGTCATCAGCAGACGCAGATGGAAACAAAGGTATTTCAAGTCATGCTCAACATATGAGTCACTAGATTTTAATAAATGAATCACTTCCTGTATCTGTCCTTTTTCTGATCTGACTCATTTTTTTACCCCCCAGATAAGAGATAGTGGAAGTCTGTACTGCAGCTTTTGGCTCTGGTCCCAAAGAGGAAGTACCGACTTTGTAGTCTGTTCCTACGTCTTGTGTCCTGGACTTTCTGGACATCCTATAAGCTTGTCCTCTCACTGCTGAGCCCCCTTTTTTTTCCATCAACCGTCGCCCAACGGATGCCACAGAGAACGAGAGACTTGAGTGTGAGCAGGAAACGTTTGAAGGGTGGAGTCATCATCGTTGTGATGCCGCGCCCCCCCCCCACCAAGCCCCCTACCTCCCACCCCCCTCCTCCGTCAGCACAAGGCAATCAGGGAAGTGGGATTGCCCCCAAAAAAACCTCACCCCCCTCTACCGTATAACACCCATTTCCCCCGGACCTCCCTGCAAGAAAGAGAACTTATACCAAAATGTACAAAGATGTGTGTTTAGAATATATATATATGAAACACAAAACAAGAAAAGGAAAATTTTAAGATAATGTATTAAGATTTTTTTTATCCCAAGATGTATTTATTTTCTTTCTTTTCTTTTCGTTTTTTTTTTTTTCGTTTTTTTTTTTTTTTTAAAGTGTTTCCCACATTGCTTGCATGCTTTTGGCCATGGTGTTACCTTTTTTGGCTGCTTTTCCTGCTTCAGTCATACAGGGTTAGTGTGAGTGTTGGGTGCACGCTAGCATTACAAAGCACGCTAGCCTAGCGAACCCTGATGCAGGAATATATTCAGACTGATAGAGGCCAGAGTTGCGCTGGTGATGGATAGATCCCATTGTGTTAAAAGAAACTCTTGAATCGTGTTACTAGAATTTCAGATAAATTCTAGGTGTGGTGTTAACTAGAATGAAGAGTCTCAAGGCTCTGATCTGGTCCTGTTGCATTATCGTGCTGCCTCCTTCTTCCTCACTGTGAGTGGTATTTTTGCCTCTCGTCTGCTCCTCTTCTTCCTTTGCGTGTGACTCTCCCCCCCCCCCGTCTTTTCCCTGTGAACACTTATGGGTGTCATCCTTCTCCTCTTCCTCACATCCCCAGTGTCTTTCATGCTTATTTATCCCCCTCCCACATTCTATATGTCATGCTTCCTCATCTGCATCTGGGTATCTTGCCCCGTTTCCCCCCTTCCTCTTCTACAAGGATGCTCTTTTCTGTATCAGCTCCTGACAGAAAACGCTGCTTCTTTCCGCTACTGTTGGCGATTGCTGATCCGACTGCCTGATATTCTAATGTCATGAAGTTCAACATATGTACAATGATCAAGTTGGAAGGTTATGCATAAGTTTAATAAATAAATGGTGCCATGACACATTCAAAAAGGAAAAACCTTGCTCGCTTTTGTCTTTTATGTGCACCCGATTTCATATGTATCCCGTGAAAAGCTGGTCGGTAAAACATTTTACTTGTACAGCTCTTATTGAATCAGTAATGGAGAAATGATTGAAGACCATTTTTGCATTTAACACGAGAAAGATCAAGGACACCCGAGCATTAGTCATGATGGATTAGCAAGTGTCTTTTAAGAAAAGCCTATCTGTCAATTTGTCATTGAAATATGTCAGTATATTTAATCCTAACTATGTGCCCTGGTCATAATATATCTGTATTACATTTGTTGACCTCTTGTCATTACTTGTGTTAGATGGTATACATTTATCAGATGTCAGTATCTCATCATGTGCTTGTTCTATTCCCTGCTGATGAGATGTCACCTCCATTCACTCTCATATAAGATTTAATGTTAACAATCTCTCCTAACATAATCACTTTTTACAGCGTGTCAGAGATCCTATCACCCATCGGTTACGCTGAATAAGGCATTTCTAGTTGACCAAAATGTTACAATTAACTTTCATAAACTGAAAACACACTGTGAAATGATTCAATTTGTAAGACGAAAACGCGGATAACTCTGAGACCAGACAACGCCGTGGTAGCGACCTGTCAATCACAAGGTAGCCACGTCCTAAAGCATATCCTGCTTTATGGTCTATTTGACTCTAAATGGGACCATAATATACTAAATGAACATCATGCTGTATTGAAGAATACTTGAAAATAGTGATTGAGACCATAAACTCATGTTTACAATGTTTACTGAGGTAATAAATCAAGTGAGAAGTAGGGTCATTTTCTCATAGACTATGTAGTATAGTACTACATAGTCTATAGACAGATGCCTATTGTGGCCAAAAACACTGCCATGGTTAAAAATATTGATTATTTAACATGTTTACAAGATGCCTTAAGTCTTTAATATGACTGTCAAATCCTCTGGTGTGTACAATGCTACAGCTGAAGTGTCTTGTTTTGTTCTTATTTTTAGTTAATTGTTTTTCTTAACTAAAGGTAAAATCATAAAATTAGAATTGGCTGAAATTGCAATTTGAGCATATAGCACGGAAGATGTGTTAAATGTTTTTGTTGACTATACTGTGCAAGTGAATGAGCAGATATTCAATAATGTGCAGGAGCATTTAGACCAGGGATGTCAAACTCATTTTAGTTCATGGGTCAGGTACAGTCCAATTTGATGTCAAGTGGGCCCGACCAGCAAAACCATTGAATAGTAACCTATAAATAATAACACCTCCAAATTTGCCCTTCCTGTTAGTGTAAAGAAGTACAAATACATTCTGAAAACTCTCAGAAAAAAATGAGAAATCCATTTACAAAAGAGATGATGAACAACCTGAGATGTCTCGCTGATCTCTCGGCTACCTTCAAACCTTCCATCGTCACATTCAGTTTTCCCTCTAAATTCTTGTATTTTCCACCATGATGAATCTGATAGTGGTGCTGAATAATTATATTCCTTGAGCACTGAAAGGTGCTGGGACACACCAAGAACACTGGCTTCCCAGTTACCTCTGTGAAGAAATAGGAACTGGTTATCTTGGGAAACCTGACACTCTGTTTCCACTTTTCTCCATTTTCCACGGAGGCTCCTGCATGAACAGTAGCTTGACAGTGTTCTGTCAAGTAGCCTGTACGTCAGCGGGTGGGATCTATAATAGCATATCCAGCGTAGGGCGTGCTACTCTTATTAGGACAGCATGACCAGGGTTGGAAATTAACTTTTTTTGTCCACATGCCAATGTGGTTGGTGGCTTCCAAAATCTAGCAGCCACTCAATAGACTACTATTGTTGTTTTGGCTGGTGAGTGAAGCAAATCTAGCAGCCGCTGTTTCCAGCATTTGGCCGGTGCTAGTTTCCAACCTTGAGCATGATCCCCAAATGGGAATAATAATGTTGTTGTTTTTTAAAGTTGGAATTAATGTCGCAATTTTTACACTTTGAAAAGTCATCCAGTGGGCCGGATTGGACCCTTTGGCGGGCCGGTTCTGGCCCCCGGGCCGTATGTTTGACACCCCTGATTTAGACAGATGGTAACGTGTTTCTAAATGTTGCACTGCAGCTGGCAGTGATTCAGCATATTGTTAATGGATATCATACAGGGCTTAAGCTTCTGAAAGACGATCTCTTGTATGTGAGTAACCAAAATTGAATGACACACAAGATGTTCAAGCATGTTTTCACCTGAAGCCATTTCAAAATTGGAAAAACTGGGTTGGAAATTTGAACAACGTGTACATTTTGGAAGCATTTTAATTAGATCTCTCTTGGTCCGATGTCAAGAATTTTCCTTTTGACCTTTTTACGTGGACATTTGGCAGCACTAAATGTCAGGAGGGTAGGAGTATTTTTAAAGGAATCATCAGTGAGGTTTGATCAAGGACACCGGTAGAAGGTGGTGATCATTACCAGCAGGTGGCAAACTTCCACCATTAAACACCCAGTGAAGAAGACCCACCCTGAAACCTGCAGTGACATCAGTATTTTAAATAACCCAGGGTACCTATTGAGTTTCCAGAGACATTTGACTCCAGTGTCTGACAAATAAATGGAGGAATGCATCCAGTTTGTCTCGGTGATGCGACAAAGCTGTGGTCAAGAGAGGACTGTGCAGCATTTATTGAGACTTTGTCAGGGGCTCACTGCTACCTAGTGGAGTCACATCAGTGTTATGCCCGGCAGTGATTTTGCTTGTTGTGTCTGAGTGGAAAGCAGGAGGACGCCTCAGAGTCTGAGTGACATGTTCCCTTCTTTTTCTCCCCCCATCACCCCGACTGTAGGCATGCTGCAGTGAAACAGAAAGAGAGGAGAGAGAGAGAGAGAGAGAAAGCTTTGAGGAGACAATGAGAAGCCAGACAAGGTATGAATGGGAAAATGGGGTGGGAGGAAGAAAAGACGATAAATTAAGAGTAATAGAAAGGAAGAGGAGAGGGACAGAGTGTGATAAAGACACAGGGAGGATGATGAGAGGACAGAGGGAAAGAAGAGGGGCTGGTAATTGATTGTCTCGTTTCCCAACATGCACCTGTCACCGAGCTAATTGGAGTGGCAGAGAGGAGAGAGGTGTCACTCACATCAGAGCCCTTCAGGAGGGCAGTTTGTGTCAAGCTCCGATGAGACGAGCCTCTCTCCTCCTCCTCCTCCTCCTCCTCCTCCTCCTCCTTCCTCTCTGCTGTGCAGGAAAATGAAGCTTTTTATCCTTTAAAGCAAAGACCTGCATTTGTTGCTTCCCCAAAAATGTTGTGCCATCCTTTAAATATAGTATAAAAACAGAAGAGAAAACATGCACCCACATGTTTTTTTTTCAGATACTAATTTGCATACATTTTGGATACGGCTGAAAATCAAGTTTGATGTGTTTACCTGATGCTGTGTACCACAAAGAACTGTTACGGGTGATTATGGTGGAGCGCATCATTATGGTTGTTGCTATGGGGCTTAATTCCAAGATAAGGATGCTTGACTAAATAACTCACCTGTGACAGGAAACAAACAAGAAGGAGTATTTTCTGGAGAATGTGGGGCTTTTTTTTTTCATCCACATCTCCCCCAAACAGCTTCAACAAATTCTGAACATTCACGTGTGTGCATGTTCCTGTCCCAAAAGAGTTTCTCATCAATATGCTAATGAATTTTACAAGTGCTGCTATTTCCATTCTGATGGTATATATTTACACACCAACTCGTCCGTCTGTTCATCCTGCACCACTGTATAGGACTATTGTTGCTGCATGACTGGTTGCCACAGCATGGCGTTGGCACATTAGAGAGGTATTCAGTATTAAAACTCCATGTTGTCACTCAGTAAATCATGCACAGAACAGGCCTCATTCTCTATTCTGCACACCTCATTTTACGGATTTGGTGGAGTGCGCTGTTCATCAATATTCATCCGTGTTCTCAGCAGCACGAGCAGCATCCTGAGCTGCTGTTCTTACCAATACACGGTCAATCACCAGCGGGATCAGCAAAGATTGCTGATGTCAAACTTAAGATCAGTCAACAAAATAATTAGTTATATCCCCCCCCATTACTTCTGCGAAGCTTTTCTAGCAGAGTCACAGTAGGGTTGTTGCAATAATGCAATAAATCACCGTCTAGTTCAGCTCATCAAAGGCTATTATATTTCAAACGGTGGAGGGAAATAAATAAGGATGGTAATAAAGTGGACAGCTCCTTAAAAAGTTAAAGGTGGATTCAAATAAACTATTCAGATGGTGATTTATGGCGGTGGGTATATTCTTTTTTTTTATTATTGGGAAGGAGGGGGTGTTGTAAGTACTTGTCGAGCTAGAAAAAATAAGTTTGTTTTTCACTCCCTGCTTTCAAATATTATATTTTTAATGTAAATATTTAATGTTATTATACACGTCATGTGTTGAAATCAATGTTTTTTTTGTAAATCAATTTGTTGAACGCCTGTTTATGATCCGGTTGAACTGTCAAATGCATGTCATACTCAATCAAGGACATTTGATGATTGTATGTAACACGGTCACCTCAATTATAACCTGTTTCCCAAACCGGAGCCCCTGACCTTATGGGATTGATTTTCATGCTGCACTTCTCCCCCTCCATCGAGCAGAGGCCAATATCTGATGGATTGGACTGAAGATCAATGCGCTCTCCACAGTCTGATTAATCCACGGCCTCTCTGGAGTAATCACTGTCCCAAGCACAACAATGAGATGTGGAGAGGATGTGTTAAGCCGGCGCTGAGAGATGAATGAACTGACTCCTTCCAAATGGGAGGAATATGCTAAAATATGTTGCTGCTGAAAGAGCACAGAGTCATGTATGCCACAGAACCACAGAAAAGGATACCCGGGGCCTGTTCAGTGGCTGTTGCTGTGGGGACACTTGATAATCAACCTAATAAATAGGCACCTGTGGCGTGGCTTGGCGTTAACCTTGTCTAATTACCACACCGCTCTTTGATGGAGTATCTAGGTAGAAAGCTTTGGGGCAGGCCAGCTGGCATTGAGGCTCACTGGTTCAGTCTGCTGTGAAAGAGAAACCAAAGAGAGGCGTTGGGCTGTGACCTGGGACCGAGCTTAACGTAGCTCGGAGCCGCAGCAGAAATCGATGGCATTCTTTGGCAGGCGTGCTTCTGCTGATTTTGGTCACCGGGCGCTGGCGAGGTACGCAGCTGCTGCTTCTGACCTGCCAGGTTGGTTGGGCAGCGTGTCTGGTTTTGTGTTTAGTGCCATGAAAACAGAGGAAAACAAGGGGAAAAACAAAGTCAGAGATGAAAACAAAGCGAGATGTTTAAAGTGTGGGTGTGTTGATAGACATATGTCTGGAGTCAGCTGCTCTGTGTTGTCCTCTGGGCATGTCACGGGTCCTCACTTACAGTATGTGACAGCGACGAATGGAGACTGTCTCGCTCCTTCTGATGCTGGATTAGGGTCGAGAGGAGAATTGATTAGTTATTTGTCATCCTTAATATGTGTCTGCCGTGTTCTACACACACACACATAAGAAGAAGAAGAGTAATTCAGAAAAGAACACAACACAGTAGAATCAGCCTTCTTTTAACCATTAAAGGAACAGTTCAACATTTATTCGCTTTTCTGCCGAGACTTAGATGAGAAGATCAATGCCACGCTCGTGTCTGTTTGGTAAATTGCACAAATAGGCATGCGAATGACATGATCATGTGCAAGGCGAAATCCTGTTATAAGAACGCCCGTCTTGCCTTAGGCGTGTCATTTGTACGCCATGTAGTTCGTACTGACTGCAATGTAAATGCTCTGCGTGCATATGCTGCACTCAGAGCTAATGACGTCGAATAAAAAAGGGAGAAATACTGCTTAATGAGGTGGATGGGTCCAACAAACACAGGACTTTCAACCAAGAGACTGGTGATTTGTTTTGTAAGTTACATTAGTGGCGTTTGTGACATGTTTTGTAGTGACAGTTTGTCACATGTATTACATTAGTTTACGGACTAATTTTAAGCCCAACCATGATGTTTTTCCTAAGCCAACCTGTTTTTTTTTGCCTAAACCTAAGTGAGTCGTTTTGTTGACCCTGCTGGTAATGCACCTTCATACATCTGTGTAATATTCCCGCCTCAGCGAGGTAGGACGTGAACCTGACACGCTGTCCTCTGCTGGACATGTGGTTCTATTTCATGCTCTGGTGTGATATTGGGTTGAAATATTTAGCTGGAGCGAGTAGATGCTTAGCTTAGCTTAGTTTTGCATAAAGACTGGGAGCAGGGGGAGACAGCAAGCCCGGCTCTGTCCAAAGGTAACCTCAATTAACACGTTGTATTTTGTTAGTTTGTGTTTCCAGTAGGGCTGTCAATCGATCAAAATATTTAATCGCGATTAATCACGTGAATGTCCATAGTTAATCGCGATAAATTGATAAAAAAAAATTGTATCTGTTCAAAATGTACCTTAAAGGGAGATTTTCAAGTATTTAATACTTTTATCTTATCTAAATGTATGTATAGATTTATTATTGGAAATCAATTACCAACACAAAACATTGACAAATATTGTCCAGAAACCCTCATATGCTCACGGTTAAATAGAAATAGTAGAAATATTAATAATTAATTAAAAAGCTGAGCGGCTCAGAGGAGCGGCTCGTCACTTTAAGGAGAAAAGCTGGTCCACCTTAACAGCCCACCTTAAGAGGCAAAGCCGGAGTTGCAGGATACAGGAAGTCGGCTCCCGTCTCGAGCGGAGGAGTTGTAGTTTTGTAGCATTTATTCACCGACAAATAAACTGTACACACACTGCTACGTTCAAAGCTATAACGCCACCAACAACCTCACACTCACCGCCAACACACACACGCGCGGTCTGTCGGACACTCACTAAAGTTACGCAGACTGTATGTGTGTGGCGGCGGTGAGCACAATGCCTACATTTTTCAAAATTAGCATCCCTACTCAAATCATAACATGGCAAACTGCAGCCCAACAGGCAACAACAGCTGTCAGTGTGTCAGTGTGCTGACTTGACTATGACTTGCCCCAAACTGCATGTGATTATCATAAAGTGGGCATGTCTGTAAAGGGGAGACTCGTGGGTACCCATACAACCCATATTCATTCACATATCTTGAGGTCAGAGGTCAAGGGACCCCTTCAAAAAAGGCCATGACAGTTTTTCTACGCCAAAATATAGCGTAACTTTGGAGCATTATTAAGCCTCCTTTGCGACAAGCTAGTATGACATGGTTGGTACCAATGGATTCCTTAAGTTTTTTATGATGCCAGTATCTTCACTCTAGCTAACTGAGCCCGCTTCAACCTAAAAATTGCAAATTGCATTAATGCGTTAAAGAAAATGAAATGGATAAATGTCAAACTATTCCCTTTACAATGTGAATCTGAAAATATTTACATGAATGGATCCGTTTTAGCTACTGGAGAGATAAATAAAGAGAGCAACATTTACTATGAAGAGCTACATTTGGTTCATTCACTTAGTTGCCATTGGCACCTTGTACAACCACCAAGAATAGAGGCATTCACACATCTCAATACAGTTTTAAGCAGCTGCTGGTGTATAACAGCTCACACTGGATTTAAAACGAAGATCCATGGCTGAAAGATTACATAATTGTTGCATAAATCTGTCAGTATTGAAAACCTCCCTCTCTAATTCTTCCTAGTACAACCACAATCCTGAGTCACTAAGTGTGAGTCATCCAGGAATCATGAGTCGTCCTTTCCTGCACAGAGCGTACATAGCTTTCTTAATTGTGTGATCATTCTTGGTGAGCGTCTACAGTATAAACAGGCAGTATTCTTTAAAGCCCACATCCATAATTACAACATGCTGTCCTTTTATGAGTCACTGATGCCCCACCGCTGGCTCGCTTTATGTTTTAAGCATGAGCATGAATTTTACATGAGCTTTGAAGCTGAACAGGTTTGTTTTACATTGACAGTATTTGTACACAGTGAATTTAAAAGTAGGGAAGAAGCTTCAATCTTGAGATGTAAGGGAGCAAAAACACGTTTTCTCCAGGTGTAGGTGAAGCTCTTCAAAGAACCAGAATCCAATTTCTAAGAGTCCGCAGAGCTTCAGAGCTCTTACTCCGATTGCATTTCAGCTTTCAAAATAAATAAAAATAGCCACTGTGAACACTGCTCACTCTCAGTTTTTCAAAATAAAACTAGTGTTGCAAAAACTGAAGAAGTTATACGAGATTTATTTCATTGCAAGACAAGATTTGGTGCATTTGAGCTGTTGCAGCGGTGTGTCTGGTGTCCAGTGAGGTGTCAGCTTTCACAGCTCCAGCTGCATTGCAATATTACATAAGGAGTGGTAATGCGCGCCTGTCTGAAAGTCCTGAATGGATGCTGAGAGACCAAGCTGGGGTCAGCTGATTTAATCTACCGGACATGCTCCTGCGGAGTGCTGATCAATAATGCTCCAATGCTAATGTCAACATCAGGAAGGAATGAACCCACTTGAAGAAAGAAAAAAGCGAAGAGTGAGCAAAAAGACAGAAAGAGGATAACAACAAAACCTGACTGGAATTGAAAACGTCTCCTTTGTTTGGTCGTCTGTTGCTTTTCTCTCCACAGGATGGAGGACTTGAAACTGGTCGTTTGGAACATCCAAGAGCGTCTCCTGCCGTCCGCTTTAACTCATCTGACAGCATCCTGCTGGCTTTTGAAAAGGGCACGAATTCGGTGGACGCTATTAATCCCTGGTAAGGCCTGAAGGTGAGCTGTCTCTCAAGACCTACTGGAGCAGAAGTTCACCCAAGGGTTCTGCAGAGAATGATTCCAGTCAAGGGCCCTGCTAATCCCGCTAAACTGGTTCACAAGGGCACTATTTTGCGTGGTGGCGGTGCACCTATTAAGTGGTGGCCCACAGAGAGGCTTCTACACTCCTGTATTAACATATTCACCTTGAAACCTGGATAAAGGGAGCTTCCGCCTCTCAAAACAGCTTTTACAGCATATGGGCTTTTGTCAAGTGTTAAGGTATTTTGACCTATCGAAGTAATACCCTTCACTTCATTTTCTCTTTCCGAGCAGGAGCACCTGTTCTCGAGAGACGGCTTATTTAGATAATAGCTGATCTGGAATGGTCTTTCATTTCCCGCTGTTTATAGAGGTCATGCACTGACAGTCCCAGCGTGCCAGTGGCTATGATGTAGTCGCCTGATTACAAAAAAAATCCACTCTGCCAATACTCAACTCTAGAGGGAGGGCACAGTACGACGTGTGCTATTTAACCCCTAATAAAGTCAGGACTGGTGATTGACACCTGGACCAGATGACTCCTGAGCGGAGGGAAATGAAGATAAGAGAGGATGTTGTGCGTGTGTGTGTTAGCCTGCAGGTGAATCTCCGCAAATTCAAACTGACTCTCTTCATCTTGGGTCAAAGCTGCACGTTCTTGAGTCATACTCTGACAGATGATTTATTCCTGAAAGGGCGGCTAAGGCGATGCACGCTGCGTCTTAGTGATAGAAGGTGGACAGGAATGTGCATGCTTCAGTAGCTGCACTATTTTCCCCAGAAATCAGTATTTGATCTTGCTTATTCACAAGAAAAAGAGCTCTGAGAGTTTTCTTGTTTATGTACCAATTAAAGTATAGCCTCCTATACTTGCCAGCCAGATGCCTCGCTAGCAGTGATTTGAGTCCTTCCTCAAACTATTACTGTCACTTAAACGCTCCCGCCTGTCCTCATTGCTCATTTCTGCTGTCTTGGAATTGGTCCATTCTCCTTAGCTGAGTGCAATATAGCTCTTCTGTGTGCCTGGGTAATGGTTTGAGCGTAACCCTTGGTTTCCCCATCAGGCAGTCATCATGCTCAACAGCAGCTTTTCTACAAACATCCACTGTTGCACATGCAATCCGCATTCAGGCAGCGTCTAATTTGTACGGTTGTTTTCAAAACTGTCGCATACAGTAATTGTTGTTGGATTGACTTAGCCGTGACACAAACACGGAAAAGGAGTTCTCGCTGCTCCAGATTCATGTCACTCTGGTCTTCTTCACTCTGGCTTTATTCCTCTCTCTCTTTTTCTCTCATCCATCATGTTATGTCTTCCCATCGCTTTCTGGCCACTGGAAGAAAGCCAGAGCCATTAGCCTGCTGTCGGTCTGAGGGAAGACGGGGATCCATCCTGTTAGCTGATGCAAAATGAACAGCACCACTTGGTCACACAATGCACAATACTGGAGGACCTTTGGGGGTAGAAGGTGACATGGTAGGAGTGTGTTTGTGTGCACACGCGGACATCTTGCCACAAAACCTGACACATCGACACAGCCAGCGCTGCACCAGTGCAGCAGTGGTCTGATTCATAGCTAATGAATATTTACCAGCCGGCCTTGCAGTGTCTGAAACTGCAGCAGCTCACAGGGGAAACAGAGGTGTTGAACCACTCGTGGCTGAAAGTTGTACGTCAATCTCTAACACAAGCTGCTGTCAAAGTGAAGAGTTCACTCTCCATGCGCGCTTGGACATGCATCAGTGCGCAGTGAGGGGTTATATGTACACATAATTATGTGTGTGTCCATCTATATATGCCATCGGATACATGTTCTGTATGTTATTTCCCTGACAAGGTGTGATTGAAAGCTGATCTGCCATCGGTGCTGTACACTGCTGCTTGTCTTATTCTACTTTCTTTGATCGTACACCAAGAATATAATATAATAAATATGACAAATAGGCGTCACTAATGCACCGTTTCACATACCGACCCCCTCAACTCTCCCGCAGCTGCAATTTAATCCCCCTAGAAGTGGATGCTTGGATGTGTGAATTTATATTGCACTTCAGAATTTGCATTTATTTGCACCAAAAAGGGTGGCAACTTTATAAAATATCAAAAGAAACAATTTCATTGCATTTCGGCAAACAGTATGGCAGCAGAAGACTTTTATGGTGCATAAAAAGCCTCTGAAAACATGGTTTCAAATCTGACGTATTTCTCTATGATATTAAATATTTATTGGTAAATGTGCAACTGTCAAAGTTAAAGTTTGGAAAATAAAAATATTGTTAGTTATTATTTATTACCAGCAGCGACAGAGACACTTCAAACAAAAAATCTTTCATGTGTAACTGAAACAGTTATTGTGTGTTAATGTATGATCCCATCACATAGTTAAAAGTAGGGCTGTCAAAGTTAACGCGATAATAACGTGTTAATGCAAATTTGTTTTAACGCCAGTAATTTCTTTAATGCATTAACGGAACTTGCAATTTTTAGGTTGTAACGGGCTCAGTTTTAAAGCTAGAGTGAAATAACGCACGGAACTTGCTCTAAATTTTGGCCATTTTCAAAGGGGTCCCTTGACCTCTGACCTCAAGATATGTGAATGAAAATGGGTTCTCTGGGTACCAACAAGTCTCCCCTTTACAGACATGGCCACTTTATGATAATCACATGCAGTTTTGGGCAAGTCATAGTCAAGTCAGCACACTGACACACTGACAGCTGTTGTTGCCTGTTGGGCTGCAGTTTGACATGTTATGATTTGAGCATATTTTCTATGCTAAATGCAGTACCTGTGAGGGTTTCTGGACAATATTTGTCATTGTTTTGTGTGGTTAATTGATTTTCAATATAAATATTTACATACATTTGCATAAAGCAGCATATTTGCCCACTCCCCTGTTGATAAGAGTATTAAATACTTGAAAAACCTCCCTTTAAGGTACATTTTGAACAGATAAAAATTGTGTGATAAATCGCAATTAAATATTTAACTCGATTGACAGCCCTAGTTAAAAGCTAATTAGAGAAAAAAAAGACATTGAGGGCCTTTTAACTCTTACAATCAGACTGACAGAATAATTGGAGAACACATTTACTCACGGTGATGAGTGATCTTTGATTCTGGTTTGCAAAGTTCAGTGCATAGTTCACACCAGTCTGCTCATAGAAAAGGAACCTCTTAGGTTGACAAGTGAATAAGGGAGTCGATGCCAAAACAGCTGTCAATAGAATAATACTTTGAATGCTAATGAGGGAAATTGCTGACTATCCACATTCTGATTTGTCAGTGAATTTTATTCCCAGCCGGTGCACCTTGCCAGCTTCCTTCAATCAATAAGCCAGTAGGGATGGCATGCACCCACTCTCTGACTTCAGCATAAATGTGTCATCCATTGTGAGTTGCACCACGCACCCTTGTTCGCATCATAGTGAGGTGACTGTACCCTTGTCCTGCCATTTCAGCAAAAGCTGCCTTGTTCACATCCATCCCACCCACGCATTGCTGCAGCTCATTGGGGATTTAGGACTTTGTCAATAATGCCTATTGCAGTGTCAGTGTACTGCCTAATTACCAAATGGCTCTCGCTCAAATGTGGTCTGTTTCGAGTGAGACGTGGTCACGCAAACATAAATCAATTCATACGGAGTTCATCCCCACCAATGGCAGATGGCTGAGAGACAGCGGCAGACTCTTAGATGACATGGCTTGAATGCAACATATTTATGAACACGTCTATTTTCATATGGCTGATTTTCCATCTGGCTTCAGTGACTTGTTCCACAGTTCAACTACAACCCATGGCACTCAGTAAAGCATATACTGGGGCTGTACTGCGCCTCAGCAAATGCTATGCAGCTGTCAATGTGCCAGTTCCACAAGTCAGATTTTTAGTCGCAGTTAAGAGTGTTTTCTATGCTCCATTAACAAGCTATCTCACATCAGGAGATGCACACTTCTATGACTGTGCCTGAAATGGGACATCAGCTATGCTCATTCATAGTCTAGGAACTCTTAAAGAAGTATTTCAACAACACTGCAAAGCAAATATGTCCTGTTCAGTGGCTATTTGGACAGCAGTTGCCCTTCTACTGCTGCACATTGACATTTATGTTTCCACTGCTTAAGTGTGTCAATAATGTCGTAATTGTTTCTTCTCATATCTGAGGAAACAGACCCACTGACACACAGAAAAGTAGCTATGCTCCACTGACTGAACTGGAGCTATATTTATACTTTTGGCTTGCTTATTTAATTTAAAGTGTTTGTATTTTTTACTGCATCAACAATTAAAACTCTTTTTTAAATGTATTCTGACTTCAATGTTGTCCAGCACTGGATTTGAAACCAGCATACTGTTATTTTCAAAGCCTTTTTTCAAAAATAGTTTTTAGTAATTAATAGAGAGCATGAAAGGCAAGACACAATAAAAACACAATATAAGTAAAAGGCAATAATAAAAGATTAAAAGGCATTCCTGTTCGCTTTTTTGTTTTCAGTGTAGCCCGAGGAAATTCATCCTAAAGATGACAGGCTGCCTCTTATGAGGGTCAAAGGTCTCAAATGTATCGGGACCAACCCAAGCCATACATTATAAATAATCAATAAAATAATAAAATCAGTTCCATGCAGATGATCTCGTTTTCTCAAGAGGGTGTAGGCTGGTTTGTATTAAAACCAGCCAGTGGTCAGTAATGTATTACAGTAATAATTGACAAAATACAATATCCAACCATATCAGTAAAACATTTTTTTATATTTTATATATAATTTATGATATTTTTGATATGACTATACAAAATCATTGTATTAATTAAATCTTTTAATTAGATTTATGTCTTATTCTTTCATTTGTTCTGGAAAACATACTCTAACTCAGTACTTTTGAGCTTGACTTGTTAAATTTACTTCTACTTAGGGACTGTATGCAAAGTATCAGCGGTGTGGGGGGCAGAAAAGGGCTTATGTTTTTGTTTGTTCCATTATGCACTATAAATTATATATTATGTATTTTCTTTTATTGTTGGGGAGTGCTGCTTTTTTAGTAAGTGGTTTAGCCCCCCTCTCCAATCCAGTGATTGACAGTCCTTAAAGAAATAGAAACCCGTTACATTGGTCTTTTTCAAAAAGCACTAATTACAACAGAAACAGAAACCAATGATCTGAAGTCATTAGGAACAAATTGATTGACAAAGTCATGAAAAATTACAATGATAGAATAAAGCGCTATCCAGTCGCTCGCTCGACCCAATGGGCTGCTCGCTCTATCCAGTCGGTCGCTATACTCGACCCAGTTGGTTGCTCGCTAGATCCAGTTGCTCGATTCAGTGGGTAACTATATTCGACCCAGTCGGTCGCTTGCTCTATCCAGTCGCTATTTAGTCACTATACTGGATCCAGTTAGTCGCTATAGTCAACCCAGTCGGTCGGTAGCTCTATCCAGTCAGTCGCTCGCTACTTAACCTAGTCAGTCACTATTCTCGACCCAGTCGGTCACTTCACTCAGTGGGTCGCAATACTGGACCCAGTGGGCCGCTGTACTCGACCCAGTCGATCGCTCGCTCTATCCAGTCGGTCGCTATACTCCACCCAGTCGGTCGGTCGCTCTATCCAGTCGGTCGCTGTACTCGACCCAGTCGGTCGCTATACTCCACCCAGTCGGTCGGTCGCTCTATCCAGTCGGTCGCTGTACTCGACCCAGTCGGTCGCTATACTCCACCCAGTCGGTCGGTCGCTCTATCCAGTCGGTCGCTGTACTCGACCCAGTCGGTCGCTATACTCCACCCAGTCGGTCGGTCGCTCTATCCAGTCGGTCGCTGTACTCGACCCAGTCGGTCGCTATACTCGACCCAGTCGCTCGCTATACTCGACCCAGTCGCTCGCTATACTCGACCCAGTTGGTCACTATACTGTAGAAGGACTACCGACTGGGGTCCCTGGAGACCCAAGAATAAACTACTGTAAAAAACAACCATCAAAGTAAAATGTTAATTTATTTCTTCTCAAAACATTATCAGTTTGTGTAATTGATGTCAGCTACAGAAAAATAAACAGATTATTATTATTTTAGGAAAGCTACAGTTAATTTACATATTGTGTAAAAGGAAAATAGACAGAGCACATGAGTGCGTCTGTCTCCTTGAAACTGACTGACTGAGTGATACTTTAAATTAGGACCCATGGCAAACATGTTATCTATCTATTATATTTGATCTATTGAAACTGGCCATCTCTGCTTGAGGCCAGTGGGTCAGGGCTACATTAGCCACTGCCAGCGTAACACACCCAAATCTCCAACCAAACTGTCTGTGGTCGAGTTGCATTCTGGGTAATTTGTGCGCCAGTTTTTGACAAGGAAGGAAAAAAAAAATGCATGGAATAAATAAAGATATCTCTGCTTCTGCTGCATCTTGACATCCCCTGAAGCAGCTAGTGACTCTTCCTGCTTGTTATTGAGTGACAGCATGTCTTCTTTTTTCAGATCAACCTGCTATGTTTGCATTTTGTGTCAGCAGGGACACGCTCCTGATATGCAAGATAATAACAGTGATTTAGCCAATACGTTTGGAGAATAGCAAATAGCCAAATACATATTCGCATAACTTTGTGTTCGTCCCAGGCGTCTTATGAAAAATTAATATAACTCTCGGCCTGCATTACTAGACACAAACACCCCAATATGTTTCCATTCTGGCCACACATAATGGGATGTTGATTATGGGCGCCACTTCATTGAGTCCCACTTGAAGCATGCTGATTTCATTTTTAATCAATAATAGATCATAAATTACCTCGACACATAGCTGACTGTATGGTATGCAAATTTTCATCAGTGATAATGCACTACAGGATATGGAAAATCTGCTACTGTGTTTGTGCCTATAACGGTGTAATTCATTCATTCACTGTTATTCCTGAGGCTATATCTAAACACGCCCGTGAAAACCTTGCTGCTGCAAGTGATTTCTAAGGAATAAAGAACCCTTGTGTGGTTGGGATCCAAGAGCAATGCAACAAATACATCACCAGTCTGCTATCATGGGAAAAGCATCCCTCAACTTATTTTCCTCCCATCCTGCTTACGTGACACGATTCCCCGGTTCTCGGAGCAATTCTCTTTTGAGCAATAAGGTTACATGTGGATAGGCTGCTCTTCAGTATCTCTCTGGAGCTGTGCGGCATGATTGGTGGGTCCACTGAGAGTGGGGTGGCGTGAAAGTGTCAAGACATTATTCTCAGATGCCAAGTTACATCAATCTTATATTTTTACTACATGTGATTCATCTACTTCTTACAAAATGGACATCCCTTTCAATTGTATAGCTTTTCTTCCCACTGCACAATGAGAGGTGATGAGGGCTGGAAATGTGTGAGAAAAAAAGCTTAACCAACAACCAGCCAAAGGGCAAGACGGAGCAACAGCATGACCTTATTGTTGACCCATTGAATCCCCACAGATCTTAACAGATGTAAAAGTGCAAGCCAAGGCTGTAGGCTGTTTGTTGATTGGTGATAAGGTCAGTAGGAAGTGTTCTGTAGGGGGTGTATTGTACTTTTCACTTGTTCAGTAGAGAGAACACCTTGTTGCTGCTCTGTCTGTGCCCTACAAATATTGCTGCTGCATTCCCAGTGGACTGGGTTTAAGATACATAAAAAATGTGTTTACATTGTCACCTGCCCTGGGGTGCAGTAAACAGATAGGAATACATTTATTTATGGCAAGTTGCATCAAAGTGATGTGCTGTGCAAAGACATAATTCCTCTCTGCACATTTATTTTTTGTGACTTTATTGCCTCATGATCTCATTATTATTTGTAACCACTGCTGACCCCTCCAGTTTATACAGCCATTATGTTAACCCTCTGAGATCCGCCATCCCGACCGACTTTACTGTCTTTCAGAAGCCGTAGCAGGTTCACTTTTAGAGCTAGAGTGAAGGTATGGATTTCATATGAAACTACACCTAAGCCTTAAAACCTAAGGAATCCATTGGTACCAACCATTTCATAATAGCTTGTCAGGAAGGACGCTATAACGTGCAGTTTTGGGCTAAAACCATGCAGTTGTTTTGTATGCAGTATAAATGTGTTATTTCCACCTATTCTAAAATGATGTGCTTGAATATTTCTGCATACTGGGGTCCCTAAACAGTTTTGGAATTACATAAATTGGGTATCACTGTAAAGCTGAGACTCTTGTGGATCCAATGAGCCCAATTGTATTCACGTGTGATGATGTTAGTCCCGATAGTAGCCATTTCATTGTAGTGAGAACATTTTTTTTTTAAATTTGACGTCACTGTATAAAATGACCTGTGGTGACCTCTAGGATAATCACAGCCTCATGAAACTTTACAGCCACAAACTACAGACCTAGACTATTCAGAGGACGGATTGCTTTCCTAGGTAGATTGACAGCATGGGGCTTTCTGAGCAGTTTCCAGAGCAGAAGTGCTCGTCATTTAATCAACGAAAAATGCGGTTCTTGATGAAATCTCAAAATATAAAAACGTTTTTGAAACCAAATCACAGCATGGCTTTTTTCTTTGGTGTTCCTCAAGGTCTTGGTGTCTTAATGTGGTATTTTGGAGGGATTTTTGATCATTTTTTATTAATTCTCGATTGGTAAAAAATGGTTAAATTTAGCACCAAATCTGTGTAACAAATGGTATCAACCCCAAAAATTGCTGCAACGACTTATGAGACATAATAGAGCATGGGAATGGACATCATATACCTCTATCATAATGTTCTAAACCCTGAATGAAATAATTCATTCATTCATGTCTATTTCTGATTTATGACTGGAACAACTTGACAAACAGTGCTGATCTGCATCTCATATTAATCTTCAGGTTTCCAGCTTTAAGATTATGAACACCACTTCTATGCTCCTTTCAAGCAGCTCACAACAAGCGTATGCTCAGACTGGCCAACAGCATCTCTTCTGATTCCTTACATGTTTTTAAATGGGGAATATCAACTTCTGCCCTCCAAGAGGCGATTCAGTGTCCCTACTGCACATTTAACCTGCATCAGGCTAAAGAACGCTTTTGTCCATCAGTCCATCTTGTTGCTAAATAATAATTAATGTGCTGCTAAAGACATGTAAATCCAGAGGATGGATGGTAATTTTGTAATGGGTTATGTATGAATAATTGTGATGTGTTTTTGTTTTTTTTGTCTGATGGGTCTTACTTGTCTGTCTGTCTATGGCAACAGTATGTCTATTGTATGTGTACTCCTTCTCAAACTGAGCTGCCTATGGATGCAAAATGACTTTCAGTGCAAACTGACAATAAAGTTGTGTAGTATCGTATCGTATTGTATCGTATTGTATTGCAACAATTTATGAGACATAATAGAGCATGGGAATGGCCATCATATACTTCCATCATAATGTTCTAAACCCTGAATAAAATAATTTATTCATTCATTCATTCATTCATGTCTATTTCTGATTTATGACGAGAACAACTTGACACACAGTGCTGATCTGCATCTCAAATGAATCTCCAGGTTCCCAGCTTTCAGATGATGTACACCACTTCTATATGACATCTACTGTTGACCTGCTTATCTCCCCTTAAAGAACCATTGTACCCCCCCTAATAAAAAGACAAAAATTGGCATCATATACTTCCAACATAATGTTCTAACCCTGAATAAAATCATCCATTCATTCATGTCTAATTCTTATATATGACTAGAACAACTTGACACACAGGGCTGATCTGCATCTCATATTAATCTTCAGGTTCCCAGCTTATAGATGATGTACACCACTTCTATGTGACATAGATAAAAAGACAAAAAAAATGCTCTATTGTGGGTATCAGAGGGTTATAAAAGACGCACTAATTCTCGTTAATATGTGCATTTTCTTTCATTGTCAGATGAGCTTTTCCGTTCACATGTTGAAGAAAAACGCATCTCTGACAAGCTCGGGAGTTTTTTGACGCTCCCATAAATGCACCAAGAGTCCGGAGCGTCTTCCTCTCCTCTCCACGTCTGGTCAGCTGTCGGTGTTATAGGAAGGAGGCACCAAAAAAAAAAAAAAAAAAAATCCCCTCTGACTGTGAGAGTGTGTGTGCACGCAAGAAAAAAGGAGGACGAGACTTCGCCTGCACCTCAGTCTGCTCTGCATCTCTCTTTCCACCGGACCGCAGTGGATACAGCCGGCTGTATACGGGACTATACATCTATACTATAAAACACAAGATGTAAAAAAAGGAGGTGTTTTTTTTGGACAGAGAGCGTGTTTGAAGGAGGACTAACAGCAACAAAGCGAAATCACTGCCTGGCTTTTTCTCTCTTTGCGCTCTTATTCCCATCACTGCTTGGTTGGTAAGTGAGGATGCAGGATACGCAGCAGCATCACCGGCATCGTTAGAATAAAGCCTATAATACTATATTTAGACCTCCCAGTTCAGTATAGGGCCTATCAGATCTCTGAAGATTAAACAGGAGAAATAAAACACCCCACCAAAAGGACTGCTTTTCTTTTCTTCAGGGGGGATAAAGTGAGGAGGAGGTTGCATATATATTTTTTTTTCCAACTATTTGGGGATGTGGATGCTTTTTTATTCACGGGGGCGCGCTAATGCCCCACAAAACAGGAGATTATTTATCATCTAAAGATCAAATTGAACTGGACTGCTGCTGCTGCTGATGTTATCTGCTCATCTATCTGCCCACAACATCCAGAGAACTATATACAGGAGGGGATTTGAGTTGCAATTACGCTTTTCTTGCAAAAAAACGACGTCTTTCTGCAGGCAACTCCACACCGAAACCCGAGACAAACTATAATAGAGAATATATTTCAGGAACTGGACAAAAAGGAGCACACGTATAGCAGGTAAGACAAGTTTTTAAAGTAAAAAATGCTGCAATGCATTAAAGATCATCACATTTGTCAGCTTCATTAGTACTGCTAACATATGTATTCTACTTTTTCCCTTTTGCTGTTTCCATATGGTTTATGTTTTGGCATTTCTCCATATTACTCCAAATATTAATAGTAGTACTGTGCATATTGTGGTTATTATTAGTGGTAGTGTTATTGGATTTATTTAAAACGCATACAAACCTACATCCACAATACAACCAAAATATATATATTTTTTTATTTTTTTATTTTATTTATCTATTAAAGCATGAATATATCTTCCATTGTTTCTATTCCTTTTTGTAGTCGCCCCTTCACTAACTGATTTTCAGTATTTTTTTTTAGTATTTTTTTTTTTAAAGATCACCATATGGATAACTGTGTGCGTAATGCCAGTTTGGATGAAGATATACGCTGCGTCAACCTCCTTTTGCAGGCTAATGCTTCACTGTGCAGCAGAAGTTGAGACATTCATTCTCCATCATATGTTTAGTGAAGGTTTTAAACCTGTCTGATTCTGACTCCAAACACCTTTTTCTCATCTTTTATGTGCCAGTTGCGTTGGTAAACTCCTGCTGGAGCCAAATTGTTGCATGTTGGGCTCAATGGGGATATAAAAAAAAAAGGGTCTCCTCCTTGTGCAGCAGAGATTGGTTGGAGACCAGAGCTCAGATAACAGCTCACAAATCATTAATTGGTCGGAGGCAGAGGCCGAGGACGTCTCAGTCGTGACGGATGAGAGGGCGACTTGTGATAAAGTGCTCAATTGAAGTGGAGTGATACAGATCAAGCGTAAATTCATTAAGGAGGATGATCGATTGTGGTTTGGTTCAAGTGTTGATTTAACACTCCTTTACAGACTTTGAGTTTGGACTTTTTACTCATTTGATTTTTTTTTAATTATAAGGAAACAAAGAAGGAATAACTGAACATAATGAGATTTACTGAGAGAGGATTGTTGTGGATCTCTTTTTTGGCACCACCTTGTGGTTCAATTTAGTGCCTGTTTTTTTGGCTCCACTTAGTGGCATCCACAGGTTTTTGCTGCTGATGCCAAAACAAACAAAAAAGCCTTTTTGTTTATGTGTGTCAAAGAATTTAATGTAGTGTGAATTGACGCAGTGATGAATTAAAATGTGGGTAGCTTTTGACCCCCCCCCTGGCAGTAAAATGGTGATAACCAAAAATAAAAACAGCAGATGTAAGCTGTTTTCACCAAATGCTTGTGTCTATTAAAGACTTGCATCTGCAGAATTAACGGTTTGACTATCCTTGTTAATATGACACACTATAAATTAACAATGAATACGACTCAGATGTTGTTTCTGCTTTCCAAATGTGTGATGTTTTTTATGTGGGTTTGGCTTCCTCTATACACCCCTGAAGCGGTAAAAGCTTGATCCTACTATTTCTTAATAATTTGTCTTTTCTTGTGTACTTGTACTTTGCTTATTCTCCAGTTTTCAGCAAAATATTTGCTGAGAACTTTGTTGGCAGCTGCATTGTAACCACCTGTTAGTGCGACACTGGTGCCAGCTGAGGCTCGCATTTCTGCAAGCTCAAGTACTTTGTGTTGATCCCAAAATGAATAAATGCTGCATCCATAAACACAAACTGCTTTGCTGGCCGTCGTGTTATAAGTCAGATATCCGCACTACAGAATCAATTTCACGTTCATAAGTTTACCCACAGCTTGACAATTCAGGTCCACGCAGTATTTGATGCCAAATGCTACAGCTGATGGCCCCAAAGGAACACTTAAAGTTTGACAGCTCATTAATTGGGGAATGGTGATCATCTTGGATTGGCTACATGCAATTATGGATTGGGTGCATATCAACAATTTATTGTCCTGCAAATCTAGTTCTAGCAGTTTTTGTTCCAAAACAGAGAGTGAGTTTTGAAAGCCAGCAGTAGGTTACCAGCATGTGGGGGATTAGTCATTAGGATGACCAAATTTAGGCTATACTCAAATTGCAGGTGCTGCCAGATGGTTACATTTTAAAACAAAAGCTATTAAAACTACTTTTATGAGATGACAACTGAAATTGCAACTGCATGACAATGGACCAAACTCAATCCACGGAGGAAGAAATGTCCAGAGAAAGATAGTTGACCTTTAGTTAAGCTATATGAATGTTTGGACTCTACGTGTGTGAGAGTCTAATTTATCTATTTATGTATTAACATGGAGCATATAAAGTCATCGTAAACCATTCTGAAAGCAATATTATTGAATAACTGAGGCTGATAATGAACATTAAATGTATAGCCTAATCACTGAGGCTTGTGATGTATACAGTAAGTGAATTGATGCAGGTCAGGTCCATAATGAGGACATGAGTCAGACTTGAGGGGTAGGTACTGTTTTGTTCATGGTCCAGGTCCAACCCCATATCTCCGTTTTTTTCCAAGGTTCATGAACACACCATGAAAGTGTGTTCAGGTGTTCAAGTTTAGGAAAAAAAAACAACGACAGTTTTGCCAACTAAAGTCACTGAAAAGACCAAAAGGTGCGCAAGGTTAATGAAGGTATGTTAGTTTAAATTTAGTTTCCTGCTTGTGTTGAAGAATATTCCAGCAAATAGCTCATTTCCGCTTCAGTTTGGGATATATTTCGTGGACACCTGTGGCCATGAAATCAATGAAAGTCAGCGTCGGGCTCGTGCTTGTGCTCGCTCTACATAGACATGAGCGAGCATCGCTCAAAACAGTGAGGCGACACATATCAGCTAAAACCACAATATCACTCTATATTTCAGCTGCTTGGCAGTAATGTTAGCAGACCAGACGAAGGTCTCTCCATGAATCACTGCTGATGCTGTGTTTGCTTCTACTGCCTCAGCGCAGGCTGAGGCAGTAGGGGCTCCGCAGCGAGAAAACCGTCTCCCTCCTCCCGCAGCCGGAGAGAGCAGGGAGACACCGGCACCCGGTCGGTAACGAGACAACAACGTTTCTCTCTGCAGAGCCCCGTCCCTTCACAAGACACGGAAAACCTCTGTTGGTCTGGAGGAGCTGCAGCATTTATTTCTGCACAAACGTCCCCTGTACATTCACTAGATATTCTCAGAGCTAAACTAACTCTTCTGCAGTGTGGAGTGAGCGGCGTTCACGTCTAGAGGTGGAGCGAGTACGCGCGCGCTGTCTGAGTGAAGGCAAGCAGGCAGAGGAGACGAGGCTCCTGCCAAACACGAGTGCGCATATGCGAACGCGCATGTGTCCCGACCCGGTACATTTATACGCTTAAAAAGTTACAAACAGTCCCTTTAACAGGAGGGAATCACTATTCGACGGGGGAGCAGATTTGCGAGAACGAGCGCGGAGTGTGAGTGAAGGCAAGCAGGCAGAGGAGCAGAGACTCCGGCCCTGGAGACCAAAGCTACGGTCTCCCCCGCGTCCTCCGACCGCGGCCAACACTGTTTTGCAAGACGGGCTTCACTAGATATAACTTTGCGGTTTTGGTGCTTCCGTGTAGTTTGTGTTGGAGTCTGAGTCTGAACAGCGTAGCCACATGCGAGCGCGCATGGGACACCGACCCGGATTGATTTATACGTGTAAGAAGTTACAAACAGTCCCTTTAACCAACAGGATAAAGACATTGTAAGACTTTTATATCCAGTTGCAACAAGAAGTACTGCTTGGGCAGAATTTAAAAGCCAATTCTAGCAAGCTTTTTTTATTTACCAGCATTCACTGTTGAATAAAACAGTGTTGACCTGAACCACTAACTACATTGACTTGGTTGGATGAATTAGATTGAACACAGTTATTTGTAATGACTTATAATGAATACATGTATATATTACTATTATTATTAGTAGTATTACTATTCATTAAAAGTCACCCCTGGCTGCATTTCCTGAAGTCAAAGCAGGAGAGAGAGACAGGACAACTTTTCTGAAGGATATTAATTATATTCTCGATCAAACTGATGTTTAATGCAATGAAATATGTTTCACTGTTTATTTAATTTCAAAATAGATTAAAACAAAATCTTCCATGACAAATTTTGTCCATTTTCAACTACAATTTGCTTTGCATCATTAATTTGAACACGACATGATCACATTATTTGATTGTACTGTGCGAACATTGTGTTGAGCTATTTCTCAGCCCTAAATAGACGGAAACAAATAACACAATACACAGCATTCATTGCCTTCTATTGGAAGCCCTTTGAGGCAGATTTGGGATTTTGAGTTGTGTAAATGAAATTGACTTGACTTGCTGCAGACATGTAGTGCCTTCAGTCATCTTTAAATGCATTCTGTTGTTGTTACTTTTAACAAATCATCCACCCACAACAGATGTTAGAAAATATTTAATTTGCTTTTAATAGAGTACTGTAGAGGAGTGGAAGGAACAGCAGCTCAGCGTAGCTTGACACAACCCACTTCAGCATCACGACAGCGCAGACAGGGCTAGTCCAAGTGTCCCAGACCAGCAGCAGGCCTGTTATCAAGCAAGAAGGGGGCTCAGTAAACAGACGTGGCCTACAGGTAAAGTCTCTGTCACAGATGTTAAGGCTATTCCTCTTCTGGTTTTTCACACCAAGATACCAGATTTCTATTTTTAGTGGCACTAGTAAGGCTTTATGGCTCTGTTTTCGTGCTGCGCTTGGTGGAGGTGCAAATTTTGGTAGATTATACCCATTGCCATTTGGTGCAAATTTAATTTTTGTGTCCTCCTGTGCCTTTTTGTGAATTTCATGGCTCCGTTTCATGGCTCAATTTCTGAGACGGGTGGAGTGGTTCTGCTCATTTTGCTCACTGGCTGCTGTTTATTTGTTTGTGCGCTCCTGAGTTCGCTCGTTTGCAATGCTGTGCGTTACGAAACAGTTCCACTGCTAACCGAGCACAATGGAGCATTGTTGACAGCTGGCATACCTGGAGCAGTGGTTGGCAATTAGGTTCATTCAAGGGCCAGTTTTTCAGCACATGGGGGGCCATTGCTGGTTTATTGTTGCAGCAGAGACGCAGATCTTTATGTTTTTAATTCCTTTGTTTGTTTGAATATTGATAGTTTTAATCCACTTGGAAATAGCCCATACATTATCCAGCGTGGATGTGTAGTCCTTGTAACATGCATAGATTTATAGCTTGATCAGGGACCAGATTTGGCCCATAGGCGGCTATTTGCTGGCGTCTAGACTGCAATAAACAAATGAATGGAAGTGGATCAGGCTTTATATCCTATATGCTTTATTACTTGAGATTGTACTAAATATATAGAGCAATCATAAAAAGCCTTGATTAGCCCCAGTACTGATGTTGCAGATTGGCTCTGGAAATCCCTAATATAAGATACATAGAATATTTATGATTATGGTAATTCAGTTGCCTTCTACTATTTGATATATGTTACATTATTACCAGCAAAACAAATAATGATAATTAAGGAATTGGCACTTAGAAAGCAAGGGTGAACACCTTTCATTTGAAGAATCATCCATCATCATCATTCACACATCTGAATCACCGTTCTGTGAGACATTACTGTGATTGGATGAAAGGTCAGAAAGATGAAGCAAATATGACCTCGGATGACAGATTTGTAACTCTTATAATAATTTAATTTGCGGTATATGTTGTCTCATGTTATTACACGGCTGTGTTGAATACTCGATTCTGACTGGTTAACCACTGCATTCTGCGGTCTGTAATTTCTGTATTACAGACCGTTGCTATGTATAACAGACCGTTGCTATGGGCGCAGCTCTGATGTCAAACTCTGGCGGACCATTTTTGCGTCAAAATATTGATTTCTTCAGTAAGTAGCCGTTTAATAAGTGGGAGAATGTACAGCTAGCGGGTCATTGTTGTGAAAGAATCCTCTTCAGGGTGATAAGAGACTCCTCTGCGAATGACCGGCTCGCTGTACATTATCCATTACGTATTCTCCAGCATCACACTCTGGTCAGTCAGAGTCAGCGATGTATGGTACGGTGCAGTGTGTGAATCCAGTAGATTACTGTCATTAGCTGGCACCTTAATTTGTCTACATTAGTGGGAAATGCAGCCTGTCTTTTTTCTTCCTTTTGAAGAAACATCCATTAAATACATCTCAATTGTAAAGAAATAATGAAGTCATTTCAATCAAGTGCACTGAACTAATTATGTTTGACACTTGACGAGTAGAAGCTTTTAAGCATGAGCACATTTAACCCTTGTGTTAAATAACTCTGTGTTCCCGGTCCAAAATGACTGCCCCATTATAGCTGATTATAAATTAGGAGCGAGGGGTGCTGTAAAGCTCACGGTAGGAGCCGACCAACTATAGCCAGGCTGGGCCTACTTTGACTTTAGGTAATTAATGGGAAACACTGGTTTAGTCATAGAAAAATGAGAACCATGGGAGTTTTCCTTTTGTATCAAGCAGCAAAAAAGTTGTAGCATGACGTGCTTGAGTTAATTTGCCGACATTGTACATCCTGCGATGTGACTATGTTGATCCTGAAACGATATATAGTCCAGCCCTAATTGGCGGTCAGTATACGAATTGAAACTTAAAAGAACATTCATTGCGTCTTGGAGAAAAACATATGACTCGCTTGAGAATGATGACTGGGGTTAGAGCATAGCTCAGTGCGTATAGTGTTTCTGTGTACTGTGTGAGTAGTGAGTGTGTGGTTGAGCAAGAGAGAGAGAGAGAGAGAGAGAGACGGTTGCTGCACTTCGGCATTGACCTTGAATAGTTAAGGTTAGGATAGGTTGAAGAACTGCTAGTCTCACGAGAGTTTTCGCAACTTGTGGGTTACCTTCTAGACATGACCAGCAAACAGGTATTGGCGATCGGAGTAGAGAACAAAACTTGCAACTCTTATTGACTCTTATTTCCATGGTGGCATGACACAACAAAAAACTAAATGGATCGCTTTGTGCGGCGTCATCCAGTCCAGAAAGAGCGCCAGTGTGTAGTTGTTCAGGAACCGGTAAGCAGAATTTTAATTTTAATTTCTTAATGATTCCTTTAGAATCTGAATTTTGGGACCGGTTCTTGATACCCAACCATGGGCAACAGTATGTATATTGTGCACTCAGACAACCCAAAATAAGAAGACATGATTAGTACCATCTTGTGCCTTTCATGTAGTAAGAATACAGATTTCCTTTCTCCTGTGGCCACTCCTGGGTTCTGTACAGAAAATATCCTCTCAGTATATATTCAAAGGTTTTTCCTTTACTATAACACCATTGGTTTAATTTTAGCTTTGCGCCGCATGAATACCAGAGAAATATTGGCATTCCATTTCCTTTAATTTACAGGTGTGTTACATGTGTGAATACACGACGCGGCTCTCAGGGTTTGTGTGACATTGCCTTCCGGGGTCTTGGCTGATTGTGTTGAAGGTTAATTACCATCAGCTGCTCTCCGCCTCAGTGAGGGCTAGAGTGACAATCACTAGTCCTTAACAAAGTCTCTTCCCGTCGTGCTCTGCATCTGTTCCACTTCATTTAGCGAGCCGCCACTGCAGCATGCTCACACTCATGACTGAATGCTCACACATACTGTAGTGCACATTAAATAAGGTATATTTAAAAAACTGAAGCTCACTTTTCCTTCCTGCTGAGTAGGCGTCCTGTTTTCTTCCTTGCCCCAATAGGTCACATTTAACATATTCATTGGGATAATATAGCTGCTGGAGTCATTTGCTCAAGGTTACATTAATAATGGCCTTCACATGATAAACACAGCATGCTAATGGAACTCAGGTATACCTCTCCACCTTCCTCATTTCCACTCATACTATACATTACTGGACAGTCTTCAAGGTTGAGGTGGGGTGCTACTGAGCGATACGCAAAACTCGGAGAAGCGGCTTGTCACTAAAATGAGAATAGCTGGTCCATCTTAAAAGCCACCTCACCTTAAAGCTGGGGAGACGTCAAGCCAGCATCACAGAACTAGCGACGACAAAGGCAACCAGTTGACTTTACTCATTTGCTTGCTTTGCTCACGTCCGTTTCTCTTTTCATGCACTGATTTGTTTAAGCTGAACAGCCAATCAGAGTGATTTCTTTCACCGACGCCGCTGTTTCAACATGCTGAATCGGCCGAAAAAAACCTCCAACGCGGGCAGACTAGAGCCGATGGTGCGGGACTCAGCGCAAAAATTAGGCCGACGGACGCTGACCGACGGCCCCAAACTGTCCGACAGCCGACAGTCGACTTTGTGTGTCAGGGCCTTAAGAGCCTGAGCCAAATTTGTGTCTAACTTTGGGGCTATCCCCCTTCTCTTTAATCAGCAGGTGGCAAGCAAGACACAGGAGTTGTAGCATTTATTCACCGACAAATAGCCTTAACTGTACACACACTGCATTTCTAACGCTAATGATAATGTCAGACTTGCTCGCTCCCTTTTCTCTCTGTCTTGCGACCACACTCACTAATGGCATATGCGGGTACGACGCATCAGTGGGCTGAACGGAGATGATGTGCAGGTGGTGGCGGCAGACTGGCAGTTGAATAAACTCATGTAGCTATTAAACTACTTTTGTAGTTTGAAGAAGACTGAACCCAAAACACTGAGTCGCCTTCTTTCTGAGCTCAGCTGCCTGCTACACCCTAGAGACCGACCTCTGCTGGCGCGTGCAATACATCACATTAATACAGCATCATAGAAAGCGCAACGTCTGTATTTATGACGGTATTGAAAATCATGCTGTCAGGATTTCTAAATACCCTGGTATACCCTAATACCGCCCAAGCCTAGTCGAGGCTACCATTCCTTTGCAATAGTTATCCGTTGTTTGCCCACCTATGGAATAAGATCATTGCCACAAGCAGTGGCATTGACATTGTGTCTGCACAACAAGCTTTCCAACAATGTTGCTTTTTTTAAACTAAGCTCCAGACCTTCAGATTCACTTTCCACTGTGAAGCATATTGTCGGAGATGTTATTTCTCACTGCCTCTGGCATTTTGTGTGTGCAACATTTTGACTGAGATGAATGAGGAGATATTAATTTGTCATGCATAGGTCAGCATTGATTTAGTTACAGTAAAACAAAAAAGTCAAAATTGATTCATTTAGTCAGATTCATGTTCAGTCAAACCTAAATCAATCTGGGTTGTGCAAAAAGTAAAGCAGAAAGATCTTGCTGCCAAGACGCTGCAGGAAAGCCCAATTTGTAGGTACCTTTGCAGGGATCAAAATCAGTTCATACTAGGTTACATTCTACAAGCATATACTGTAGTATTCCTCTGTATTCAATGGACTTTCAAACTGAAGAAGCAGTAAAGAGGGATGAATTTTTGAATTGTGTCTCACATCATGCGGTGAAAAGTGACCACTTTATTAGGTACACCTGTAAAATGTAATGCAATCCAATACAAAACCTCAGCCATAAATCCTACCTTTACAAAGATAATAATGTTCACTTTTGATTGACACTAAATGAACTATATGTTTATTATTGAGGATGTACTTTGCAGTGTTGTTGAACTGGACTGTACTTGGAGAGATGTTTCTAATGTTTGACCCACCCCATTTATAAACATGAAGGGGAAGAATATTATAAACTATCTACAGTCCAGTACAACTGTCCACTTTTAACTACAAATAGCCACTATAAGCTTTGTAAAGGTGGATTATATGGCAGAGCTGTTGTATTGGATTGCATTAGATTGTATAGGTGTACCTAATATAGTGGCCACGGAGTGTATTTTCTGAAATGCATGCAAACATTGCTAGTAAATAGTCATCAATAGTGAGCCAGTCTCTCTATTGGTCTGTTTGTCCACATCCATCCAGTGGAAAATTGTTACTACATTAGACCTAAGAGTAAAACAAACAGTAAAAGTCCACTCAAAAGAGAAAAAAATATATAGAAGTGGAAAGCCAAGTACAGTTTTCTACCTCTATTTTAAATAAGTGCCTGGCTGAGCAAACATGATATTACGTCTGCGAGGATCATTTGCAATGTGCTGACAAGAAAAGTGAAGTAAGATTCATGGTCTCATTGCGTTCCTGATCAATTGATGGATTGGACATGGGAGCCCAACTCCCCAAAGTTGTGAAGGTTAACCAGCTACCGCATATCCATCCTTGAGCCTCCGAAGCATGCACACGGCAACCCAATGCCAGGTAAAGATGTGTCATTTGCCCATATGCTGGTGTACTTCAGGGGGCATTTGCACAAGACATTTGACAACCTAACAGTACACACTAGACAAATCATCTTTCAGATACACTTCAGCAGTTTTCAAAATGTAACAGAAGGAGAGAGAGTTACTACAGGGGGCCTTTCTAAAAACATAGATCAGTGGAGATAAAAGTTGAAGAGGCTGCACAGAGATGTCTGCTTTTGTCACATAACATCTTTGAGGCCCAGTTGCAAGGACAGCTCAGACCAGTACCAGGTCATGGCCTGGTCGTTCAGAATCACTGACCTACAGTATGTATGCGATTCCTCATGAGCTTATTTATTTTCTTATTTTTCTTATGACAGTTTGCCTGCCTGTGTGTGCACAGTGTGCCTTTGGGAGAGGTTCATCTGACTGTCTAAAATGATCCATATTCACTGCACTACTTGTCAACTGTTTAGACAGTGATAAACGAGAGGTACAATATGTGCAAGGCAGGCTGCCATAGATAAAGAAAAAGCAGGGATTCTGACCTACCTGCGTTCAAGAGAAAGGAGAGGACCTAGATGGACACACGGTATGTGTTTTTTTTCCATTCACGGCCAACGAAGTAGTGCCACAGACTCACGGTCTCTGTTGGTATAAAGATACTTATAGGCACTAGGGCTGTGTATTGGCAAGAATCTGGCGATACGATTAGTTACGATTCAATATATTGCGATACTGTAAGTAAGGCAATATATTGCGATTTTTTTAAATCTAATTTTAGTAAAACTGTCAGTGTAAAGAACAACCCGCCGTATGCATAAAATCTGAGTAAAATAAGTTTACTTTTGAATGAAAATGTATTATTAGAAAACAGTATTATGTTGAATATTTAATTTGTTACAGTCAGAAAGTGAGGAACATTTGATAAAAATAAAACGTTTTCAAAGTCATTGTTAGAACTGTAATGGTAATATTAAGCACTCATGTCGGTACTCGGTATCGCAAGTACCCAAATGTAAGTACTTGTACTCCCACTTGGTCTCTATTATTGATATGCATGAAACATATACAGTAAGGACTTTTAATTTTTAATGAACGACATGAACTTCAGTTTAGTTCAAAAGTAAAGTTTGTTTTTATGCACTCTCTCCCTAATCTCCTCCTCATGTACAAATGAGAGGGCATATTGATTGTTTTCTTCGAAGGTAAACTAAAGCCGGTGCCTTGAGTCAGGCAGTTGGCAGCCATTCATTCGCGCAGTCTCACAAAGCCTTTAGGTCACTGTACATCACAGTGGATTTCAAAGACGGCCTGCGTAATGGACTCTGAAATGGCCCGAGTCTCCGGCTCAAACGTAAGGAAGGGAGAGATGTGTAATTTCCCTTCGCACTATGTTGACACAGATAAATGGTCTCCTTGTTGTAGCTTCGCCTTCATTATTATGCCACAAGGGAGGTTAGATTTTCACCACTGCAAATCAATAACACATTAAAGTTGTAAACTAATAAAGGATATGCAAGTGAACTGGACAAATGTTAGTCACTTTTTTTCTGATGTAATCATCCATGATTAACCTCTAATTTCACAGATGGCTTGAACTGCAAGGGATTTTGTTTCTGAGATAAATACAGTGCGGTATCATTTGCATGATGGAGCTCTGTATCACACTGTCTCCCAAGAAGCTGCATTTTGACCAGACTTAATGTCTAAAGGAAATTTAGTAGGGATGCTAATTTTGAATTATTTTTGCCGACCTCGCTGCAGTGTATGCACAAAACAATGCAACTGAGTCCCCAGTTCACCCGTCCGGGAAAGTTACTGTAGCAATCACGATGTTGCGTGCATTGCCATGGACACATGCAGCCACTTAAGTCTCCATTGCATCAATTAGTTTAGCTGCGAGGTTGTCAACTGTGTGTCTGCCTGGCATAACGTCAGGGTTTCCGCCAATGTATCGCAAGCCCGGAGTAACGTTAGCAAGTGTCTGGTCGAGAGAGAGGGAGAAAGAGAGAGAGCGAGCATGTGTGTGACAGTGAGTATGGCGTTAGCAGTAATGTTATAGCTGTGAATGTAGCAGTGCACAGTGTGTGTACAGTTTATTTGTCGATGAATAAATGCTACAACTCCTCAAGACCCAAGCCAAGTTCCTGTGTCTTGTTTGCCACCTGCCAATTGAGGTGAAGGAATTAGCCTTGAAGTTAGCAACAACTCTGGCTCACTTAAGGTGGGCTGACCTTTAAGATGGACCAGTTATTCTCATTTAAGTGACAAGCCGCTCCTCTGAGTACTTCTCAGCTTTTTAAAAAAAAAATGTTAATATTTCTTTTAACTGTTTAACTGCATCATTTGGTCAAAATTCGTATTGATTAACGGTTAAATGGTTAGTTATTAACATCCCTATAATTTAGTGTGCTCAAGGAAACCCCTACATAGTTTTATGCAGCACTATCCTGGCTGCACGGTACTTGTTGCCATAGCAGCGAGTCTTACCACTGTCATTGTGCTTATGAGACATAAAATGTAGCTAAGTTAATGTACCAGTCCGTCATTACAGGAAAAACAGTGCAATTAGGCCTTGTCATGCAGACTGTGGCTATTGTTTAGTTAAATCAGGAAATAGTGCAAAAGGGCAGAAATATACTGACATGATGTCCCAAAAACAACTTCTACTACATGATTCCTTTCTTTCTCCACTGGAAAGAGTTATTTAAATTAGTTCATAGTCCTTTGTGAAACATTATCTTCCTTCCAGCAGCATTGTGCCAGGGCAGGATTTTCTTTAACATGTAGAGCCATGAACTTATTCTGTTGGAGATAGACAGCAGACCTTTTTTATTATGAGACTCCAATGGCTTCAAGATAAAAAATAAACCAACTCTGGAGCAGCAGCAGCAGTAGTACAGGCTGTGTATGGTCAGCCACTGTGGAATCAGACAATTTTTAAAGAACCTGCAGCAAGTCACAGCATACAGATATTTCCATTCCCTGATTTAACTGCCACAGACAACAACTAGTGGAAAAGCCCTGAAAATCAGACTCAAAACAAACTGCCAGCACAGCAAAGTTTTGGAGCATGTTTGGAACTGGACCGGACTGTTGTGCACAATTTCATGATTTCTATTAATCAAAAGGCAGTGAAGAAAGTGATTTAAGGAATGAGGGAGTAGGTAGAGTAAGGAGTAATTACAATCTTTAAAGCCAGGTCACAGAAAAGATCGGTGACAAATTAAAGGAAAAACCTGAATAGATTAGTAGAGAAACGTAACAAAGGCAGATGCTTTCATACCGGGCACGAAGGGTCACCGAGTAGTTTAATGCTAATGATGCGTGCCGTGGCCCTTACAGTCACCAGATCTCACCCCAATTGATCATCTGTGGAAGATTTTCTACCAGTATGTAAGACAGTACTCTCCACTACCATCATTAAAACATAAAATGAGGGCATATCTTTTTGAAAAAATGATGTAAATCCCTTCAGTAGAGTCCCAGAATCTACGCCAAGGTGCATTGAAGCTGTTCTACGACACTTTATGTTGTTTTTTCTTTTAATTTATCACTCATTTGTATGTCAGTGTGTATATATCTATAGCTGACTAAGAAAATACATGCATTTTCTTTTTTATGATTTGCATTTTGATTTTGCAATTTAACATCAGAACATCAGAAACAAGTGCAAATTTGCAATTGCTGTGCCCACGTAGCGCTTGCATCCAAGCGTGCAGCCACATCATTGAAACTGGAAATCTCTGCTGATACCAATGATGCCTCCCACAAAGGTCTATGTAAAACAGTTCATGATTCAGGATTTATGAGTTTGGCCATTGTTTTTATGAATCCGTTTAGAAGTTATGCGACTTTTTGTTATAGGCCACTCTCACTGCCACACCCTCTTTTAGCCAATTGACATGAACACAAGGACACTCCTTCACACCCACACGCTTGAACTCCATGCTAAATTTCAGTCTCCTTGGGTGGAAACTGTGTCCGCTAAAGGGCAGATTTGGCCCTCTGAATTTTTAACTGGGGTGGCCCAGGTGTGCAGGCAAGTCTAGAGGTGACGTCAATGTGCGCACATAGCTTGCGGAATTTTTTTATATGCATTGATATCTTACTAATAGTTTAAATATAAATTAATCAAAGGTCAGTCTCCTATTTTGCAGAACCTTTATGGTCAAGTAGGCTAACATTAACAATGACAAATAAATAGGACCTTTTTCTGAGCTCATTTACAAAAGTTAAGGCTATTAAGTTGTCAAATACTGCAGCTGTTTTATTCCTCCCATATTCCAACTATATTCTGTAATATTTAGATGCTTAACGTCCTTCACAAAGGACCTCAAGATAAAAATTTTGAGGTTGGTGAAGGGCATTAATATAAAACGGATAAACGTAAAATTTCTCCCACAGACACAGATAAAGTGAAGGTCATCAGTTTACATGAATATCAATTTTTTTTAATTAACGTGTCAAAGTTTACTTTGACAATAGTGTCATATCGCCAGATTCAAGGGGGGGGGGGCAAGCACACCAAGATTATTACCTTGCCCAGGCCAACGAGACTCGCCAGCTTCAAAGAATGTGGTTGGACAAAATTTAATAAATGTTAAATTCTGTATTACGTGAATATTTATTCAGCTAAAACGTAGGCATCCCGCTCCAGCTCTCAGCCCTAAAGACTACCATATTAATCTATCTCTTACTGACTACTTCTCCCATCGGCGTGTGTGTGCAGAAAATGAACATTGTTAGAATTGATCCTGGTACATCACTCCTAAAGCTCCCCATCTTGTGAACCGGTGCTCCGTGCCTTCCCAAGTCCCACTCGCTGGCCCGTGTGCCAGCCAGTTCAGCTAGCAGCCTTGCACTTCACTTTGATTTGTGAATGTGCATTTTATCAAATATCAATATTCTCTTTTGAATCAAATCCAAATGGGCATTTTCTAGTGCTGCAGGCAAGACACGAGCTCTCTGCTCAATATTGTGCCTTAGAATTGCCGGACCAATTCTTATTCCCTCTCCGGTTCTTTAAGATGAAAATTAAAACTCTGCTCGCCTTCACTTGGCCACAACAAGACAATCTGAGTAGGAGAGTTTACATTTCTATGGATTGTGGTTCTTTAGTGCAACCTTGATGCCCAAGACAAGAACCTTCTCTCATTTTTGGAAGCAGGTTCACAATAGAGTATGATGCTTCATGCTGACTGAGGGAGACTTGTGTAGCACAATAAATTCTTCAGCCCCCAGAGTGTAATCCATAGAAGAAAAATTGCACTCATTTCTCATGTAGGTTTTAACAACTGCTGTGATTTGTCTTACGGTGACAAAAGACACCAGTTGCTCAGGTCCCAATGCGCTGGAGCTAAACATGGTGGTCTTAAGTGCATCCTCTGCCTTTACTTCCTATTTCTTTTGCAATACCTTTTTCTCCAGCCATTCTTGCTCGTTTTATTTTAGTAATTTTCTTAAAGCTCACATTTTCTTTTTCCCTTTTTCTTTTTTGCTCCTCTGGATGCTCATTCCTCTCCACGCACCCCTCTGTCTATTTTTTGCTTCTTCATTCTGATTAGCCTTGGGAACCAACCAGTATCATTTTCACTCCGGGTCTGTAGTTCCACTTATCTCTCAGGAGAAACACTCGGTGACTACGCTTTCCAGTTCCCAAGCCCTAGATTTATCTGCTGAGTCCACTGCACCTAGCTTTTTCTTTCCGTAGCCTGCTTCCAGGTCCTCCGAGCCTGCTTCTTCCACTTATTGCATGTCTTCTTCTTGCTTTCTTCTTTCCTCTCTCCTCTGCCTAATCTTTTTTTTCTTTATGGGAGATTTGGGTTTCAGTGGTGGTTTGCTCCAGACTGCTGGAGATCAGTTGCCACTGACTCTTGCTGTTAGTCACCACTGAGTCTTGTAGAGCGGCAGAGCTGTCTCTCTCCCCATAGTCCCCATCAACATACACTTGCAGCTCTACAAGACCCCACTATATCTGCTGAGATCCCTTAATGTACAGCATATGCTTTGTGGCTTTCCAGTCATTCTAATTGGTTAGTGGGGGTCACGACTCAGTGCACATCTGCACCTCTCAGCTTGATTGACATGCGACAGCAGGCACCAGTCATATCCCAGGTGCACAGGCAGTATGTCCTGGCCACTTTTTAATCATGTTCTTCCAGCTAGGGCTGATAAGAGATGTAAGGGTGATTATGGTTCAAGGAGGACGTCCTTGCGCAGGGGTCTTGGGATTATGGCTCTTCACAGTGTTCTGACTGGGAGAATGACTACATCAGTATTCAGATGGTAGCCTCCTGAGGGGTAACAGAGTTACTGGAGAGATTTGGAACGGAGAAGAGAGGCTCACTCTGTCAGGGAACTCAAATCGAACGCCCTAGGATTGTGTGTAATCTGTGAACTCATTCCATTCTGATGAGCGCATCAGATGACAATATGTGTGTTAATAGCATTTTAGATATGATGAGCTCGGTTGACCTCAAAAATCTCTTTCAATATATGAATAGCACGGATATAAACCGGGGCAATGCTCCCGTGTAAAAAGTGTGAAGAGAAGTCACTGCATGCCCCCTCTCTGATAGTTTCAAGGCTATCAGATTTCCAGAAAAATCATATTAAATGGAGTGAGATAACAAAAGGCCCCAAAATAGCACAGCCATTTTTGCATGTCAAGCCATGCATAAATGTACTGGCTGGAAAGGCAGAACCAGCAGTCGGTTGTCTTATTGTATAATGAAGACCGATTATAGAAGACCTTGCACTCATAAATATTTGAAAAACATGCATTTTGCTCTGGTCATGCCACAGCTTGAAAACACGTGTTGGTCATTTGTAGAGAAATGGTAATGTTGCAGTTAAACTGCTTAGCCTCCACGTGTTTATTTTTAGAGCTATTTTTGCACTGCAATGATACATATTAAGTATTACCTGTTTTGTCAATTCCCATAGACATTTGTAATTTCTTAACACATTATGTAAATAAATGTTAACAGGCATAAAGGTTCAGAGAAATATTTTTTGAATCAGATGAGGCCATCTCTGCCAAAGATGTTGGATCAGAATGTCGTTGGAAGTAGGGGGTCCTGTCCCGCATTGCAAACAACAGTAGATGAAGAAAACAATGTGTAAAATGCCACGCCATGCCAAGCTTTGATACGCGCAGTACTACTGTGTGAAAATAGCCAAGGCTGGGTTTAAGTGCAATCCACATGTTCACACAATACATAAGAGTAGCATAATGTGTGCGTAGCGAGTTGAGTGACACAGAGAGAGATGCGCTCAGAGCAGATCAGCTGTTTGGCGATCATCGGAGCAGAGAAGAAATTAGTGGTGAAGTTGTCTCGTGTGATTAAACTTCCCCCCTCCCCATTTCTGAAACGAGTCTGGCGCCTCTGAATTGGATTAGGCATCTTACCGTGGACCGGGGAGACGGGTGATGGAGCGGTTACCTCCTAAGGTGATGTCGTGTCTGGGCTGGGCCTTTCAGTGCCCGGGACAGGTGTAACGGGCACCACAGCATTTTTCTTGTTGAAAAACAACGAATAGTTCTCTTCATTTTGAATTACGAGACAAACAAAGCAAACTAGCCGACCATTGTCATGCAACTGTGAATCTGCTTAAACAGTCCGGTCATATGTCTGAGAACAAACTGGCTCTGGTACTGCAAAGTTTTGCTTCGGCTGTGCTTTGCAGTGGCGTTGTCAGCTTGTGTGTGTTTTGCTTGTGGATGAATAACGGAAGAGGCAGGGGGGGAATTAAGAGCACTAAATGGTTGAAATTACTGATTCACTGGGTTGATGAGACAGTAAATCGAGCAATGGTCAGCCACACTCGGTTTAATGGTGCCCAATGGCTGGCTGACCCAATTATTTATGAATGTAAGCTCCTTTTCATCTATTTTTCCATAAATATGCTACAAGGGAGGTTATATTGCTACTGTAGATTGCACTAGATTTGATGAGTTTGCATGCATTTCCTAGTAGAAGTATATTTTATATAGTGTATGGTGACATAAAACTGTAAAGTGTAAATGTATTTGTGTTTTATGTAGTAGCAGCTAAGTGTGGCATTGTATATCTCAGTGATGAATGGATTGCAGAATTGGACGTTGCATGCTCCTGAAATGGCTTGTGTTTTATAAACTCAATGACAGGGAGAGGCAGTATCTCGTGCTGCTGAGACTGTCATTTGTGCTCTGCGGTCTGTCAGTTCATAACAAGAGAAAACAAAAGGGATTGGAGGCGGGTAAGGGGTACACATGACATGATAATCTCCACAGATCCTGAACCGTAGATTTCTGCTAGACCTTTGACCCTTTCGTACTGCACAGGGGGGATGCGCTTTCATTAAGATCTGCAAGCTATGACTTAATTTATTAAACACATTCAGAGAGATTTGCAAAAGAACTCGCACCTACGTACATTTATCTACCGATGCACATTCACTCCAAAGATTTTTTTTTAAATTGCCCTTTCTGTCCTACCTGACTGGATTAGTACAGCTCTATATTTCATGAATGTCTCTCATAAACAGAGATGCGAGGAGAGATGAAAAGGTGCAGAACTGATTGCTTATAATTAACGGTATGCTCAAGCTGATCACAGTATGTGACCTGCGAGGGGAGGAGACTGGAAAATTGGAGTCTTGCTGCCTGAAGCTTCTCATTTAGCCCACAGTATGCATGCCCAGTCCACACCTCCAACCCACACCCCTACACACACACACACACACACACACACTTTTCTCTGCTGCCCGAAATCTTTCATCATTATAGAACCATCTTTTCTGACCTTTTCAAGCATGATATTCATGAATGCATGGATAATTTTTCTCTTTTCTCGCCTACATTAAGTCGTCACTGTTACATTAAGAATAGCGTAGTGTTGCAAAAATGGATTCTGCACTGTGTACTTTCAGCTCAATAGCTAATTTGGCTCTCATTCATTTCAAAATCATTTTCAAAATGACTTCTAGACAATATTAATGTGTGAACACGGTGGCTAACATTCTGTATCTCTGTTATGTGATTTACACAGTTAATGACTTAATTATTATAGTTTATTAAACTTTACAATGGCACCTTGATTGGACATAATTTAAATGTAGGCACAAATGCAGTTATTAAACCAAATTATTTTTGCGTTTGTATGTCAGTAGACTGTAATGTCTCATCTACAGCCAACACAAACGGCTAAAGAAAGTAATATGTACTTAAGTCATGTAGTGATGTAAGCTGTATGATCTCTTGTGATGGTTCCTGTTATCTGGAAACACCAGTTGTTCATTTTGTGATAATGCATGTTGGAGCTTTGAATAAACTGCAATATGTATCCCTTCAGTACGTCATTAAAGGACTTTGATTATGTAACACTGATCGAAAATGTGGTGTAGATGTAGATATTTATTGTATGGCTGTAGCTATTGGCTGTTGGATTTGGTGGAGGGGCTGACTCAGGTGAATGAGAGCTGAAAAGAAAGAGAGTGGTGAACAGGTGGAGGTGATTGCTCACATGAAAGAAGCAGCTACAGAGGACCGAAGCTGACAATTCTTCCTGTCTTTTACAAGTTTTGTTTTAAGTTTTGTGCATTTCTTCTAGGACTGCACGATTAAACAAAATCCGATCACGATCTTGATCCTGGCCTCTATGCGATCTCAATTTTGTGACAATGACACGGCCGGGTTTGCAATAGCGGGGAGATCCGTTGCATCAAAACAAAGAGACAAAATTTCTGCAGTGAAAGAAAAAGCTTTTGAGAAACAACAAAAATGTATCAGAGTTGCGGATACCCAGCAATGGTGAGGAAGAACAAATGTATTCATCCATCCCCAAAAACGCTGCGCTTACACTGCAAAAAACGTTGTGTGTCACCGGATTCAAAGAGAACATACATTACTTTGCAAGCGAAAGTAACACCTCCTATTAGCAAAACCACCTGAAACATCACAAAAAGGCCAGAAAAAAAACACCCTGTCTGTCGATTTAGCTAATGATCATATTGATTGTACTGTCTGCATGAAGACACTATGGACTGCAATAAACAATTCTTTAAAAAATTGGTGTCCCTAAGAATTGTGGGAGAATATCCTGATCTCAATTTGAGTGGAAAAAAAGTATGATTCTCATTTTGACCAGAATCGTGCAGCCCGACACACATCGTCACAGTTCGATCAGTTAAAATCACAGTACCTTTATAGAAGTAGCCCATTAGACGGTGTGTGTAATATTTTAAAGCAATTAAATCTTAAGTGTAGGGATCCAGATGGCCCTTAAAATCAGGTCTCAGCTCTCAAAGACCATATTTAAACTGAACTCATTAATATTAAGGGTTCAGTTTGTAATAATTTACAAATGACTTGCTTTAATAATATCACCTCATCATGTTTCCCTGTTGTGATAAATTAGTAAAAAAAAACATCTCACATTTTTCTGTGCCAAATGCCTATTGAAATTTCAAAGCTACTGACTGATGAGTGATTTTTTAGGTTAGTCTAAGCTATGTGCAGGACTTGAAAGGAAGTGTAGAGGAGAGAATAAAAAATTCAGGCAAATTATCATACCAAGACACAACATCCTTATCTGAGTACACAGTTGGCAGGAGTTGTAGGAGCAGTGACTGAGTAAAGGTGTTTTTTCTTAATTCCTAAATTGAACAAAATAGAAGACGGGTTGATGGAAAGAGTTGAGAGATACAGTTCCAGGTCTAATCTCTTCCCAAAGCACTCATTGCATCAAATAACACTCACAACACTACTCACTGGGCTTTACACCTTGTTGACCTCCTTGTACCCCCTTTCCATTGTCAGTCAAATGTTCAACACATAATCATTCCAGTGACAGGACTTCCAGCCTCGTCCATAGACTGCTTTAAGTACCGGCCAATTTAATATGTGAGGCACTTTTATGTAGATGCCTAAAAAATCAACTCAACACATCGATACAGAATTTAATACCATTTCAGTTCATTTGTTTGGGTCCAGTCCTGAGTTTCTGGTCTGCTTTTTGATATGTATGCATAATGCGTTTCTCAGCAAAGTGTGTATCACCATTGCCAGGAAACAATATCGGTGACCATTTTGATGTATGCAGGAAAAATAGAAAGCAATATACAGCTTGGCCGAGCCAAATGAGAATGGCTTGCGGGAGTTCAACTACTCACAAAGGTCAACTAGTTAAATTATGCTTTGCTAATACATCCATGAGGCATTTTATCTCTTCAGTTTGTCTTGCCAGCAATGCAAAGATGCCAGTAATTATGTTACCACACCAAGGGCCTGATAGAGAAATAGGTTGACCAGTATTATAAGGATATCCCTATCAGTTGTTTTTGGTCAGATCCTGATCAGAGTTTATCTGATAGTGATATTTACATAGATAACAGAAGGGATTTACTTAAAAATAGTGTGTTATGGCACCAAATTTGCTCTAAACTGCCAGTCTGAAAGCTCCTTCAGTCTTGTTCTAGAAATAAAATTAGATCTAAAATTAGATAGACCATTTTATTTTCCACCCCCTCACTACCTTCCCTCTCTCTCTTAATTTTCCCTCCTCAGTGAGTCATTTTTTAAAAAGTGGACAGATCAGATGCAGGTTGGCAAAAGCCAACATCTTGTTTTAGCTTGATTGTATGGGTGGTGAGAGAGATGCAAGTCTTTAATCTTGTTGTACGTAAGTTGTACTTTGAACAATACTCAGGTAATACACTATGCTTGCCACAGTAGTCGGTGTTACCGTTGTTACACGGTGGTCGGGCAAACACCGATTACATTACCTGCTCACTGCCCCCACCGTCGTTTTGCTTTTTATTCATAGAAATAAAACCCATTTAGTTCATTTTGGCGTATCAGCGGCGTGTTATCAATACATAGTCGGACGACGGACGCTACAATCTGAAAGTGAAGGTGTCTGCTCCGTACGGATTCTCAGCACAGAGTAGCAGGAGTCAGATGACAGACAAGATGATGTTGGAGGATTTGGTGTCAAAGCGAAAAGCAAAGGCGCCTATTTGGCAATACTTCGGATTTAAACTCAATGCTATAAGGGAACCAAAACGTTAATGAGGCAATCACCGTGCAGTGGCTCCAGGTGGAAACCTGCAGCTTCGCAGCGAAAGCTGGATCGGAGACGCCAGGCACACCGCCATCAGACGGTAAAGATCAAAGTAAGCGCTCTACATATAATGAGCGGCGTCTTTTCTCGTAAAATGTCTGGTGTAATCTGTAACACTGGTGTTGTCGCAAGTTTATTAACCGGTGGAAAAATGTCCTCACTGTCACATCCCTATTTTACACCTGTCTTGTGTACAAGTTACAGAGCTACATCTGTTACTGTGATATCTTTATCACCCACAGAGAACACCTGCTTCTCCTCCTCCTTCAGAAATGCAAGTTGCTGCTACATTTTATTATTTCATCCTTTCAAGAGAGAAAGCCTAGCTCCTCCAGTGAGCACCAGCATAAGGTTTACCACCTGAAACACCTATGGTCTTTCAGCAAAGCCTGGAGGAGGCCTGAGTCACAGAGGAGGCACCTAGGTAGCTGAGAGGAAAAGACACATGCAGGAGAGAGTGGCAGATTGGAGGCTGAAGGCTGTCTGTGTGATAGAGAAACAAATGATCTAAACAAATGGTGTCCAGTGGAATTGTTATCTGGTCTTTTGTGGGCTCAGAGTGGCTGCTAGGTTTAGTTACACTAGATTTAGCAGGCCTCTTTAGATCTGCTCTTCTCCCTATTACCAACTTAATTAACCTAATGAGTTGAGCTGGGAGAAAAAAGTGCCGAAAGCCGACGAGTTTGTTGCAGCCAATTACTGTACTGTCCTTCCTGTACCGGCCTTATCTGCTGAAGGGCGGAGATTGGGATCAGTGGACTAGCAGCCTCTTCGAACCTGGTATGTGCTGTGGAGTCTGGTATTGATTAGAGGAGCAGAGAAAGAAGAGGAGGAGGAGGCTGCAGACAGAGATTAGTGAACCCTGATGTTCTTTGCTTGTGGGAATGCTTGCAGCCACTGCTGCTGTGATTGTTGCTATACCAGGTGATTGCTTCTATACAGGCAATGGACTGGATATATTAAAGGCCACATCACTGTTAGCCTGTCTGACAGTGAAAAAAAAAACATTCATTCTCCTTTTCTATCACCTGTTTGGCCTCTGCTGTCTTTTCTTTGTCAATGCATTCTTTCATGTGGCCTTGGTCTGGTAGTAGTCATGCTGTTTTATTGTTGCAAATTACCATTAAGGTTGGTTACATTAAGGGTAAAAGCTATACCACATTAATGTCAGCGCATGTAAATCACTAAAGCGTCAGCTTGTTGTTCTGGTATTTTTGTATCTTAATTTATGTGTGCCAGTTGATTTAATGCCAGTCCTTGGCACATGCAATGCACTTACATTTACTCTGTTTCTTTCTCACATCTACCACGTACCTCTAGGCTCCAACCCAATCCACACACCCACAACATGTTGGCAATTTTTCTAATACAAATATTATTTATAGTTAGACAACCCCATTCACTGCAACAGCTCCGCTTCAATGTCAGAGATGAGAGATAAAGTAAACAAACAATGGAGGCCTTCAGAGAACTTGAGTTATGTTTGTTTGATGTAAATTTGTCAAGCATGTGTCTGAACCTCATGACGACCACTGAATGTACACAGATGGGTAGATATCAAGGCTCCAGGAAGAGCGCCGCGCTTGGATGCAAATTTCCTTAGTTGACAAACGGTGGAATTACAACTTCTGTGTCCGTCACGTGATGACATTCGGAAGACTTACATTCGGAAAGAGACGTCTGTATTGTGGCAGATAATTTTGGTGGTGTAGTGGTCAGCACTGTTGCCTCACAGTAAGAGGGTCGCAGGTTCAAAACCCGTGTGGTGGGTTTTCTCCGGGTTCTCCGGTTTCCTCCCACAGACATGCAGGTTAGGTTAATTGTTAACTCTAAATTGTAGGTGTGAACGTGAGCGTGAAAGGTGTCTGGCGACCCATCTAGGGTGTGCCCCGCCTTCGCCCAATGTCGGCTGGGATCGGCTCCAGACCCTGGATATGATAAGCGGTTACGGATAAGTATGATGATAAATCATCCTAAAAGTTGTCCTCCGTTCATGAGGCAGGTTAAAGGAAACGCTAGTGTGCTTGCTCTATGGGCCCAATGGATGCGAAAAGTCGTCGGAGGATCCGGGTACTTTATCACTCGACAGTTGAGCCATTTTTAGCAACTTTCATAGGAATGAACGGGGAGCCCGCCTCCAACGCTGTATCCAGTTCTCTTTCTACATCCGTGGTAGATACTAATCAAAGCTAAAGTTGCCTACCTCAAAGTAAATCCACTGCAGCTGTCACAGTACAGCTAATGAGACTGATGACACTAATAACACTTTCACACTCACCAGTGACAAGTGCTGTTGCTTGTTGAAAAATGTAACTTTGTATGCCACTTGCCTGATGTTGGAAAATAACATTTAATTGAACTTGAGTTTTGACTTGTTTACCACTAAAATGAGATTGCACTTGGTGCTCTTCCCAATTAACTATCCATGCAAGACACAGAGACTTGTTCAGTGGTTCAGGCAATTGTGAATTGTTGTGTGGTGAACTTAGTGTGCTGATGTGAAGTTCCAATATCTGAAGCTTGGAAATTTAATGCTAACCAGCATCGAATTCAGGACTCACCTTGTGCTGTAAGAAAGTTAAACTTGGATAATAATAGACTAATAGACTAATAGACTAATATGGATGTTGTGAAAAGGAGAATGTGAATTAAGTAGTCTGTTGCTCTTGTCGCATGTTGCCTGTTGATAAAATGTTTTATGACTTTTATAATACTTTTTTCCAGAAATTTCCATTTTAAATTTTAAGTCAAGTACTTAAGAAAAAATACTGATTCTCCAGTTCAGGGAAAGGGTTGCTATGACATACAGTGATTAAATTAATGTATGTGTCACAGCAATCCTTTCGAATTTGAGGTCCAGTATTTTTCCGATCAGACATCTGACAAATAGGGTCAATGATCTTGTTACATTATTATTATTATTATTTTTTTTTAAAGAAGATGATTGAACAAAATATTCAAATATTAATTAGACAAGTTTTTGGATATTTATTTTGAATAAATTAATTGTTATATAAATTTTTAATTTAGAAAATAATCTTTAGAATAATTGATAAATTAGTGGTTCGATTTATCGACTAAACAAAAAACAACTGTTAGATTAATCAGCACAAAAACAATCATTGGGTGCAGCCCTACAGGTGAAACAAATTTAGTTAACAATGGCTCAGTTCTATCTAGTGACCCAGTAAGCCATGCCAGTGAGCCAGCATGCACAATACCAGGACCCTGGAGCTGGTTCACCTAAATGGAATGCAGTCATTATTGCTGGCCGTGACAGCGACATTGGTTTTGTTTTCACCTTGTGAGTCTGTGTGTGTGTCATTATGGCAAAATGTGTTCCTGGAAACACCTCCTGTAGCGGGAACTACCACAGAGGTGGATTTGAGTGCTTTGCCCGGTGTTTATATTTCTGTCTGTCTGTGGACAGGTTTTGTCACCGCGATAACATCGCAACCGTGCAAGATGGAGTCACAAAACTTTACAGGAGTGTTGAGATCAAAATGAAGGCAGAGTTTGAAGATGGCCATAATCCGAGCAAGGGGGGCAGCAATGGCCCGATTTGGCATCACAACATTTTACGGACGTGTAGTTGACATCAAAATGAAGGTTGAGTTCTAAGATGGGTGTGGTCCAAGCAAGGGCGTCGGAAGTGGGGGGGTTGGAGTTGTAGTTTTTAATGTTATCAGTTACACTTGTGCTTTTCCTGCTATGACAAGTCAAAATGTCTGGCTGTGAAAAAGGTCTATTCATGTGCCTGTTGTGCAAGAAGCAATCCTACTTTGACTAAATTGTTATTCAGTCAATGTTGACAGTGCTAATAATATTGAAGTTATCACTATTGACCACTGTGTTTATCAAACAACAGTGAATGTACTTTATTAGACAACGCTTGTCTAATTATTGACAAGTCAATAAACGTATCCGCCCCAAAGACAGCCAGGAGAAGAAGGAGGAAGACAGCGAAGCAGTTGATCAGAGAAAGTCATGTTTTATGAGACTAAGCAGATATATTGAAGAGCATATGGCATGGTAAAACATTGAATCAAAAGACTTGGCAAAAGAAACAAATGGCCGGATTAATTGTCTGGTCTTATAAATAGAAAGGCAATACAATCAGAATAAGGTTAAAGCAATTAATACACATGCATAATAAAATAAACATATTAGTCATAATCACATGTCACATTTTAAGGTTAAAAAATGGTTGCTACTGTGTGGCAATTAAATATAACCTAGAGAGCAGGTCAGACGTGAAGGTTTATTATAGTCTTCAGTCAAAGTTTATTGTTTTAAAGACAATAATGTATTCAGTGTGTTGTTATTGATTTACATAAAACACAATAGAAACAGTTTTCAAAGCTTTTTAAATTACCTACAAAAATGTCAAGGTCATCTTTTATCAGTGCACTTTGAGCATACATTTTGTCGCTACTTTTATTAACAGCCATATCCCAGTGTTTTCATGTCTCCTGGTAACAGGAAAACATTCCAACATGTTTTTAGTATTGAAGGATATCGGTAGCAACAAGCTTATTGGTTTCCTTAGCGAAGTTGATTGATGTGAATCGATCAACAGGAGCATTTTACTATGCCAATTTGACCAATTATTATTATATCTATTTCTATCTGGCTCTTCCTGTGTCCTATGAGGAACATTTGTTTTTTTATTCTGAGATTGATGTTTGCATAGCTGTCCCTGAACAGGCGATCCAATGAAATTAGCATTTGAATATAATCTGTCAAATGTTATTGTATCAGTAGACATCAGATATATAGTGTTGTTATCTGTTGCCTGCAGACTCTGAACACTTTGATGCTAATGCCTCTGAAGGGTTAAGGCCTCTATTTTTCATCCCTGACTTTTCATCACAGTACAGAGGTTTATTAGTGATGCCACAATGAATCACTTTTGAGTATGATTGCCTGTGGGCCTTCTGGGAAAGGTAGTTTGTTGTTAAGAGGGTGTCCGGCCAAGTTGTGCTAAAATAGAAATCACACTTAATGAAGCCCGAGTGCATTATGGGTCAGGTGCATTGGACAATTGCCCTCCGGAGACACAGACCCTTCACCCATAGACATTTAGGATTGCCCTTTGAGTCTCACATGCACGCACAAACATAAAATTCACGCAAACGTGCACATCCTCACACACTTCCACAAACACACAGTTAGACACTTAACCTTTCCTGCCCACCTTTACAGCATTAAAGGTTCAACACATATGATAAATATGTTGAACATCTTGACAACATAATTAAAAGGGATGATGATGATGGGGTTGTCTGTATGAATTATGGCCTTTTATTAGTGTAGCACTTCATTTGGTACAGGTATTGAGCGGTGTACGTCCAGCATCTCTACCTGCCTTCTTTTGTTGACATCTCATTAGAGGCATGTCAAGTCCCTTCACACAATGTTGCGGTGATTATACTGCAGGGATGGTATGGTTTACCGTGATTGAAGGAAAAGGTGGAGAAGCTCCCAGCTGCCTTCTGCTCTCATCATGAGCAGTGATATGACCATGGGGTTAATTGTGGTGCCAGTGCAAGAAGGATCAAAAGCTTTATAAAGCCTGGAAAGCAGCAGTTGTCAAATGTAGTTCTCTATCAGTAAAAACTTTTCAGCTTTAACAAAGAGTTCCAATTTTGGTAAAATGAGAGAGGAATTCTTGTGCAAGGAGAAGACACATTAATACACTCTTCAAAATAAAGTTTTGCATATTTAATAGGGGTGTCACGATTCTCCAAATCCACGATTAGCCTCGATTTTCAATTCAAACATGCTATTGTTGGATTATGGAGTCTTGATTCGTAAAGATCAACAGATCCTTGGTTTTACGCCACTGTCATTTACACTTTCAAATTCTTCTTTAAAAAGGAACTGAACTCCCTTTTCATTTAGAAAGTGTTTCAAAAATTAGACTACAACAGTCTACAATATAAAAAGCTGCAATATTAGTATCTGTGTGACCCACCCTAGTACATGATCATTACAAAAACAAAACATAAATCCTTCTGCAATGCATTACAAGTGTGCTGAAATCTACAAAAATATGGTTTTGTTGACATTTACTATGATGAGTAAGGGAACTAACTTACTAAAGTCTGCTAGCCGCTGGGCTAATTCATGCAGTGTAAAATGCCATAGGCATATTCAGAAATTGCCCCGAGTATCGTCAGGCACAGCCCACATTTCCCATCATGCCTGCCTAGTCCCGAGTGCTGGACTGAGTAGTTTAAGTTTGCTGTTTTATGTTCCAAAATGCAAATATTACTTTTGTTAGTGTTTGTAATGTAAAGTGTCTGTTCAGAACATGGTGACTTATGTTGGTAATTGTGATTTTTGTGCTGGTTTATAGTTCAAACTATGAGTGAGTTGGCTGTTTGAGTGTTTTCTTTCGAACAAGATCACATTTGAAAAAAAATTTATCCTGCTTTTGATTTTGGTGGTTGAAATCGGAAGCTAATTTTGATCGATCGCCTATTTAGAATCGTAATCGTGACACCCCTAATATTTAAAATATGTGATAGGTCCTTTACAATCATGTGCTATGAGCTTCCTCGACTGCCAGATGCTTTGTATTTTTGCCACCATGTAGGAGCATGCCCCCCCTTGTGTTAGCTGAATGTTGACATACCTCCATGGGTTCAGTGCTACTTTCAAAGACCCCCAATGGTTCTAGCCAATAACAAACCGGTGAAAACCACAACCCTCTCACAGCCAAACTTCTATTCCAGATATCCTTGAAATACCCAGCAGCAAGATAAAAAAAAGTCCTTAGCATCTCTTGGCCAGTGGATGATACTGACCAGTGGAGAGCCAGCTTTAATCTATCAACCCCCTGCAGCATCTACTGCCAGCACCTAAAACAATTCAATTCATCCTTTTTATTGTGAGCGGTTCAGCCAACCATTGCCTGATAAGCATCAGTTTATCATTTGGTGCTACAACCCCTATAATGGCAAGTCAAGTGCCCAGGTCAGCTGGCACCAGTATACCAGGATGTGATCCCTCACCAGCCTCCCATGCAAGGACATGACCAATTTTCTTTGTTTGGAATTCATTACCACGGTTGTACTTTATGTCAAACGATCAAACTCCAGACTCTCAAAGTGCATATTAGCATATTATTATATTGGTGTACACAGACAAACAACGTACCTCTAATAAATTATAATCATGATTCAAGCCTAATCCTTCAGATATCGCTAATGATGTCTATGTGAAATAATATATCCTAACCAAGCATAACATTACCTGCTTACAATTTAGAACGACATTGTCTAATCCTCTTGCTCGCTCTTGCTCTTTCCTCTTACTAATTTAAAGTGATGTTGAGTTTATATATGCTAATCAGTGCATTACAACCAAGTGGCTTTATAGCTAGGGATGCACCGATACGACTTTTTCAGTCCCAATACCAATAGCAATACCTGGGCTTTGGGTATCGGCTGATACCGTGTACCGATCCGATACCAGTGTTTGATTAATAGGCTCTATGCCTCACTGTGTGGAAGTGACTGGGATGATTCTTTTATGTATATATCAATCTATATTTTAACACAACATCAGGCTTGACTTAAACATTGCTTTCCTAACTTTGTAAAGCAAAATGTGACCATTAAATACTTAAATATATATTCATTTAATTGTTATTAAAATGATAAATCGTACACCAGCGACTTGGTGGACAGGATTAACAGGAATTACAATTCAATTGTAAACCTTTTTAACCCAGCAACAAATTGGTCAAAACTTAAACAGGAATTCAAATTGCAGTGAATAATGTATATAGTATATAAACATAAAATTGAGTTGAATGGATCGGCCCCATTGTCACCGATATCCAATCCAGCTATTTGAATCCGTATCGGCCCGATATCTGATCCAGTATCGATATCGGCGCATCTCTATTTATAGCCATGATGTCGTTCACTAACAAAATGTTTTAAGAACAAAAACAGTGCTAGCATGCTCTCTAAATCTACCTTGTTATTACAGTATCGTATAAATCAACAAACCTGACACCTGACAGGCTTGCAATCCTGACACTTTAAATACGCTGTTGTTTCTCTTGAAGATCTACCATATTTATATTTTAAACTACAGTATAGTAACAATCATTATATGATATATTATGTTCTGTAGCCCAACTGATACTGGATTTTTGAGGCCTATGTTACTATACTGATGTTTGAGAATTAGATAAGGATATATCTGCTGGTATTAATGTTTTTGCACATATACATTTTACAGTTATAAAAGTAAGGACATGCATACATATACATCAATGCAATACATCTGCAATAAGCTAATATTGGCCAATATCTTGGCGAGGCTGATTTATCAGTCGTACTCTACGCTGTATACTGTATATGGTTAAGTTTTGACAAGGATTTTATGATGCAGCCTCTTTCGTGCTGCTATACTGTAATACCCCAGACGGCACTTCAGATGTAGCTGGCTTAGCTACATTTATCTGCTGATGAATGTGCTGGTACTAAAAGCTCAGGCTTTAAGTCTTAGTGTTTATGTTTCATAGCTTTCTTCCCAGTGGTGTTTTCTTAAAGTTGCTCTTTACTCTTTTACACTTCTGGAGGCTCCCAGCCAAACACACCAGAATGCATTTAATTAGCTAGAGTCTCTGCATACAAAGATAATTGTGAATAATGCAGTCGCAGTACCCATGGGTGAATGAACATTGCATTTGGCTCATGCCTCGGTTTCTCCATAGGGCATTTTTTTTTTAATCGAAGGTTAAGTGTTAAAAGGATGCTGCGCAGAGGTGAGAGAAGGCCGCCCGATCATATTGAGCCAATGATTAATCTTCCCTTGGCCTGATGTTTTGTGAATTGGGTTTAGGTGTGCTGCGGCTTTGTTGTAAGTGGGTGGACAAGGTGACCCATGCTGTAGATCAAACTGCTGAACAACTGCTTGGGGACAGGGTCCTGCCCGCCTGACTGGACATCATTTTTCTCCATTTAGCCCCATCTCACACCTGTTATAGGGTGGTCGTCCACATGAATGCTCACGGCTCCGCTGGGATAGAGCCATGTTTTCGCTCGCATTGCTCTGTCATTAACAAGAAGAGTCAACAGATGTACACCACTCTGCTGGCTTGAAAGGACATTAACTCTCAGTTCCATGTTTAGATTTTCTTCAAGGAATTGTTGTTTCTTTTGGGGGGATTTTTTGAGCAGAGAAATGTAGCATTATGTTTAAACGCTTTTAGCTAAAAGAGAGTTAAAAGCATAATTTAGAAAAATGAAAATAGCCTGCACATGGTGTGGACTATTGTGACTAGAGGTCAACCGATTGAGGTTGACTAGGCTGCTGCAGAAGTAAAGATATCGGCCGATTAAGCTCCTATCGGCTTTTTCCTGCTCCAATATCGTCATTGTATCAGTCTTTAAAGATCCACGATCGGTCGACTCCTAACTGTGTCTGCCATTTTAAAGATATGGTCCCTTGGTATTTCTGTCTCTCAGACACATTGACATTTCCTTTGCTGCATCGATGCCTGGCACGCTTCCTCTGAAGGCCAGTACCCACACAAACACTGACAAAATAATGGACACACCTTCAGGAAAGTGTGTTGATAGGGTTGAGTTATGTTCACAGGGACATGAGACATTCATGAGTCTATTGTCTTTTTTTATACCGTACAACAAAGGGGATAAAAAGAGTGAGAAGCAATGTGATGCACAATGAATATACATGTGACAATTGGGTACTCTGCTGTTCTCTTTAATGCTTCCTTCTCCTTCTTCTGACTGATTCCTATGTTCAAATTTGAAACTTAGGGGAAAGCGCAGGAGCAAGAGCGCTACAGGAATTGCAGCATGGTTCAAAGGTCAGTTTATGCGAGCACCACTAAAATACTTGCCGCTCTATCTGTTTTATTGAAAAATTACTCTGTATGTCCTTGTAAAGGTTAAGTTGGAGATGTAATTTTGCTTTATATAACCTTTTCAGGGAAGTATTGATGGATTTGATATTTTGCCAGTATCCGGTGCTTACACTATAAATAAATCCAGTTCCTACACATTGCATGCAGCATCACTTCTGTGTTGCAGTATCATTGGTCCCGACTGGTTTCAGTTTTACTGAATTAGCTGAGCCTGACAGGATCTCATTTGCAGCAGCCCACAATAACATGTCCAGCCAGCCAGAAATCGAGACTGACACACACACACACACACACACAGTTAATGACTACTATGAGGAGTGTAGCATATCAGTTAATGTGTGGGTGAGCAACGTTAGGTTGTCGAAGTTCAAGAGCTGCAGGGCTAACACAATTGTCTAAGGAATCCCTAATTAAAAAGGTAAAAGTGAGGTCCTGACCATGTACGCCTTAATGACACGTCGCTGTGGACCATGTAACCTGTGTTGACTCACATTCAATTTGTATTGTGTATGTTATCCTTTTTTCTTCTAATTGTTACTGGGATCAGCACCATTAACCCATTCAAACGTTTTCAGTTATAAGGCTCTAGAAATGTTACTGAATGATGTGTCAATGCATTTCCAGCAAATATTGAAATAATAAAGGATGAATGAATGAAGTATGTGCAGTGTCACATGTTTAGTGTAAATTGTCACATGCCCAGAGCTGTTTACTGCCTGGCTGCACCATGATATGAGGATGGCTGCATCAAAGCTCCCCAAACAAAAAGTTAATAAAGTATGTTAACATAAAGATAAGAAAGAAAGATTTTTGATACACATCACCTTTAAGGTGTCTAGTATTGATATATACATTTGCAATTACTCAACTTTGTTCAGTGTGGTCATAGAATGAGTAAACATGATGGCAAGTGTGACTGGCGGGATAACAGTGCATAGGTATACACATACTAATACACATACTAATACACATACTAATACACATACATAGTTCTTGTTCTACCTCACTTTCTGGATATGCTGGATCTAGGTGACTGCCCAGACAAGGCATGCGACATTACAGTAATCCCTCAAAATGAGAACAATGCAGTCCTCAGTGATTGTGATAGCGAAGGTCAGATATGGACTATGAGGGAGAGACAGGCTATTTGCCAGCCAGGCTGTCGAATGCATATGCTGAACTTATGCAAACAGATCATGACAGGAACAACGTTATCAGTGATGATCATAGACTGTATATAAGAAGTGGACGTAGGCACCGTGACGCCACCCATTGGTTTGTGGACTGCCGTTTTAAAGCCTCGAGTTCGTCGCCGTGTTGGTTATTTGCAACCAGAAGTGACACGAGAGAGTGGAGCTAAGTACAACCGAACGCTGAATAAGGCACTTTCAGCCCACAAACAATATTATAATTAACTTTCATGAACTGAAAACACACTGTGAAAGGGTTATAGTTTACGATGAAAATGCGGACAACTCCCAGACCGGACAACGCCGTAGTAGCGACCTGTCAATCACATGGTAGCCACGCCCTGAAGCATACCCTGCTCTATGGTCTATTTTACTCTAAATGGGACCATAATTTACTAAATGAACATCATGTTGTATTGAAGAAGACTTGAAACTAGTGATTGAGACAATAAACTCGTGTTTACAATGTTTACTGAGGTAATAAATCAAGTGAGAAGTAGGCTCATTTTCTCATAGACTTCTATACAATCTGACTTCTTTTTGCATCCAGAGGAGTCGCCCCCTGCTGGCTATTAGAAATAATGCAAGTTTAAGGCTCTTCTACATTGGCTTCACTTCTCAGACCCGGAGGTTGCCCACTTGTGATGGTAACCTTCCCCTCACCACTCACCACTCCACCCCCCTCCACCGTTGATAATGAAGAGCCTAGGGCCTCTACCCGCCAGAGGGGCCAGCCAGAAGAGCCAAGGGCAAAACTTCAAGTTATCAAATATAAAGATAGTGTTCAAACAATTGAAGAGGCGTGCCACCGCTGTGAATCCAAAACACATAGTATTCAGCCCAAACGCCGCAGAATGTGTAAAACAAAGCTGCCTCAAACCAATGGATGTTTTCTTACTAATGTATCTGCCCACCATAACAGAGATCACCATTGAAATATCCAACCTCTACTCCACCCAGACCCAGGACAAGCAACTGTATCAGAGTATGGATGAGCTTGTTACAGTCTATCTATCCTTATCCTGTGTACAGCTCTGTTCCAAGAAGACATGTACTGGTCTTGACAGTGATGTGCACAATCAAAGCATTTCAGATGCAATGAGGAGAAATTGTTTTGATGAAATAATGGCCTGTGTTTGACAACACAAAGCTCACCCCGCCTTCGCCCAATGTCAGCTGGGATGAATGAATCATATATGCATTCTCATGCATATACATTTACTACACTCCTGTTTGCATTCATGCATATACATTTACTACACTCCTGTTTGCATTCATGCATATACATTTACTACACTCCTGTTTGCATTCATGCATATACATTTACTACACTCCTGTTTACATTCATGCATATACATTTACTACACTGCTGAATGAACTGAATGTATTGCATTGTAATGTACTCAGTTCATTCATTAATCCCAGCTGACATTGGGTGAAGGTGGGGTACACCATGGACAGGTTGCCAGACACATAGAGACACAGACATCCATTCACGCTCACATTCACACCTAAGGGCAACTTACGAGTCATCAATTAACTGTGGTAGGAAGCCGGAGAACACGGGGAGACACACAGAAGGGACTTTTAGTTGTTGTTCCAGAGATTGCTAGCTACTATATTGGTCTAATTTAAGTAATCACATTTATGTTGAAGTAACTGTTGAAATTACAGATAGAGTTTCCTACCAATAGAGACAAATGGCAGCTGTGTGAATAACCTCAGTTGGCCTTCATTGATGGTACATCACAAAAGGACGTCCTTGTTGTGAGAGCTTATTCAATAGCATCTTTGACTGAAGGTCAGAGACGTGTGCGGACCAGATCTGATGTCAAGAGACACTTAATGTGTGTGGAGATAAACTATACAGCAAACAATACTGTAGGTCTGACAGATGCAGATGTTTCTGTGCACTCTTTCACCCAACTTAATGACCAAAATAAGATGATGTTTTTGCTTTTGTTTTTGCTTTGTGACCCTGATGTGAAAACCAATATTTCCCCACACAATAATTAGAGCAAAAGTGAACCAGCACTATTCTGGGTCTTTCTGTGTGTGTGTGTGTGTATCAGACACACACAGAGCCCTCTTGTTAGTTGGACAGTCCAGGGCAGGTGCCTGGCCATGTGGGAGTATTGATTGCATTGACAAAGTAGCCAGAGCTCCACTGACAACATATTAGAGGAATGGCTTATGTGTGCTGTGTCTTGTGTGTGTGTGGGTGGGTGGAGGTGGAGGTGGAGGTGAAGTGGGGCGGTTGCATGTTTGTGTGCACACTCATTTTGTACACTATCTGCGACTTAAAAGGACATAGATGACAACCGAGACAGCCTAAGTGCAGTGAAAAAAAACACGCCACAGTGCCACTGTCCTCCACTTGAGTGACGTCTGTGAGTGATTGCGATACGTGCTCTATCGAAGGATCAAAGAGAGATGGAGTTGTTCAAACAGAGTGACTTTCGTACACACTTGGTGGGATGTGTTAGCTGATGATGATAATTGAAATTGCCTGTTTGTTTTTTTTGTTAGTCCCCTCCCTCCGTCACTCCCTCCGTCACTCCTCCTCCCTCGCCCCGCCCTTCTCCTCGCCCCCCCCTATACCCTTTCTCCCCGACTGAGTTGATCTTCATTCACCACTTCCTTCCTTTTCCCCTATCTTTCCCCCCCCCCTCCCGTTTTTTTGGCTTCTGTCTCGGAGCAGAATGTCAATGGTGCTTGGAAACTGTGTTTAGGATTCACACAGCGTGCCTGGCATAAGCTCATAAGAGTAATTAGATGTTCTCTCACTGTTGTTCTTCCCTTGAAATGGAGCCTATCGTTTTTGTCTCCTCTCCTCCCCTATCATTTGACATTCTGACGTCTGCATGGGCAGAAAGAGAAACAAAATGAGAGAGATAGAGAGAGAGAGAGAGGGGATTACAGATAATGAGAGAAACCAAGAGAGGGCAAGAGACCTCTGAAGGAGCAGAACACTGAACTTGGCGAGAGGAAGAGAAAATGGAAGCCTGATAGTGACTGATATACACAAACACGTAATGATTTATTTAAGGTCTTAGACAATTAACAGGCCCACTGGTGAATACATGGACAGCTGAAGAAATAGATACTTAGGAGCAGAGCGTCTCCATGTTTGTGTCTGTGTCCACATATAAACTGCCTCTTCCTCTTTTCCACCAATATCTGAGACTTTTTCTCACACACACACACACACACACACACACATAGAGTACATACATATGCATGTACATACAAAAATGGCAAATCCTTTATTCAGTGATCAAATATAGTCTGATGTGTGTGTCATGTCCTTGTCAACGTCTTTTCTCGTCAACAAGACTTTACGCCAACTTCAAGCTTTTCTACACTAGAAGAATTCTAATCCTGAAGTGTTGCTGGATCACGTTTGGCAAACAGACAACCAAAGCGCAGCTTATGGCTCAAGGGGCTCAGAGTAAATTTGAAATCTGTCTTCCTTTTTTTCGGCTTTGATAATATAAGCTTTGATAGAACAACTGCATTTAACTAAGCAAGCATACGTGATCAAAAATAGCATGTTTTTCACTGCACCGAGAATGCTCAATTAACAGTTAATTAATAATCTTTAATGTTTAAAGGCTACACATTATGCTTTAATCATATCTTTACCGCGGCACAGAAAAGGATAGCAATCACTGCGCAGAGTTCTCATTTTCAGACCAGTCAGTTTTAAATACGTTTCAGTGCAAAAATTCCCAAATGTAGATAGACACAAACCTCTAACCTCGACCTCAGCCCCCAGCGGCTATCACTCAGCACTTCCTGTGAAAAAATCTCCTCAACAGCCATAATTAATTGTCTTTCCTGGGAGGCAACAGGAAGTGTTGAGATGGCATCAACGACATACTTACATTGAAAAATGATTGTCTTTTGTCTTCTCTGTGGCACTCTTCAAGAGCACTTTGCCCCTGTAATGTGTCCTATTTTTTAATTAACCCCCTTTTAGCCAACAAACTGCGCTAATGTAAAACTCATTCGCATTAATTATCATCAAATCTTCGTTTTTTACTTCAAATATGACAGATGTGCTATGTGTTTGTCTACTACTGTCAAAATCCGTGCCCTGCAAAGTTTATTTTTCTTTTACAACCAGATTACTACAGGGACAGGTAAAGTTCACCACAGTGGGTTTGGTGAAGTTAAACAGCACCAAATTCATAAAATGCATCTGTGGGTTTCAAAGCCGCAGATGCATTTTATGAATTTGGTGCTGTGTTGTTGACTGTGTGGCCTCTGAAGGGATTCACCTGCACACACGTCAGTCATTTATTCCTGTTTAGAGGTGTGCTGGCCTGGAACTGTCAGACATATGTTTTATGTGTCTGTCTCTTTGGCTGGTTCTATACTAAAGACAGACTTGTTGATTGAATCTTGGGCCATACTTCAATTGTTGGGAATGAATCTCAATTATAGCTAGAATCTCTATTTTGTAGAGATTGCAAACAGAAAGAGATGCCAGGTGGGATTAAAGTAAAGTACTTGTATTTTATATCCTGGAGTCTGACAGTTCTAGGTGGATTATACAATATACTGGACCTGTATATTAGCATAACCTTGCTGCCACAGCCAGCAATGTCAAGAATGTGAACAGAAGCGCTCACGTTATCCAAAAACACAAGCCTCCAACTAGATCTTTCAACAAAAAAAAGAAAACCTTTTCTGTTGCTTTATGTAGATCGACTGTTTGAATTCTTTGGGCCAAACCGTCACAATCTGAAGTCTTAAGTCCAAAGCACACCACCGCCACAGCACAGCTGGCATCATTTGACATCCCTAGTACACATTGGAGCACAACCGCACAGCATATAAAGCAATATATTTAGCATATTTAGTAAATTTGGAGCACTGCCCTGGATTCAGGAGTTGTTTGTGTGTTATTTTATGTGATTTCTTACCAGAAGAGACAATCTTTCCCGCTACCGTTCACTGGTAAATGTCTTTTTTAATATCAGCTTTAGAATACCCAGGACTGCGGGTCATAGAGGCCTGGATATTTTTATATCTCAAAAATAGGTTTCTCCTGTTCCATTGTAATAGCTACAAGACCACAGACGATGACTTGCTGTCTCTTGACAAGTGAAGAAATCAAAGTACACGTGTTTGGATGCGCCAGGCGAGGGAGAAAGTATGAAAACAACACTGCTTTTCTGAACTGGGTACTGGGCTTGGGTACTGTTCACATTTGAACCTACTTGGTACTTGGAATTCGGTACCGGTACCCAACGGTACCTTTTTAATGTACTTTACTGTCTCTGTAGCCTACAATTTAATTTCAGTTGTAAAAAAAACACAAGTCCAAACTTCTCAATTTCAACATTATTTATTTAGAACCTTTTGTTTTTACACACAAAATAAAACTCCTCCCTCTCCCCTCCCAGATTCAGATTTATTTACTCACAGCAGTACAAAGGAAAACAGCCAGAATAAGACATTTAAAGAGAGGCAAAACATCAATCAAAAAATAACCTAGTTTACATACGATCCTTGGTTTATATGTTTGCAATAATAATATAAGTTTAAACATAGACTGATGGTGTATTTTGGCAGGTACTTCTTTCTCAACAATGCTTGGGTGTAGCACAAGAATGCTGTTGTGTGTCTCGGAGGAAGCACATGTGAGATGTGTTGCCCTTGCCAGCATTGCATTTCACATAACAAATAATGCAGCAAGCCTTATCTGTGTCGATTTTTTGAAAAGTGTAACCACACTTGCGACCGCTTTCGACTCGCCATTTCCTTGACTCACTGTGACTTGAACAAGCTCCAGAGATGACGTAGTCTCAACTACTCTCTCACCCAGATGTTCTCTCAGGTACGGAAATTTAGCACTGATTGATTTAACGTGAATCGGTACTCTGTAGTATCAGCGTAATTCGGTCGGTACCCTTAAAAGTACCACGTTAGCTGCCCAACCCTCCTGGTTACCCAAGTCACCACTGGGAAATAGGACAGTGGTGTACTTTATCGTGTTCATCTGTGCTGCTGCACCTCTGCACAGCTGGTATGATGTGGATTTACATAGCAATAACAGGAGTGGCTGCGTTTACGCCCGTTCTGTGTTGCAGGTCTGGTTTGTACTTCTTCACTCTGTGCCAGTCCAATCAATCAATCAATTCACTGATTTACCTGATTTAAAATTCACGCTGTGTAGTCAGCCTGTTGGTTGAGTAAAATTAGCCACTCATAGTAATAGCCAGTACCTCTGCTAATAGGATTTTATGTGAAAGCCTACAGTAATGTCTCCAACATGATGTGTACAGATTTGAACCATCTATCACTTCACACATTTTTGATAATACTAATTGTTTTGTGTAATGGCGTTTTGTGACTGACTCATTTTTAATGCTTTTTAAGATGACTAAGATGACATCTCGATGACTGCTGTGCTGCACTAAAAGAATTATTATGAAGTATGTTCTGGAAATGACACATTTCCATACAAGTTTGTCATGTCGTTACTTCACCAAGAATTACTCATTTGTGAGGGGATAAGAAGGTTGACGAAGCAATTTCTTGGTGGGACGCTGTGTTCTTGAGATTGTAAAAGGATGAATGATGACATTTCTGGCAGACTGAAAAGATACTAGACCACTCGAGCCCTGCAGTCCTGTAACCTCTGGATAGAAACCTGCTGGCTCATGTCATGCTGGCCTTACTCCTCTCCTCAGAGACACTAATATGGATCTGTGATATTAATGGGTGTCCAGTAGCATCCCTCCACACAATGCAGCAGATTCTCTCAGTTAATGTGAATGTGTTTTCAATGGCGTGTTGGGAATTGGATGCTCTTATATGACTTAATCTCAAATTGCTACTTAAACACAGAATAATAGAATTGGCAGTGCTGCAATCCCTCGCCAGGAATCAAGCGTCGTGGAAAGCTGGTTTTGATAAGTGCTAGAGACTAAGAATCGACCGATATGTTTTTTTTTCAGGACTAATATGATTATTAGTAGTCAAGGAGAGTGATAACCTATACATTTGCAGAAAAATTAAACTCTTGCTCTGAAGCCAGGGCTCCAGATTGCGACCTGTCAAGTGCAACTTAACATTTTCATTGGTCGCACCGACCGGTGTGCCAGACATTTAGCAGGTCTGTCTCTGTGTGTGTATGTGTGAAACCGCGCCCTGTACTCCTCCTTGAGCGACATCACAACCTTAAAACATAACGATAACTCAAAATGAAGAGAACTAGGCTATTGATTCTTTTTTCATCAAGAAAAATGCCGTGGTGCCCGTTAGACCTGTCCTCGGCCCTGAACGGCCCAGCCCAGACCCGACATCACCAGCGTAGGTAACCGCTCCACCACCTGTCTTCCCGGTCCACGGTAATATGTCTTCTTCAAATCCTGAGGCACCGGATCCATTTCAGAAGTGGGGGGCAAAAAGTACACTGTACATTTAATAACACAAGACAAATTTGCAGCTAATTTCTTTTCTGCTTCGATCGCCAACAGCTGTCTGCTCTGAGCGCATCTGACCACGCACTCGCTACGCACACATTACACAACTCACAACGTAATATGTAATTGCACTTAAACCCTCAACCTTGGCTATTTTCACACGATAGTACTGCGAGGATCAAAGTTTGCGCATGGCAAGGGCCTTTTCCACGTTGTTTTCTTCATCTGCTTTCGTTTGCAATGCGGGACAGGGGTGTAAAGTGGACTTGTGGCACCCTTCAGATCAAACAGATGAGCCTTATCTAACTCCAAAAACATTTATCTGCACCTTTATTCCTGTTTACATTCAGATATGCCTTGTTCGTTGTTTTTCACAGACCGTCCATTGTCAATGTGTTTGTGAGAGAGAAGGAGGGGCTGAGCAAATCACTGCGCCGCGCGCAGCTCTACGATGGAATATGATTTAAGCGGCTGGTGACTCAAAGAATTGGGGAGGACAAGAGGTAAAGCACACACACAGGGGGTGATATTATTTTACACTAGCTGACTACTTATCTCTACTTTCTCATGTTCAACAAAAAGTAAGCAGTAAAATAGTGGATTTCTTAGAAACAATCTCTGCGGGGTGAGCAGAGTGCAGCAGCACATCTGGCCGCCACACGCCACCGTAGTCCCGCCGTCCTGTCGCCACTATCCACTAGTTAATTGATTGCGGATGGCGTTGTTCTCTCTGAAGGATAAAAAATCTAAATAAAAAATGCTAAAACCCAGGACAGCCCTAAACAATCCATTAGCTGTTTCAGTGGCCTGAGTGCTCTGTGAGCGATTAGTTGGGCTTGTTTCTCTCCACTTCGATCCAGCACAGCACTTATTCTTTCCCAGCTTTCTATAACCTGTCTTTACTCCTTCCACCTCTCCTCTCTCTGTCATTGTATCAATCCCTCCTTACCCCACCAACCCCCCCTCTACTCACTGACTTAATTATACAGAGCTCTTAAAAACAACAATTAACATGTTTCCCTCAAAGTTAGATCATTCACATATCCCAGATTTTCATTATAGATAAAACCCCACATATGTAAATACTGTAAACATACGGTTCTGCTACGCTCGTTCCTTAATAAAGCCTGAATTAATCTGAGAGCGGCACAACGATCAAAAAGTGAAAGAGTCTAATAAAGAGAGAAAGAGAGAGAGCTGAAATGAGCATTATGTGGAGGTTCCAGGCTGCCACTTCTAATCCCCCACAGTCAGCGCTGCCAATCGGTGTAGCCCAGCTAGTTGCTGCTGATGGGGCTTGATGTGAATGTGGTGGGAGTGACGGTACACTCCCACGGAGAGAGGCAGAAGCAGCAGCAGCAGTAGCCACTGATTAATCCTCATGCTGGAGCCACTAATGATTTATTTATTTGGAAATTACAGAGCCCTGGGAGAGCTGGGCACGATTGATAAGGAAACTCAAGAGCGAGGGAGGGGGGCTCGGAGATTTAACACTTCCTCCCACCTCCGTGCTCGTCTATGCATACTTATACATGTATGTGTGTGAGCCGGATGATCTATACCCGGGGGGTGCATCAGAAGGCTAATTCTCATATTGACATCAGTGAAAATGTTCCAGTGGAATATTTTTCTGATGCGAAAATGTTGCACGGGTCTTTTTTTCTGCCGCAGGCGGGAGTTTAGCAGCAGCACAACACTCCTGCTGTGAAGATATTGATGTTTGATCATAGGGTGTCTTGCTCTATACATGGGGATGGATTGTGCAAGAAAAGCAATTAGCTCATTTTTTTTCATGTCTTGGCTCACACTGAAATTTAAGTCTTCCTGCTTTTAAGTTGGGCAACAGTGTATTTAAACATTTGCCAGCTGTCTTTTGTCTGAAGCAGACTGTGGCTCTGTAGCCCGCGGTGGTAGATTCTGTTGAGACTCATTATTACACAGACTCTTTACATCCATGAAAGCACAGACAAAACATACAGCTCAAATCCACACCAAATGAAATTAGTTCTGATCAACATACCGTGACATGATGCTCTCTGAGGTGATGGTTTGTTCTGTGGTGAGCTGTTGTAGCGCAGTATGTGTCAACATGGACAGGGTGCTAGGTTGATGATGAGCTTTCTCGCGCGGTCTAAGTTAATGACTCCAGTCAGTGAATCACCACCAGTGAGCCCTGCTTACATGATTCATTTTTGCTCGTTAACATTAATTGAAGTAGCTGTGTTCTTCACTGTCAGGATCATGGGAGCTGTGGGAAAGTGCATAAAGGTCTCACTGTAGTCTTGAGATGATGGTGGGCTTTTCTAACTGGGTGTTATTAAGATGTTTCTTGCTGGGAAGTGTATGCAGTCTGCCAATGTAGATGTTTAATATAGGAGCATATAGTAATGAATCTTGGCGTTACTGCCTGTGCTCCTGTTTTAATTGTTTTCCATTTTCTGTGTTATGGCCTGTCTGCAGAAAATCATCAAATCTAATGATGACAAGTTTTATTGTTACTAGTTATTAAATGTTTTATTTGTCCTTTGGGTCCTTATCCTGCACCAGCACATCCTGCAAACTATGATCTTTGACTGATTTTACTGATTACTTGATTGTTTTGTTTTGAAAATGCCCTGGTAGTTCACTAACTTTATGACCGTGTGTTCAAGGAGCTTACTTCCAGAGGCACTTCAGCATCTCATCCCATCCTTATTTGTCTGTAGGTAGCGGCTCCTTTTTTTGGAGTTTAATTTTGTTGTTTTCAAAGTGTCACTATATACTTTGCTAAAGAGCTTCAATTGAGGTTTAACAGTCCGGGGAACATTTTCTCCAAATGTAGCTTTGTCTAAGTGTGTCTTCAAAGATCAGTCAGACTTTCTTGTGTTTCTCTCTCTTCAGTGATCTTTTCTTTGTTCAAACCCTTCTGGTTTCAGTGTGCATTGCATGGTTGGGATGGGATGTCAACACGAGCGACCGCAAGCTCTCAATAAATTTGTCTTTTATTTAGCAGCTATAATTTCATTATTAGAATAATAAATAATGATATAAATTCCCCATAATTGGCTGATTATTTAGTTTACAGCTCAAAAACACGTACAAGTGTGCAGTTCTGCTTTAAACAAGACGATAAACTTAAAATTGTTAAGGTAATTTTCACCTGTGTTTGATGCATACCATGGAAAGTCCTCATTACTAGCAACCGACATCCCTACCTGTGTACACTCATGTAAGTTACATTACTACCTTGTATGCTTGTTAGGTTGTTGTCAAAGTTAACGCGATAATAACGCAATAACGCAAATTCGTTTTAATGCAACTCATTTCTTCAATGCATTAAAGCAACTTGCGACTTTTAGGTGGTTGCGGACTCAGTTTTGAAGTTGAAGATGGGGACATCATTTTAAACTAGAAAACCAAAGGAATACATTAATGTCATACTAGCTCGTCACGAAGGAGGTTAAATAACGCTCTAAACTTGCGCTAAACTTGCGTGAGGAAAAACTGGCATGACCATTTTCAAAGGGGTCCCTTGACCTCTGACCTCAAGATATGTGAATGAAAATGGGTTCTATAAGTACCCACGAGTCTCCCCTTTACAGACATGCCCACTTTATTATAATCATATGCAGTTTGGGGCAAGTCATAGTCAAGTCAGCACACTGACACACTGACAGATGTTGTTGCCTGTTGGGCTGCAGTTTGTCATGTTATGATTTGAGCATATTTGTTATGCTAAATGCAGTACCTGTGAGGGATTTGTCATTGTTTTGTGTTGTTAATTGATTTCCAATAATACATATATACATACATTTGCATAAAGCAAGCATATTTGCCCACTCCCATGTTGATAAGAGTATTAAATACTTGCCAAATCTCCCTTTAAGTTACATTTGAGAACATAAAAATGTGTGATTAATTTGTAATTAATGTGACGGGTGGACCTCGGACCCTCTGGGGGAGGGGATCCTTTAGCCTGCTGGCGAGTGCAACAGTCTGTTCAGGGCTAAACGGAACAGATGCCCGCTGTGGCACCATGACTCAGCCTGATTAATCCAGGGGCTTTGCTCATATTCAAAAAACACAGTGCAGAACATCTCTCTCGTCTTCCTCTGCCATCTCTCTTCACCTCTGCACCTCCACTTCCCTCTATTTTCATACTCTCACTCCATCTCTTCCTTTCCTTTTTGAGAATCTGCAGTCTCCTCATCCTGCCTTACTTTCTTACATCCTCTTCCCACTCATATCTCTCTCGGTTTCTCTATCTTCCCGTAACTCTTTCTCCCGACCTCGCTCCTTCTCTCCTTTGCTCTTCCCAGAAACTCTGCACAGGAGATAAGTGTATGTGTCGCCGGATTAAGGTGAATCTTCTCACATGTACTGTTTCTTGGTCCTTGGGAGGCCGACAGGAGGGTAGCAATCTGCTCAATGAGACGTGACAGCTCCTTTAATTAGGAGCAGCATGCCGAGCTGTAGGAGTACATAGGTGTTTGGTTAGGACTCTCTGCCTGAGCCCCAGTCAGTGTCTTGGTCCCCACCTGCTAATTTGACTCCGTGCATCACTCGTTTCTTGTTTAGCGAGTTTCCACGGCAGACAGCAATTCCGAAAGCAACTTCAATCAAGCCTTAGCTGGTTGTATTGCCTTTGATCAGCCCTGTATCTTCCCCCACAGATTCCTTTCTAAACGGGTTATTATTACATGTAAATTGCTCCGTAGCAGTTTACGATACCAAGAGAGCAATAATTCGCCATGCCTTCCTTGTCTCTGAATCTCACACAGAAAATCATCCTGATAGTTCTTGTGCTTGTTCAACCATTGTATTAAATGCGATTTGAATTGAATAATTTTCTTCAATTGCTTGCCCAGTAATTGTGAATAGCTGGAAACATTGCAGGCAGAGCCCATTAGCACTTAAGATTAAAACTAAACCTGAAAAATTTAAAATATATATATATAGATTTTGTATCACACTGTGTTGCACAAAGGGAGTTTAGGTGTTGTAGATGTTAAATGGTAAAGGATCAGAGTTACGGGTCAGTGATCGAAGTAAAGCAAGATCATTAGTCACAACTCTGACCTTTTTATTATCTTCTCTCTGATAAATACTCGGCCATGATAATTACTGTAGTGGGTGTGTTGTTATCAGACACACTTATTTAAAAAAGCACAGAGGTTGATTGGGTTCAAGTCTCTGTCAGTGTCACATTTAATTGAGTGCTGCAGGGAATGAATAACTGAGAAAATAAACTCTCGTCGTTAATAGACACACACACACACACACACACACACACACACACACTTGTGCACCCTTGCTCAACTATAAGGTGCTCTATTAGCCATGACTTACACAATACAAAAAACAGTTCTTTAACAACCTTGGATCTTAACATACAATTAGTAGCCTGTAAGAAAACCTTGAAAAACTACAAAAGTGTATAATACGTTTTTGTGTGCCTTGAGCTCGGCTAATATAAATGCTGTTGACAGCTGTACCGAGTGTGATTGCGGGGGAGGCTGCTGGACAAACCCGGTAAACCCAAATGTGTAGTCAAGGTGAATTGGGAATGTCTGGCTGAGGCTCCTATCAAAAGCCCCCAAGGTCTTCAACTTCCAACTCAAGAAGAATTTTCCGCGCTTTCCTGTGGACATGGAATCTGAGTGGGCCATGTTCAAAACCTCCATTGTGGAGACGGCAGCTAGGAATTGTGGTCAGAAGGTCATCGGTGCCTGTCGTGGCAGACAACGAAAGGACTAAGGCTGTCCCGAATACCATTTTTTGGGCTTCAAAGCTTCGGTGAGTAACATTCGAAGGTATTCGAAGCTTCGCAGCGAGACGCAGCAGGCTGACATGTTCCATCTCCATCTCCCCAGTTTCAGTGCCCGGGACAGTGCCGCTGCCGCACTACTGTACACACACGCACCTCTACACACAACAAACAGTGACATCCGTCTCAGAATAACCAATAATAATGAATGTTGAATATGAATAATGAGTAATGTTATGGGATTATTCTTTATTTCACTGGCTATTTGGGTCAAAGCTTCGTAGCTTTGAAGCATCCGGGTCAGCCCGACTAAGAACCGCAAGATTGTGACCTCCAAGTTGGGAGTGAGTCACTAGCCAAAGCGAGGAAGTTCGAGGTATCTCGGGGTCTTGTTGACAAGTGAGGGTAAAATGGAGCGGAAGATGGACAGACGGTTCAGTGTCAGCAGTGATGTGGGCATTGTTGCGGTGAAGAGGGAGCTGAGCCGGAAAGCAAAGCTCTCGATTTACCATTCCACCTATGTTCCGACCCTCACCTATGATCATGAGCTTTGGGTAGTGTCCGAAAGTATGAGATCACAAATACAAGCTGTTACAAATGTTGTCAAAAAATCAGTTTGGATCTCATCTTTCTGTCTGCCACTGTTTCATCCTAACAACTGAGCTATCCATTTCTCAAGTTATTTGAGTCTGCCAGCATCTCTGTATCGGTGTTGCTGACCCAGAACACATAAGCAAGTCACACAGTCACTCTAGTCTCATGAATGACGTGACCCTTATTGAGATGAATGCTTTCAAGGGTGTGCGTCATGTGGAGTGCGTATTTTTCACACATGCCAGACGATCAAATCTATCACTTGTCTGGCCTGTTTCCAGACTGCCATGACCAGACACGCCTCTTCGAATCAGACATGCCCACTGACTACTTGCTTGCTTTTGAGTCCAGAATACAACTAGAGGTTCGGGACTGAAAGGGTCATTGGTTCCCAAAGATGTGATCCTTATCTAATCATGCATTGATATGTGTAATGATCCTTAAAGATGAATTGAGCTTGGTTTGAAACAGTGTGCACCAGTAAGCAGGTAACACGATTGGCCTGTTTTCTGCAGGCCACTGGCTACCATGCCCTCTGTCTTGACTGACAAGATAATATGAGAAATAGCCAATTTTGCTTCTCCTTTAGCTTTTGTGAGAGCATGCAATCCTTTTGTGTTGTGTCCTTTTATGTCTTGTTTTATTCCTTTACACCCCGTGTATCCCCACCCGTCTGACTCATCCTGTGTGATGTTCTCTGCTGTCTCAGTCTTTGACGTGACCCTCCAACTCTCTCCACGGCTGTGGTCTCACCTTAATTACTTAAGTCCCTCATTACTCACTCACTCCGGTGTCGTTTCAACCTAACTACCCCCTTGGCTTGTCTTACCGTAGTACCTTCTGAAAGACACCCCACTGCACCTGTGTCGCCACCATGCAGAGAGACTGATCTTTCCAGCCCAACTGTCATCCTCACCCTATTTGATGCCCTCACCCCATCTTCTCACTCTAACCTCATTATCAAAAGTCGCCTGGGTGTCGCAGCGGGGTTTCGAGATCAGCGCAGGGTGCAGGCAATGGAGCAAACTCATTAGGGCAGTTTAATTGTCGCATTGCAAAAAAACAGAAGAGGAGAAGACGGCCCTTAATTTGATTACACCATTGTTATTAATCACAAAAGTCTGGAGAGGTGTCTTTTATTCCGTAATGACGCCGCTTATGTGTTGGCGAGACAGAGAGAATAACAGAGCGAGAAGGAAGGAAAGAGAAGCCACACAAAGATTTGTTCCATTTGACAAGGAAGGCTGTGAATAAAGATGACTGCCTCATCTATCAGCCTACAAATAAAGAGAGCTGTTTTAGTGTTTAATGGCCACTCCACTGGGCTTCTATCACCCAAATGAGTCCAGCTGACATTTCCTCCTAAATCCCATTCAACACAGAGTCTGGCCTTATCTTCCAGGGGGGATTCAAGCCTGTAATTCTTGTTTGCATGTTACGTAGAGGGAGGTGTCACTAGTGGGCTGATCTGAATGAAACACCTAGGAGTTACATGTGGAAACCATGGATGTTTAAAGAGAACTGGATACAGCGTTGTATGCGGGCTCTTATCCATTCCTATGAGAGTTGCTCAGCAGCGTAGGAAGCCAAAATGGCTCGACTTCCGAGTGCTAAAGTACTCGTATCTTCCGATGATCTTTAAGTCCGCCTCCCAGCCCGCGGTCCAGCTGCGGCCTGGGGCTCATCCACATGAACAAAGGACGGGAAATAACTCCGGATTCATCTATTTGTGCATTGTACTGCCTTTAGGGCATACAGATTTAAATGAGAGCTATTCAAGTGTTTGTGCAGGGAAATTGATTTACCTCAAAAAAATCATCGGCTGAGTTACAGACGTCTCTTTCCCAATGTAAGTCTATGAGAAAAGGTATTTTTGAGCCCAATGGCATCACGTGATGGAAATTTGCTTCAAAGCCCATTGCAGTTCCTGGGGGCTTGATGGCAACGCAATAATATTCACCATCCTTTTACAGACTGTTCATATTAGTTCTTGGTGACTCCACTCATTCTTTTTATGCCATTGCTAATATATGTACATGTTATGCCCCGTGGCGTGTGTTTTCAAAAGCGCTGTTTTTAAGAATTACTTTGTGGAATCCTACGTTTACAGTTTTCAGCCTGTTTATCCAGAATAGGGCTCCTAAGCACTGCGATACCTTTTCAAAGTCCAATTAATGAATGTCGTGTTATGTAAATTGTGCCGCTCTGTCTAAGAGTAAAAGTCCTCTCATGGTCATCAGTTTTAATTATTTAGCCTTGACTTGTTTTGGCTTTACTGCATACTACAAATACTTGTCGGAGGCAATAGTATAGCTCGTAGTTTGCAGATAACCTGTTAAGGCTTCTTAGAATTAATTTTGCATGACTCTAGTTTTATAGTTTCTCTTCTCTGGATCTCAGCCCAGGAGAAGCAGATCTTTTTATGATGCTTAAACCAACTGAGCAACACAGGAATGGCTGTACGTTTTAATGATTATGTCCTCTTGGCTTTTGTCCGACAGCGGTCTCCATGACCCAAATGTAAATATGGCATAAATCTTATTCTTTTGATGGAGAACATATTGCAATCATCTCCTCTGGCAGACATTTTTGTCTAACAACAAAGGCTTTTATAAAATATTACCTTATCACACAGCACTGATTTTTTTTTTTAACGTTACTAATTTTATCCCGTGCTCACCTCTAATTAAAGACATATTGTTTTGTTTTTCTTTCATCTTTATAAATCAAATTAGCAAGAGGAACATTGAACAAATGGAATGTGTGTTATCTAACAATGATTGTATTCAGTAGATATTTGTGATGCTTTGGATACAATAGATGTTTTAGACATCTGAATGTAAGATTATTGTTCTAACCTCATTATTTGACATTTGCCGTTAGGCATACTTTGTTTGCAATGGTCTCATACATACATCATTAAGAATATATTAACTAACAATGTCCAATGTTAATGAAACACTGTTTTCACGGGATGTCTGCTGTGCTCCATGAACACAACGAGTAGTTTTGGCATGATGAACAGACATATGACTACGAATATGACCATGTGGTTATGCTCATATTCTCAAGCCTGTTGTCAAGAGATCAGGACAACCCATTTTATGGTTCCACTTGATATAGACAATTACAGGCTTTTCTTTGTTACAATAGGATGAGCTTGTTTTAACTGCTCTCCAATAAAACCCTTACAGTAAGTTGAGCAGAATTATTGAGTTAAACGTTTTGATCTTCGTTTGGCTATTTGTAGAGTAATGACGGGTGAAACAGGAGCAAGAGCAGAAATGTGATTTGAGTGATAATATAACTTGTTTTACTTATTTTTTTTGTGAGATAATTTACATGGTTATTTGATTATTGACCCAATTGAATTGGGTTGTTGCTGTGAAAATAGATCATGTCAACTGAATTTTGTATTGTATGAGCTTTTAATGATTAATTGATTAATACTCATTTAATAGGCCAAGGCCAGCGGAAGAAAATTGCTGGAAAAATTAGCACTACTAATCAGATGTAATGTAGCCTGAATCATTTTATTTGTTAAAGCAAAACACAGCTGAGATAAATGAAGTGTCTAAATTCCCAAACATCTGGACATTATTATTTTAAATTACAATGATGGAGACTCATTTGTGGTTTAAAGCACGCAAAGCTCATAGCAGTCTAATCATTTGTCATTTAGGTAGCCTTCCTGTGGAGATGAAGGGGAGAGGTGAATATTCACCGTCATCTAAAAGTTACACACAAACACATTCGTATAACTTTATCTTATTATCATCTGCCAAAATGGCATTATGCCGGCTGCTTATTATTAATCAGTGTTGTAGTAGTGTTCAACAGGAGAAATCCTGGTGGGAACGAACATACTTTTCATGTGTAGATGAGTGAAATCTGGGCCAGTGTGTCTACAGTAAGTGGAAGTTTCAGGTGAGTGTTGACTCAAGAAAATAATCAGTTGCGATCAAATGCGATGAAATGCGTTCAGGCTGAAAGGTCAAGCAGATTTGCCCTGGATAAACAATGGAGGGTGTTACATATTTTTTGTGGCATGTAAATTGAGATGTTTGACCTTTTTAAAAACTCAAGAATAGTACACTAATAAGTGCTGTCTATGTGGAAAACGCAGATTACAGAAACAGCCCCCTCATTCCTCATAATGATCCTTTTAAATATGCCGTTTGTTTTGCTCCAGCACACACGTTTCACACAGTTTATTCATTCATTGCGTCATTTGTCTTTAACACGGTAACACACACACACACACACACACACACACACACACACACAATTAGAGGTTTGTGCTAATTGTTGCTATGGAGCATGTTGACATTCACACAGTGACGTTAATCCAATTGAGATGCGACTATTCAACCAGGCGGATGTAGCAAGAAGCTGAAGGAGCTTCTGGATATGAGATGTAGATATGTAAAATCACAGAGCAGGGAAGGTCGTGTGTATGTGTGTGTGTGTTACCATCTGTTAAATGGGCATCAGTACATTATCTCTCCCCTTGTGTTGGCCTGCATTAATGAGCTAATTGCCATTAACATGCAACTGCAGTGTTAAATACAGCCTTACAGCACTGGCACTACAAATCTATTGATTAAATGTAATTCATGTCCCCTGACTTTATTAATAGCTGCAGCAACGTATCACTTCATGCATCGCGTCCCATGAAAACAAGAATAACTACAATGGTTGGGGGGTGGTGGATTACGGGTTGTGGTATTGGTTGCTCACCCCTCGCAACCCTGTCTTCTGTCTTTAGGGTCTGATTAGATAGAACACTTTTCTCACACTCAAACCACAGCGGTAAGACTTGTGCTTTCACCTGCTGTATTGGCAGTATTATTTAGTAGACTTTTTCTCTTGTGTTCAAGCTGAAAGGTCAAACATTTGCCCTAGATAAACAACAGCTGAGGATGTTACATAACTTTTATGGCATGTTAATTGAGATGGTTGACCTTTTTAAAGTTCCAGAATAATATGCTAATATGTGCTGTCTGTAAGCGCTGTATATAAGAACTATTTATGCGGGGAAAACAGATTGTACCACTTTATAGACCCAGTGAAAATACATTTTACAATTTCTAATCCTGCGTCCCTTTCGCGATTGTTTTATTATCTCTGCGTGTATGCCAAATATATGTCCGAAAATCATTTCAAAATCCCTCTTAATCATTCAAAGTGACCTTTAGCATGAATCGAAAATCAAAAGTTGTTTATTTTTGTCCATAAATAAAAAAATATATCCGAAACATTTTTTTTTCAAAGTAATTTTTACTGTTGGTTAACAATGCAGCTAAGATAAATTAAAATATTTTTTATTTGTAAAATGTAGCATTTGGTCAAAAAACACGATTTTGCATAGGGCCCCCCAGAAGCTAGAACCTGCCCTGCAAGCTGGTGCATCTTAAAGTTGGAGGAGCGGCTGGACGAGATGCTCCTGTCATGAGGAGAGGAGCAGCATGTTGCTGGGGAAAAGAAGCGTTGGAGAGATCTTATTGCAGCCTTATTACCCATAGGGGACACGGAGGAGGAAGTAAGTAAATAAGTGGTCAACATTAGTAACATGGTTTGAGCAAAGTATCGTTATGTTATTGTCAGCTCACTCACTGTAAATGAAAACGTCGGCTGCTGACTCATTAGCGAGCGTTAACAACCAAACAGTCTAACGTTAACATTAATAGCTACTAGCAAGCTTAATGTTACCTCATTAACTTGGGTTGAATCATTTCCCTGAGGTCAGAGGCCGGCGGTATGTTCTGTGCGTGTGTACGAGAAAGACGGATCGTACACTGACAGTGTGTGTGCGTGTGTGTGTTTATGCTGTCAAGGAGGTGCGCTTCATTTTTATCTCCGTTCATTCTAATATAACGGGTAGTTTCTTTCAACTCTCGTCCCTAATTCGTACCAAAATTCATTTTCATCCTCCCCAATCGTATTTTTTTCAGCCCAGGGATGACGGGACGTCCTTAAGCTCGAGCCCTGTCTAAGGCGTGAACACACAAACTAGCCCCTTGCCATCATAAAAAAAACGCTCTTGACCCCTAGCTTGTGGATCGCTAGCGTACAAATGTGGGTTTGGAAGTTGTTTCCAAAAAGTAGTTTATTCTCTCAGGCAGAACATCTGTCATTATGTGCTTCTCTATGCGTTGTGCATTAACCGCTATAAAGTACAGATGGGTGACATCACAGAACATTAGCTCAGTTGCATTCATCCATTTGTTTACCATATTGTGTTTAATCTCCGTTAATCACCTTCCCAATATTGCAGAAATTCAGATCACACAGATCACACTGTGTGCAATGACTTGCATTACTTTCAATCCTGCATCGAAAAATATATCAAGAATATTATCTGTGGGAATCTTCTGAGTTATTGTGCTAGCAGATTGTGGGTATTTGTGCGTGAAGGGTTGAGTAATGGCTCAGAGTGTCAGATGAAGTGTGATGGTTAAATCTTGAGATTTGTTCTGACTTTTCACAGTGGATTTTATTAAGTGCTCGCTGACACCGACAACACATGCATTCTGTGAGATAATTGTCTTTCTGTCACGGGGCAGGCATCCAGATGAACGATATATTTGATCAAGATTACCTAGCGTTGTTGTCCAATGCATCACGGCAGAGACACGACGTGACCCAAAAAGAAATTGTGCACACAATATTTGTAAACAGCAGCATCCCTCCCACCGCCCGCTTACAAGATGGTAGCAGCAGGTCTGTACATGTCCCAGCGGTCCCCATCTCCAACACTACTGTAGCTCATCCATAACTCTTGAGCTGTGATGACACTGTGATTAATGTGCCCAGACATCAGCAAGCTGCCTATGCAAGGCAGCAGCAACGCACGGAGTCTATTTAACAAACAGCTAGAACTGTCATATCACTGTCCATGTCACCCTGTATCCGCTCTCATCTACATAGACCACTGGCTCCATTTCACCTAGGCTGGGTTTTCCCCCGCAGCATTGTTATTTCTAAGAAAACTACCATGTTTGGAGTCGTAATGGATAGTTAGTTTGTACTCAAATCTTATCAAGAGGACTTTCTCACACTACTAAGCCTCCTGCAGGCTTTTATTCTTACACAGATTTAATGAGAACACACATCGTCTGCCCTTGATCTCTGAGTCTTTTCTGACTGCTAATCATCACCCAAAAACTCTCATTAAGCCACATTGAAAATTGAGTTTTTAAGGACCAATAAAATGCGCTCCCTTTTTGGAATCTCTGAACACCATAATGTAGAACTAATGAGAATCTTGAGTCCCTAATGGTATAATTGAATTCAGCTCAAAGGTTTGAATAGGCGCATTTTCATGCTTTGAATGACTTTTGGATGATCACTTTACATTGTAGCTCAGTGGAGTGATCACCACTTGTTTTCCTTCTTTTTTTTTTTTGCAACACATTGCAGAGCCTCATTGAGCAACTGGCGCACATGCACACTGCTCTCTTTACTGCCATTAACCACATACCTGGGGTGCTTGACCACAGTAATGATGCTTGACTCCAGCACCCACAGACTACCTTCCAGTGTCAACCATCAATCTAGCCAACGAGAGTGCGGCTACAGCCCGGCTTGCAGACACCCTGTTGAGTCCTCTCCTCATCACCCTGGATCTGCTCGGCTCTTTTGTTAAATTACACCTTATGTGATGCTTTTTTTGTGTGTGTGTTACATTCTCTGCGTGTGTGAAATGATTGTTGATTCGAGAGAGGAGTTGGCTTACTCACCTCGCTGTTGGTAAACAGAGAGAGAGAGTGGGTGAGATTTATCACTGAAATGAGTTCGGTAACAAATGCTGATGATGGAAGCCCTTGGCAGTAAATAAGAGGAAAATGAAGAGACCAGCGGGGCTCACAAAGATCATTTATTCATCCCCTCGAAATTCTACTCAAATTTTGCTTAGTCATGTCCTTACCTCGTTTCCTCGGAGTTGATTGGATCGCAGAAAAATTGTGGGTGGCTGTCAGCAGCTAACATGATTGAGAAGGAAAGCGATGCTGCCGTTCAGAGCCAATGAAGTAAATTGTGTTTAATAACTCCATTCCTTTGACTGTCAAACATCATGCGTTCACTCCATCATTCTACTTTCATGGCTCTGTCGGTACCATTACATCGCTCTATTTCTTTGACAGCGTCGATCAATTTTATGTTCTATTTAAAAAAGAAAGGAGTTCTGTCAGGTAAGAGAACCATTTTTACATCCATCAAATTACTCCTCCCTGCCGTCACAGCTCTGTTTTATATTTCTATTCGGTAGGTGTGATCAATTCTCACATCTGTTGTAAAGTGTTATAAAAACTGTGAGATACACTAATAAAGTCAGAGACAGGTAATACATAAAACTCATAGTGAAGGGTTGAAGAAGATCACCTATATTCATGGTGTTTACGTGTGAAATTTCACGGGCCCTGACACTGTCTATCCCTGTCAAGATGTATTCATCTCCCCGGTAATATAATTCCACAATGAATTCCTTTCAGAGCGAAGGAAGCAAATGATGTGAATGCTGAGAGCGATGCTTTACCGTGAGATATTACATGTGGCAGGGCAATTTCTGTCCCCGAGCAGGAGCAGCCCGACTATTCCAGCCTTTAATTTTCACGTGTGATTGCAAAAGATTTTTTCTGAGAGCCGGCCCGCTGTTCAGACTCCGTCGGATTAGCTTCAGTAGAATTGGCACCTTTCCCATAAATAATCAGATAAATATGGAACAGTCACCACAATCATACTTTAGCTACATTTTATGCCTCCCCACATAACTTGAAACCATTTGCACACCCATCACGTCTGACATGTCCTATGTGGATGGAAGACATGAGGCGTATGACTTCTCAAGACCTTGTTGTTGAGTGCTTTAATCACTCATGTCATCAGCGCGTGCTTTTTGCGAGTGATGAGCGGTGTGTTCTCAGAGCAGGTGAATGTTGGCGAACAAATATCCCGACCATATGCACGGCGACACCAGCAGCAGCCGCCGTGCTGCAGTACGGCTCTATTGCGTCCTTTCTCTCCCACCTCCTCCCCCTCCTCCTTCTCCTTGCTCTGACGGAGACGGGAAACAAGTCTCCGGGAAGCGAAGCTGCACAAAACCCACGACAGCATCTCATTATCCACTAAATAGCACCAGATTAATTACAATGACAATGACAGATGGCTTGTTACTGGATCATTGAGATGGGACCCAGGGGAGGGACAGAAACATGCAGGTACAGAACATTGATTTTACAGCGGCCACACATGTAATATATGCTGATCACCCATCTGAGGGACACTTCATTTTTTTTACTGCAATATGACATATACATATATAGTGTCTACCCCTATGAATAAAGATCCAATATACAGGGAGAGATGCAACATTATTATGGATGCTCTCTATAGTTTTATCTGCACAGCATGCGCTAGAAAACAATATCAGTCATTCAGAATTCTGGATTATGCTGCATTCCGTAGACGGAAAACTGGATATCATGTTAGTGGACGAGAGTATGATATCATTGCCATCCAATGTCAAAATACTTTAACTTTTTGGGGCGCCCTGGTAGCTCACCTGGTAGAGCAGGTGCCTCGTGTACCTAGGCTGAGTCCGACCCATGGCCCTTTGCTGCATGTCATGCTCTCTCTCTCCCCCTTTCATAACTATCACTATCTAACAAAGGCAAAAGCCCCTAAAAATAATCTTAAAATAAATATTTTAACTTTTTTGCCGTCCTCCGCAACGGACTTTGCCATCGGATGTTACGTAGCTCCTTCACACCAGAGACAGTTGCTTAAGTTTGCAATAGAATATTAAGAGAAAGCTGCATTTTACAGCTACATGCATTACTAGAATAATTACATAAAATAGTAGACACAAAATTATTTTATTTCATATATTTTATTCCATCACCATAGCAACATGTCATCATGCGTGTTTCATTTTCAGTTTTTTCGTTTTTTCTTGTGCCGTCCCGAAGGTGTTGCCTGTCTGCCTGATGCGGCATTACTTATAAGAAAATATATAGAGTATAGTTAGAGCTCATTATTTTTCATTCAGTTCTGTACTTTCTCTTCTTTTTAATTACGTGGAGGGACTGATCTGCAGCATTACCAGCAGCACTTTTGTGTTTCCTCACCATTTTAATCTGCTTTTATTATTGGAAGCATATCGTGGGCTGTCCTTGTCCCAAGAGGATCCTGTAAACCAGAGGTGTCCTCTTTGAAGTGGGGAAACAGAACATCTTTTATATTCAGGGAACATAAAATCTCATCAAGATTTTCAATATTTCAGTGTTTGGTGGACCTGTAATCTCTGTAATCGTTTGCACTACCTAAAATAATGTCTGTTTGACTTCTCATACTATTCATCTCATAACTCCTAGACCCTGATCCTCCTCGGCATGCTATTCTGTCCTGCTGAGCAGCTTACTCTGGCAGCACTAAATTGCATGCTCATGTTAGTGTGATCTACAAAGTGCCCTACATGTATTCACCTGCTGCAGAGCACTTGACACAAAGAGGAGGGTGGCGGACAATCGAGAGAGGGAAGAGATTACTTGTTTTACTTCTAAAAGTAACTGCAGAATGCTTTGCGTAGAAGTATCAAATTCAACAAAACATAAAAGATTTTAACAGTAACGCCTCATTCCAGAGATTTACTGTCCATAGTCAGATATGTTGTAATTGAGTTGTTCCAATGCTGAATGAAAAAAGTTTAATTAAAAACAATAGATATTGGCCTTCAGTTGAATCACCAACAACTGACTGACTTGTGATTCGATTTTAATCATTGCTGAGCCAAGCATTCACACCCTAACAGAGAGGACGCTGTGCAGGATTGAACATATAATGGGAATTACTAAGCAGTATTGTTGAAGAATCTGTGACCATAGAGGTGCAGCTACTACATCCCAAGAGGTGGTTGCACATAAGTGCTTACAGGCAGTAATAGCTCCATCGGTGACGACCCTACAGAGGCTTTGACCTGAATGTTAGGTAATTTCTAATCCCCTTCAACATGGCCAACTGTGACCATTGGTAACCCCTTTCAAAATGAAGTGCCTACATTGTATGCAGCAATAAAGCAGGTAAAGCGCCAGAAATGCACAAAATGACTGTCCCCCAGTGACTTGTTTACAATATCCTGTAATAACACACCAGTTTATTACTTTTGATTGTGGATTTCCAGTTCACGAACACATAGTTATTGCTCGGCACATAGCAACTCTTTCCCCTTTCAACATCGAAGAAAAATACATCCCGCAACAACATTATTTGTTGAAATTGTTTGCCACGTCTATTGCCTCGGCGTGAAGCAACTGCTACACCAATTTATAGGAGGTAAAAGTAATGGATTTTTTTATATGACTTGTTTTTCAGTGTAGGTGTAGAAAAAAAAAAATACATAAAGACGGTGCGGCGAGAGAAAGGAAAGCATTGTAAGAAGAACCCTCCATCATGTTTGCAGACAGTAAATGACCAAGCATTGTGTGAAGGACAAAAGGTATTCGCAAAACAGACCAACAGCACAGAGCAGCTGGCAGGAGTGTGTACAGGCTTAGCGATGATCTTTGAGCTGCATCGCTGCTCACTTGTTCCACTCCTGGTTATATTTGTATGACAACATTAATGTGTGGCTGATATTCAACTAGAAGAGAGAGAGAGACCACACATGAATAGGACGTGATTTATTGTGGTAGGTTCTGACGCTGACTCAGACCGTGGGCCGAGGCTGGAGTAGTTCCTGGCATAGCGCTCTGCAAGTGGGCGTGTGAGCTGACCCCGGCAATGAGTCCTGGGCCCTTTGGTGAAAGGTGGATTTTTGGTTTGTAGTGGGTGCCGTGATGAGCCACACAATGAATGGGCCTGTTAATGAGTGAGAAGAGGCACGACAGAAAACAGAAAGTTGGAAGGTAGAGGAGGAGAAAGGAGACGCTGGACCAGAGTGAATGGAGCAAATAAACTTGTCTCAGTAAACAATCGTCTTGCCACCTGAGGGTGTGAGGAAAATTCAGTCCGTTCAAAGTGTTGTGCAGCTGAAAAATACATCCAAGAAGGTTCATTTCACTATAATGTGGAACGAGCCAGAGGTCAGTCTCATCTTGTGCGTCTAGTTAATTGATGTCAAACACTTCTTGCAAACGATCAATACATTAAGTACTTGAGTATTGTGCTTTTGTTTGGTTGTGGCATCCAAGCAAATAGCAGAACATTGGAAAAGTACATTAAAGTATCATTAATCTCTCAAAAGTTTTGTTTTAGTTGAGAAATACAGAGAGCTACAGCAGCCTTAACATCACATAATGTGTTTTAAACAAAGTGATGTTGCAAAGGAAATATGTAGAACACCGTCTGCATATTAATACTGCACTCGTAGGTTGGCCTTATTGCATTTTCTTCCAATCTTGCACACATAACTGCACCACACTGCTTTACTCATTATCAGCCATTGTTCCCTCGGCAGCCACTGCTCCGAGATCTGTAAATGCAAAGATACTCTTAAGATCATCATAACACTTATTTTGCCGTGAACAGTTATTGTACTTTGGTTTGTCATAAAGTTTCATCGGAGTATAAAAACACATAAAAGAAGTCACGGTTGAGATTACCTCGCAAAATCTCTCTATCATTGGGGATTGTTTTTCGAGTGCGAGGATGACTGCTTTGATGCATTTTCACCGGAGCGTTTACTTTGCACGAACTCCATATTCTGTTGTAAAACTATAATGCTATACAAACACGGATAAGAGATGGGACAGTGGGACCATTCTCGATTCAGTCCTTCACACTTCATTGGCGCTTGTGTTCTGTAAATGAAAAATAAACACAACATGATAAACACACAGCGATTAAGAAGATACCACTTGTTAGATCACACAGGGGGGTTTCATCCCTGGACCCCCCCAGTTTGCTCTCTCTGTTTCCCTTTGTCTTTCTCTCTGGGTTACATGCTGCTTTAAGGCGAAACACCGAGTTTAGTAGATGAAAGTGTTTATTGACTTTGACCAGTTCTAGCAGGAGTGTAAACCTGTCCATTTAAATACTTCCTTTCTCAGGGGAGCGTGAGTATTTTACACAACATAAACATTGTGAATATCCGAATACTGTAAATCTGGGGCTCACACTAAATCCAGTAGGATATAGATTCATATTAAGAGACCCAGTTAGCTGTGACATCAAGTCCTCAACTGTCCCACAATCATTTAGTCAAGCAGGTAATAGTCATATTTTAGAGGGAGCGTGTGACTGACGGTGAGAATGAAGTTAGCAATAACATTATAGCTGTGAACGTAGTAATGCAGTACTTTTCTCTTTTTTCTACACAAATACCGTCATATACCGTATAGCCAGTGAAAGGTATGAAAAATAGATATCACCCAGGCCTAGTATTCAGGCTTGAATTGATGAACTGTCAATATGTTTTGATTATTTTGCTCTGGCCTCTTCTCTAAGTTTGTATTCAACGTAATTTATTCAATGAAATGTACTGAAACAAATGTATATGTGACACAAAAAGGCAAGATCAAACATGTGCTTAGCCGGTGGATTTATTTTATCTACCAGTCCCCTTGGCCAGTGAGTCAAAAAGTTAATTTCGGACACTGGATACAGTGATACTGAGCTCCACCTGTCAATTTCAGTGTGTTAGAATACAAACTTGGATTGAAATGCATTACTTCCAGTGTGCTCACTCTGTCTTGAAGATTTATTTGGCAATGTCAACCTGGAGCAGGTGCAAATCGATAAGAGCATCAACTTTTAGGAGAGCATCGCCGGCAATGGTAACAGTGCTGGTTTTGTGGTGTCCAGCACTCCGCCACACAGATGGATTTATTAAAGGAACGGTGTGTAACATGGCAGAAATGGTATATAATATTAATAAGTATGTTTTCTTTAGTGTATAATCACCTGAAAATAAGAAAGGTTGTGTTTTCACTACTTTAGAATGAGCCGTTTATATCTACATACGGAGCGGGTCCTCTTCACGGAGCTGGGCGCCATGTTTTTACAGTAGCCCAGAACACTGGGCTCTATCTGGCTTTAAATAGAGCCATTCACGTTTTCGCGTCAGCCACCGTAGTTCTCCTACATGCTTGGCGCACGGGAGAATTTTAAGTCGGCTGCAATCTGCAACCTCACTGCTAGATGCTGCCAGATCCTACACACTGCACCTTTAAAGATATGTCAATTAAAATCACTATAAATAAGACATTTTAATGCTGAAGCGTGAAGACTAACTCGATGTGAAATTCACATACACTGTAATGGGGTTTGTGTCTTTTCTGCTGTTTTTTTACAATTAAGACTTTTGCATGAATTATTATATTCAAAACACAGATATAAGCTGTTGTCATCATAGATAAACGAGCCAACAACTTGACAGGTTAATGGATACTGTAGCACTTTCCATGTTTATGTAGACATCCTCAAAGACTCTCTTACTCCTCCATCTGTGACAACATGCATCGTAACATAGTTATTTATAGCTGCATTGAGCAAAACAACCATCACCTTACATATAATAACTATAAGTCACTATTGCTCAATGGCAAACACAAACATAAGCACGAGTTAAGTAGAAATACAGTGCATCCATAACAAGTATTTTTCACACTGAAAACATGTTTTTATATACTTTTGTAATTGCTTTAAACATTGATTCTGAAGAAAAAATGACATGTTATGTGAAGGAATACGCTTGTGGACCTATAATTTGGCTTCTTGCAGCTAGAGAGGCAACGTTGTACAGTATATCGGTCCTAAATGCATGATTCAGAATGAATCACTACCATTCCGACAGGAGCTCACACATACATTTCTATTCAGCTCAGCACAAAGCATCTGCGTTAGAACACTCAATTTGGCTCCAAGGTCAGCTTCTATATTTTGTGATAGTGACTTTTGTCATTTCTACTGTACCGCCATCCTTCAGACATCATCTTCTTTTCTGTCATAGTCCTCCTTTCAAATAGTCATAGACAAATATGCTGGATTGGCAATGACATATGCAGCTTGAATGGAGGGCTCTCGAGTGGAGAGGTTTCAAGGCATAGCATGACATGAGAGGAGGCAATGGTTCCATGTATATTAGAAGATCATTCTGCTCTCAATGAGCGGGATCACAAATGTTTTTTTATTATGCTGTTATTCACAGTCACAGTCATTTCCATCATATTCTAAACATTGTAAAGGTTTGTCAAGGCATTCACTCATTCCTAATGAAAGGCTTATTGTCTTTCTTATTCAAATCTGTGTCCCTTTTTCAGTATTTTTCTAGTTAATTTTTTAGAAATAAGCAGCTTTTTCACTGCATAAGGGAATTATTGGTGTTGCACTTTCACCTGAATTATAAGCCATTTTATAATCATAGTTTTATTCTAAGACGGGCTGTTGTTCCCCTCTGTTGTTTTCTCCACAGTGACGTCAGGTAGCGACTCTGCAAAGTGCAAGCGGCTCTCTGGGTAAACAAAACAGGATCTGAAATATGTCAAGACAAAATCCTGGAGGCATATGTTTGCTTTAGCTGCAGTCTGCTGTTGGATGCTCTTTTGTTGTTGTATTTAGTCAAGTGTGCTTTGTGTTGAGGCCGTTGCTGTGATGAAATATTTGGTTCGGAGGCACATGCATTTGTCTGTGTAGACTCATGCATGTGGGTACTTTCATGTATGCCTTTGCAATATGTTTTCTACTGTGGTGTTGCATCCGCGACTGTCTGCCTCTCGGTCAGCGTTACCTTCCTGCAGAATGTTCATTACAGCCGTCACACAACCTGGAGGCGATTTAATTTACTTTCCCTTTATCAACTTGTCACTCCGGTTTCTCATTAACCTCCATTTGTTGAGAAACAGACACAGATCTCGTATGTTATCGGCGCTGGTCATCTCCTCATTGACGCTGTATAGAGTGTTTAATGTTTGTTAGGAGATGGATAGACACGGTGAAACTACCACTGCATCTATGGCAAGATAAAGGAAGGCTAGTAAAACAACATCTGTACCCAAAGAAATCTAATGCATTATTTATTGTGACTAATTAAAAGAAGTCAGAAGGGGGCCACAATTGATCCTTTGCTAAGTCCCGCCCCTTGAATGTAGACTGGCCATTCATAGCGTAGCATCGGCCAGCTCTGACCAGGGTCTGACAACTATACGGCTCTGCTCCACAGACTCTCATTCAAATTGTTTCAGATTTTCTTCATTTTCAGGCTGGTTTTGTGGATTTCAATGTAGTCATGGTTAAATATTGTGCCTGGGGCACGTGTAATAGCGATACTCGTTACCCAGAGAGGTTGGAAGGAGATATAGGTTTCTAAAACGTTACGTTTCTACATGAAAAACCTGTAGGGCAAACATTAGCAGAGTATATTAATTACCATTAACTAGCGTTAGCACTATGCTTCACTAGCTACTGAAGGTATACTGAATGTATATGCTGCTTCTGCTTTTTAATCATTGCAAGTAAACAGTGAATAAAGAACTACCCGGCTTTACAGGAACAGTGTTATTCCTTAATTTCATCATCTTCTGTCTCGATCGCCAGGTGATGGTGGTTTATCTTTATCTTTTGAACGTGTTTTCGCTGCTGAATCAGTTTTGACATCTTTGATCTATCCTTCAAACGCATAGTGTAGACCAATTCCTTACATTTCATATACATGAAATACAGTGTGGTTCATTTTCAAACACAACTTTATGCCACCCAAACAATTTGGGGTATGACTTAGTATAAGATTGTCATCAAGGAATCATTAGTTGAATTGAATAACACTGTGATCATAGCCAAAATATTGCACAGGCCTTGTTTATGATGCCATAACTCTTGGACAATATTACTACGCACTCTTGCTGTGCAGTGCTGCTGCAGTCTGCAGTTAAATCCTGTTCCAGTGGCAGCAGATTGGAAAGCGTCCAATATGATAGATATTAATGGGCACTTTACGCACAGAGAGAGCGTATGAATGACATGATGAAAGTGAGAAGTGTGTGTGTGTGTGTGTGTGTGTGTGTGTGTGTGTGTCTGTGTGTGTGTGTGTGTGTGTGTGTGTGCGTGTGTGTGCGTGTGACAGAAGGTTGCGATGACCTTCGAATGCAATATCTGACCTGCCTCTGAACATTAAGATGCTTAATGTAATGTAAATAAGAAAGGGGAAGTTGTATAATGGCCATCATATGTGATTATGGAAGAACTTACTGTCTCCCTACTTTGAGTTCTAATTGTTAAGCTTCACTAATCGATGTGAACATTTAAACTGGAAGTGCAAATTTAATTGGTGTTAACTAAGGCAGGTTTGTGCTGATGAAGTACAAGGACAAACAAGGGTTAATTTGCTCTGCTCGCTGTTCTCTATACACTTAAACAAGCTCACCCACCCACACCATGAGATGAATAAGTACACTATGTCCGCAGTCTTTCTCATGTCAGATTTTCTCTCGATCCCATATTATCAAGTATTGAACTGATGAGACGGTATTAATGCAACCATCAAGCACGAATAATGTAAAACATGTTCCATAATGTTTTTCTCAGACAATTCAAACCGTCAACGATTGTAAATAAAACAGCTTATCCTATTTAAGACTGATTTGGCACAGTGGCTCATGTCTTTAATATAAATTGTGGTCCAAAGCAGACAAAGCTATTATGCAAATACATTATCCTGCCCTTGTGGGCTGGCAAAGAACAACAGTGGGTGGGTGGATGGGGTGCATCGAGCTTATGGGAGTTGTGGCTGATCACAGCGAACTCTGTGAATATATATGTTGAAGAAAGATAAAAGTTACAGTGCAATCTCACCCTCTATTGTGATAGCGAACAGCCGTGATGGACCTATTTCAATAATGGCATTCATCTACTTGAGCTCATGCAAATGCGGGAAAATGAAACATAGGACATTTCTGGAGAAAGAATTATTTGTTCTGGAGAGCGGGACCATTTATCACATATAACGTGATGGAGTGGCTGCAAAAGACTTGGAGAGGTGGAGATTCCAATGAATTTCATTTGTGGGGCAGTCAGCAGAACGCCTCCACATCCGAGGTTGAAAAATTTCCGAGATTCTACAGACTGTTTTTTAAATTTCAAACAGAATGGAGAAGGCGGAGCGCCATTATCTCCTTCAATGCAATTACTCTGGTGGATTTGCTCAGGGAAGATTTTCTTTTATCATGTTTATTCAAATGTTTATGTTAATTTTCTGGTCTAAGCGTGCAGGTTGTTCTCGTCTTCGGCGTGTGTGTGTGTGTTGGAAGTTTTTCTGTGTGGGTGGATGGTTGAAGTCTGCAGACAAGTTGAAAAGAAAAATGCTTTCTACTGAATGTGCATTGGACGTTGTAGGTTCCCATGCTTTTAATCTTCAAAAAACATGTATATATAGTGGAAACTGCTTATAGTGATCACGGTTACAGTGATCAAAACGCTTGGGACAGAATCATTGATATACAAATGCTGTTTAAATCATTTGCTTATAGTAATCAAGTAGTCTGCTTACATTGTTCATTTTGGGTATTTTCATACATGAAAACATGTGGAAAAACATTTTAAACAGACTCCATTAGACTAACGTTAATTGAATTTTTGTTTTGTTCTTTACTTTACTCCCGTGATACTCTGCCTCGCGGACCATCTGCTCTCCGGCTGGATACCTGAGGCTGACGCTGCGTGCACACTGATACCATGACGGGAAAAAACAGTCATTTTCTCTGAATAAAAAACAAATGTGCACAAGGAAAGCCCCTGTGGTTGAAGCTGCCCTCGACAAGTGAATTGATAATGCCTTGTCACGTACAGTAATGCCCCCAAACTGAAACTCGGCACCGCAGCGCCGGGAGCTCATGCAGTGCGGCGCCCGTCTCCCCTCCATGTTACTACCGGGTGAGAGAACGAGGAGCACCGGCAAAGGGGCGCCGTTCTGCATGCACACGCTCACTGCAGAGCCGGCGAAAAATGGCAATGCCTCACCCTCGGTGAGGGAAAAGGCAAAAGAATTGGCAACGAGCCAGTAAATAGCTTAGTTTCATTACTTTGTATTCATGTAATAAATATACAAATGTCAATTAGATGATAATCTGCTTGAGAAATGATGCACAACAAAAACAATTTGATTATAATAATCATCCGCTTGTAGGGATCAATTTGACCCGGGCAGACGTGATCGCTATAAAGCGGTTTCCATTGTTATCACTGACAGAGTGAAGTGAAATGTGCTATACTGTATGAAAATATGTGGTATACAAGAAATGTGGCCTTTGTTGAAGAGGTTGAAGAAGAGTAGATATTAGATAGAAGGACTCTGGTGTTGCAAACGCAATGAATATGATGGAGACTGTTGCATTGATTTACTTGTGTATGCTGGCCAGTATGTTGTGTTTCAGCTCAACAGATAATAGTCTGTTAAATGGGAGAGATGATAACGGTTCCAGTCTCTTGGTTTGATTTCTTCCTTCTTCAGCACTTCAAATTTAAGATGAACTGGCCTTGGCCTCACCCCACTTGGCAGTTTCTCTCTCTCTCTCTCTCTTTCTCTCTCTCTCTACACACACACACACACACACACACACACACACACACACCCTGGGTGAGGTTGACCATTACAACAATGTTAGCGCTGTCTGTCTTGCCTCGCTTTCATAATTAGAAAGCGGACCATGCTCCTCGTTCACAAATTCCCCACTCAACCGCTGTTGCTCGGGGCCACCTCTCTGTTTGGATGAAGGCTGATTAAATTCAAGTCACTGACTAGTCGCAACGCCTTTAACAGAGGAAAGGAAAGGAGAGCAGAGCAGAGGAGACGAGGGAGGGGGGCTGTTGCTGAGAGAACAGGCTGGGAGTGTGACGACTGTCTCTCTCTTCTCTCTCTGGGTGTCATCCCCTTTAATCACTAAAGTAGGACTGAAGAAGCGAACGCTGCTGTTTCAGTCAGCAGAGGCAGGACTTGATTCATGTTTTGTGGATTTGATTTTATACTGTTTACAAAGCGTACGGGGAAATCATGCCTGTTTGAAGACGCGAGAAGTGATGCCCTCAGGCGCTGTGCTGGGCATGTGTCCCCATGCCATGTGTTAGAGTACTAGCAGGTGTTTTCAGTTGTCCTGCTGTATTGCGGGCGCACAGTAGACGCCACAGCCTGTCACATCTGCAATTGAGGCAAGCAGGAAAATCACAGCTGGCATAGAGACGTGTTGACTGCTTGGATAGCTTCTTGTGAAATCGTGTTAACAAAGAAAAACTCTCACCCTCTACCTAACCCTGAGTTAAATTTAAATTTCACGGTGGCCCTGCTGACAAACCTCATCATGATTTATGGATGTCAGCAATTAGAGGGATGGTGGTTGACAGATTTACAGCAGAGGTTGTTTTGATTGAACCTGATATTTTGGAACCCATAGAGCTTACAAGGTCAAAGTGGTGGACTGACCAACAGATCAACATTGGCATGCCTGGAGCCATGCTGCTGGCATAGCAAAGCGACTCAGGAACCCATGATGATGAAATCACTGTGTGGCCCAGTGTGTGGCTGATGTGTTTGAGGCCTCAGATCAGCTCTACCCTGGAGTCAGAGATGACTGGCTATCTTAGAGAAGGGAGAAGGTGATCAATGGAGACAACCACACTCTAATTTGGGAAGTAAATAAAAAGGCATATTCCTCTCATGTCACAGAAATAGCAGTGTTTACCAGACACCAGCATGCCATCTGAAAGCACCTTTTGCATGGCTTTTTATATTGTTTATTAGAGCTGGAGCTGGGACGATACACCTATTTGATACTATCACATATCTATTCGATATGTATTGCAATTCTACAAGTATTGTGATTCGATATTACGATTTATTGCAACTTTTGTTAACTTTTTTAACACTAGACCATGGGAAAAAGTTGAATCATACACTTCTAGGGATTTTTACTTTGGAAAATATCTAAATTGATACAGCAAATATGTTTGATTTTCAGCAAGTATGTAGTCAGAGATGTCCTTAAGTCAAATATATCAGTCATTGTCATGCATTATTTATTATTTTTTTCAAGCAACCCAAAAATCAAAGAATAAAGACATTTCCCTCACAAATTAGTGGTATTTCCTTTTTAATTGACAAGGGACATATTATGTTTTATACTTCTGGTGAATATAATTCAATCAATCTTATTTCCATATATGTATGTTGTATATACAGTTCCCTTTATTAACACCTTATTTTAAAACACGGATGTAGTCACACGTGTATACATTCGCTAACTTTGCCAAGTCTGTCGCTAGCTCTGCCATTACCTCCGTTCTCTTTATACATCCATGGTCAGCTCCATCAGGGCCGTTTGAATGCATTTAACATAAATGTCAGTATATGGGTGCTCTACAGTTGTAGCGTCGGCTGATTTGACCACAGAGATGAGAGTGACGGCTGGTTGACCGCACGTTACAATACAATAACGTCTCCTGTCCATGACAGAGTTAGCATGCAGCTTAAGCCATGATGTCTAGCTCTGCTTTTTCTGGCAACGTATGAAACACAAAGTTTTTCCATACTTTATGTGTAGTGTTTACCACTTTGGATTTAAAATACGAGGGTGCAGGTCGTATCCATGCCGACCCTCCGTCTTCTACTTTCTCGTTTCGGCACACTGCGGCCGGCTGTGGTTTGTTTTGGTTGACGGATACGAAACGGATATGACGTCACGTTACTCAGACTACAACAATAAAAGCGGTAACTTACTTCTCCGCATAGACTCAAATTAACCAAATAAATCGATTCTGCCATTAAAGATTGATATCAAAATCGTAAAAGAAAATAGCAATACATAGATGAATCATTTTTTCCCCACCCCTATTGCTTATATGCTTGTTTTTCTCTCTAGGATCCTGAAGAAGCTGAAAAAATAATTTAAAAGCACAAGCTGCTATGTGGACAATCTGTAGGCTACTAACCAAATATATATCAGCAAAACAATGTAGGTCTGTATTTGTTAGTCTGTTTAGTTTGAGTCTATTTGCCTTTGTAAAAGGTACAAGGTATACAAGATCAAATCTAGGGAAAACACAAAGAATGACATGCCTCCCAAACCTGTAGTTTCAACCTCCAAGGTAACTGGCTAGGTGTGACTGACAACGTAATGCCCAAATAATTAATAATGAATTATCACTACTTCTAAAGAAAATAATCAGTGTTTCTACTTTCTGTATTTTCTTCTAACCGTATCATTTAAAACATGCTCTTGTTTATATCAACAGCTTTAAAATTCAGTACACATCTGTTATCGCTTGTTGATCAAATTCATCATTCATGCCTGCTGCCATGTTATTGATCTTTGTCTGTCCGGCTTTGCCAGTAGTCTGTTTGACTGTGGATATTAAACACGGCTGCTACATTCTCGATTGAATCGGGTGATGCACCTTTAAGAGATGTGAAGAAGTGTTTGTAGTGTAAAATGAAACATTCATTAGAGAAGGTGTACTTTATTAATCCCGTAAGAGGAAATTCAATTTTCAAATTAACTTTGTGTTGTGTTTTATCTGTTACTCCAACACTAATTTCCTGGTCCATAGTTTGCCCATACAAATTTCCTGGCCCACAGCCCTCATTTGTATTTCGGGTGCATCAATAAAAGGGATGCTAGTTACAAGTTGACAGAATAGGAAATGAGCTCAGAAAACCTACTGTGTCTTTACTCATTAATTTCTGTTTGTTTGTGTCGTAGACACCAACATGCATTTTGCACGACTTTGAGCTGCAGATCACAGCCTTCTCTTGTGACTTCATTTTGGAGGAGGTAAATCAATTACTGCCAGACAATACGCAATTGAGATGATCAAATTAGTGGGGAGGCTGAGGGAGGATGGGAGTCATGAAGGGGTGGGTGGGATAGAAAGAGATACATGAGAAGATGAAACAGGAAGACTAGGCAGAGAAGCGTGGGATGTTTAAAAGTAGGAAATGTACCAGGTAGGCAGAAGGAAAAAGAAAGCATGAGGAAGCTCCATTTGAGTCCCAGTTTCCTGACGATCAGCCTAAGCTGCCATTTTGCTCCCCTTTATTCATTCAGCATGGTATTTTGTTTGTGTTAGCTGACTTCTTGTTGGGTCACACGCTAATGATTATAGTTTTGCCCCAACTAATCATCAGCGAGCGAATAGAGCAAATATAAACTATACATTTCTCCCTTATGATGTAAATTTGAATGTATTACTGTATGTAGCAGACAAACGCAATTTAATTTCAGTTACCTGCTGCGGCGGGATCATTGGTTCACCTCATTTTACACCAACAACCAGTCAGTTGGATCCTTCTCTTTGAAAAAAATATGTTTGTTTATGTGGAAAGAAAGCCTTGATCATTAGAAACATAGTATATGTTGACCTGCTGTGTGTACCTTTTATTTGCAGTATCTTACAGAGAGCTGAGTTTTATTATACAATAAAGAACGCCACTTGCACACCCTGGATCAATAAGTTTGTACGTGTGTGTATTTAAGAACGTCATGCAGAAAAGAAAGCCCTTTTTCACTACTTTACATAAAACCAAAAGATCAAGAAATCACAAGGAGGTAAAAAGCGTTAACAGCCTGAAGTATATCTCAAACAGATTCTCTGTCTCTTGTGAAGTCATGATCATAATGGATCAAAGGCATGGATATAGGATCATCAGTGGAACAAAACAACAGATGCATAATTGCACTTAAAAACACATTCTCATTAACACACTTCATCAACGCCATTGGTTTTAGCTAAGATTATGCCATAAAATGTAAGCCTGCAGGTTCAAATCATAATTAAGATGATGGTTCGTGGTGGTAAAAAGACAATTTTACCAAAACGATAAGGTTCATTAGGGTTTTATGAAATGAAATGAATAGATGAAATATCACGCCCTAAAGCCTCTGTAATATTGTCTTTCCTCACAGCGATCATTGATTCCTCTGCAATGATGGAAATATTTGATTTAACCTCTTAAATGCCTGCCTGTTTTTAGCTTTTGTTGAAGACTCATGTTTTCTTTCACTATGTATTGCTCTATTTTATAGGTGTGAAAGCAAACCAAATATTTTACTGTTGCATTTGCTCGCACATGTGCAATCAGTCGCTCTAAATTACACATTAGGTGTGAAGATTTAATGTTAATTACCAGTATGAAATTATTACTGCTTCTGACCTTGTCCTTGACCTGCCGTATGCCATGCAAGTGCAGGTGCATTCACGATCTTGTTGAATTGATTCGCAACCTTGTGCCCAAGCAAATGCTAGGGGCCCTTTTGACACGTATTCATAAATTAAACTCACACTCTGATGTGCGCCTCTCAAGGCCCCTCCACAATGTCAGCTCGTCTTCACATTCGAGCACGTCATCAGAGAGCCATTAGTGTGTGTGTGTGTTGCGATCTTTGTGTGTCAGATTGTGACTGGCTTCGGTAGGCGAACTGGTTGGGAAGGAGACACACTGCAGAACAAAACTGGAAGCACCTGGAGACTTTAATACAAGACAGACTTGGATCAATAGAGGGGATGGATACTTTATGAAGCACTGAGCAAGCGCGCAGCTCATAATAATCACAGGAGTGTGTAGATGAGCTTATGGCACGCAAAAGACTAATGAATCACTGCTTATATGAGGAGAGATGAAGCTGGGAGGAAGAGAGGAGGAAGATAATGAAACATATTCACCAGGGCAATTGAAATTAACTCCAGTCACAATTGAAATCTTGCATATTTGACTAGATATAAATATTCTCTCAATATTATTAACACAATATAATTAATATAATGTTTAGTACGTACACAAGGTTGGAGACATTTTGGATGTAAAGAGTAAAAACTCCAGCTCACACTTACTGTAACCTCAAGCTGATATGAAATATTGATAGGAGACAGATTACTGAGGACAGGACCTTTATGCGTCTGAACAGTATATAGGTCATTTTCTGGTTTGTGAAAATGAGATTGGTTTTGTGTGGCGGTCATAACTCAGCTGTCTATGTCCTTGTGATGGATATATGGAAGGCATTTGAATCTTGTTGAAATATTAAAAGTGTGCATTCTCAGATTGTCACCAGCAGGATTTCCTTACAAACCACATTCCTCCGGAGGTAGCGCTGTGTGACGTCATGGCATCCGTGGTAAATTATTCACATACCTGTGTTCCCTCCGGGAGGAATATTGTACTCCAGATCATGCATTATAAATGAACATGAACAACTGTAGGAGACACGAACACCTGGCGTCCTCAGGTGAGGTTAAAACCCAACAGGATTCAAAGTCATGTTGCGTTCGTAATTCTGGCCTCCCAGGGGAGAGAGGCAAGGACACACCAGCAGTGTTGATGCCTTTCCTTCGCTATTGCTCAAAATCGCTCGCATGCTGCCTGGATCTCTCTGAAATCCTTCCCTTCTGGCAGGACAGTACACCCCAGGCCTACCCCATCAGTTTCTTGAACTCTATAGCGTTGCATCAGCTTTGTGAGAAAACTCCCAACTAGTCTTCAGCACTGTCATATCTGGATGTCTTTCTAGGGGCTCCCCATTGAGCTGGTACCTCTCTGCGCTGTTCCATTACCCAATCTGTTTACGTCTCTTGAATGTTGTCAAGTTCAAGGTCAATATTGTCTTCTTAAGTCTCACCCTGGAGTCACAGTGAGCAAATGGGGCATCTCTGTTGGCCGTGAGAGAGGGAGAAACAGTGGGAGAGAGTGTGTGTGCAGCTGTTCGTTGGTGTGTCTAGTGCAGAACTGATTTAAGGCCCCAGGCCACAGGAAGAAGGCTACTCTACACTCCAGGCACGTCCCTGAAACCAGCAGCAGAGGAAGCACTATTGCCATTCAGCAGCGTCGACTGCAGACGCCTAAATGAGTCTGTTCTGTCCTGCAATGCCCAACGTGGCAGTCCGCCACTTACTCAACTTCTCTAGCTCCTAATATGCCCTCTCCCCTCCCGCTGCTACTTCTCTATTCTCTCGTCCAGTTCATCCTTTTTCTTTCTCTGCCTCTTTAGGCCGATCAGTCTCACGTGTCCACCTTCAATCTTACCGCGTTTCTCTCCCCCCACACCCATTTATTCCACGTCTGCCCATGCGTTTTATCTTTCTGTCACCTTTTCCTTACATTTACAGTTCATCATGACCGGCTGCTACGTTCTGATTGGGGACTGTCCTTTTATTGCAAGGTCCCGCCATATCGATCAGAAACTGCTACAAGGCTGGCAGATGTGTAGCTCGGCAGCAAAATGTTTAACTTTCACAATGCTGCGCAGTTGTGACGCCAAGTGTGTAACATGTTAGAAAAGAAGCTCTTCAGGTTGCTGTTTGCTTTGCTCCTCAAGGCGTCTTTGTTCTTTTAAATCCTGGTCAAAAAGCCAGTTTGTATGGTGATCCAAATGTTTGATTCTCTTACAATCAAGACTGGATTGTTTCTGAAAGGGTTTTAATGTATTTATTGGAAAATATCTAGTTGATTCCTGTTTCAGCCCATTCAAAATCTTTACACTGTCACATGACTGTGACTTGACTTTATAGTAAGGTCACTCTGGTCACTCGTAATATCTGCCACTGACTGGTCAAATTAGAGATGGACATAACCCATAAAATGAATCAGTTCAAGTGCATCTTGCTGAAATGAAAATGTAGCTGTCATAGTGCAGCATAGTTGATCATGAAATCCCACACAAACTAGCTTCTAGTCTAACCCAGTTTCCTCTAAACCATCTGAAAATGCTTCCATTTTTAGTTTTACTCACTGTCTGTCACAAACTTTCCATTTGTTGCTGTCTGCCTTTTTATAGCTTTCATTTCTTTCCTTACCTTTCCTTTGTTTTACTCTCTGTGCACTTTTTCTGTCCCCTACAAATGTGGTTGTGATCATTTTTAGCTCAAGGAGTTTTTTTCAGTGTTGGTTTTTAACAAAAAATATTCAAGTTTTGAAGTTTGTAAAAATACTGCTATGATTAATATTTCGCTTTACGCCCCTGTTCCACATTGCAAACTAGAGTAGATGAAGAAAACAATGTGTGAAATGCCACGAAAAGTGCAAGCTTTGATGCCTGCAGTGCTACAATGTGAAAATGGTCAAGGCTGGGTTTAAGAGCAATCCACAATTAGGCATTTTCAAGCCGTTTCACACCAGGCATGGATGTTTGTCCGAAGAATTCGCACGGGAATTTATAAATAAAATGATTTTGTGGGTTCTTATGAATGCTTACACACCCCTGCGGGACATTTTTGCAGGGGAACATTTTTTCGGATGGACCTCAACTTCAGTGGATTTCCTTTTGCAGAAATATATGTTTGACCAATGAAATCCTTTGTTCCAACTGATCGCCATCGTTCTGCATAATAATTAGCCATGTGTTTCTGTTTGTTGCACAGAGAGTGTATATTTCCAGGGCCTTGGAACAATGGGCGTTCATTTTTCGGGGTAACAGACTGTCGGACAAATGGGCTTTTTTTCGGTCCAATGGGCCGTTTTTGGGACTATTGGTTTTTCGGAATGACAATGGGCCGTCCCTTTCTCAACACCCAATTATGTACGACAAACACTACTACCTCAACAACCAAATAAAGGACGGTATATGGCTTGAGATCAACCAGCAGCTGGGATACGATTAAGATGGTAATGGCTGATATGCACTTGCTAATGTTATACGTTGGTCACAGAACAGGGCTAGCCACAACAGCTAACGTTAACTTCACATTTGGGGTCTGATTAGTTTATGTATTATGTAGTTACATTCTCTGGACACAGCTTTATTTAGGAGGAAACTCATTGCGAAAATGGAACACGGCCACGCGGATAATTCGCACCGGACCCAGTGTGCATAGTTGTCAATGCGAAAAAAATTTGCATCTGGATTTGCATCGCACTGTTGAGAAACGTCTTTTTCCGGGGACCAGGGAGACAGGTGGGGGAGCGGTTACCTCCGCTGATGATGTGTTGGGTCTGGGCTGGACCTCTCAGGGCCAGGGACAAGTGTCATGATCACCGCAGCGTTTTTCTTGACGAAAAAACAATCAATAACTCTCTTCATTTTGAATTACCGGTATGTTTTATGGTTGTGATGTCGCTCAGGGAAGAGTACAGGGCGCGGTTTCACACATACACACACACACACACACATACACAGACCTGCTAAATGTCAGGCGCACCGGTGCGACCAATGAAAATGTTAAATCGCACTTGACAGATTTGTGGTTGCATGTGCCCCGGAGCCCTGATATGTGTCCAAGTTTCCGTATTAGACAGCGATCGGCTTTCAAATTTGTGACATACCAAATGTAGCTTGCCTGGGGTATACGCTTGAATCTCAGATTTTAGGGAAGCTCCCCGTTCAGTAGAGGAATGTGAAAACACCTCTCTAGTGACAAACTTTGCACAGATACACAGACACAGACTTTTTTGATTAAATCTGTTTGCCTGGATGAAAATCAAATTTAATCTACCAAATTCTGTGTGGGTTGGTAGAGAAAATGGTGAGGAATTGTTTCCTCATGCGTGCATGTTTGTGGTGTCACTGAACACAGCTTCTCACCTAATGTCCCTCTTGCCACATGGGGGTTGATGGGGGAGGAGCGAGGTGGGTTGGTATCAGGGACGGTGTGATGACAGCTTGTGAATTCTAAAAGCTTTATCGGTCCCCTGCAGCCTGCCTGGGCAGCCCGCTGCTGCCTCTCATCTCTCCTGTGTGTTGCATTGAATATGGCTCTCCAATTGGGGTCACGGCACAGACTGATAGGAAGCCATATTCCTTCATAACTGGAGGCAGAGAGTTCAGCATTAAGAACAGTGGCAGAGAGATGGCAGGTCTTAACACAAGCTGACTGACAGACCAAGACACCCGCACATATAAACATTAGACAACAAGATATGCAATGGTAAAATGCATTATTCTCTAAAATTTAGAGTCGATTGAATTTAAAGAAGATCATTTAGAGTCTAAATGATCTTCTTTAAATTCAATCGACGATGTGTCAGTGTCTTTGAAAGTTATTAAAAAGATTAGCAATCCACTTTTCAGTTTTGGCAGTTAGGGGCTTCAGTTTCAGCTCAACTCAGCATTTTTAACTCAACTTTTTCTTTACAGTCTCACCTCAAGATCAGTCTTGTAGCTGTTGTAGAGCTTTTGATCATATTACATGATCTTTATCAGCAGAAAATATACATATGACACACACACACACACCCCGTTATATATATATCCACGACTTTCTCGGTTGCCTATACCAGCCTGTGGACTGATTTCTATGTAAAGGACTCAGGTCGGTTTTGCTTCGTAACGTTAGCTGATGAAGTAATTTTCAAATGGCAAGCTATTTGGTATCATGGAGATTGGACATTACAGATAGTAACGGTGAAATATGATTGTAATGTAATGTCACGTCACTGTTTTTGGCCGATGCCCAGGATGGTCGCGCGTGCCTACGGAGTGCAAGCAACAGGATCCTTACTGCAGTTCACTTAACAGCCACCGGTGTCATTTATAACAAGAATTTTCTGAAAGTTACATACTGTATGTAACTTTACCTTAAAGCCAGGGTTGATGTCCTTGTTTTGTTTTTGTTTTTGTTTTGTACGACCCAAAGATTATGACTTTACTGTCATATAAGACAGAGAAAAGCAGCATATTCCCACAACTGAGCTGAAACTAGGAAATTATAGAATAATTTTCCATCAACAATTTAATTAACCGACTTATCATTTCAGCATTAAAACCAATATACTGTAGTGGCTCTGGGGGTAAGAGGGAAAGCCCAAAAAAAAGAATAATTACAAAGAGAACATGTTCCCCCGTTGTTTTTCCTCTGAGATATCTATTCATAAACACTGGACTAATCAGTAGCGTGAAATGATAGGTTTTTTTCAATTAGTGATCTGATCTGCTTCAAATCAAAAACATGAAGTTGAGTGTGGTGTAGTCAACACTAGACTAGTATATATATATTTTTATTAGCGTTTCAAACTTTCATAATAAATCAGCATTTACTTTAAATACAACATTGGATAGTTCTGGGGCTGACATGGTAGACACGTGATGACAGGGTGGTGATGAGCTGTAGCTTCAAGGCTCAAACTGTGAACATCATAACTCTGAGTTTAGAATCGGTGGTAATGTGTGCCTGTCAAATGCAATATATTTACATCCCCTTACAGGAAGCTTCTACTGGATGTGCAAGTCCTAAAATCTTCACTTGTAGTCGCAGCAATGGCAAATATATTTCCTCCTGAAAATGTCTGGAAGTGGTGGGTTGCTATACTGCGCTATAAAGGGCAAATAAATCAAAACCTTCCTAACCCGTCATCTCAGCTGCAGCAGCTCTTAGCAGCTGTCTTGCTCGTTCGCCCCTGTTTGTCCCTTTTCCCAGATTACCTATAGGGATTGATGGCCATGCCAAAGCAAAAACAGAAAATCTATACCACTCTCCTGCCCTTTCCATATTCCATTGATTTCATGGTGAAATATCAATCTGCATATGTCATGTACTTTTGCGGCGCACACAATAGAACAACGCATGTTTAGAAGTAAATCAACATAAATCTGCTTCAGCACAGCATTTTATCAAGTTGCTTTAGGAGACCTTTTTTTTTTTTTTTTTTTACTTGCGCTCTCTTTTACAGAGGCAATTGAAGAGGAGAGTCAAATGAAAAATCCATCCAATCCAAGGGCTGATGGATATTCATGTAGTAAAAGCAAAATTTATGAGTGCACTTTTAAATTGCATGCCCATGTGTACAAGCACAAACACACATACAGTGCAAGCACACATTATACACACACAAGCTCATTAACTTAGTCCCTGGCAGTTATGCAAACCAGCACACGTGAGAATACGTTCTCACTTCACGATTTGTACTGATAATTAGGAGATGTTTTCAGTGGAGGCATATGACTAATGTACTGTATATGGCATTTTGTTTCCTCATCAGTTTCCTGGATAGATGGAAAGCAGCCTGAGGTGGTATCAGTATCCTGGAGGACATTATGTCAGATCAGCTTTAGCGCTTGTCTTGCAGTTATACAACAACGCATACTGGCCACATTTGGGTTCTGCTTTTTCTTCCAGCAAGACATTTCAAACTGAGAGCAAAGCTCTGAGAGGATGCACATCTCTGCGAAGGCAGCACAGTCCTCCAATGAGTTATATTTAGGGCTGCCAATCGATTCAAATATTTAATCGTGATTAATTGCATGATTGTCCATGATTAATTGGTGTGTTGACTTGACTATGTCTTGCCTAAAACTGCATGTGATTATCATAGAGTGGGGAATGTCTGTAAAGGGGAGACCCGTAGAACGCATTTTCAGGTCAAGGGACCCCTGTGAAAATGGTCATGACAGTTTTTCCTTGCCTAAATTTAGCGCAAATCTGGAGCGTTATTCAACCTTCTTTGTAATGAGCTGGTATGACGGTTGATATCAATGGATTCATTAGGTTTTTGTAGTTTGATATGATGCAAGTATCTTCATTCTAGCTTTAAAACTGAGCCCGCTAGAACCTCTGGAAGATCAATTGCGTTAATGCGTTAAAGAAATTAGTGGCGTGAAAACAAATTTGCGTTTGACTTTGACAGCCCTACTTATATATATATTTTTTCTTTCTAAAATTGTAATATGCATGACGATCCGGTGCTACATCGAACTACTAGATAATCATGGGATACGTGTTCCAGATCCTTTAAAAATGGATCCTGGTCCATTGCCTAACTTCTCACCAAATCACACTGAACTCGCCTAAATCATTTTGAACCCGCTAACACACAAACAAACAAACAAAGAACTACAACCAATGGCTTTACTTAGCAGATTAAATAGCTCAATAATGAGTGAATTCAAATGTATTGAAAGCGTTTTCCCTTCACTTCAATACATGCAGTGGTTTTTGGAATCAGCTAGTGGTCATTAGTTTAACTGCATCTTTTAGATACACTCATATACAGATTTTGTTATACTGTAGCTGCCCAGAATTTCCTCATCTTTGCATCCCAGTGCTATTTTGATGTTTTGAAACTGGACTATGAACTGAGTCCAGTTCAAAATATCAGCAATGGCATTTTCAGATCAATGTCACAATAATAATAATTAAAAAATGTACATCACATGCATATTTTTCAGTGCCTTAGCAAAGATAAAAAGGACTATTTTAAACAAATAGAGTCTTTGTATTAAAATCACAATACCATGCACTCAATTACTGTCTTTAAATGATGGACCTGTTTTTTATCTATGTTATAAATAAGCTCTGTGGAGGAAAGCATCTACAGTCTGCCAGTCACACAACTCAAGTGCCATTCATAAACAGCAGCGATATGGGTGACATTAATTATGTTTCATGTTCCCGTCTCAGATTAGCTTTGCAGCTTTACAACTAGCTCTGCAACAGCAGAAGTATTGTGACAGAGACTTGTCAAAGTAAGAAAAGCGCAGGTGTTACTAACAACATTCACAATGACCCTGAAAACGAAGCAGCTAAATGGAATTCTGCCAGCATTGATTTAAAGCTGTGTTTTTCCCGCTGACATGTAACAATATTGAACTAGTTTGATTGTTTGACTTAGCTATGTCTTGAATGAAGAGTTTGCACTTTGTAAAGGAAACAGTGACATTTTTCAGTCTAAATTGATCACCCACGCGTCACAACGTTGTTGAAGTTTGCCAGTAAGTTGTTTGTACAACTTGCTAAGTTAACATCATTTGTCATAAAATTTGTGTTTACGGTGCTTTGTGAATGGTACACTTGGTTTCTGAAACATACATGAATATTATCTGGGCATAAAGCTCTGTCTGCTCTTTGTTTTTACCATTACTACAAACCAAATTCCTGTTGAGAATGTGAGTTTGCAGAAAAATTGAAGCCTCAGGCTAATCATCTCAGTGCAGATGGTCCAAAAATAGATGAGAATCATTTCATATGGTCTGTTAATGTAGCTTTTGCAGCTCGGTGGTTGTGTATATTTTAAAATATGCCTTGAAGCTAGTCAAGACTTTTTACTACATAAGCAAGCATACCAATAGCAGATATTTTTCAACCTAAACATAATTGCTTATTTCTCTTTCCATACATAATTATATGCACATGTGGTGAAGCTATATGCAAACATGTTCAACACAGAGGATTTAGTAAGTGGATTAAAGCTGAAGTAGGCGAGATCGGAGCAAATATGATTAAAAAGAGTTATTTTTATAAAACGGTCGCTATATCCTGACAGTAGTACATGAAACAGGTAACCTGAAGAAAATCATGTGCCTCTGTGTCCTCCGGTGCTCCTAACGGCATCTGCAAGATTTCACATACCGGAGGAAAACAACCAGTAAGAGCTGATCTGAGGTCTGCTGTCCAGCTGCCGTCTATGAGAGCTGGCTGTCAATCACTCGCGAACTCCGACCAAACGGTCAAACTAGGCAGCGCTGATCAAATATGAATCAATATTATGTTACGTTAACGCCTATTTTTCCTCTCAAATGTTTTCAGAATCATCTGGTAGTGCACGGTTTAGCTGTAAAATGAGAACGTTTGTGACCGCTATTGTGAAATCTGGTGAATGAACGCCAAGAACAGCCAATAGGAACGCTCTCTCAATGAAATGACCTGTGATTGGTCAAAGTCTCCCGTCACGGGCTAGATTTTCTAAATCCTGAAAACAGAGCCATGAGGAGGAGCAGAAGTCTAGTTTTCTCTCAGAACACTTGAATTACAATATGCTGAAAGGTTATTATGGAATTTTTGCCCAATGATGCCAAAAATATACTGCCTCCTGCCACTTTAATAGCCAATGGGAATTTGCAAACCATCATTTAAATACAGTGAATTCAACATACTTTTTTTTTGTCTTAAAACAAATCAAATGTATACAGTACTCAGAATATGATTGACTTTATTGCATTTCTACATCTTAAAGTCCCAATCAGAGTCTACATGATGGGAAATATCTCCACATGATGACATTTAAGAGCAACAGCACAATTTATTTGATGTGTTGAGGCTCTACTTCAGGCTTACCATGCAATGTCACTGCTTAAAAGGTGTAGAAGTAACAGTGTTTTTTTTAATGGTAAGGGCAGGCAGTACATTAGGGATTTTAGTCCTTTGGGCAGTGTTTGACAGGAAGTAGAGTCTGTACCTTTGGCTTGTAAACAGCAGCCTGAAGCTATAAGGCAGAGAGAAGAATGGGAAAAAAAAGGGGGAGGAAGGAGGAGGATGGAGGAGAAATGAGTTAGAGAGGAGAGCAGGCTTCAGCAACAATATCCTTTCTGGTGAAACTTTACATATGTCAGCACTTCAAGAGTTTCCCCATTATTATTTATCCCACGTCCCCTCCAAAAGCTTCAAATATTCATTTGATCTAACCTTTTATTCTGTGCCTACTGTAAGTCGTCTGTAAGCTGGATACATACATTCTTTAAAGCTCATTGCAAGTAATTACAGACAAGTGGATTTCCCGACTGAATAAAACAGTGCTTTGAATGCAACAATTGATTCATCTCTGTAAATGTACTTGAGCCATTGGAGGACTCTCAAGACAAATTCAAGTTGGTAAAGTAGCAGTGCTAGCAGTATCTCTGTTTTCCTGTTACCAGTATAAAGTAGCACTATTAATCTGTTTTACAGTCTGTCAACAGAGGACACAGCCAAATATAATGGCATCACTACTGCATAGACAAACTGCCAGAACGAAACCATTGTTTATCGACAATATAATAGCATGTGGTTTACCTAGATGGCCAAATAAGAGACCCCAAATAGCAATGAAACTGCAATTATTCTGCTGCAATGATGTTTTGCTTAAGAATTATTCAATTGTTTTGCATTCCTAAAGTACTTTATGCAATCGGTTTCTTAAAGGGTTTAAAGCCACTATGTGATTTATGTGATTATAACATCTTTCAAATGATTCTGATCGCACATGTTGTTAGCAAAGAAACCAGAAAATATTCACATTTAAGACACTTAAAATTACTCACACCAATTAATTGATTATCAAAATAGTTAGCAAATAACTTAAAAGACAACTAATTGTTGCAGCTCTACAGTAAAGTACTGAAAAAAGGTACCATTGGGTACCGGTATCGGTTCAAATGTGAACGGTACCTAACCCTATTACACTGCACTGCTAAACCAGAGAATTACATCAAATATTAACAATTAGTCATCAGTTTCACGTCTTCACCTTTACTTGCCCACACATGCTTTCTAATACTTCCTCTCCCCTTTTCTCCCTCCTTCTCTCTTTATTTTTTCTTCCTTTCTCGCATTCTTTTTGGGGGAGTCTTTTAAATTATGTTTTAACATCAGTATCATTTGATTTCCTTCCCCCGATAGAAATGCCAGTTCACCAAAATTGGGCAGCCTACAACCTACGTATAACCTTTGTCGAGAGGAGAGTCAGCTGAAGTGCGTTTACTGACCACAGACGTCACAATGTCGGTCAGAATGGGATAGGAAGGTGGAGGTTTGCTTGAAAAGAGCTTGCGTTTACGACGTGTTGTCCGACCACGTTGGAAGGTGAAAGTGTTGACAGCTGTTCCGAAGGCGGGGTGAAGGGCAAACCTTCGTGGAGAGGTGCAAGACGTGATTATTGTTTAAATGTGGGGAAAACGACGTAGACTTTCCTGCCAGTCTTTTCTGTGAGACACACGAGAAGAGTCAGAAATAGAGCGTGCATGTTGGATTGCCCCCTTCAGAAAGTGATCCCCATGTGGGATCAGTGAAACAAGGGGTGTGGTGGCATGCCGTGCTGTTGACCAAATCATCGTTTTTGATACTGGATGATGCTAAAGCCAGAAAGTTTCAAACTGTACACATACAGTAGCAGCTTTAATATTCATAAAAGTCAAACTTTTGATAAATCTTTGGCCATCAAGTTGAGAATCAGTCATTTAGATGGCGTGACAGTAGTTAGGAGAACCTGTTTATGACTGAAGGTCACTGATGCATGTGTTATGTGTGTGTATGTGCATGCTTCTGTGTAGTTTGTATGTGCTAACAGTTGGTGGCATGGCAGGTTGTGCATCTGCTGTGACGATTTAACCGTGGTGTTAAGTGTTTAGGTTGATCTCTGGGGAGAAGTTTAATTCTCCTCTGAGCCATTAAAATGCAATGACGTGAGATTAATGCACATCTTGTAAGTGACATTTACTGTCTCATTCACCGTGGGAATTGTCTCACAATATTGTGAGCTAGACCTTGTTTTGAATGCTAATGATACGTTTCAGAGCCCGTTCAAAGTAGTGACAGTATGAAAAATGTTGAATGCGCTATGTAAAGAGGAAGGGTATTTGGCTGAGTAAGGGACAAACAGTAAAACAAAACCATCAGCAAAACGGGACTGTGAACTTCGAAACTGCGGTTTACAGTGCAGATTCCAAACTCAATAGCTGTCCTCAGCAATAGGACTGCAGAAGCTGATTCCTGACCAGAGATATGATTTATATATTGCAATATTGTTCTGAAGTTGCTTTTTGAAAAATGCATAGTTTATTCTGAGCAGGACAAAGTATGCCTTTATGAGTCTTTAGATTTTCATACGCTCCCATAAGGGGATCTACAACAATAGAATGTCTTTGTCTCAGTGTTACTAAAAGCCTGTACAGTGTGAAATTGATCGTGCTCCTTGATAATATGTCTATGCCTCATAAAATCACATTCATCCTCTCGTGTTTTCTGACTCATGAGTCTTATCTCTTTTTCTCTTACAGTGTGTGTACGCAGCAGCACAGCTTTCGGAGCCCAAACTGTGTGTGTGTGTGTGTGTATATATACACACTTGTGCGAGAGCCGGGGGCACATACTGTGTGTGTATGTGAGATGAGGAGAAGCTAAGTGGCTACCGCAACCACCCAGATCAGACAGCCTCCTGTGCTGCAAGATGGATTAGAGCCCCACACCTCAGGAGATCAAAGGTAGGAGAAGATGTTTGGTAATCAGCCGCCACTCACCTGCCCTATTCAATGACCGCATGGAGAGAGTGGAGGAGAGAGAGGCCGTAATGAATCACAATGAGTTTAGGCTAAGGTTTCTCGGCCTGTCATGTCCATAAACCTAAAGGGAATATTGCAGAGATTTATCTGACTTTTTATGTGTTATATTGGAAATTATGAGCGCATGAAAGTGATAGAAGTAAGGCTGTCAATCGATTGACAAATTTAACCGCTATTAATCCGATCATTTTCCATAGTCAATCGCAATTACACACATTTTTTATCTGTTCAAAATGTACCTTAAAGGAAGATTTGTCAAGTATTTAATACTCTTATCAACATGGGAGTGGGCAAATATGCGTGCTTTATGCAAATGTATGTATATATATATATATATATATATTATATTGGAAATCAATTCACAACACAAAACAATGACACATTGTCCAGTAACCCTCACAGGTACTGCATTTAGCATAAAAAAATATGCTCAAAACAAGCTTAAATCAAAATTACTTAAACGCGTTATCGCGTTAACTTTGACAGCCCCAGATAGAAGTATAAAAAACAGCTATTGGTGATATACTCTGCATTAATTTGTGTTTTTTGGCACATCAGTAGCCAAATTTAGAAAACCTAATATCATGCCAAATCATTTTTTAGCACAGCTAGACTGTCTTTTAAACTATTCTACCCCTGGATCCAGCATTACAAACACATTTAATTGGCTTTTGTTAAAAGTGTTAGATTTCTATTTTAGCGAAGCTCCAAAAGTTTCCCAACGATACCAAATATGCCATGCTGAAATAAAAAAAAAACAATATGTATAAATAATGCACAGGTATCTATATTTGATATGATGCAGCATCAGATTTGAATAGATCACTCAAATAAAGGTCCCACACAGTTCAGTAGCATCACTGAAACGAAGCAGTGGTACAAGCAGACAGAGGGTCTATTTTTGACAGTGTTGAAAAAGTGTGTTATAATATTGACGAAACCGAAGAGGAACATCTGGGTTCAAGAGGTTAATTATCAGCAATCTAATCATCAGGATGGACCTCTGAATAGCTGCTCACGTCTCCAATTTTGTCAGCGATTCCAAAAAGGTCTGGTGTTGATGAAAGAAACAACCGAGCCAAGGAAAAGGCACACTTTTGCTCTTACCATTGTGATTAGTATTCTGCATTGCTCGCTCCATCTATAATATAAATAAAAGCATTGGTGAATGCGACAAACCCAGGGCAAGTTCTCTGGGAGTTGCTGAAAGTAATTCTGGAAAATGCAGGAAAACGCTAACTGAATTAGAAGCAGATGAGGCAGGGTAAAGAAAAATAAGGAGAAGGTGATTTTGACACCACAAAATAACCCCCCGGACACACTGCACATCACAGGCTGATGACTTAACTGTAACATCATAAAAGCTTTCAGGGTCAAGCCTCCCTTTAAACTGCTTGAGAAGTACTTCCAGCTTCAGAAGTGATTGCTGTAACTGTAATTAAATGTAAAAGAAATTATTTTATTCAAGGCCAAATTGGGTCCAGGCCAAATTGCTCACAGCAACCTAACAGTGACACACTCTCCCTTCTATTCTGTGAGCGCCACAATGCGTTAAAAAAAAGAAAAAGCAGACTTTTTTTTCCACCATCACAAAATGTTTTTACAGCTCTTACTTGTGACAACGAAAGCTCCTTATTGGACTATAATTTAGCATTGTTTGCGTGAAAGGGGATTACTTTATTGAGATTTCTTCAGCCGAGAGGTTTTTGTCCGTCCATGTAGAATGGATCCATAAAAAAAAAAAAGTGCATTTTCTGTATTATATATTTTTTTTACTGGTTTCCCCTCCTTAGTGATCTCAACAAGCCTGGTGGATGAACTTGTACCTTCTGTTACCTGCTCTCATTTTCTCTCAACAGTTTAAAGGTAACTGATTTTTAGGAGAATTTTCCCATGATAAGTATCTTTTTAAAGATATCCTGGATTTTTTTGTTTTGTTTTGTGACAGTCGTTGTGAGTGTCAATCATTCCACATTCTTCATAGCTTCTGTGCTCCTGTGCAAAATACTTCTCTTTGGCTCATCTGTAGCACTATAGTTTAAAGGGAGAGCTTACATAATACTAAAGGTTCTTCTCAACAATGGGGACAGACTTATTTGTAGTCATAAATATAACTTTTTTTCGTCAAGCAAATGCTTAAATTATGAGCAAACTGGAAATTACTGCAACTATTTTTTATCATTATATACCATAACAAATTAAACATAATCATAAAATGAAAATCAGAATTTAGTTCCAAAGAAAGGCGACTAATAAAACAACGCACATTGAATGCTGTTACTGCATGGATTGTTTATAACTGATGATACAGTACTTCTAACTTTAGTATAAAGATGACATTTATATACATGTATATATACACTGATCAGTCATAACATTAGGACAGCATGGGCACCCTGAACGGTCTGCGGCTACAAAGCCCCATACGCAACAAACTGCAATGCACTGTGTGTTCTGACACCTTTCTATCGGAACCAGCATTAACTTTTTCAGCAGTTTGAGCTACAGTAGCTCTTCTATTTGATCGGAAACACGGGCCAGCCTTTGCTCCCCATGTGCAGCAATGAGCCTTGGGTCTGACCCTGTCGCCGGTTCACCGGTTTCCCTTCCTTAGACCTCTTTTGGTGGTTTTGGAGGTCCTGACTACTGCAGACCGGGAACATCCCACAAGAGCTACAGTTTTGGAGATGCTCTGATCCAGTCGTCTAGCCATCACAATTTGGCCCTTTGCTCACATCCTTACGCTTGCCCATTTTTTCTGCTTCCAACACAAAATTCAAAGTTCAAAATGTTCACTTGCTGTCTAATATATCCCACCCCCTGCCAGGTGCCATTGTAATGAGATGTCAATGTTATTCACTTCCCCTGTCAGTGGTCTTAATGTTAAGGCTGATCGGTATATACTGTATATCAGTAGAGCTTGTGTGTCTGCATATCAAAATAACCTACATGCAGTTTTAAAATTCTGAGGTATTTCATGTTTTAATCGATAGTGTGAGTTTGCAGCAGCTTTTGAGCAAAACCTCAGCACCTGGCTTCTCTCAGGCTAATCTCCTAGTTCAAACAATCAATAGAGATTTTAAAACGGCTATTGCAGTTTTTTTTTCCTCAGGATGTGATGACTGTGTGTGTATATGTGTGTTATAGGCTTGTGGTTGTGTGTAGTTCAAACAATCTGACCCAGACTACAGTCAGCAAGAAAACAAAGTACAGATGACAATGTTCTGTTAACATGAATTCAGCCTTGATGCTGACAGCAGAAAATAGGGCAGAAAATGTCAGCATTTGATGGTTGTCTTTACTTTCTCTTTTGAACTGTATTTGTTCGGTTTCTGACAAAACCAGTACATTGAAGCTGCAGAAATGATGTGTTTTTAGATGACGGTGCCTGACTGGACCCTATTGCAAATATCTGTGTCAGAGTTTTTTTGGTAGTGATGTTTATCAGAGGTCGACCGATAGTGGACTTTTAAAGGCCGATATAATAATGATAGTTTGGAGCAGGAAAAAGCCGATAGCCAATTAATTGTCCAATGACTGGCCAGGATTACTTCCGTTGCGCGTCCCGTTCATAGACTGTATATAAAGATGGACGACGCGTCTCCACTTCCTCCCACTGTACAAAAGTGAAGCCTAAATATCCCGGATATGGGAGCTGCCATCTTGAGATTTTGACTTCATTTGGAGCCAGAGTCTGCGCAGTAGCGATCGGGCGGTGGAGCCGCGGTATCAGGGTCACCCGCCTGAACCAATCGTGAACTGATCACGGCTGCAGCTTGTCAGCGAGAGAGACTCACAGCAGCCAATAATGACATCTCGCCCCCTTTTTATAGCATCAAATAACTAATTAAAACCAAACTATCAGAAAAATTAACACTGAACATAGATCTTTGGGAAAAATATATTTGACGTGTACTTACATTTTTTAGTTTAGCTCATATCCCATCCGCTAACATGGAGCTGTCATGTCGTCTATCTTCATAAACAGTCTATGGTCCCGTTACGTAGACTGTATATAAAAATGGGGCGGCAGTTGCTCAGAGGTAGAGCAGGTCGTCCATCGTCCTGATGGGCAGGTTGGCACCTTGCATGACAGCCTCTGCCATCAGTGTATGAATGTGTGTGTGAAAGGGTGACATGTAGTGTAAAGCACTTTGAGTGGTTAGAAGACTAGAAAAACGCTATATAAATGCAAGTCCATTTTCCATTTACATTGTTAAATGCTTCTCTTACAAACCATTAATGTTCGTGCATATTCCCGGAGTAAGGAGGATGCTAAAATGTGCGATTTAATTTCACGAATGGATAGTTACATGGTGGGATTATTTGGAAGAGAGAACGCCAAATTGGTAAATTAAAGTAACAGGTGAATGATTTATTTTCCTCCCGGTCTGCCTGTGTTGTATCATGGACGAAGAGCTGATAGTGTTGCGTTATTCGAGAGATAACTTTTGTGGGGAGAATTAAACTGTAAAAAGGTCAGATATGACGTAAATACCACGTGTCTGCTTGCTTTAAAATCAGCTCTTCCCCAGGACCCCAAAGTTTTAACCCCCCTTTTTTTCTTACCCTATCGCCAGAATAATGAATTGCTTTCTGAAAAAAACATCTCTGAGGTAGTCTACATTGATGAAACAATGTAAAGTCTGTCATGGAATTATTGCTTGAGCGCACCGATCGCAAACGCTTGTCCCCCTCTCCCTCCCTCAAAGTACGAGTGCCATTTCATCGGGTCTTAAACGGTTGTTTATATTATCATCAGGGGTTAATCACATGCACACAGATATTTTCAGCAAAAGTGGCCCTCATTATTTGTATGGAGCCTCCATGCAAAACGGTGATGTACGTCCCTGCGTGACCGGTGGATGCTGCACAGCCATCTGCCACTATCTGAGCCATCTTCCGCTAATAACAATAGACGTCCTAATGGCGCCGTCTACTATTTGCTCAGAGGACAGGATAGGTTATTGTCTGGAAGTTTCCCTTCAGCATCAACAATCAACTCAGCATGTTTTTATAGAATCAAACGGGGTGTTAGAAGCACATATCCTAGTTTCTACGAGTTCAGATTTACACTGTGACTTCTTCTCTTTTCCACGTCGGTGCAAAACTCTTCTTTAAATCCACATCAAATCGATTTTGAAAGCTAACAGATTGCACGTGGCAGTGCTTTAGTTAGATATGTTGAGTGTGTTTAAAGAATGATGGAAAACATGTCGCCACCAGAAACTTTTCAATTACTGTGCGCACGCTCCCCAGAAAGTAATGCCACTTATTTAGCCTATGTCATATTACAAACTCTTGTGCCAGAGACTGAAAAAACCCAATTCATATTCATATGCAGGATAACACGCTTTTCATATTTTTGAAGCCACCACATCCCCCCACAGGCAGCTCCAGTATGCTGTGAATACCAATGCCAGAACACACAGGATGCTGTAAAGACATTGAATTTCTCCGAGGCACCGGCGCCCTGTGAAATCTGCTACTGACAGAATTTGACTTTTGGCTCAAGGAAAGTGGTTTGAGGAGATGGTTTCAATTTCATTGCCCACATGTGCAATCTTGCATGAGATGCAAGTATTGAATATCACTTTGGAACAGATGGTGTATTGTAGCCCCTCAGTGTGTGTCAGCCGCAGCATCCAATATTGCCACTGGGTAAATCCTTCTGCTCAGCCTTACTGGAAATGTTGAACTGGTGCTGGTGTGTCATGCTCATAAAATAATCTTTGCAGCGCTTTGTTTACTGCATCATTGATGCTCTCGCCGCTGCCCGTAGCTAATTCCTGCTTTACCTGCTTAACAGAAACACAGTGCATGTCTGAAGAACTCGGTGCCCTCTTTCCAAAATAACTTTTAGGTGCTTTGTGTGTGTGTGTGTAGTTTGAGATATGTGCATATGCATGTGTTTATTGGGCTGTTTGTGTTTGTGTGTTGACTGGATTCATGAGTCTGCCTTAGTGTGCTCCCGTCTGTGTTGCTGCTGGGCCACCTGCCTTTCTCCTGCCTCCTTTCCTGGCCGCTCCTGAGAAGTAGAGATAAGGCCCACTGATGTTTGTCTGCTCCCTGGCAGATTACTGAGGCAGACAGGTACAAGGACTCTGGCAGAATGCTACTGTAAACCGGAGGCCAGAGAAGAACTTGTTTTGGGATGCCTAAGCTGACCACAGCACCAATCCAGCTTGAACGCCATCTGGCCTCTTTTAATGTGCTGTTGCTGCTCAGCTAATTACTGTTCAAAGAGAAACACATGTGAGTCAATGGGGGAGATATCTGGGAAATTTCTTTGAACTAGGAACTTTAAATGAAAGCAAATAATCAAACATAATGTTGCTGATTTTCCTTTGATCAATAATGATTGAAATCTAATCAGTAAATCATAATTGCATTAATGACGAATGTAATTTAAGTCTGGAGAGAGTGGAAACACAATACATACACAAACAAAACTCTCCATTTTAACATGTTATTTTGTCAATTATTACATTTCTTTAGAATTGTATTTTCAGCAGATACAGATGTTCAATACATATGAACTCGTTTTAAAAATCAAGTGTTGATTTTTCTCGATTTAATTAATTCTGTCTTGTTTCCAAGAGACATTTCAGAATAACCAGTTGAATTTTTCAAGTAAATACATTCTTTCAGGTTAATATAATAAACCTATATAATAATAGACAAAAGGAATAAATAAGCAGAAAACTTACAGATCAATCAAATAAAAACAAATAAATACATGAACTAGAATGGCACTCGGAGAGCGCAGACCTACGCCCCCCTCTCCGTTAAGCTTGCGCCATCATCCTTGTGTATTTTTGTTTATGTTGAGATCAGCTGTACGTATCAAACTGGACACAAACAACATAAAACTCACCTAAACTGTCGTCGTTACTCTTTCCAACAATCACAAAGTGCGCTTTGGTCAAACTCAACTGTAGATTTACCAAGTTTAATGTGAAAAAACGCCAATTCTACAGCTGTAAAACAATACAGGGAAAAAGAAGAATATATATATATGTGTATATATATATATTATTTTTCCCTGTATTGTTTTCAAATATTTTTATTGTTATTCTTTTCAATTTACAATTTTTTTACGATACCAACCCTTTGATAACGTGTAATTTGGCGTTCCATATCCATACACCATGGTATCCGATGGAGTGCTGGCGATGTTTTGTAAAAAGTGAGGTCAGATGATCAACTTGTCTAGTAGAATTTGGGAATTAAATTTCAAGAAGTTGATGATGATGGTGAAGAAAAAGTCTCAAGAGGTGCAGCGGGTCAACCACTAATCGGAAGAGCGGCAGTTTGAGCCCCGGCTCCTCCGGTCCACATATGGAAGTGTCTTTGGGTAGAGATACTGAACCCCAAATTGCCCCCGAAGGCTGTGCCATCAGTGTGTGAATGAGTATTTAGATTAGATCCTGATGGGCAAGTTGCATGGCAGCCTCTGCCATCAGTGTGTGTGTGTGAATGGGTGAATGTTGACATGTAGTGTAAAGCGCTTTGAGTGGTCGGAAGACTAGATAGGCACTATATAAATGCAAGTCCATTTACCATTTATATGAACACACATATCTGATGAATATTTATGTCATATACTGAAAGAATACTCAGTTTTCTGAACAGTGGAACTGAGGCCACAATGGAGTTTGAAAAAGTTGCCAACCATACAGATCGTTTTTGCAGCAAATAAAGTTTATGAAGACTGGAGGGGTATGTATTTGCCCAAACAATATTACCATAAATCAAATAGGAATAAATCCTGGAATAATATAAAGTTCATAAACAAAAGACATTTATAAAGCGTTGTATTTAGCTGATGATCCCCTGTGACTTCACAGTTCTGTTACAAATAAAATTGTTTCCCAATGTAATTTCTCATCTACTGAAATGCCTAAGAAAAGAGAATGAGAAACTTGGGAAATTTCTTTTCCATCTACTGACACTTATCATAAACCCTAACATACCTCCTTCCCGCAAATATTATGAAATTTAACTTTTTCATATTTAATGAGAGCTTATTGAGTTGATCTTGCAACTCTCACCATTTCCTCATTTGAATTATTTATTAGTGTGATTTCTTTCCGTAGATATCACTTTCCTAAAATGGTGTGTTTTATTATTGCTGTGAAATCAGTATAAATATTGGTTACAGTTGTCATGTGTCAGTGTTGTGAAAGACACTGTATAAGCTATAATTTTGTTGCCAAAAACCCGACTGGATGCTCATTATTCTTGGAAAGTTGCTAATGGAATGCTGATGGGCTTTCTCACTATGATGTCTTTCATTGACGGCTATGAGAAGGCATTTAAAAATATAAAAAAGGAGGTATTTAATTCAGATGTGGGTGGATGATCAATTAGCAAAAGTTTCCATAAGTGAGGACTTGAGGACAAATCTGCAAAAACCAAGTGATCTGTATGTGATTGTGTGTGTGTGTGTGAGCATGCATGTGTGTGTGTGCCTTTTATATGTTTACCCTCAGCGCAGCAGGCTGTGAACATTTGGTGTGTGATTAAAGCACATGGTCAGCATGGAGCTGCCTAATTAGGCCTTTTCTGCTTTTGTGAAGAACATTTCACAGGCTTTATCCACAGAGCTCAAGGCAGGGAAGAAGACAAAGCAGCTAAAATGATGTTACTGGGGAGGTTTGGTCTGGGTGCTGGAGAGATCAGGGATATCATCTGCATCATATCTTTGTGCCTATAGAGTCGTTTTTCCTGCCTGAGGTGTTCAGAAAAGATTGGTTGAGAGAGTTTTAAAAAGTGTAGAAAGGTCGATGTGCAGCAGCAAATGTTATGTTCTGGTTTAGACCACAGCGTGGACTCAAATGCAGCACACCACAAGAGTTTTAAAGTATGAACAAAAGAATATTTATTCCAAAAACCAGGTTCCAGGTTGAACATAGAGCAGAGTGCAGGAGTAGGCAGGCAGGCAGGAAGCAGCCACAGCCGGCAGACGAAACAGACCTGAGTACAGAGCAAAAAAACGAGGTCAGTCCAAACAATCCAAAAATGAGAGCAACAGCAAAACAAGAGCAAAGATCCTAGGGAGCCTGATTAGGTCAAATACCACTGAGGGCAACGGAACGATCTGGCGATGAGTAGCAGGAAAACCGGGGTATATATACTGCAGGTGTGATGATTGGTAGCAGCCGCTCCAGCCGAGCCCACCCAGAGGAGGAGGAGGAGGAGGAAGGCCACACCTCCCGACACACTGACAAACTAGACAAACCAGGGGAAAACACACAAGAGACAAAAGGACAGGGAAACATAGGAAACAAAAGGAACTCCTAGACTAAAGGTAGTGAACATGACAGCAAAGGGGTCATAAAGAGGGGAAACAATGTAGAAGATGAATTATGTAAAAGGGAAAATAAAGGGAAGGGGGTCAGAGTGTAAAAAAGGGATTATAGAAGGATCACAGGGTTTTGAGCACTTCTGTTTCCTTCATAAGTATTATATTATATGTATATATTACAGACAAGGATGCTTAGTCCCTTTTTATCAGACATTATGAGCTTATGTCATAAGCGTGAGCGTCCAACTCCAGTTCCCTGTTTGTGTTATTTAAAACTCTAGTGTTGGTAGATCACCGCCTCGCTGTCTGCACCTCTGTCTCTCTCTCTCTCTCATCTCACTCAGACACATTTTCCCTCTTTGTGTTCATCATTTTTTTTTTTTCTGTTTGATTGACTCCTGTTTGATCAGAGCTGTTTAAATAGTTGTCTCAATATTTATGTGGCCAATTGTGAAGATGTCGTGCGATTGTGGCCCAACTGGCGGAATATAAATTGTTCATTGCGCCCCGCACCATGTGGTAGACAGGTCCTTCCATATGCCTGACAGCCCTACTGGAAAATGAAATTAGAGGAAAAGGGGAGACGTACGAGCAGGAGCAGAGGACAAGGGATAATACATGATTCACACGCAGTAAGCCTTGGCTGTATAGCACATCGAATATACATGGGGGAGAAAGCGTAGAGGGGATCTGAGGGTTTAGAAAGAGTTAAGAAGTAGACTTTTACAAGGTGAAGTACAGCTTATGAAGGGAGCTCAGAATGAATTAGACAGTGTAACTGCTATTGAGAGCCACTGACTGACAGATTAGCAGAACGACAAATGATTTATTTAAGAAAACCCTCTGAAGTAGCAGCACAGCCCTCTGTATTTGCATTTTAAAAGTTGTAGAACATACTGTACATAAGAAGCAACCACTTAACTCAGACAGAAACATATTGTCGAAATATACTCTGGGTTAGGGATGTTAATAATTATCTGTTTAATTGTTAACAAACATTACGTTTTTTTACCGATTAATGCTAGCGGTTAAACGGTTAACAGTAATATTGAAGCTGAGCAAAACTCAGTGGCTTGTCACTTAAAGGAGAATAGCTGGTCCACTTTAACAGCCCACCTTAAGTGAGTCTGAGCCGGTGTTGCAAGATACAGGAACTTGGGTCTGAGAAGTCGTAGCATTTATTCACTGACAAATAAACTGTACACACACAGCGCTGCTACGTTCACAGCTATAACGCCACCGACAACCCCACACTCACGGTGTGTCGGACACTCGCTAACGTTACGCCGGGCTGACACACTGCTGACCACCTCGCAGCTAAACTAAATGATACGGTGGAGACTTTAACTGGGAAAGTGGCTGCATGTGTCCACAACAATATACGCAGCATCGTGGCTTCTAACTCTCCCAGTCTGGTGACCTGTTGGGACTCAGTTGTCTATTTTGTGCATACACTGCAGCTGGTAATAAATGATGGATTTAACCTGTTAACCGTTGCAGCTGGGCGGCTTGTTAGACACTAAAACCACAGCACCGCTGCTTGCAACGCATTAATGTTGTCAGTTAACGGTTAATGAGGGTCTGTTATCCGTTAGAAATAAAATTCAAAATAAGCACCCCCACTCTTGGTAAAAAAAATACCTGGTTTACCGTGTGATAAATTGACTGTAATTAGTAGTGAGCCATCTTAAATTGAATCGAATAACATATGGGTGAAGGCTGGGGATGGCTTGTGGCGCTTTTCAGCTTTCAATCAGTGGCAGCATCTGGCGAGTGAATAGCAGTCAGAAGTAACAATAGCAGTTAGATGTATAGAGCCGTGAGTGTTTCAATAGACAGCCGAGATATACAATATTTCAGTGTATATTCAGAAGAATAATGATTAGAAACATGTTTTTTCATTTTGTGCCAAAATATGTGAGTTGGGTTTGTTTTTAGTTTGGAGTTTCGTTGAATTATTTCTATGTTACAGCAGGAGAGTGGGCGGAAAAAAACACCAAACGCAGCAGGTTACTCTTGTTAGACCCCATGATGCTTTGCATGGCTTTCATTCAGACATACATACCTTTTTTGCTTAAAAAGACCAAGCAGCATTTTCTTCCAACACTTCACCTTTGGCTGTTACACTGTATATCCTGTTGTGCAGCCTGTGAACATGGAGCAATGATTTTTGTCAGCATTATTAACTGCTGTGGGGCTTTATCGGGGCACAGCGGTGCATAATTGGAAAATCCAAATCCGTGAAACATAACCATAAGGTCTTTTCCGCCACTTGCGCCACTGTTATTTATGAATGTGCACCTATCTGGTCTCGGAAGTATATAAAAGATTCATGGTTAAACTCTGTGGCATAAAATCGTCTGTCATAATTCACCGGTTTTGTTGGTTTTCTTCTGGTCGTATTTCTGTAAGTTGAGTCAATTGCCATGTCTTACTTTACTGTGAACTACCAATGCTGCCTGTTGAATGGCAGTACATATCCTCTACAGGTACTCTGTCTGGGATCAGAGACAAGGAGGAGGACAGGGGAGAGATTGGGGAGTTTCATAGAGGTAAAATTAAAGATAGAGAAGAAGGGAAGAACCAAGTGAGAGGAAAATTAAAGACCGTAGGTGTGAGGCACAGCAGAGGAGAATAAGAGATAATAAGGAGTAGAGAAAGGCGTTCAGGAAAGTGAGGAGACTGTCAGATGATTTAGCAAGTGGAACTGAGGCAGGGAGAGAGGCGTGATACCTCAGATAATGGAAACACTATGAGAGCAAGAAAAGGAGTTTGATGAGTGAGCGCAGCGGGCAAAGTCACCGCAGCATCTCCAGATACGGTCAGCACGGGAATGAAGGGCAGCGGCGGGTAGAGAGGCTAGACGCGACAGCTGGCTCCAGCGGTGTGTGGTGAGGGGTGGTATTGTTTCAGGCTTTGTAGACGTGCTCCAATCCCATTTACAAATTGGAAGGACCACCAGTCACAGTCGCACAGAAACTGGCTGCTGTCACTGGGTAAGCTGGCTGATGGATGGGACCATTTTACTTGGCGGATCTAATGATAATGTGGCAGAAGAAGAGGTCAGAGTTGGATTATAACTGCCTGGTGGCATGAAGACTGTGGTGCCGACAGTACTCCGTCTAGTTGATAAAACCACCGCGTTTCATTTGATTTTGCTGATAATTGACTGGTTATGGCTGGTTAGAGGTGTTAATGGGTCAAAAAATTGGACACACGTCTTAAGTCCAGATCTGTTCTGAAATGTCCAAAGGGTACACTGAGTACGCTTTGTATGTGAGAAGTAATAATGCCTATTTAACACTGGGTTAAATTTATTCAATCTCCAGCCTGAAAATTGCTGCCTTAAGTAGAAAATACCATTTGTACTTGTCAGCAGCATAGCACATCACAAGAGAGGTGCTGGATGAGGGAATCACAGCAAGATAGTTAAATAATAATTTGCCTATTAACACATTGTTAAGAAGTGCTATTTGAAACAGTCTTGTTTTATACATGAAGAATGGATTTCAGTCATCTGTGCTCTTTGCCATGAGGGATTTGGAGCACACACACACACCGCCAGGCACAGCTTAGTAATTATTATTCTTATTATTCTTATGTGCAATACTGACTTAACTTAAATGTACAATCATTCAACTGTGCAGTACTCTGGCATTCATACTGCAATTATACTGTACATTTCAAGAAATATTCGTATTTAATTCTTCTTTTTTTATTTACTAATTCACACTGTGGCTATAAATTGTAAGTGTTTGATGCACATATTTGTACATATTTCTTATATTTCTTATTTATTTATATTACTCTACATATATATTGTAGCATTATGTACATAATTAGTATTTTACATACTCCTTTATTTGTATTTTTCTTATATTTCTTTATGCTTTATACTGTATATAAGAGCAACGGTAACGTCCCGATTTTCCCCCAATCAATAGAGTGTTTCTGATTCTGATTCTTAGTGCACACAGAGCAGCAAGAGGATTTGTCTTGCGACTTTGGTTCTGTCACAGTCTGAGTGACGCCTTAGATGCATACTGTTTTAAAACTAGAGCGGATCTAGAGCTATAGAGATGGTACCTCTGGTATTTTAGGGAACATATCCTTTCAAAGACCCTTACCCTGGTGTATTATGACATAGGAATGATCTGAAATCTGCTATTGTATGATGAGCCTGATGTGATTGAAGGTGTCTGATGTAATTGTCTCTTGTTATCTTTTTCTCCACTAGGGGTGTAACGGTGCATGAAATTCACTTTTGGTACGAATTGTACCTCAGTTTTGGGATCACAGTTTAGTATGTTATCGGTACAGCATGGAAAACAAAAGAAAAAATATTTTTGGCATTTATTTAGCAAATGTATAATCAACCTAAATCATCAGTCAGCAGTGCAGTTTAAGGTTTTGACATTCAATTCAACAGTTTTGATCTTATTCAACAGGCACTGAACTGAAGAAAGTCGTGTGCAAATCATCATGCACCCACAGAAAGTTTTATATCTGCACTTTTATTCTTGCTTTTGCTTCCAGCTGGCTCTCACAGAGCTCAAGGCTCATGTCATTTCAAGACTAAATGAAACCCAATGTTTGCCTTTGGAACTTTAAGCTAATACTGTTACACATTAATTTAGCCTCCAGAAACCTCTCGACTCGGAATAATTAAGGAGTGCATTTGTATTCAACCCTGTCAGAGTCCACGCTGTAGTGAACAGAGAGTTAGGATGAATGAGCAGAGCTCACGCGCCATATTTCCATTCTCGTTGGTCTTTTAGCTTTCACTGAGCCGTGAACAGCTCTTCCCACGACAGCACAGGTAGAGAGCATCTGCAAATGACAAAGACACAAATTGCTGTTGAACAGGCCCCGGTGTTTGCATGTGAGTGACAGGTCCTTATCAGAGCTTCCGCCGGCTGATCAAAGTTGAAAGGGGGTCAGGATGAATTAAAGACTAGCTAATTAAAATGTCCAGGGAACATGCCAGCCCTCATTTCATTTATCTCCTCCGGCTCGGTTGGGGAGAGAAAGAGAGAGGTGAGACGTGGGAGAGGCGAGGAAAAGGAATACAGATGTGTTATCCCAGAAGTTGAACGTCATCTGATACTAGAGGGAAGATTGTTAACTGTGTGAGAGAGATGAGTTCTTCCATGATATCCTGGTTTAAAGGTCCCGGCTGTGCATGAGTTGATAGGTAGATGTGGCTTTAAGCAGATGTTTTTGGTTAAAGTTTGTTCACCTGAAAGCCGATTTCTGTAGATGGATGGATTGTGGCCCCAGGCAAAGAAGCAAAGCATGTAATGGGACATCCATAAAAGGCCTATTTTGTTTTCAGCGTGCTCTCACTTTGTCTCTGTGGCATGGCCTTTTTCAAATCTCCCATTTCCACAGCCTGAGACTCTAGGGTTGGTGGTGTGTGTTTGTTTGTGTGTGTGTATCTGTCTGTATAGGGCATTGGGGCTGTTTCTTGGGTGGTATAAAGATCACTTTAAGATCTACGCTGTGTGGCTGGGGTTTTCTCTCAGGAGAGTTTTTGTGGGCTTTTTTAAAACGTAACAATGCATTCACACACAATTCCGAAATAATGCTAAAGGGTATTGCTGACTGTGTTAGAACGAGATAAAAAAAATGTCTGGGTGTTCTGTGGCATATATCCTATTTTTTGTGTAACAAAATATTACAATTTGAAAGGAATATCTTTTTGAGAGACGTTTACTATTGCATTTGTTAGGGCTGACCTGAATGCTTCGAAGTTTCATCCATTGGCATGCTATTCGACCTCCAAATCACTATTCAGATGCTTCACTTTTTAAATGTTTTTTTTTTTTTTTTATATATAAGTATGTAATAATAATGTATACATCACAAATTAGCCCTAGTATTTGTCTTATAAAGAGCTGAAATGATTAGTTGATTAATTAACTAGTTGGTAGAAAAGTTACTGTTTATGTATTACAATTTTCTATTAATTGTTTAGTTAGAAAATAATCAGCAGATTAACTAACAGGTGAAATAGTAGTTAATTGCAACCCTAGTTTCTCTAAAATAAATCCCAAACTTTGAAATCCAGCATACGGATAAAAAGGATTATATTCAGCATTTCAAACTACCAATAAATGCTGCTCAAAAATAGAAAATAACACTTGAGCAGTAATGCCGATGTAGGTGTGAGATCCTGTGCCATCAGGTTGTCTAATAATCTAAGTGTGTGTGTGTTCTTTCACGCCAGAGTTTTTTTTTGTTGTGAAGGTGTCTGAGGCTGACTGACACTGAGAGCGAATCAGCCTAATGAGATGCCATGTTGCTCTGTGGAAATGATTACCTCAGGAGGAGAGGCATTAGATTGATGAGGGAAGTCTTTGCCTCTGTCCCTGAGATGCACCAGCGCCTCCACCTCCACCTCCACCTCCACCACCACCACCATCGTTTAGACAGAGACAAGTCACTCCCTCTCAGCCAAAATTACCCATATCACTTCCTTGGAGAGTGAAAAAAGAGGGAAATCTGTACCCTACCACCTCGGCTTTAAATGACAAAATCAATTTAAGTATTGTGCTGCTCACCCAGAAGCTCAATTTCTTAATGTCATCAATCACAGCTTGCCTCCGCACATGCTGATCACCATGGTAACCTGATATTACCCCAGACTTCTGGGGTAATATCTGTACAGATCTTCACTCTCTGAGCCCAGTTGTCTAAAATGGATTAAAAAAGGCTCTTATTATGAAAATGCAAGCAGGAACTTTTATGTGTGAAATAAAGACGTGTCGCACCACCAATTAGGGCGTTTCTCCTCTAAAAATTTAATTCTGATTAATCGATACCTGAGGTTATTGATGCAATAAAGGATGATTGCTGAATGTCCCATTTGTTACTGTTTGGCCCAACCTTCTGAGTGTGATTGCCTCCAAGGAGGATTAGAGAGCCATTAATCAGGGCTTGGTTGATCGCTTCTCGGGTCAGCAGTGATCTGAGGGGGAAGCTCCTGGAGGTGAATGCTGCAGCCGTTTAATAGCTCACAGTGGACAAGCCGTGAAGCCGGCAGATTGCAACAGTAGTATTAGTAGTAGTTGTGTGCTGCTCTGGAGTACTTGTCTGAATTCAGCAAGTGCACACAGACCTCTGATGAGATTTTTGATCTATTTTTCATATTTCAGGCCATCTATACATTTTTTACACCACTAAATCTGTTTTACAATCAGGAGAGACAAGTTAATAGATATTAAAAAATGTTAATAAAAGAATGTACAGAGCTTTTTGGTGCAGACATCAATTAGATTGATTATGGGGACAGGTCTAGTAATTGTCAGTAACATTATCCCCAAGACTAATCACCACTCTGATTTTAGATGGAGTCTGACAACGGTGGAGTGGGTGGTGGTGGTGGTTGGATGCCGGCATCACCTTCAGGAGCTGTGAGCAGAGCACAACAGAGAACTAATTGGATTTATGATGGGGGATTGTGATTAGTGATTGAGAGAAGTGGTAGCTGTAGGATACAGCTAGGCCAAGCGTGGCGAGCAAAGTTGGAGCCACTGCCTCTCTCACTGTCATTTTGTATTTCAAGTTGTGAATCCCTCGCGTGGAGCTAGGCCGGATCACAGGCGACGTGGAGGGTAAATTTCTCTGCCTCTTATACCTCTAATGTGAGCTGTCACACGGTGTTCTCTATTTGACATTCAGAGCATTAATATAGCAGCAAACAACTATTTGTAATGTAAAAATATAGAGTAATGTCTACCTGAGCAGAGAATGAAGTCACTCTCCCTCTGTGTGTGTTGTAATCTGAGCTTCTCTGCTTTGTCGACATAGCCGGGCTGGCCGCACGTGCCTTTTAGTGAGTGTGAGCGTCCCGATCAATGGCGTTGGTTAGCACCCACCCTCAGGTAAACACTGTTTGCTCTGTCAGCACTGTTGTCATTGTTTTCCCTGTTAGCACTGTTAGCTGCTAGCTGCTGTTCCAGCCGTCGTCATGTTGAGAGGCAATAGATATGCTCTCAATTTCGTGTTTAGCACCTTTAATGTAAATAATAGGGCTGACCCGAATGCTTGAAAGCTTGGACTGTTGCCATGGTATTCAACATCCAAAACACTATTCAAATACTTGGTTTTTGCATTTTTTTTTTTTTTAAATGTATATATAAATATATAATAATAGTGTATATATCCCAAAATAGTTTGTTGTGTGTAAAGGTGCGTGTGTGTACACTAGTGCGGCAGCGGCACTGTTTCGCACACTGCAACAAACAGTAAACTGTTGATCTGCCCACAGGTGGAGCAGATTGTAGGAGGTGCCAGCCTGGCAGAGATCAATCTGGCTAAACTTTTAGGCTCACTCAATGGTGTTAAGTGAAGCCGTAAGGAGTTGCCTTTCAGATTTTAAAGTGATAGGATAATAGAGGGAAGTATATGAATGTATAAGAGCCAAGAGGTGTGGCTGAGAGAAAGTAATGAATGAAGGTGCAGAGGAAAGTAAAGGAAGACGTGATTGAACTTTTGCTAAGGTCCATTTAACAACTGCTATACCACCTACTACTTGAGCATCAACAAGCCACACACATTTGATACTCATGAGCAAAATGACCCCGTCACTCACTCTAGAGTTGAATTGCAATGTTTTTCATACACAGAACATTTTATACAATGCAGGGTTGCAAGTTGAAGGACAAAAAAATAGGATCGGGGAGAATGAAAATTAATTTTGGGCCGAATTTGTGACAGAAAATACCTGTCAGAATGAATGGCGATGAAAGTGACTGCACGTTTTGTGTAGCGCACTAAACCTCTTTGACAACATAAACACACACACACACGCATACACACTGACAGTGCCCCCCCGATCCGTCCCGCACTGACACACACACACAGCACATACCGCCGGCCTCTGGCCTCACGACAGCCGCAGCGGCAACGGGGAATTCAACCCAAGTCAATAACGCAAGCTTGCTAGTATTAATGTTAACGTTACCAGTTAGCGTTGGACTGTTTGATGTGAACAGTGACGCTAAAGTTAACGCTCTCTAACGAGTCAGCAGCCAACTTCTGCATTTAAGTGCCTCTTGTCCAGCAGCTCCTCTGACTTTAAGATGCACAAGCTAGCAGGGCCGGTTCTAGCTTTTTGTGGGCCATATGCAAAATTGTGTTTTTTGACTAAATGCTACTTTTTACACATAAAAAAATATTTTATGTGTTGAAAAAATGTATTAAATAAATTAATTTAGCTTAGCTGCATTGTTAACATCAAAATCAAAACAAACTTGCAAATTATAAATAAATCAATAAAATTACTTTTTAATACAAAAACAAAAAAAGATTGTAAATTCGGGACGGCTCACATTCATTTCGGGGAGGGCTTAAGTTGTATTTCGGGACAGATCCTGGAGGATGGTGAAAAAAATTAGTCGAGAGCCCTGCAATGTAAGCATCAATGCGTACATGAACAACATGGAAATCACATACATGAACTCAATCCCAGCCAAGACTTAGAGCATGTAACTGTGTGAATTAAACAGATGTTTTCTTTAAATAACCTACATTATTTGTTTGAATTAAAACTGTTTGTATCCATAAGTGTAATAATCATTTAAACAGAATCACTAAAGCAGATTTTTCGTCTATGACTCAAACTCCTTGATTATGTATGTTGACTATACAGTACCTCAGGTTGATGTGGTCAGGCAAAGTTGACCTAAAATTGATTGTCTATTGCCTGACCCATTAGTGCGTCAAACACCGTCGTTGGCTATTCACAGTGGAGCGGACGCTTAAGCCGCCTGTGTTCTAGTGGTTTCTATTCTGACCGTACAGGATCTCACTTAGCATGCTGATCCAGCTCTGGAGTAGATCCTCAGGGAGACGGGAGGCAGTGCTCTGAGGCCAAGGCTTAACTCTGGGATTTGATACTTCACCTTCTCCTGAGTGTGCTCTCTCTCTTATTGATACTCCATACAGTACATGTTTTGAAACATTCAGCTTGAGGCGCTTATTAGCGTCAACATCGTTATTTAGAATTGTGCTAATGTATCAGCCACAATCTACTTTATTCATATCCAAATTAGATCAGTGGTGTAGGAATCCTTGATAAAGTGCTTCTTTCCAACTTCCTACTACAGTATATCTCATATTTGATCACAGCTTTAAAGCTGAAGTAGGCGCGATTGGAGCAAATATGATTTAAAAAAAATATTTTTATAAAACGGTCGCTATATCCTGACAGTAGTACATGAAACAGGTAACCTGAAAAAAATCATGTTCCTCTGTGTCCTCCAGTGCTCCTAACGGCATCTGCAAGATTTAACATACCGGAGGAAAACTGTAAAATGAGAAAGTTTGTGACGCCACCGCCATTGTGAAATCTGGTGAAGGAACACCAAGTTCTGGTCACATGACCGGAGCACAGCCAAAAGGAACGCTCTCTCAATGAAATGACCTTTGGTTGATTTTCTAAAGCCTGAAAACAGAGCCATGATGAGGTACAGGAGTCTAGTTTTCTCTCAGAACACTTGAATTACAATATGCTGAAAGGTTATTGTGGAATTTTTGCCCAATGATTCGAAAAATATTCTGCCTACTGATGCTGTGACTTTTTTAAAAGTATTTCAATGACCAAGGCAGCAGCATATTTTCTATGGCAAAATCAAGTCATAGCTGAGCTTTACTTAAAATACACACTACTTAATATGTGCTTGTTTCTGGCAAGGACATTGTGTTTGTGTTGTTTGGCAGGAAACATGCTGGTACAGTATATGGATGTAGCAATAGATAACCACGATTGGTTTCAGTACTAACCCACTTTACTTTAACAGCTTTTCATCCATGCTCCCAAGTACTGCTTCTTCTCACTTTAGGCTTAATCAGTGTGCAGATGTTGTTGTTCGAGTCAATAAACGGCAGTCAGACGGTGGGTCTGTCTGTTGGCTGGTCGAATGGTTCGTCCATTGTAATTTTGAGCATGTTACCATGCTGGCATTAACATTTATCTCAAATAGAGCTGAAACGATTAATCGATTAATCACTTATTTGTCAGCTATTTCATGAATTGCTGAATTTCTTTTGATAATTAATTATCAAATTAATCGGTTTGAGTAATTTTTCAAGGAAAAAAAAGTCAAAATTCTCTGATTCCAGCTATTTTAATGTGAATATTTTCTGGTGTCTTTACTCCTCTATGACAGTAAACTGAATATCTTGGAGTTGTGGACAAAACAAGACATTTGAGGACGGCATTTTGGGAAACACTGATCGATATTTTTTACCATTTTCTGACATTTTAAAGACCAAACAACTAATCAATTAATCAAGAAAATAATCTACAGATCAATTGACATTTAAAATAATCGTTGATGGCAGCCCTAATCTCAAAGCACCGTCTTGCCTAAGTATAGCCTCATAGAGGCATTAGCATGGCTGTAGACACTTGTTTTTACTTGAACTATAATATGCCACTCTTTCCTGTGTGTTGCACAGAAAATATAACCAAAGGACTTACGCAATGGCTGAACATGGCCGGTGGCATTATTAGATATATTATTGTCTCAGTCATTTTTATATATTCTGGTAGGAGTGTTGCCTCTTAGATTTTAAACTGATGGTATAATAGAATATAAATTAATGGATAGCAGCCAAGAGCTGCTGCTTACAGGGAGCAATAAAGTAGTCATAGTAGCAGTAGTATTTTGTTAAAAGTTGCTGTGCAGAGAGAAACAACTAATAAATATCCATCATTTTCCAAATTTATATTTTTCCCATCAGCTGCACATTTTGGGCTTTTCATTCCAATCCTAACATTGAATGAGTCAATCTGCGATGCTGTATGGTGGCAGTCAGATTTCAGTGTTTTCACAAGCGAGACAAGTCATCTCTTGAAAGCACCGTCATTCCTGTCTTTATGGTTCCTGCCAAACAACACAGACATGATGTCCTTGAGCTCCAAAGTTTCTAAGGTGAACAAAGGCAAGAGATCTCTCTCTGATACATTAGCCTTTGTATCTCCTCTTCACTCTCTTCCTGACTCTTGCTGCCTCTCTCCATCTCTCTCTGACACTTTAGGTCTCTCTACGCCTACGCGAACGCATACACTCAGTGCTCCGTTTCCAAATTCCAGTGCTATTTATAGAGAATATGTGTTCCCAAAAAGTTTCTCCATCCAGTATGTTAAGCAAGGTTTAAAGGTTTCACTGTGGCTCAGAGCATAACACAGATCTAGCTAATAATCAACAGCACATTGAGCTCAGTTATTGAGTTTTAGCTGAGCACTAGCTCCCAAGGTCATCTACAGTATATCTATTAATCAGTGAAATAATTGTATAATTTTAATCTACTTTAGATGACAACATTTTATGTAGTGCTTTTAGCACTATCTGCAGTGTGCTGTGTGTAATGTGTTAAGCTGCCAGAATGGATTAAGACCATTACATTTGTCACACCACTTCTTTAGTGTTGAGCATCTAAACATTAGGGAACTGGCACTCTGACCATCACAGAGTAAATTGGCACAAAGACCTGCCATTAATTCAGAGCACTGAGAGGATTTCTAATCCTTTATTGAGTGTCTCCATTTGTTTAGTATCACACTTAATTCATTTTTTTAGCATCACACGTCCACGACATGTGAAAAGCCTGAACCACGTTTTGTTTTCGTAATGAAATAAATTCACATTTGTCGAAATAATATTTGTCTCCATAACAACCGGCACTGCTTTGTTCAGGTCATGTTTTTCCAGTTTTTAGAGATATCTAAAATATTAGAGTGGACTTCCTTTCTGCACAAAAATAGTGACTTTATATCAAAAGAAAAGAGGGCTGTGACCTTCATCTATGATGCGCCTCTACCCTTAGACATCAAGAGCAAAATGTGTTTGTACACCGTTGGTCTGATTTCTTTAGCTTTGGACATCATTTCTATTGGTTATGATAACATGTCAGCCTTCAAATATTATTGCAGAGATCTGAGGACGTGGTGACACCGCTAGACACAGCTTTAATTTTGCATTCCCCCCAGGAGAGCAACACAAGCTGTCAGACAACCAGACAGGTCTTAAACAAGTTCCCTGTTCAATCCAATTATCACAATCTTATTATTTGTTAATAAAAATAAGTGAACGTAACGGAAGTTGACAATTGCATTACAAAACTAAACTACATGCACACATTGTTACAGGAAGGACATAAACATTGAGATAGGAGGTAGATATGATGTAATGGACAGTTTGGATAATAACTTAAAGTTTACCGTTTGTTTAGTCTTTCAAAAAGTTTTCAAAAAGGACTTGTTTAAACCTGCTTCCTCTAATGCTGAGTGTAGTGGAATTGGCATATTGCTGTATCTTTACAAATAATTCTGTCCGCAAAATATAATCATATCAAATGACTTATGGCCGAAGCTATGAATATAAGAACCTACGTATTCAAAATATGGGAGTTTATTGAATAGACCCTCACATCGCCAAGAAGCTCATTCTACAGTAAAAGCTTAAGATGCCATTCCACACAATAAATGCATCTTTCTGCCTTCTTATTTGTTGTCATGCCTGATTTTAGACATGGAATGGCACTGACGCTACTTAAACACTGTTCCCTATATGTCCTTCACTAGGTTTTTTTTTATCTAAATGCACTTAGGCTCTTTTTGCATTCTTACATCCCTACTGCGTATTCAGTTTAGAAATCCTGCATGATGAATGTTGCAATGTGCGATAAATCACAGAGTTAACATGTTTCCTCAACGCTGCCCACGGCCATTAGCTCCAGATTCGATGAAATCGGCATGTTCAATCTAGACTCAATTAAAAAATGGATTGGCTTTTTCTTCCTCCGTATGCGAATCAGCGTTTGTCATCTGTTTTAGCCAGGTTATCGCTCCTCTGAGAGCATGTCAGGCTGCCACTGACCTTCAGATATGAAGAACTGCATGAAAGATTGGACAGAAGGGGTTGCCGTTAATAGGAGGAAAGAGGTGTCCCGAAAGAAATTGGGCCATAACAATGGAGTACAGGAGCATGTAGGGTGTCACAATCGAAGGGACACGTGGAGAGACAATGGGACAAAAAAGGGAGTGTGTGGCAAATAGATCCCATTCTCACTCTCCCTGAGCAACAGTGTCCTTGCTGTTGCAAACAAACTGCCGTCCCTTTGTCCCTCCGTCTCTATGTAATTGCCCCCCTGCCTCTGTTTCACACTGACAAGATTTATCCTGGCCGTAAGTCTCACCAATGCAGCACTATCCACAAGTCTTTCCCTCTCCCCTGACATGGCTCGTACCCCATCAGCATGACAGTGGCAGTCTACTGTGGGGGGAGCTGTCTCAGGTAGACACAGATAGAAATAAATGACCACACACATACACACAGACAAGGACTTCTATTGCTACCCTTAAGTGGCAGCTTGATTAATCACAATAGTTGCTTGATGGCTATTTTTTTTTTTATATGTGTGCATGTAGGATTATGTGTTTGGCTAATAGTCCCATAAGAGAGAGAGAGAGAGAGAGAGAGAGAGAGAGAGAGATACAGTAAATGAGAGATCTGGGGGATTTTAAGGATGATGCTGGGTAGCAGGAAATAGAGGCAATGATCTAATCCTGGGGGACGTTCAGGACCGGATATTGCTATGAGTGGCTGTTCTGTGGGAGGTTTTATAGCTGTAGATTGGACTGATTGACTAAGAATGTGGCTCGGTTGCAAAGAGGTTTCCTGGGACTTGCGGAGGGTTGAATCAATGGCCGAGGTTGCAATTGAGCATCCTGGGTATGAGGAGTGTGCTGGTCCTTGCAGTGTGTCTGTTTACTATGCTGTTCTGTTAGACAGCACTGCAGTAGACCCGGTGGCAGACGGTGCACACTAGTTTTAAATGATCTTATTTGAACATTATGCTCAGGCTTTGTTTACACTGATCTAGTGTTTAGTTTTTTTTAGCAACGCTAGCAGCATGGCTCTATGGAGGGTAATGTCGGACTGTTGGTCAGTCCACAACTTTGATCCAGACTGAAATATCTTATCAACTGTTGGATGGATTGCTTTTAAATTTTGTACAGAGATCCACGGTGCCCAGAGGATGAATCCCACCGACTTTGGTAATCCCCCTGACTCGTCATCTAGTGCCACCAGTAGGTCAAACTTTTCACTTATCCTGTGATATATCTTAACATCTACTCAGTGGTTTGGCACATAATTTTGTTTCCAGATGATGAATCCTAATGTCTTTGGTGATCCCAATCATAGACTGTATACAAGAAGTGGACATAGTCACCGCGACGTCATCCATTGGTTTGTGGACTGCCATATTGAAGCCTTGAGTTTGGCATTTTGGCCATTTCGCCATCTTGGCTATTTGCAACCAGAAGTGACACAAGATGGTGGAGCTAAGTACAACCGAAAGCTAAATAAGACATTTTAAAAATATTTTTATCAATAAAACATAAAACATTTATTTCCTAATCATTTGAATTGTGTGATTTTATATAAATAATCTCTATAGATGACAATAACTAAGTAAAAGGATAACATTTATAATTTTTGATGGTTGGAATTTAGCACATGGAAGTGAAAGCAAAAAGTGTGAATTTGCGCTAAAAATATTTTGTCTCTAAAATCTATGAATAATTGTGATAAATAATCGTGATCTCAATATTGATCAAAATAATTGTAATTAGCATTTTGGCCATAATCATGCACCCTCAAATGAGATGATAAACTCATGTTTACAATGTTTACCGAGGTAATACATCAAGTGAGAAGTAGGGTCATTTTCTCATAAACTTCTATACAATCAGACTTCTTTTTGCAACCAGAGGAGTCGCCCCCTGCTGGCTATTAGAAAGAATGCAAGTTTAAGGCCCTTCTGCATTGGCTTCACTTCTCAGACCCAGAGTTATCCACTGATCCCAACTTCCTGTTGCGCCCCCACAAGGTTCACATTTGTGTTTTTTATTGAAATATCTCAACAACTACAGGAGAGATTACCACTTGCATGTCCCACTCTGGTTGAATTCTAATGACTTTGGTAATTGGCACCAACATCAGGCCTCCTAGTCTTGTTTTAATGAAAGTTTAAATCTTGGGCTTAATTCATAATATAAATCCATACTTTACTTCTACAGGATAATACAGTAGCCTGTCTATTTGCCTCAGTTATTTGAAAGACCAACTCATGAAATATAATCAGTCTGAATGTCTCTTGGGGTGAAACCAACCAGCATTACTGTAGTCCATTCCCACATTTCTTTACCTGTTGGTTCTATACTTTATCTTGCTTTTTGACAGAACTACTTTACAGCTTCAATGCACCTAATTTATATAGTCAGTGGCATGGCATTCATACATTTTCCATCCGAGTCTGTACCAATATTCCAAACTGATTTCCATGCTGTCTGGCAGAAACCTGTGCTACAGTACAGAGAAAGCACCAGCAGCTAGACCAAGGTGTTTCGAGAAAATGAGTGTTCCATTATTTATGCTCCCCTCACTAACTTTATGATGCCGTTAGGTGGTCATGCTGTTGTCCTCTGTCTCCTTTTATTAGCTGTGGTTCAGCGCTGCATTTTAATGGATACGTCAAAGAACGAAGTTTCCTTGTGGCAATGTAGCAAAGAGCCCGTTTCTCAGGCTCTGTGAAACAAAGGGATAGATGGTGCACATCCGAGTATGAGAGCAAAGTCTTAATGAGTTTGGTTTGTCTGCCTGCCAGAGTCCAACACTGAACGTGTACTATTTTACCAGCTAAGCACTTTTTTTACCGGTATTGGTCTGAAAGCAGTAGTGGCCAGAATTTTAGTGGCATTGACTGTGTATGTGTAATGATTTTACCATAGCTTCCTTCTTTTTATTTAATTTCAATATCCAGTCTCCTCAAAAACTTGTTTTTATTTCTATTTTTATTGGTTCTCTGTTTACTTTGTGAAGTATTGATGTTAGTTTCCTTTACCTTTATACTTCTGCAACTTTTAAACAAGTGCAGCAGTTTATACCATAGTCTTAGTGCATACTGTTTATTAACTGGCCAGAGGGTGTAATGCACAGATAGCTTTGGTTCATAGCTTGTGATAGCCCTTCTGCTTAGCTTACCCTGTTTGCTGTTCTGCAGGGGCTGGATCTGAAGGCAGCACAATCAGCAATGTATGGCTACTTGCGCCGAGTGTGCCACAGACAGTATATGAGGCCAGAGTAGTAGCTTGTCCAGTGAGACCTGTGACCTTAACAACCTGTGTAATCATAGGAATATACTGACACTTGAACAAGCCCAGTATATAAAGATAGACAGGGTCAACTTGTAACTTCATATGTTTCATTCTGATGCAAAAGCTTTAATGTAACTAAGACATCCACAGCATGTATTAAAATCCTTCGTTTCAGACCCCACTGGATTTCTTTTCCACATTTGTTTTCTATGTTAGTGTCATGTACTTTATGTGTTTATGTCTAGCACACTAATGTACAGTAGTTAATATAGACTGGAAAAACATGACAAAATTAGATATTGCATTGCATCTCTGTGGCCTTTAACAATTTTTCATCATTGATGGAACCATTGAAGATCGTAATGAAATGATGTGAATTACGCCCACCCTTTTAAGGTCGTCACATAATTTTTTCTGTTTAACTGGATGTGGAGATAGCATGTATGCTGTGCACGTACTACATTGTCGTATAAAGTCGTCACACAGTGACATAGTTACTGCAGGTATAAAATCATAGAACAATCAGGGGTGAATATAGAGTGACACTCTAATGAATTCATCCATCAACGGCGGCTGTTTCCTCTGCTCTTACATATTTTGCAGTGACTGGAGAACCCATTGACAGAAATTCAGTTTCATTTCCTGTACATCTGCTCCATGTCACAGGGCATATGTGCGTACGCAACACCTCGAGTGGAAAGACAGCAGCACCCTGCCCTTATATGCAGTTTACAAGCCAGCGCTTGATATTTCAGTGGGATTATAGTGATATCATGCCCTGAACCCTTCAGCTTATTGGGCTAATTTGTTTCAGTCAAAGTGCAAAAGAGCACCAACCTTTGCAGCAGCAGTCACTACTTGTCTCGGCTCCAATTCAAACATCAATATTGAATGTGTTTTAATCCTTACTGTATCAAGGGTGCCCATGGGTGAATCCTATATTAATGTCTACTGTCTACAGGTACTGAGTATTATTCGTTAGAAATAGATCAACTTCCCAAATGTTGAAAAGGAAATACTACTGTATGGCCAGTGTAGTTTTATCTCGTGCGAGGTTATAATGGTGCTGATGATGAGAATGCCAGAATGGGTGAGGATGCTCTCCGGATATCTAAATGCCACGCTTGGGCAGTGTTGACTCGGGCAAAATGCCATGGCTATCTATTGACACTGTCAATGGAGTCATTCTCTACTTTTTCACAATCCTGTTACTATTGTAACACCACAAAGGCCAAGGAGGGAGTAGAATATAAAAGGGTGATATTAAATGTCATAGAATAGGCTATTGTCTCTGGACTGTGTTCCTATTCACATGTATATTTACATTTGCTTGCATATTACGCAAATAAAGGAATAGCTACGATATTCCCCTGCTGGTTTATATCCCAAGTGACGGCTCTAGTTTAGGTGGATACAAACCGGGCCCCACGGCCGTTACAAAAGAGCATTTGAGTTGCTGCTACGTGATTAGCTGATTAAGGTCTGTGGTTAACACAAGCTTAAGACTTTTTGACGTTTTGTTCTACGACATAAAATACATCAACAAATACCCTACTCGTGAATTTTGAAGCCTTTATGTGTCTTTAAAAAGGCGGTTGCTAACAAGTGGCTAAATGAGACTACTAAACGTCATCACGCCGACTCGTTCGCCTTCACAGCCTTGTTGTGTCTACTCGCGCTCATGCGACCGTGGTGTAGTTTGTTTATAGCCTGACCTTAGCTTTTTACTTCTGGCGATTGCATTCGCGCTTCAAAAATCATAGAAGTGGTGTTCATTTCTGAAAATTATCGTGCTGAACAAAACCTGTAAGTGTCATAAATGTTTGTTCGCCACAGGTCTTATTTTCTGCAATAATCCAAAACCCCAATGGAAAAATCCCATTGGCTTTTTGTCGAGGGAACCCAGTGCGATGCTAACTTCCTGGTTGGACTACAAAAATGTCTCATCTGTGGAGCACTCTATAAAGGACACGTTTGCTGCCACAATTTGCAAATATGACTGTGTTGTTTTTGCCCTTGCTCTATTTTGTGTTAGGGTCAGCCCTAACAGTTATGCCAGCAATATATCCAGCATATCATGTCTATGTGCTGTGGTTGTATTTACTTCAGACACCATTTCTATTTCTTTAACATCCAGAACCTCTCTAGTGAAATCAGAATACCTATCTAGCTGACTAGCCACCTCTTTGCTACTCTGGTTATTACAGTGGGTTGAGAGGCACTGTATATTCAAGGACAACACTTAAAATTGTTTACCTAATGCCTAAGCAAGTAAATATTGTGCAGAATGCTGACTTCCTACACTGTAGTGGGTACAACCTACTGACACAGTCAATGTTATTCAGACAGATCTCAGGATAATTCTGTTTTTATATCTTTTTTATTCAAATTTGAGGTGAATATGAGTGTATGAGGGTTTTTCTGTTCTATTGTAAAGCAGCCTGTACAACTTTCTCGAGGCAACACCATCCCTATCATTTTCTAAACAGAGGCTTAAGGATGATTGCAGGCTCTTCTTCATGGATAATGTCAGGTCAAGGATTGTTTACCACTTCGAGCTACCTTTCTTTCCCTCTACCAAATCCCAACTTTGAAATCAGATCATTGCTTTGCTCGGACTCCTGTATTTCTTCAGATGAGACGGGCTAGAAAATGTAGCAAACAAATAAATAGCTCTACATGCAGAGGAGTATGTGCAAACACTCCCACATAATGTGGTAACATGGTGTTTGAAGTAGGACTTCAACTGGACACCCCTGAACAGCATGCAACTCAGTATCCCACACAACACATCCCCGCTCCCTCAGATCAGCATTCAACCGTTCTCCCATGTGGCCAAAGCTTGGAAGGAATGCACAACATTGATGTATCATTGCAGAAAGGGGCAAAGCTGTTTGGTTGTCGCTACAGGATGTTTCAGAGAGTAAAATGTTCTTAATCTCTTGGTATTTTTAAATTTCTCGATTCTCTGATTATATGTTAAAACAAGACTTTATAATTTATCCAAACGGTTGTGTTCTGACACTCCATTCCTTCTTGTTAATCAACTTGAACGTCCATATACTTTACATATTATAAGTCAAGTTGCTCTAAAGTGAGTCATGAATTTTGTCCGACAATCAAAGTGTCTTTATAAGTTGCAGTCTGAAAGAAAAAAGCCAATTTAAATGCAAATTGTATGTAGCAGTGAAAGAATATAATCCCTTATGAATTGTTTCTTGTTGGAAGAAGCTGATTGCAATTAAATCATACGTACAATATTTACAGCCACATACATAGATATTATGGTATATAATGAGAGTGTGCCTACGGGTGAATTATGTTGTTTTGATAGGACTGTACAGGTTGGACAGTCTTAGACTATTTAGATTTAGATTTAATTAAAGTATATGCAGTGAACGGTACAGTTTATTCACTAGCTTTATATATATATATATATATTATCTCTCTCTCTGTATATATATATATATATATACTGTATATATATAATATAGGCAAAATGAAACAAAAACAACTCACAATGACAGAGACAGTTGCTATTTTTCTGAACTGTAACTAATAATTCAAGGTGAAAGGATGGGAACCAGGAAACGAATGAATGTTGACAACATCTCACTGAAATTGGCTTCAGTTTGATAAGCTGAGAGGATTTATAGGTCTTCACGGGCCCTTTCCCCTGCTCTATGGAGGGAAGTGATTGCCTGTTTGTTCAGTTAACGTCAAACATATTTTGAATGGAAAGTGTTTTGGAGGAATGACAAGACAGAAGTAAAAGTGATGAGGGAGAAGAGACAGTTGTACATGATGAGATATTGGGGTAGTTTTTAGAGGTAGACCTACAGGTACTTCCACAAATGCTTTGCAGGCAACAATTATGTACATGAAAAAATGAAAAATACCTGCATTTTCTTCAACGTTTTGACCACATACCATCACATAATCAAAGCTAGCCTGGTAACCAAGCTCCAGTATTGTTGTACCCTTCTAGTTTGTCTCTGGCTTACATTGATGAGAAAAACACGCTAACTACATGTTACATTCAGTTCACTTCTTTGAGTTGCTTTTCTTGTAAAATTATAGGGGGAGGGCACAGGGGGAGGAGTGACAAACGTGAGGTAAAGAATTAAGTTGCATGATCTGTATGGTGTATGGTTATATAATGTTATGTTTAGTTTAGCTGTTTTTGAGTTCTGTGTGAAGCTACATGTACTGCATATAAAAAGAGCTTTTTCTACTATTTTACTTTGCTTTTCTCCTCATCTGCAGATCGGCTAATCGATCAGATTGATTCCCATTTCATTATTTATCGCTGAATTCAGAACTGCTGTGGCAGTGATGTGTGATTCATAAGCTTAATGGTAGCCCAGTGCATATTGGTTTTACCAGCTGTATATTATGTGATTTTGTAAGAATATAATGAGCAATATATACAGATTTTTCTTAAACAGTGGAAGTGTCTGTGTTTGTGTAGTCAGTATAGGGTCTTCCTCATAAGGAAAGAAGTACATCAAGGTGTGTGAGCATATGTACGCATGTGTGTGTGTGTGTGGGTGTGGGTGTGGGTGACAGAGAGACTGAGACCGAGACAACGATGCAGGGATTGATGCAGGTCATTGAAATGTAGACAAGCATTCAGCCAGATGCGAGAGAAATCAATCCCAGCGTAACAGATGGCAAGATCAGTAGGAGCATGATTCAGTCACCTCTTTGTGCTGCGCTACCCCATGGGATATTCAAGATGCCCGTCTTGGAGAGCGCCGACTAAATTACACACACACATGATTTTTTGCAGATGCTTTCACACCTAGAAATGAGATGTTTGTTTTGATATCTGGAGGTTTTGGGGGAGTACTCCAGCATTCAGTAAGAAGTTTGGCCTAAAGGGAGTAAACTACCATAAAAGAAGAATGAAATCAAGGTGAAAAATCAAACAGCAGCGTGGTGCGCCACAGCGCCTTCATCCTTCCTTCAGAAGGATTTTACATTTTCTTGAAAATATGCATTTTAGGGAATGAATTGCATTGAGCTTAATGTCAGCCAACATGGTCTTCAATGCTTAGTATTGAAATCAAGGTATTTTGTGAAAAGCACATGTTTTATATTTGTGCCTATTTATAAAGTCAATATCACTGTTATTAAATAGTGTTGAAGGTTCTGCCGTCACTAGTCTCATCCTTGGTTGAAGCACGTTATGAATGTGCCGAAACCTTATGAAAAGAAGGTCTGATATATTCAGAAAATGCAGCAGCTGCATTTTTTCATCAGTTGGATGAAAAAAATATTCACAGGGTTGCTTTTTCCCAGCAGCTCGCTGATTTTCATATTGACTCAATCTGTAACTGAGCCAAGATTGGGTCTGCTTTCCCCCCTCTGTGCAAACCTTTGCTTAAATTGATCATTTCCCATTCTAACACAGACAATTGCACAGATGTATTTCCAGAAACACACACAGCTGTTTTTCTCTGTCGCTCTCTATCTCTCACACACACACACACACACTCATGCGAACCTTTAATAGTTGTTTTAGGAGCTGTTTGGAGCAGCCAGTTGGCCTCGACGTTGAGATCTCATTACCGGAGCTCTCTGTCCCTTTCTTGGCACAGCTTTTGATTTTGTCAAAATAACTGATAAATGTAATACACACTGTGGAGCACTCTGCCAAGGATTTTGTTATGAATGAGCTCGCCCACTCATAATGATGAATTGTAATTTAATTGCCAAAAGTTGGTATTGTTAATGACAATTCAATATATCACACAGGGTCCCAGCCCACACACTTAGATACCAATTTGTATTTCTGTGGATGCCACAGCAACAAGACGGTATTCTATGTGAACTCATATTCTCCTCCCGTACGCGGCCTTTTCTATGTGACATAATATTCAAAGTCCCAGAGAGAGTATAATATCATCTTCCACCAATACTGTAACACAAAAAATGGCTTTGTTCTTCAGACAAAAGAAAGTGTCTTGTAGGGAACTGTTATGTCAAGTTGCTCCTCATCTTTTTTTTCTGCTGAGTGATTATAATGGGGCTGCAGCTGCTGTGAATTCCCCTGTCGCCTCTCACAATGCTACTGTACAGCACCTCTGGGGGAAAAGAAGCTGGTAGACAAAGCAAGTTCATCCCTGGAGAGTTTGGGAATAGGAGAGAAAACAGACAGATACGTGTGCATGCGGACACACTGATATTCAGGCTGACGCACACAGAGGCACAAATCCCACCTTAGTAAACACTATCTACATAGAAACAGAGTTATGGCAATGGTAAAGATAGTGCATTTTTACACATGGCCACCTCTCATTGCAGACAGGGGACAGAGAGATTAAATCAGCAGCTTAACTTGTTCTCAATTAAAATGTAGAGCACAGCAAGCTTCAACCTTCCGTCTCCTTTTCCTTCACAGTCGTGCTAGTACAGTCTGCCTCTGCCTTTCACCCTACCTTGTCTTGTTATAAACAAGTTTCTTAGACATACAGAAGGCTAACACTGCACAAGTGGTTAATCAAGAGCACTAATGGGCAAACGTTATGAGTTTTATTGCAGCAGCAAAAAGTTTCTACTTAAAGTATAACCAATAAATGGTTCATTATCTGATTTGACCTGAGACGTATCGAGACGTGACCTGTATGAACGCGCAGTACCAGCAGGGGGCAACAAAGCCACAGACTTAGGTTTAGGCAAGAAAAACACTTCGTTAGGATAAAGGAAAACGTCATGGTTGGGCTTAAAACAAGTACGGAAACTAAGTACAGAAACAACGTAACGTCAGTGCGGAAAACGGTTGTCATGTGACAACCATCACTATAAAACATGTGACAAATGTCATTAACGGGACTTAAAAACAGAACATCGGTCACCCGGTTGAAAGTCTTGAGTTTGTTGGACCTATCCACATCCCCATTCGCCCACCATAAATTGACTTTTTATACTAAGTCATAGGGCTGACCTGAATGCTTCAGAGCTTCGACCTTGGCCATGGTTTTTGACCTCCAAATCAGTATTCAAATGCTTTTTTTTTATTTATATATACAGTGTATATACACTGTATATATGAAATAATAATGTAGAAATCCCAAAGTAGCCCATGAAATAAGGAATAATACCACAACATCATTCATTATTTATTTTCAGCATGAATTATTATTAGAGGTAGAGGTGCGTGTATGTACAGTAGTGTGGCAGCGGTGCTGTCCCGGCACTGAAATGGGGAGGTGGAGACAGACGGACAAGTCATCCTGCTGCGCTGCGCAGTGAAGCTTCGAATACCTTTGAATATTTCTCACCGAAGCCCAAAAGACTGTATTCGGGACAGCCCTACTACGTCACTAGTTCCGATCTTTGTATGGAGTACGAAAAACACTTGACAAATGTCACATGACAACCGTCACTTCATAACACTGCACCGTCATGCAGCCGTGTAATATTCACGCCTCGGCAAAGCGGGTCTATTACACGCTTTGCCGTGAGACTGGGCTGGCCGCACCCCTGCTGCTACAATCTCCCTGTACCAGCAATAGCCAGCAATCTGAAGTCTGTGCCAATTACTGTCTCATTTCAACAAATGATTTCTAAGTCTCTTGACCGACAAGCTTCATAAAAGATTCCCATTACTGTACAGTAACACTGACTTTCAGTCTGCTGAAGTCATCAGATATGATTTATCACGTGACGCAGAATACTGAATGCGGTGAGCTGCGGAATGAAATCCGAAGGTTAACCAGCCCACACCGCGATCGCTCATTCCAAAGTGACCGCTCGTGCCTGCCCGCAGCCTCGGAAAAAGAACCCACGCCAGCATCTGCCTTTGGTCTCGTGGGACCTGAATGCCGACCTGCCTTTGGGAGACTTTTACTTCATCAGCAAGGTCACACCAGAAAAAAATATCCACAGACTAGCGGTCATTTTAGCCAACCACTGAGTCCACAAGCATTCAGCTAAAGATAACCCTGAATCAGTTCAGGCGTTGGTTTAAATGGCTACTAAAGTTGGATATTTCAGATCAGTGGGTCTTTTCGATTCAGGATCAACTTAAGAGAGTCAACATGGAATGTATCTCCTTACCAAAACATGGACCTAACATTTAAGCAAGGCAGAAATAGTGACATATTCTGAGATGAGGGTGAGCACTGAGTGTTGGATGCTGTGAGGAGGTGTGGAAGCGAGGCTGAAAGAAGAAGAGACAGAAAGCTGCAGTGTGTAGGTGGCACCCACACAGCTCAGCTTGGCTTAGCTGGGCCCTGCATTAGCTAGGAGGCTTGGGCCTGTTTGTCTGAAATCTCTTTGGAAGGGACATATCAAAGGCAGGGCAAGGGGCCACAGTACAGCTTACACACTTTCTGAGGCAGCAGCACACATGTACATTAATTTGCGCGAGCACAAAGAAACACAGAACACACTTGTTCCCTTGGCTCCTATTGATTGCTTTCTATATCTCTCCCCTTCTCCTCCGGTTTCAGAGTCCCCCCCCAATAAAGGCTTGTCTTCACTGGCAAAGCATTTAGCAGTTGGAAAGGTCAGCTGCCGCCTGCAGCCAAATGCTGTGCACAATACGCAACAAGACACATAAAGGCTTTTATAACAACGAGATGTTTGAATGGCGAATATACTGTAGGTTCTTTTCTGCAAATTGCTGTTCTTATGGTTGGTTTGTATTCTTGAAAAAAATGGCCACTGTTCAGACCATTATTGTATTCATGGAAGAAACCTGCCTTTGGTTTCCTCTGGAAGGTGCATGACACAGAAGAACAAAATACAGTTTTTAGCCATGCTAGTGTTTTGGCTCAAAGGGATGATAATGTAGGTCAGTTTTGGTTGATCCACCACTGTGGTTCAGAAGGAAATATCTCAACAATTGACCTTCCTGAGTCGTGCCCCTTTTCACTCTGTGCTCCAGTAACAGTTGAGCAAGCCTGGACCCCGGCAGAACCTCGGTCAACTTTCCCCTTTCATGTTATACTTTGATATACTACATCTGTTCAAAGGTAACATTACTATGTAAGTCACATTACATAAGTGTCACAATCTTCACGGACACATTACATTGTATATAGTCAGTTACCACGACAAACTTTGATTTTGTGTTGATTTTGGCAGACCATGTGGACAAAGCGATAGTGTTTCCAAGCACCAGAGTCCCTTTAGAAAACCTCTCATTTTACCACAGCTTTGTCTGACAGTCTTCCCCGCTGTGTCCTGGATCTAATACATACAACCGGCATTGCCATGTTTCTTTTTGTCAAGCTTTTCCGACCTAGCAACAGTAACTAAGGGGGTTGGGATTTAGGATCGGACAATTATTGGATGGATTGTCATGGAATTTTGTTCAAACATTCATAGTCCCAACTGATAAAGCCAAGTAACTATGGTGATTCCCTGACTTTTCATCCAGTCCCATCATCAGGTAAAATCTTCAATATGTTGAATACTTTGGTTTATCTATCAACATTTTTTTGTCTCACAATTAGCATTACAGCCTCTTACAGCCGGTAGCGTAGCTGTAGACTCGTAGTGTTGTTAATCAAACCCACAATTAAGGCTCCTAGGGATCACATATTATCATGTCGCAACCTGCCTCGTCTCACACCTTTTAACATGACACTCATTCCTCTGATTAGCTTTTGATCTCGACACAGATTAAACAAAACAGATGACAACCAACAAGACGTGATTGGTATCAAACTCGTTGAACTTCACTGGTTCTTATTGCGTCATTTGCATGAACTGTGGGCTCATCCTTTGCTTCTGTGTGTCAAAAAATGTTGACTGCTTCATTTGTCTGTGGTATTTTGAAGAACGTGCATACACAGTTCTTTGTTCGCTATGGCTCTTTGTCAGTGTTTTTATAATTGCTGCATTGCTAAATGTCATACTTTGACGGCTGGGTTTCAGGGTCAAGGACTGTGGGGTATGGGTTGTGGAAAGGGACTCATTGTGCAATTTGTATAGGATTTTGTCTCAGGAGGATTTAGTCATACCACATGTATGTGTGCAGTAAGTTATCATTGTTCTGTGTGTGTTCGTGTGTGTGCATGAGGCTGGAATGTAACATGTATTAATCTCTTATCTCATAGATATGGAAGTCAATGTGGTATTTTAGATTATGTGTGTGTGTGTGTGTGTGTGTGCCCACCTACGTTTGTCACATGTAATGAGGCAGCATGCCTTCTCCATGACCCTCCCTGCCTTGTCATCTCCTCCAAACCCTGACAAACATTAGGCTGACAGGTGGTGGCAAAACATGTCAAATCCAATGATTCATATTTTTCCTCCCCATCTTTCCATCTCTGTCCATCCAGCCTCTAATCAGTCTCTGTCTTGTGTCATACCGGTGTGTGTGTGTGTGTGTGTCTGTATTCACATGCGGTGCGTGCACAGGTTTGAGTCCTGTCACTTAACTACTCTACAGGGGTCTTCAAAATGTACGCGAGTCAAATATGATTGGTGGGTCACAGGACGAAAAGCAAATTGACCCGGAGATGAAATGTCTGTTTGCCTTTTAAAAAAAAAAAGGGAACATGGCCCATCATTCAAACCTGATTCTCCTTCAGCGTCACATTCAGCACAGGGTATATTGACATTTAAATGTATTGAATGAAAAACGACCACTCGTTACAGTCGATACTGTATTAAAATTCTGTCCCTGAGCCAAAGGTGAAACAGCAAGGCTAGCATTGCTGCTGGTGGTGCTAATTGAACAAAAGTGGATTTAATATGAATAACCGATTCTGTTGCACTAGCATTAGAAGATTTTTTACAAGTTGCCATAGCAAGGCTGAGCTGACTGTAGTGTTTTCTAACTATAAGCTGTTTCATTTTCATTCCTAAATACTTCAGATCACATCTTTGCCATTTTTACTTGGAATAATAGTATAGTAGCATTTCCTTTTGGAGATTCTGATCAGCTTGCATACATAGTGTTATAAAATACTACTATAGTGGTATTATGCACACAGGTTTGAAAGAAACTATTTCTATTCGTCTTTGTTTCCAGTATTTCCTTATGCAAATTTTTTACCTTCATATTGTTTTCACCCAATATAAGCCATTAAGTTGGCATGAGCAGTTGCCTAGCAACTTCTTTTGCTTTCCAGAAAATAGTGTAACCTTCAATTACTTTAATGCTTTAATACTTTTAGCACTATAACAGCATCTCTATGCTATATATGAGGGCTTTTTCGATGGTAGAGGATTAGGCTAAGATACCTGTACCCTTTCATTGTTCTGAAACAGACAAATGTATATCAGGGAGCTTTAAAATGCCATGGCTTTATAGGCACTAGTATACAACGGATAAACACAAGAGAAAGCAATTACTTGTGATGCAATGCCACTAAAACCATCCATGTTTCTCAGGCGTTCTTGTATCCTCTCTCCATTTGGGATGACAGCCTCAAATTTGAAAGGCATGATAAAGAGCAATGTAAAAATGATAGTGTCTTGGTGTATATGCATCATGTGCTTTGATTCTCTGATGCCAGTCACTTTCAAAGGGCATCAAAGGCTCAGGCCAGCAGTATGGTGCCCTCTAGGCTAAGAATTGTAGGGAAATGGGGAGCTCTGTTTGTTTTCTCTCGAACATACATAAACTGTAACATCAAATACGCACACATATTTTTAAAATACAGTGAAAACCGCTTATAATGATCACGGTTACAGAGATCAACCGCTTCTATAGATCAAAAAGCTGGGGACAGAATCATTCCTATACAAATGTTGTTTAAATAATCCACTTAAAGTGAACAAGTTGTGCGCTTACAGTGTTCATTTTGGGTCTTTTCATACATGGCAACATATGGAAAAACACTTTAAAACTACGTTAGACTAACGTTAATTTAAATTATTATTATTTTTTTCTTTACTCCCTTGATACTTTGCCTCACAGACCGGCTGATGCTGCGTGCACATTGAAATCATGACGGGATATTCTCTGAATAAAAACAAATGCGCATGGGTGAAGCACCTGTGGCTGAAGCCGCCCTCGTCACGTGGAATGATAGTGCCTCGTCAAGTAATGCCCCCATAGTGAAACTCTGCCGACCACCTCCTTTGCACCGCAGCGCCAGTAGCGCATGCAGACCGTCGCCCTTCTCCCTCCATGCCGCTACCGGGTGAGAGAAAGCGAGGAGCCCCGGCAAAGGGATTCTGCATGCACGCTGCTGGCGTTGCAGAGTCAGCCAAAAAACGCAATGCCTCATATCTTGGTGAGGGAAAAGGCAGAAGAATTGGCAGCGAGCCAGTAAATAGCGAAGCTGTCCGTTTCATGACTTTGTATTCATGTAATAAATATACAAATGTCAATTAGATGGTAATCTGCATGAGAAATGATGCAATAATCAATATCTGCTTATAGTGATCAATTTGACCTGGACAGACGTGATCACTATAAGCGGTTTACACTGTATAAAGTTTGATAGACCGCAAGCCGGTGGATCAATGGCGGTGAATATACCATCCCCCCTTGCACAAGGCACTTAACCCTAATCTGAAGCACTGGCAAATGTCTCAGTTAAAATTGAGTGAAACTACTAATAAAGTTAGTTATTGCAGCAAAAAAGTCCAGTAAACTGTAGCATTCCTTGGAAAGAAAGAAACTAAACAAGAGTGAGGAAACAGCATGAGAGCACTATCTTAAGGCTTAGGCAAAAAATAATATTGAACCATCAATCCGTCTTTTCGGCAGCTCAGTATGGGATCATAGTTGTTGTTTTTTCTGTTGTGTGTGTGTGTTTTGAGCTTGTGAATGTCCGGCTGCCTTGTGTTTACAAGCTGTGGTCGAGATCAGCTTCCAGACTAGCACATGGCCATTGACCAGTGTTATCCTAACAGCTTTAAAACTTCCGTCTCATTGTGGGCTGTTGAGCTACAGTATGAGTAACTCCATACTGTTTGTAGGTGGGCAGCAGTGCTCAGACCGGTCACTGAATGTTCCTTGTATTTTCGGCCCTCACAACAAAGGTGTTGATGACAGATATTTTTAAAGACAAATGTATGATAGATTTATTTATTTATTTTTTTTTTTTTTCAGCACTCAACAGGAAAAACTGATTGAAAGGCCACCTCTGGCTCATAGAGTGTTTGTGAGTCACAGGTGAAACCATTCAGTTCTTTCAAACCTGGTTAATTACTATAATGTAGAGTTTTCATCCAGAATTAGATATCTACCTACAGAAAATGAAACAGACTCAACTGTATTTACCACTGGCAACCATTTATATGCGTGTAGAACTTTGAGATAGAACTGAAACGAGAGCTGCAACTAATAATTATTTTCATTATCGTGTCACAGCACAGGTAGTACTGGTAAAATGATTTGTTGTCAGGTCTAGGGGATTTAAATACCACTGAGCTTTATGGCTGTACCAGCTACTGTATACCACAAGCAGATCACAACATATACTGTCGTGAGTGTCTTTGACTGCCAACAACAAGAAAGGATACAGGCCTCACCTGAAACCCCGGTGAGCTGAACTCTCTTTCCGTAATAGCAAGCCACGTACTGAGATTGGCTAGGTTAAAATATAGATGCAGACAAAAACTAAGCCAAAAATAATTTAGGAATGAGGTTGATCATTTATTTTCAGTCATGGTTCTCAAAAAAAAGAGTTTTATCTACATCACGCCAACTTTCTTGCGTTCATATGTCCTTCCTCCTCCTGTTTCTCTCTTTTTGGCATCTCAAAGCTTGGCAATCAATCAAAACACAACTGACAACCGGTGACCATGATCTTTAGATAATTTTTTTATTTATCGATTAATCATTTAGTCCAAAAAATCTAAAAAAAAGAAAACAAAAAATGCCAATCGCAATTTCCCATTTTTCCAACGGTCCAAAACCTAAATATATTTAATTTGCAATGATCGAACAAAGGGAAAAACTGCAAATCTGCACATTTTAGAAGCAGAAATCAGAGCATTTTAGTGCTCGATAACTGACAGTCAGTTGATTAATACATTAGTTGATGGACAGAAAAACAATCAACTCTTTTGACAAGCGATTTTTATTTGTTTTTACAAAGCGGCCTAAAATTCTTTGTGTCCAGATTCTAAATTGTGAGTTTTTTCTTCTTTTATTCGTCTCATGAAATTTGACAGCCAAAACAAGCAATTTGATGACGTCACCTTGGGTGTCGTGATGGCCATGTTTCACTATATTCTGACACTTATAGACCAAACAACTAATCGATTAATTGAGAAAATAATTTTCGGATTAATCCATAATCAAAATCATTGTTAGTTGCAATTTGTTCCCCCGGAGAAATTATGTAATATACTGCACATGTGCTGCTAAAGAAAGAAAGAAAGAAGTATTCTGAGCAATAGAGTAAAAATCATAGATGTTGTTGTTTTTTGGAAACACACTAAGTCATCCTTTTTTTAGATTGTTTTATATATCTCTTGCAAAAAAAGTGCTGTATAGCCCATAGGAGGCTGCTGGCCAGTAATGTTCTGTCATTGTAGTAGAGTGTCGGGGATGTTGTAGCTTCCTCTCTGGGCTGTTGTCATTCTGCTGGGCCAGGCAGTGTGTCTTACATGACACAGCTGTGTGAGGGATGTGAACAAGAGGAGGGGAAGAGATTTAGGGGAATAAAAGGACTATGAGGAGGCAGAGATGAGGTGAGGTCCAGGGTGAGGACAGAGGTGCATGAAGGGGACGGCGTGAAGTAAGAGATGATAGAGGGAGTGAAAGAAAAGAGGATAGGTGGCATGCTTTGATATTTTCCCGGCGCCTGGTGGAACCAAGCATGTATCAGCGCTCCAGCTCTCCTGTCTGTTATTGGGTGATGAAACCCCAGTTGCAGTAAATGAAATTTAATCAGAAAAAAATTTCCACACAGGCGAGCTGTGAAATTTCATAATAAGTATTGGGGTGTGTGTGCACATGTATGAGCATGGCTGTTTTTGTGTGTGTGTGTGTGTGTGTGTGTGTGTGTGTGTGTGAGCATTTGCATCTGCATGCTCATGAATGCACGTACGGAAAAATGATATCATCTTGGGCTCAAGTCAATAATAATATGCAAAGTAGCTGTGGCTTTGCAGCTGCGGGGTTAAGACATCAGCATTGAAACCACTTACAATCCCATATTTCCTCTGTGTTTATCCATTTTTCATAACCTTTTTGAATTTCACTTTATAGCTGTACCTTTGACATGCTTTAATTTCACACTGAGGTAATTTTCACCTGCAGGAAAGGTTTTTTTTTTTTTTTTTGCTTGAACAATTTTGGACACTTGACACATGAGCCTTACCTGTTGATAAAACGTTCCCAGTGGTTAAATTGGGATTTGTTATGTTCAGAGAGGGGGTTGATTTATTCAGCCCGCTGCTTAGTTCACAGTCTCGACAGAGTATGAGTTGTGTTGAACAGCATGTCTTCATGTTAAGTGGTCAGCAGACCGTGTAGGTGTGCATTTTCATATACAGTACAGTATTTCCCCAGGTTCCAAAATTCAAGAGCAGGACCAACTGTGTTATAAATGCAAGAAAACAGGTATTACCAATTATTTGTAGAGATGCACCGATTTATCGGCTGAACATAGGTATCGGCCGATATTCGCCTGGTGACTGCCATTGGCCTATCGGCAATTTTGCGCCTGCTAAATGTTGTGTTGGTTATTTACAGTCGGTCTCGGGCAACAGTAACCAGCTGCTGATTCAGAGAAGAAGCCTCTGGCTGGACACGACTCTGGCATGACAGCGGGTGCTGTACGCTCAACGAACGTATGGTTTGTGTACAACTAAAAGTGAAAGTAAAAGTAAAAAGCTGGAGTATTACACTGTCTCAGAGAAAGATCAGCGACAAAGACGTTATGTTCAAGGAAAAATTAAGCAGTAAAACAGCACCCAGTGACGCAGCACCCAGTGCGTTACAGTAGGAGCATCCTCCATGCCATGCAGCCTGTACAGCAGTCCATCCAGTCCCAGTGGGTCCACCCAGCTAGGACAGCTGAGGCAGCAAAGCCCGAGGCTGCAACAGCAGAGCGGAGCTCTTCATCCTCCCCCGGTTCACAAGTTAATCTAGCGCGGAAGGCGTCGTTCTCTCGGACAAATACAAAAATAAAAATGATAAAATAGGTCAAATATACTTGCTTAATATACTGTATGAGCAAGTAAGTAAGAGCAAGCAGAGCAATTAAAGTCTATGTGTGAGAAACACTGCTTATGTTTCTAATCACTTTTACATATACATTTAATTTACGTTTCACAAAACAAATATTTTTGTTGGGCTATGTAAGTAGCCTACTGAAACATTCCTCTCTTTGAGAAGGTAGTTGTGAAGCAGCTGAAAAGGATTTTGAAAAAAAAATGTATTTCTCATGTGAAAGTGTGATTGAATTTGTGCTCATTCAAAGACTGTAATGACATGATGAATGAGCTCAGTTATTTTTTATAATGAAGAGGTTTTTGTATCCCTGTCACAAAAGGGGAATAAATAACAGCAAAAACAAAATAAACAAAAACATTGTTATCGGTATCGGCCAAATTGTTATTTTAAACATAGGTATGAATGAATTTCATAATTGTTGCATCCCTAATTATTTGTCATTTAGGCAATGGTATGACATTATTCATTTCTCTAATATTGTGTTCAAGTTCTGAAGTACTAACAGCAATAGTTTCCTCTAAGGGTTTGAAATAATGAATGGCCTTTCTCGCTCCTCACTTTTTTTTTTAGTTTATAATTTTAATGTTGATGGTAGTTATGTCTGGGTTTGATCGATGTTTGGAAACTCACATGTCTCTGCTTAATTAAAAGTAATCACTTTACATATACTTACAGAAACTCATTAGCATCACTAATTGCATCAGAAACACCACTACTTTTTCAAATACATATTCAACAGTCTCTAGGGAATGATATGCTCCTTACATGGACACTTGTACACCTACACTTTACTGGAAGTCATGTCATTATTTTAGAATTCTTAACTCCCTTTAAACAGGTAAAGCACTGATAAGTCTGGGTAGGATTAAAGTCCTTCATCCTGCCTTTCAGGATTAAATTCCCTAATCCTGCCTCGCGTTATCAATGCCCCTTAATCAAGATGTAGGTTTCTGCGTGTTTGATGAGTGCAAGTTTCAACTAATCCATGTTTTCTTTATTGGCCAGCTACCCTGTCCCATTTAGTGCAAGACATACACACAAGTATCTACTGCGATTTACAAATCTAACAATAACAATGTTGTTTAATAATTAAATGCACATTCAGCCATAAAATGTAGCTTAAGGAACAAACCCAGAAATATTTAACTATTTTATGATTTTATCAATTTGTACCCAAAGAGAGCAATTCACCCTTTTTTTAGCATTTTGTTGTTTGATTGTTTTATTCTGTCCATGAAAATCATAAACACAATTGGCGACAAGGGACAGCCCCGGTGGAGTCCAACACTCACTGAGAACAGTCAGTAATGTGGGCGTACTGGACTGCCGTGGTGAAGAGGGAGCTAAGCATGTGTGCATTGGCTCTCAATCTATCAGCCAATCTTCATTTCAACCCACACCCATGCTAATGAGCGTTTAGGTGGTGACTGAATGAATAATAAGTGTTATGTAAATTGTGTTTACATGAAGCTTTTTATGTAATTTCATGCAAACATGTTGATCAGAATAATCTGGCCCATGTCAAGATCATCATGGTTTAAAAGGTGCTAATTTCAGGACAGAATTGTGTTCAACAGCTTGTTGAACACAAGGACACACATATCAGCGTGGCTTTCTTGGTTTTGATGTTCATGTTAAAGCAACTGCTGTACAAGGAACTTTCATTTTGTGTGGATTTTGGCGCCCTCTGTGGACAAAAGCGGTAGTGTTTTACCGGAATAAAGACTGCATTTCCCATGTGAATGCCCCTATCTCGAGCCAGTTGTTGTAAGAGTAGCGTAGGTCATTTGGAGAATAGCAGAGACACGGCGTGTGTGTCTGTGGGAAGTGAGTGGTGAAGCAAAAGAGAGAGAGCGGCAGCGAATGTGTGGAGTGGAGCAGAAGACGAGAGTTAATTCAGCTCTGAGAATATCCAGTGAATGTACAGTGGAAGTTGCAGTTTGCGCAGAAATAAATGCTGCAGCTTCTCAAGACCAGCAAAGGTTTCCCGTGTCTTGCTTTCCGGCAGTTTGGTGTAGTGACGGGGGTTAACTCTGGAGCGAGTAACGTTATTGACTCCGGCCCAAGCAGGAAAAGTTAACACAGTGGTTTGTCTGTTCTGGGCTACTGTAGAAACATGGCGAAACGTCTCATTCTAACGTAACGAAAACACAGCGGTTCTTATTTTCAGGTGATTAGAGAAAGCATACTTGTTAATATTATATTCCATATCTGCCAATAGATCCTCCTAAATGTTACACACTGAAAATCCAATGAAGCCATATTGCAGGGAGGAATTGAATAAGCTTCCTCCCAGAGCGTTGTGAGTCTGGACTGCATGGCCTTGATTTACCGCTGCTCTCAAGTGTTGAAGAGAATATGACCTAACATATTAATGAAAAGCATAGCATGGTTTGCATGAATATATTGTTATTCTGGGAAAGATGAATGCGGAGGGGGAGAACTGCTGTAGCTAAATGCTTCATCATCATTCTTTGACAAAGGGCCAAGATTAGGTTTTTAGAGAGTGATTGAACAATCCATGTTAATGATCCTGTTCGCCGCAAGTGCATGAGTACTGTAAGAGGGTGGTGCACGCAGATGTTCCTCTTGCATCCATAAACAATTGCTTCAGGCAAAGCGTTACACATTTTTTTTGCATCTTTCTATCTTTCCTCTTCAACACTCTGGATGCAGGACGGATGTGCTGTTTTGGTTGTTTTTTTTATGATTCTTTTCACGACTCACATTAGAATATCACGCAAGAGTTTAGCAAAACGTGATGTTTTGCAAGCACACCCTGTGAACGCACGCATGTAGTCATAAAAACATCAAGCCAAAGTAACTGTCGCCATCATGCCTATTGCGCATATTGATATTTATCTTCCACTTTATATTCAAATAGATAAACGTCAAGCCTGCATTTAGGTGAATTGTTGAGCTCACTCCACACTCAACTGAGCCCGGCTGTGCTACATTTGCTCCCAAGTGGTCTCAGTGTGTCGAACAGCAAGCCACACAGCCGTCACAGCTACCAGCACAATAACACACGGAGATTACATCAGCGTCTTGCGTTTAATAGATAACTAGAAAGCAGGTTTATCTAGATAACATAACACGCGCCGTTAATTGACTCATGCCAGATAATCCAACTTAAAAACTGATGTTGCTTCACGCCCATTATTGCTCATGAAGAGGTCTTAAAATTCAGGGCACTCAGATGCCAGAAAATAAATGGCTCCTCCATTGCTCCCCCATGTGTGGCACCTGTGGTTGCCATGGCCACACTGAGGGGTTGATTTACTCAGGATTTGTCGGCTAGGATTAGATGCTAATGAGTCAGATTTACTATGGGCCACATTAAACAAAGTGGCATAGAATACAATTGAATTACCTATATGGTATGGAATTTCTATGTATGATCACTAGGGCTGTCAATATAAAATATTTAATTGCGATTAATCGCATGATTGTCCATAGTTAATCACAATTACTTGCAAATTAATCACACATTTTTTAGCTGTTCAAACATTTGTCAAGTGTTTAATCCTCTTATCAACATGGGAATGGGCAAATATGCTTGCTTTATGCAAATGTATGTATATATTTATTACTACCTTCACAGGTAGGCTACTGCATTTAGCATTAAAATATGCTCAAATCATAACATGGCAAACTGCAGCCCAACAGGCAACAACAGCTGTCAGTGTGTCAGTGTGCTGACTTGACTATGACTTGCCCCAAACTGCATGTGATTATCATAAAGTGGGCATGTCTGTAAAGGGGAGACTCGTGGGTACCCATAGAACCCATTTTCATTCACATATCTTGAGGTCAGAGGTCAAGGAACCCTTTTGAAAATGGCCATGCCATTTTTTCCTCGCCAAAATTTAGTGCAAGTTTGGAGCGTTATTTAGCCTCCTTCACGACAAGCTAGTATGACATGGTTGGTACCAATGGATTCCTGAGGTTTTTGTTGTTTCATATGATGCCCGCATCTTCACTTTCAAGGTTGAAAACTGAGGCCACTACCAACTAAAAATAACAAGTTATAGAATGCGTTAAAGAAATTTGTGGCGTTAGAACGAATTTGCTTTAACGCGTTATTATCACGTTAACTTTGACAGCCCTAATGATTACTCAACTGTTGTATCAGGAAAGTATAGAGAGATGCAAAACATAAGGAACACTCAGACACATGAAACATATATTTTTGCTATTTTATATGCTCCTAATAACTCCAGAACATGTCTGAGAATTATCACGATTTTAAGTTTTCTTCAGCATGAAAGTCATCTCATGATAGTTGTCTGTATATCCATGGGTACTCTACCTTGTAGTGACAGTGTAACTCAATGAAACCCCCACTCTAATCTGAGCAGTCAGGCAACTCTCTCACTCACTGATAACATCCACCACAAATTCAACATGTTCAATCAGCTGAGTGACTGTTGATAAGGGCTGACTAGTGCCAACAGTGCCAGACACGCGGCAGAAGATACATGCTTGGACAACCCAACGGAGCATGACGGCCGACTCTATGCTGGTTGTGTCAAAGCCCGCAAATCTGGTAGAATCAGGTCTTAATCAGGGCCGTGGGATCAAATTGACTAAACTTCAAATGTGCTCATTTATATCATCAGTGTTAAGTCTTTACTAAATCGAGCACATCGTGTTGATGCAAAATTCTGGCCCTGAAGGCGAAATGCTGACTGTTCACTCAGGCGGCGGCAGCAAATAGCCATACATGAGACAGGAGCTGCTGTCGCTCCTGTCGCTGCTCACTTTTTGAAAGCACCTTCAGAGATTCAATTATAATGGGTCACCCGTCTGAGCCAGACTGCATAGTCAAGCTCACTTAGATGTGGATGGTGATGAAGGCACGGCAGAGGAACAGCTGGAAGAGAGCCTAGAAGGTTCCTATCACAGCTTTTGTCTCTTGATAGGATCTGCACAGGCCTTTTTGTGTCTGTGTGAGTGTGTAGCTGTGAGAGAGTGTGTGTGTAAAATAGCAAAATCTGCCTGTGATCACCAAGGCTAGGCAGTCTTCACCTCATATCTCCAGGCTGTGTGAGACTCAAGAGAAATCCCTTCCACTCTGCCCTTCATCCTCTCCTTCTCCTCCGCTCCACCCTCCACCATTTCCCTCAACACCTCCCTCGCCTCTATCTTCACCTCTCCTCGCCTCCTGTCTTTCCTTGATCCGTGCCTCCCTACCTCCTACCTTCCTTCCTGTTTTGTCTTACCACCCGCACACACAGCCCTTGGACTCCCCCTGATCCAGCTGATCTCTTCACAAGTCTAATTCACCCACAGCCATCAGCTCAACCCTCAACCACCTCTTTGCCTATTACCCTCCCTTTTCCCTCCCCCCTTTCCCCTTATCAACTCTTCAACTCCCCTCATCCCGTGCTCAGCCCCACGGTATTTCCCCACGGTTACACCCTAACGCCCTCAGTGCTGATTCATCAAGATGCCTCCGCCCTGCAGTTACCTACCCTCCAGCAACTACACTGAATGAAACAGCCATGACCTTTCTTGCTTCTTGGATCAACAGGCTTGTAGACATAAAGATGAATTATGTCAGAGATAGAGGTAAAAGACACGCTGGTGTCAGAGCTGTGCAGGCAACACTGCTTACTGATGAATGGGAAGATTTACGCTTATTTGAAATCGCTGGATTCAGGTTGTATTTGCACTATCTGTTTATATCATGTTTAGTTTTGTTTATAGCTTATTTTTTATTTTGTATATTGGTAGAATTTCAATTTTTTTATTCTTATTTTATTCTAACGTTTTTATCTATTCTTTTGTTATTATACTGTTTACTTGCACCGACAAAACCAAAGCAAATTCCTAGTGTATACCTCCTACACATGGCAATAAACACCATTCTGATTCTGATTCTGATTAAAAGAAATATACACAACTATGCAAGCCAACGCACGTGTCCACAGGTTTTTATAGCTTTGTGTGTGTGTGTGTGTATTCATGGGTTGGGTTGTTAAGTTGTGTGTATTTGTTTTAACCTGAATCCAGCCAAATTGATTGTAAATTTTCACCCTCACTTGGATTTGTTCATTAACCAATGGAGCTTTTAATTCATGGCACAGGCAGTGGTTTCTAAGTCAGCAAGGAGGCAGCTTGAGTACACAGCCATGAAGGACTCTGATTTACTGCAGTTTGCATGTCATTGGACTTGATAGTGTTTAGCCTGTGTTTGCATATAAAGCAACCCTTTTTTTCTGTGATTGGCCACGGTTAAGGGTTGAAATATTAATGGTGGAGAGGTTGACAAAGACGTCCATCTCCGTTCCATTAAATGGAAAAAAAAAAGCCAATTGCGGTGCTGGATCAAGGTTACATTTTTGTACCTTCATAATGTATATATTATAAAACATATTACATATACCTATTCCACTTTTTTTTTCCAGAGATAGTGGTATTCTCATAACTGCAGTTACATTCCAAGGTCAGAGCATATCACATTGAATAGTCATAAAAGATGAAATGACAGTGGGTGCTGATTATTGTTATCTGTAGTCCTTCAATATGCCCTCCTTTGTGGCAACAGACATCCAATATGTTTTTGTCCCGCAAATAGACCATTTCAACGCAATCGCATTGCTAGGCAACATCTTTTGTCCATGTTTATGCTTATGTCGTTCACATACACTGCAACAGGAAATAAGCTGGGTCACATTTCGGATGTTTACATTTACAACTGTGAAATGGTCTATAGGACAATATATCTCTTAAAATGCGTGAAACAGAGGTGACCTCGACATTCACTTCTCTCCTTTGGAGCTACACTAACACTACCATTGTCCAGCATCATCGACTGCAGCATACACACAGCTGTAATTAAGCAGAGTAATCCTATTTCAGTGACAATAAACTAATGTAAATGTAAATCAACTTTTATTGTCACACGTGCACAGAACAGCACAAAGTGAAATGTAGTCTTTGCATTTAACCCATTCTAGTATTAGGAGCAGTGGACACCTACTATACAGTGCCCGGGGAGCAGTTTGGGGGATCCGGTGCCTTGCTTAACGGCACTGCGGCAGTGCCCAGGAGGTGAACTGGCACTCGGTACTTGATCCGTGCAGGGACTTGAACCGACGACCCTCCGGTTCCCAAGCCAAGTCCCCACGGGCTGGGCTACTGCTGCCCCTATAGCGACCATAGATCACATATCCTTATGAAATTAATCACTGGGAAAATGATTGTAACATTACCAGAGGAGCAGTACACTGAAGCTACACAAAGATTATGTACATAGCCGGCACAATCTACTGCAGCTGCACCCCTTACTGAGGCATACTTCATTAATCAAAAGAATTAATCTTCCTTGCAGCTAAATTGGGTGATAAAGGGAGTAAAACTGAAGCTAGGTATATCTTTGTGTGTGTGTATATGAATACGTAGGTGTTGATTTGCATATTTCTATGTGTTTCTCAATGTTTGAATGCACAGACTGATGAGTTCAGTTTTCAGAGTAATAATCATGCAGGCTTGGCAGGAGGCAGTGGACTCTGTTCATCAGAAAACTCATTAGTTATCTTTCATCTACCAGTGAGGTAGAGAAAGAGGGCACTGTTTCTCCGTTAAACTAATGCCAATGGAAGCTTTATATTCTTAGGTTGTCTTCACGATATTGCCAGCATTTTAAGTGACGCTTAATGGCAAAATACCACCAACATACACTAACATAGGTGTTTCCACTTATGTTGTTGCCTGATAAGGCCTCTTCTCAGTTAATCCTGACAGTGCCTTTAAATGTTGCTTAATTATTTATGTTAGTATATCTTTCAAAAAAGACATCTGCCTTAATAGCACAATATACAGTATATGATATAGGTTTCCCACAAAAAAAATTCAATAACTTGGTTCGAAATTCTTAAAAACAAATATACTCCTTCTCTCTTAATAAACAATCCAGAAACTGAATACGCAAATATTTTACATTTCAAAAGTTGAACTACCAGATTGCTTCTACTGAAAACATTCTCATTTTGGAGAAGAGAGGGACTTTATTCAGTTATATATCTCATTTAAATAGTATTACAGAAAAGTCCCAACTATTGTGTATCCTCATGTGTCCTTATATAAGAGTGAGAACTAACAGACAAACAGAGGAAGAAAGGTAACTTGGAAGTGAAAGCCCTCCTAAAAACCCAACAGCACTGTTTTCCTGCGTTGGCACAATCGCTAACCTCCCTGGCTGTGTTTCTTTAATAAGCACTGAATGCGATTCTGCACACCGTCTGTTTCACCGTAGGTTTGGGAATCATATCTAGGTTACACTGGAGATCACGGAAAACAAGAAACCCTTGCTTGTATGCTTTATCTCTGTGCTCTTCTCCCTGCCTAACGTACCGCTTAATTAGAATACTTAGTAGGCAGCAAGGAAACAAGAAGAAAAATATCTTTCAAACTACAATTAATTTCACAATTAAAATTTCCATTTTCATTTTCTCTCATCATCACATTGTTGCTCTCTTTTCAGATTTTGCCCCACTGACACCCAGCTCCCCTCCTTCTGTAGCATATTTGGCTGAGAGTTAACACTTTAACTTGTAATTTGTTAAGGAGGTAGGGATACTAATTTTGATTTTTTTTTCCAAGTGATTGAGGGCCTTGTTAACATCAATGGTTAACCGACAAGATTAGTGCCTTGCATGCAGGGGTGCTCTGGTTGAAGTGCCTAACAAGCCGCCCAGCTGCAACAATAACCTGATGTAAAAACAGGTTAAATCCATCATTTACCGCCAGCTGCAGTGTATGCGCAAAACAACAACTGAGTCCCCAGTTCACACGGCCGGGAGAGTTAGCAGCCACGATGTAAGTCTCCACCACATGAATTAGTTATACGTTGTAGCTGTGAACATAGCAGTGCGGTGTGTTTACAGTTTAGGCTGTCGGTGAGTATATGCTATAACTCCTCAAGACCAAAGCCAAGTTCCTGTGTCTTCTCTGCCACCTGCTGATTGAAGTGAAGGAGGTTAGCCCCGAAGCTAGCAACAACTTCGGCTCAGACTTGCTAAAGGTGGGCTGACATTTAAGGTGGACCAGCTATTCTCATTTAAGTGTTTAACTGAGAGCATTAATCAGTCCAAACTAGATAGTCTTTTTTATATATTATTACACTATGTGACTATGAAGTTTATAATGTAATCATTTTCTCATGATGTAATAATGTATTACATAATGCACTCGTGATTTTCTTACATTATATGCTGATTATTACATTATGAGCTTTTATTACATTTATATTATAACATTATGCCCAGTTATTACATTATGAGTTGCTACACTCCCTAACCTTAGCCAAATATTTTCAGATGTCTTAACACAACGATACCTTAACCACGGAGGTGGCAGATCAGAAAATACTATGATTTGTTGGGTATGATTTATTTTTGGATGGTTATATGGGTCATATTGAAAGATAAACAGTCTACTTTGTTGTTTTAGTTTGAGAACTTGCAGTTATAGCAATCTAAACAGTGATCACACCCTTGGTTTCTGTGTTTGCTTTACTTGCCGGCAAATTGGAAGGCAACCAAGCTAACCAAGAGGACGGACCTGCAGTCATTAAAAGTGCTTCTCCCTGGCATTTTGATTAAAGAGAAACAACAACCCTGGAAGTTTGAACATTTTTAAGGGTATTAATTTGTCAAGGTGCTAACATGATTATTTTCTTGCTTTGGCATATTGTTCAGCCTTTTGCACCTTACTATGGGCTTTTGATTAATGAGTTTTGTACCTTCAGGCCACGTTTGTTAATAACTGTTATTGTAAAGAAACTATATTTTAGCTGAGCAGCTATTTCCATCAAACACAAGTTGTTTTTGTTATTCAGTCATGCCTGAACAACATCTCAACCGACTTTGGAAGGCAGATAGAATAAGAGGATTGTCAGAATAATTTAAAGTACAAACATTCACATCCACATTTTCTTGTTGACGTTAGCGATTATACAAACTTCTTTCTCATAATCTCATGGTAACTTGAGCTTTGTTCGGAAAATGCATTCTTCAGTGGAATTTGACTGCTACTAATGAGTATCGCAAGATGCTTATTTCATTATTGGAATAATTATTGCTCTTTTCCAGAAGTCTTTTTATTTCATGGTGACCTTTTTTTCATCACTTTATTTACAACTTTATTTTCCTACTTGGAAAAAAACGATTTTCACTCTGTTACCAGTGGGTGAGCCATTCTTGTTATGTGATTGGCACAGCTGTTTAAGAGGCATGGACCTGATATTGTGCCAGACTGAGAAAATGATTAATAACCATGCCAACCAGTTATCGTCCACTTCACACCAACATTTTGGCATAGTATCTTGTGCATATATAATAATATAGGAACTCATTGTCCTTGACCTGCTCATGACCTTGTGCTTTGTGCCTGTTGGTTCCACTGTAAAAAATAAAACAGTGATTTCTATCTGAATCTAAAGCAGCCCTCACCACCACTTGAGCTGCTGTACTGTAGCATCTGAAAAAGAAGTCGGCTTTCACATAGCTTTTATTGATCTGTACAGGCTTCTTGAATAATTTCAGCGTTGGTTGGGTTTAGGACAGCTACTGAGCTGCTGCCGAAGCACTGTTTGCTGTCTCTGACGCTCACCTCCATTATCCACCACCCTGCAGGTACAAGCCATTTCTCTCTCCGACTGTGCATTGCCACAGAGGCAGGTTAAATCTGTGATTGTTTCCAGCCAGGCTTCCATGATGGATGACTAGCGTGGCTGCTTAATATGATGCCTACACACCATAGATACCTCCAAGAACTGTGTGCGTCTACACTGTTCTTACTGCTTGGGCTGGTTTCCCTCTTCCATTAAACTCAGTGATGGGTGTTGTACTGAGTGAATTCAATTTAATGCTGAGCATTAAGTTGACTGATATCGCTAGAGACACGTAACCTATGATATATAGTCACAAATAATGTCTACATCTGGATTGTGTCATATAATGGCTGCAGCAGCCGCTGTGGATGTCTCATATTGCTTGCGGGTGTTCTACTCTGCCGACACACATACTAGTTAGGGTGCACTTCATTGGCTCAACTCCAAATTAATTAATTGAGTTAATAAGGGCACCGTCTAAGGCCTTTTAAGAAGATGAGTGTGACATTTTTGCTTACAATCTAAAAGCAAAACTTTCACCTTTACCCCTCCCCCTCATACATGTTACCTCTGCAAACATGAATTCTCTTTGCGTGGTATCTTAAAAGAAGAACCAGACTTTCTGCCACTGACTCGCCGTCACAGTTTCCGCTGCGTCTACAGTACACAGTAATTAGTTGTGTGTCCAAGTGCCAAGATAAACAGCCTTTAGTTAATTACATAAGATACCTGACCCACATCGGCATCATGCTTTAAACCTATTGAATTAAATAATGGACAACAAAATCGACGTCCAAACCATTCTTGATCCCATAAAGCGAGCCGACTGCCGCAACGACCGCCATCCTTCATTTCTTTCATGCAAGACTTAGCAAATGGATTTCATGCATCTCTGTTCATCGCTTTCATGATTGGTAGCCCTATTACAAACATTAAATACCAATATTGAACTAGAGGAAATGTTGCTGAGGATTATGGGGGTGTGATAGTAATAGTTATCGTATTTTATGGTGCTCTACACCGCATAAAATGGACAGTGGCCACAAGTTTGATGGGAGCTACATTATTTTGTTCACAATGTTACGATATATAAGACTATTATAGATGTTTAAGTCATTTTCAACGACAAACAGAAGCCCCGCATGCTGAATACGTACTAAAAATGAAACAGTGGCTTAGCTAGCCGGTGGCTGAGTGTAAGCAAGGCAGGCTGTCAGCCGTCTGATATTAATGGGTGCAATTTTGATGTGTATGTCATGGGGAAGTGCCGGGGTAAGAGCAGTGTGTCCTTTATGGCTGTGGCTTTACTCAGCAAAGAAAACAACCCAAGAGCCCATACTAGATATGCCTATAATTGTGGCATTAGAAGGATTTCTGGCTCGTACCTCATTAGGGGAAGAGCACACGGGGCCTCGGGGCCTTTCAGCACAGACAGGAGAGAGACAGACTGTCAGAGAGGGAGAGAGATTGACATGAGGATGAAAGCACACTGCAGCTATTTAACTACACGTGCAGTTTACACCAAAGAGCACACATGCAATAGAAAACATACAGGTCTGTCCTGTATGTGCACGCTATGATTGAATTGATCGTATTGATAGTCAGTTTTGCATTTTCCTCCAGATGCAACTCAGTTAATGGACCTTGTGTGGAATTCTGTGTATTATTGTGTGTTCGCAGTGGAAATGTAATAAAATTAATCAAAAAATGTCAATAAGCAGTGTTGATGAACGCTATTGTCCCACAATGCAGTGTGCGTAGGAAACAGAGAAGCTACTCACAGAAGGAGAACAGTACAAAACGGACAAGTTTATGACTTTTCTTAGGATTTGTTGCAGTAGACTGCACTGTACGTCTATCAAGCACAATTGTGACACTTTCTATTGGGAAAGAAGAGTACTATTCAGTCCCCTCCAGGAAGTTACGATGTTGCAATCGCAAATATTCAACCAATCCCCATGAATTTTGCGCGACCTTGCAATTTAGTCGAATCACCGCAACTTTTCCACAAATTTAACCAATCATAGCAGTCCCCCGCACCCACATCACCAAACTCACTTCTTCCTCCTTTCTGGTTGTGAAGATCAGTCATGCATTCCCATTCTTTAGAAAAGCTGCGGTTGAAATCAGGCATTTTAGGCTATAACAATCCCAAAAAAAGCCCCTGACATCCTGGAGGGACTGACTATTAATAGAGCTTCTTTTTTAATCTTTGCTTCTCTAAGGGCTTTTAATGAGCACCACTTGTCCCTCCCTCATTTGCACCAAAGGATGTGCCATTGAGCAAGGCGTTTAACTTCCTCAACTGCTTAAATGGAGCTGCTCAGGGGCTAAAAGGAAAACGTGTGATGGTACCGGGCAGCTATGCGGTGTACAGCAGAGGATCCATTCTCAGCGAAAGACCATGTAAATGAAGGTTCAAAAACAACTCCCACGATCGCATGTGGTGTTCAGCTAAATTCATTTTCTTTATGATGCCTGTGGGTATGCAATGTAATTTCCTTGAAAAGCTAAGGGCTAAGGTCACTCGTGTTGCCATTGGAACATGACTCGTTGAATGGTAGCTGAGAATGGGCCAGCTGAGACACATCTGGAAGTTTGGCAGGTCCGCTTTCTACGAAGGACAATGTTTTCATCAGCAGCCTTGTGTGTGGTTAAAATCCTTGAGCATTACTTTCATACCATTTGTAGCTCCTAACCATCAACTAAATGCTAGCGCATGATTACAAGGAGAAATACCCTGTATAAGCTGCTCATTATTTCACTTACACTGCCTCTCTACATGCTCCCTCTTAAGCAACAATGAATTCATAAATAATAGTCATCAGAATGACGGCCCATTAGTTTTTTGGGCGCTACATTTGTGTACTAACACTGAGCATAGACATAAAACACCTATGTGACAAACGTACCTTACAGTTTGACCGTTACAGCTGTTTAACCAAGCTGTTACGATTTGGAGGGACATTGATTTGAAATCCAGTTTGTTTTCCTCCAAATGCGTTTTGCCAACTGGGAGCCTTAGCTACCCGAGTCTGCCAAGCAACAGATTTTCAGTCTCCACTGCTTGTCTGTTTATGACTTGTGTTTCTGCTTCTCTCTCTGCCTCCCTTTTCTGTTGCCCTTGCTGTTGCAGTGTTGTACAGTATGATTGAGAGTGTACACCCCCCTAGAGCATTCTGTGGGTCTTAGTCATTTAGTACAGAGTGTGAAGGGCATCACAATCACAATACACACACAGGTCAGGGTCAAACACACACCAAATTCGACCTGTGTTTGTTCACACATACACACACACTCATATGAGTAACAGACAGAGAATTTGCGGTGTAGCAGTGGGGCACATTTGGAGGCGTAGACACTTGAGAGGAGATAGATAAGATGAGCATTTGTTCTACATCCATTCATCTTTGATTCAGCCCTGCCCTTTTCCACCCCATTCTCTTTTCCTTTCATTTCTCCTCTCACGCTTCATGAAATAACACTGATTTCTACCTCTCCATAGGCCACTTGTGAGGTTACCCTGCCTGTGTAATTTCACGGAGCACCTCCAGGAAATTCAAAACACCGCACCAATCAGACACAATTGTAGGCGTGATCGCAAGAATTCATTATAGTTGATTGTGGATTGTGCTCTCTTGGTTTATTGAAGGCTTAAATGCACACACATTATGCAGCAAATTTGACTTGAAGTAAGTAAGTGCTTACTGTATAGATATATGTTTTTCACATTAGGTGTGTGTTACTTGGGCAAAGTGTGCTTTGTGTGTTTGAGGTGTTTTGTTTGTTTTACATAAAGTAAAACACAAAGCTACCCAAGTTCATTGTCGGCAGCTTTGAATAAAACACCTCAGCATTTCATGAGATTCTGAAATGGGTTTTTGACCTCCTTCACTTTGGAATTATTGGCTCTATGTGAGGAAAATTAAAGGCACAGAAGCTGGACAACTATATAACAGAACACATGTACTTTGCATGCTGTATTTTAAGGAACAGAGTCGGTGTTAAAAACTTATTTGGCCATTACAAACCCAAAAGACTCCTAGCTTTACACAATAGATAAATAATAATTATATATGCTGTTAAAACAGTCATCAACAATTGCATAAAATGAATGAAGCTGGTGACAAATTTGATGAAGATGAAGCTATTTCTTGTCAGGGTGATAACACAATCCATTACAGGCTACAAATGCAAAAGTCTGTCACTGAGTGACTGAGTGATGAAGTTACACGATTGGTCGGCCGAGTGTTGAAGTTTCCTCATTCATTCCTCATTTTCAAAATGAAAAGGCGAGAACAGTCCTTTGTTTACGTTTTCAGGGGTGTGTGTCAGCGGTTCCACTCACTGGCGCGAATGCTCCTCTATCGGCACATTTCCACTAGATCTGGTGACAGAGGGCGTCTCAACGCTTTCCATTCATTTCCTATGGAAAGCAGGAGAAGCAGTCTCCCAGTGCATGATGGGAGTTTTGCCGCGAGTTGGAGAAGTTCTGTATTTGCATAAAGTTAAAAATCTCAACTTTATGCAAAAGAGCCCATCCAGCGCGATGCGTCTGGCTCACGAAACTTGGACTAAGCTGTGAAACTAGGCGATGTAGTTCTTAAATGAAACGAGATTCAGCAGTGACGTAGCCTATTTCTCTCTTAAAATGCTTTCAGAAGTAGATATTGGTGGATTGTTTGGATGGGATAACAGAACATTTACGAGCAGGCCGCCGTGTTGATTCCTGTTTGAAACAGCAAGCAGAAAACCAGAGACCAATCACGTGCATTCAACGATGGGATAGGTCAACGCTTGAACGGCCAGTTGAGTGGAGCAGCGCATCCTCTAGTGACCTGGTGGACATGTACCGCTGGATTTAACATTATAGACATGTCCACTGACTTTTTGTGTAACAATTTAGCCACAAATTCACAGACTGACCATACACGGTCCAGCCATATACTCGGTTCAGTATTGTTAAATGCAACATTTCTTGCATGCTTTGCAAGGAAATGCAACTGGGAAGTCTGTTAGAATTAATGAACATTAAAATGTGCTGATTTGTATCAACACCGTCTAATTTAAAAAAAATATTCAATACTTTCTTGTTCTCATTTTTTACCTTAAGGCAGGCACATAAAAAAAAATGTAATAGTTTGAATCTAAGTGAATCCAAAGAGCCTGTTGATACATAGACTTTTTGACATCATGCCAATTGTAAAAGAAGCATCTGATTTAGAGAATATTCTGAATTTATGTGACAGAAGTGTGAGTGGGAAAGTATGTGGATGCTGGGCAGAGCAAGGTTACATCTGTACATTTCCCCTCATTGAGATAGTAATCGGTTAGCAATTTGCTACCTGCCCAAGTCACTCCCATCTGCTTGTGGTCTGACTGGCAATAAGTGAGCAAAGGGAAATGGGAGGATGCTCTTGATAGCCTGCTCCTGATGTCCTTGCCATCTCTAGTCTCGTCTCGTTTTGTCGTTTTGTTTCCTCTCATCGCACTCCTCATCATGCGCTGTAACTGCCTTGGGTTGACTCTTTTTGCAGACTGTACAAAGAATATAAAAACTCACTGTTGGACAGAGCTGGAATCAATCTGATCATATGTTGCACATACTGAGATGTTCTGATACCATTTTATCCTTCCCAATACCGATTCCGATAACTGAACTTGCGGTATCGGCCGTTACAGAGTACCTATTCGATACCAGCGTGATAAAAAAAAATATATAGTAATGTTTTATTACTATTTAACAGCTGTTTACTACGGACCATGTATGGATGTGACATGATAACTATCTCCATTGTATGGCCTGGCTGAGGTTAAACCCTTTGTAAAACATGAACAGATTTTCCACTGTGAAATGGCTGTTATTTTCCTCGCTCTGACTACCGTTACCTTTACACTCTCCACTAGCACCACACTGTTGTTGTTTGCTATCGTCAGGTGACAACCTACTTCCAATCAGTTCTTCTTCGCTGCTCTAAAACAGTAGTTGCCAGTGGCAGCCAGGAGCTGTAGCGCCGAAGAAGAATTTATTTCCGGTTAAACAAGTTAATTATTTTCTGGGTTAATTAATTATTGTATCGGATCGGTGCATAGACTGGCGTACTTGCTGATACCCGATCCCGAATTATGGGCACTATCGACTGCATTTTCGAAGCTGGTATCGGTCTTGGAACCACTATCCATATTGCCATGACAACATATGCTAATGACTGATGACCTGGACCTGTATGATAATGATGAGTTTGAAGACAGCGTTGGCCAGAGGTTGCAGTAATTTGCCTACTAAGAGCAACACTGGCAGTGTTTAAGTAACCTTAGGGCAGTGCTCACTTTGACACGTTATTTATGCGAGGAGATTATTGAAGCTATAACTTTTCAACTTGCAATTAACACAAATGTCTGAGATCATCATTTCATTAGAACTTCAAATTACGATCCTTTAGGGATGACTCCACTTTACTCTCCTGTCATCAGAATGGAAAGCCACTTATTTCTAAACTCCCTCCTAACTTTCAAACAGCTTGGTGATATTTTTTAATACCGGCTATCAAATTTTTATTTTATTATTATTAAATATTGATGGGCCGGGCTCACCTGAGATCGTCTTTGACTCAGCCTTTTTGTTCCCCAATGTCTTTGAAGGCAATTGCATCAGTTTTGGTCATAATTGAATATTTTCCATTTTTCATTGCTACCTTGCTCCCCATCTTACAGTATCACTGTCTTCATACTGCCTGAAGTCTTTTCATTTCCAGGCTGATGTGACCGATGCACAATTATTTTTTTCCCTTTACTTTCTGAAATGTGTCACATGCTGAGTTCCACACCTGTCGTTTGTGTATTTAATATCAGCTTTTGTTCAACACACAGTAATCATCATGTCTAAGTGACAGTTTAGTGCAATACAACACCGCCAATGGGAGTTTTGGACGTGTTAATTATTGTGCATCTGAATGCGTGTATGCCAACAACACATTAAATCTTGACTTCTGTAGAACAAAAAGATCTGGGATAGTGCTGCACAATTAATCAACATTTTATCAAAGTCGCACTATGATCTACTGCAATTTTCAAATTGCAGGATGAGGAGGAAATCACAATATTTGTTAAAGGTGAAATGTGTGTCCAAATACCATTTTAAATTAAATATTGTGGTGCTGCAGAGACGCATCATATTCTACAAGAAAACATCTTTGTTTGCTACAGATCCCTACAAAAATCACACCATAATCACTTTGATATGTTTTTCAGTGAAAATGAGAATGATGATGTAAGAATTTCATTCCACCTAATATTGCAAATCATATCGCAATTGGATATTTTTTTTCAAAATCATGCAGCCCTATAGTCTGGGGCTCTGCCTGTTTGCCTCCCACAGATAAAAACATGCAAATTAGGTGAATATGAGTGTGTTTGTGTTTGAAGGCCTAGACTAACACCCAGTTGGGTTTCGCTGCTTTCTGCCTGATGCATGCTGAGTACGACTCCAGTTCTTTCATGATCTTCTGGAAAATGAATGAATAATGTTTTCGGATTGGTCAATCAATTGCTTCGCTACAGCAAGTTTCTCTCCTCTCTCTCTTTACTGTAAATTGGCAGTGTTAATGTGACTGCAGGAGGTTTGCAAGCCAGAGCTGCAGGATGGCAGGGCTGATTCAGCTGCTGTAACAAAGATAGCAAGTACAGTGACAGGGAGAACAATAGGTGCCTGTGCTTCAGATGAAGACACTTGGGACACACATTGCTATACAAAATGTATAAACCCAGTAAAGAAAGGGAAGGGCGAACCATATCTGAGTTCTTGACTGCTTGCTTCTCCTTCTCTACACCCCCAAATTCTACTGTCTTTATACAGTAAGTACTCTACTCAGGAAATAAACTAGTGTCTGGTTACTCTCACCCTATAGCCTTTAATGTTGGACAAAAAGTTTGTACTTCTGGGAGAGTGGGGCATCCAAAGGTGAAAAATGGAAAACCCCACAAAGCATATTTCAAGTCCTATGTGTACAAACTGGTATCTCCTCTAAAATATCGCTAACTGAACCACTGCAAAGTCTGCCAAAGCCCTGGGCTCCCCAGCAGTCAGCAAATTTGATGAAGCCTCTTAGATTAGTGTACAGTAAGCCAGGTTTTCTTAGACTCACCACTCCTAGATATCCTGATTCCATTTCAAGAGCTGCTTCAGAGCAGTTTCCATCAGCCTCGTATTGCCCTTGACAGAGAGGCCGCTGAGATTTGGTGTTAATAAAATGTGTGTTTACTGCTGGGAGATGCTGGTGAGCGTCGTACTGCCCGTGACAGTCCGGTTCATTCCAGAGCAGAAACTCTCGGGTCATTTCAGAGAACTGAACAACAGAGAGCTGTGATGCATATTTACCACATACAAATACCTTCTCACTCTTTCTTTTGTTGAGTTCATCGTTTGTCTCATGTCTAGACATTTCAAACAGACGTTGTCTTTGAACTCACCGCAAACATCCACCCGAGGAATATACATACCACATGCATATTAATTTTCTGACAGTCTCTCAAAACCTCCTTGAACATTGGTCACACATCACTTATTTCCATCTACAAGTTGCTTTTGTGCCAGTTCTGAGACTCCCAATGCAACAGGACATGAATATATGCAAATATGTGAGTCTCATTATGCATCTGACTTGCCTTTGGTTCAATCTGTCAGTTTTAATGGGCCATTTGCAATTGAATTACACAACGTTTGATGTGTGATTGACAGTTTTGATATTTGGATTGTGGTAACTGTTGCTCTGACAGGCGAGTCAAACAGCTGTCAGGCCATCCTGGTCTGTCAGTTGTTGATCCTGCCCGTCTTGCCCTGTTGACATAGCGTAGACAACCTCACAGTCTTGATTGTCAAACTCAGCCGAGACCTGTTATTGTAGTGGTCTGACAGGAGTTCTTCCTGGATGTGAGGTGTTTGACTTTAGTCTTCGTTGATTGGACTAAATAAGAGACTAGTGTCGTGGGATGCAGAGCGAATTGGTGCTGTTGCCAGGCAGTCAACATGATTAATATATAAGGTCAGGCTGAGTGCCAGCTAGTCAGTCAGTGAGCCATCAGTGTATGTGGTGTGAGGGTCACAGTAAAAACTGCTGTATTTATAGCCTTCAACACCCCTCTGAAGCCAGAGCGGCTCTCCCTTTATGTAAGTTTACTACCTTACTGATCTGTATGCCCACCTGTAATAAAACAAAGCCACTGTATGGGGATGTGCTCTGGCATGCAGTTTGTAATAACGTGCCTGTAAGGTTTTAATCTCGAGGTGTGTCAGATCCCCACAATATAAACCTTTCTCCCGGGTAATTCTCATCTAATATAGAGATGCAAATATATACTGTGCACATTTCACTTGGTTGCACACACACACACACATCCTCACACAACACAGGGAGGTTGAGATTTGAGAATGAGATTGAGGAAAAATGGTTGTATTGCTTCAGAGTATCTGTTTTCCTCCACACGCTGTATAAATACAAAGGCCTATTTGTCAAACTATGACACTGATACTTAACAGCAGTCTGTGCTGCAAGACTGCCGGTGTCACCCTGTGGCTTTTATGAAAGTGTGATTTAACCAAAAATAGATTGTGTGTGTGTAGGTGCGAGCGAATTGCTGTGTTTTTATTGAAGCATGGACCAGCCGGTGGAGAGAGGCATATTAATAATTTGTCACAAGGAAGAATTGCGATGCCATTCTTGAATATAGTGTAAATATGCTGCTTTATTCCAAACCAAAAAAAAACTCCTTTATCAGCCGTTCCAATATTTTCCAATTCTCCAGCTGAAAGAATGAATGCAAATTCAACCAATACCCACATTGTTCCCTCATAATTATTACCATCTCCAACCTGTTTATCTGAGTCTTTTGCATATTGTTCCAGTTCTTTATTTATGACACGAACTGCACTAAGACATTCATTTTAAAGATGTATTTTGTTTCTTGCTGAAGCTAATTACATGTTTTGAGTATTGTGTGTTATTTAAAGCTGTATTAATTGAGTTTTGGCTATAAAAACAAGCTGTGGCTGGCTAAACAGTTGCCTACCAATGAACATGGAGCTACATTATTATCACATTTTCCAGTAAATTATATCTTGGTTCCACAGCTGATATGAACGACACAGCTTCAGATTTATTGTGTCTTCATTCCCCCAGTTCTTAGCCTTCTCCACCATATGTTCTCAAAGTCAAATATCATCTTTACCGGCAGTGACTTGCTCTCCTTCCTTAGAATAAAGAAACTACAGTATACAGTCTGTGTTGAAGCCTTCTCACTGTTTTTAAAACCATGTTCAGAACAGCTATGATTACACTGCAGTACTCTGATTTCATCTCACTGAGATCTGAGCCTGCGCTGGCTTTTCTGTGAGCAAAGAAACAAAAGAAGAGTTACAATAGCCGGCATTTTATTTCACGATCCTCAGCCTATTCAGTATTCAGGGGAGGCTTATACTGCAAACGCAATGGGTACAACTCTATACAGTATGATTGCCTGTCTGTCTATTCATGCCAACTCACAGTAAAAGTAATCTGTGCCATTGTCCTCTTCATTCCTCCACAACCCAGTCTCTGCACGGAGACTTTTAAAGTTGTTGTCGATTCTGGCGCTCAGGAAGAATCGTATTGTCAGGAGGTTTCTGTCCAATGTGTTTGTCTAAAAATATCGATAAACACTGCAGCAGTGGCCGGTCCAGATCTAGCTTTTAATATATTTATTTTTAAAAATGTGATGCCAAACAGGCAATGTATGAAGAACCAAATCTGCCTTCAAGGAAATAGATAAAATTGTCAGTTGGTGGCGGGGATGTTTTGGCTTCAGGCATAAAGAGAGGGAGTTTAAAGAGGCTGCTAAGGATAGTGGAGGAGATCTGGAGACTCAGATTTAGAAGTTTTGTGTCCACATATCCACACAAGAGAAAGTTCAGTCAAAACAAAGGTCTTAAAAGTTAAAGAAAAAATAAATCAAACACACTCCTTGAGTTGACGCTCTCTTGGTTTGCCACACACATAGTTGGTGCATGTAAACTATACTAGCACAGATTTGAAATTTATAGAAGTGATATTTACGCCGGAGGATACCAAGGTACTTCACAGTTTATGTCCTTTTCCTCAATGCCCTCACCTCTCACTGACCCCCATTACACCTGGCATTAAAATGTGTTTTGGGTGATCAGATTGCAATCAGATAGTGCTTGACCACATGAAAGTACAGGTGTAAATGTACCCAAAACTCATTGAGGCTTGGGGCTCAACCTGCAGCGCGCTCTCAGCACTTCTCCGGTCACTGAACCGCCATGACCAGAGAGATCAACGCCACCGCTCTGTCTGTTTCCAGCATTTCCTCTCCTCATCCTTCTGTGTGTACCACTGTAGATCACGTTTGCGGGCCCTCTCCCCCTAAACGGTGGCGTTTTGAGGCTGATGTGTCCACGCATTATGCGCATACCTCCAGCAGTGCCTGGCTGCAAGCCCAGGCTTAGTGCAGCCTCTGGAGGCTTCCTCTCAGCCCTGAAAGACAGAGCGATCGGATCTCAATCGGATATCAGTGTGGACACTGGGAACACATATTACTACCAGGTGTAAATGTAATCAGGTTCAATCATATCTAGATACAATCTGGATACGAGATGCATTTTAATGCCATGTGTAAAGGGGGCACTGTTTGCACGACTTGACTCATGTTTTTTTCCATCTTGGAATCACAGATTTTACTCATTTGTCTCCTAAACATAATCTACTGTGTGTTTTAAAGGTGCAGTGTGCATTTTAGGCAGCTCTGCTACAGTAGAGTATAGGGGTGTAATGATTCATCTACTACATAGATGTATCGATTTACATTCCTACGATCCAACTACATCGATAGGTACTCAGCAAGTTGTCCTTCACGGGGGATGTATATCGATCTAAAATCCATTTGCAAGTAAATAATCTATTGTATCGTTGCTAAGAATTTCCACGTTGTATTTAAGCACTATAAACTTTTGCAAAAAGGGAGATGTCCTTGATAAATTGCTTGCTGTTTGCAGAATATGCAAAGGCCAGATGAAATATAACGTCAACACAACAAACCTTCCTGTTACTGTATCTATTTCAAGTCATTGAATGGTGTCGTATCATATCGTATCGTTGTAAAGACATATCATTACACCCCTAGTAGAGTAGCAATACAGTAGTAGAGATATAGATCAATCTGTGTTTGTGTGTCTGAAGCATCATGTCATGTATCAGAAGCTGAAGTCAAATTGATACAATAGGTTCAAGAGTCTTGAAAAACAAAAGGCAATCATTCAACAAAATCTGTATTTGTACCCCTGTATTGAGTGTATTGGAATTTGTGTTGAACTCTAACATGAATGAGCCGAAGAGCCATTAGTGTTACAGACTGCATTGACTACCAATCTAAAGCCTGCCAAGGCTTTTGTCTCTACTCAATGGTGATTTAGCCTGTGGAGACTGCTGCAACACACTGTGCTGTATCTGAGCTACCATTGGTATTGATTTGCCATAGTTATGCTCAAGGGTATCGAAACAGCTTTGTGTATGTTTTTTTTCTTTTTCACCTCCAATTGAAGTAAAATTAATTGTGTGTTTGTAGAGGTGGTAAAGCTTTCAACTATCATCTCAGAGATGTACCAGCTGAGTCATTCCAACGTGATGCAGTTGTGTGTGTGTTGGGAATCAAGCTTGTCTCAAGAAATCTCCATTCTAGTTGAATCTTCCCTGTGCTGCTGTACTAAAACATGCACTCTGGGCTATCAGTTGTTAGTTCTATGAGAGCATTTTACATTGTTTAAAACATGCTGCTCTAGAGTCAGTCTAATTGAACAATAAAGCGCAGTAATCCCCCTGTGTGCATAACGATACAAGCTGCAAGGAATTTCCAGTTCTCAATTAATTTCGGAACAGGCCTCTCATTTGATGCTGTTTTTCTCCTTTTCTGAGAACCTCGGGGGAAGACTTTTGACAGCTGTTATTTGCATAGTTTTCTTAGGAAAGGTCTGTGAAATGATCTTGATGTGTTGACAGTCGGATCCAACCATTCCCCAGGGCTCTCCTGAGCAATAACTCAGTAAGGTAGTCTAAAAACCCACAGGATCCGTCTTATTGCCAATCACAGGCAGTGAGCCGCCAAACGCTACCAAACAAAATAAACTGTAGGCAGATGAGACTGAAATAAACCTGATGTAAACTCTGATGTCACATTGCCAGGGTTGGGGATTTGTTTTCCTCTTGCCGGTGGGGGCCATTAATCCTAAAATAATTTCCACTGCCAGAAAGAAAATTGCCAAAAATGTATCCGTAATACTGCTCTGTTATCAAAATCACATCATTATTAAAGGAATCTGCTTTATTCTGTTTGTTTTAGTTAAATAAGTTAAGTAAAAACACATGCAGTTGCAGCCTGAGTGAATTTTTCCTGGGTGTAAGAAGGGTTACAGACATAAACACACACTTAGACACCCACAGAGTTACATAGAATGATAATTACTGGCTCACATGGGTTCATACTTACAGACACTTTCCTGGGAGTTCCTGCACTTCTTCACTCCCCCATCTAGAAGTTCAGATTTAAATTGAACCAAAAGGCTTGATGATGTTATATCAACAAAATATACCATCTGAAGGAACTATTCGTCATACACTGCTACAGTACAGACATTATCTATCACTATGGGATGCTACTGTGGTTCATGTTTTACATGGTTTCTACCTTCAATGAGCTTGACTGACATCGAACATGTTTTGCCCTGACAAGTGATTCATGAGACACAGAGAAACGCATGGCCATGTTATCCATAGCGTAGTAACTTACAAATAAAAACAGAATCGGTTTTCTGCAGAGCATATGACGTCATCTGTGTTACCAATCTGCTGCTGAGATTCAACTCATGTAGGAAGAGAGAGTGAAAGATACACGTCAGCAGAAGTCAACACTACAACCTGAGGCCATATAAAAAATGAAATGAAACAAAATAAAAAAAACTCTTCCACTGCCCATAGGCGGCTGAACTCCTCTGTTCTGTCTGCTGTGTTGTCATAAACATCCTCAGCACTGTGGCGAGCTGCCACCAGTTCTTGCAATACCACCCCTGGGTCTTTAAACCCCACTCTTTGATTTTTATCCTTTGGTGAAGTCCATGTGGCCATTAAACACTTCCCCAAATCCAGAAACAGACTGCTACTTCAAGAGACATATGTGCTACCATTTCTGATATAAACAAACAGGTACAAGCACAGAACAGTGGAGTGGTGATGAAAATGACATTGTGGCTACATTTGCACCTCTGCTGGCTTTGTGCCTGAACGAAAATAGAAGCCCCAGTCTATTGAGTCCGGCTGCGCTAATCTTGCTGCCTGCCATCTTCACAGGTGTACTCTCTGACATCTGGATGCTTTGTCCTCCACACATCTAACAAATTAAACCGCCTCACTATATTTGGAAAGATGAGTATAAAGAGACTCTTTGTTTGTCCTGTCCAAGGTAAAGTCCTTTATACAGTTCGTTCCCAGAACAATACTGTCACTCTGGTTGCACTGACTTATACTGACCTCTACTTTAAAATATCTGTCTATTCTCTGCAACATAAACACAAAGACATGGACTCTGCCCTCTGTCTCTGCTTACCAGAACCACACACTCCTTCACTACCTTTTAATGAGGATTAAATAGCAAAGCTAAACCTTGATAAAATGAGAGTCAAAATAGGACTAAAAATACCATGAATTAATTTTTTACTGTTTAACACTCAGAATCGTGTTGTGAAATTAATGAAGGCGTCCTGTGGTTTTTCTCAGTATCTCTGGTGTACACATTCAAAAGTCTGCCAGACTGAACTACACATAATTTGATGCAATGAAAATGAAAAAAAAATAACAAAAATGCACTTAAAGTGTTACATTTATGACATTGGACTGAATTGTTAGCAAACTGTTGCTTATTTACACATCCTGTACACACAAAGCAACATTCATTCATCCATTTGGAGTCGTGTTTTTGGTCATCAAGTCCAATATTTACTCTCTTTTTGCTCTGTTTTTGGTCTCTACCAACTGTTGAGGGAAATATCTGGCTGCAAAATGCTCCACTATGTTCACCAGTAGTTATTCGGCAAAGGCGTTTCCATATCCCATTTAGTGCATCAACTCTTTTTCGACAAAGGCAAAACCACTTCAAGCTAGTGTAAAAAGCTTATTTGTGCAATTGAGGAAGTTTTATCGAATTTTGACGTTTCGATACAGCTTTTCTCCACGGCTAATGACATTGCTTTTGGTCTGCTCGAGTATAATGGGGCACATTTTTATGTGATGTTATCCTTAAAGCTGGCCACAATATCAAGGATAATGTATTCATACCAATATGTGTTGAATATGTATTTTTATCTTTTGTTTAATTCTTAATCTACATTATTTTAGTGGTGGGAAATCTATTGAATATTCATGGTATATGAGCTTTGAGGTGCAATAAATGAAGTCACAGCTGCTACCAAATCAGCGCTGTTTAACTCAATTTCCATGTTTTCAATTAAGCAAGAAATGAAAGACCTCTGCGGCGTGGGTCCGGGTTTATAGATGGAGCAATTATCCCGAACATGGACAAAATCTGTCAAAATACGTTTCAATCCAATAATTTTGTTTGAAGAAGCTTGTTCTTCTAAATTAAATGTCCGTCATATTTCCACACCTGGAATATAAATATGTGTGTGTGTGTTTGTCCTTTCATTATCCACCTGCTGGGAACTCCTAACAGCTCAGCAGGTCTTCTAAATCCTGGAGGAGAGTAATTTGTTAGGTTTGGAGAGTTGAATGCTTTCATGTATTATGTATCATGTAATGTATTTATCATGGGTTGAATTGTGGTTCATTTAGGACTAATTAGGCAGTCTGAAATCTTTGATAAATACAGGCCGGGCATCTTCTGCACTTAAACTATTCCCATGAGTAAGGACATAATGTACCCCCCTCCAAAGGCCCCAATATACCTAATTATCCTCACTGCTGTGGGTCTCTTGAAGGAGACTGCAACCAACTTTCTGATTTATCATATCTGCAACCACTGTTTTTTCTGTTTTCCCCTCCCACCATTAATGTTTAAACACCCTGTTCTGAAACTCGGCACAGTATGACTGAATTGAAACTACAGAAGAAGAATCGCAGGGAACAGAATGTAATGAATTGACACACAGGACACAATATCATGTTAATATCTTTCACATATTGTGCTTTTTTGTCTTTTTTTTTTTGCACATTTTAAGTCTTGGATGCAGAAGAGACATGAAGAGAAAAGCAGCACATGATGTGATGTTAGTGTTAAATTTGGGAAACAGAGCTCAACCCTAACAGTTGCCTTGCTGCCTTAGTCAACTAGATTTGGACCGCTATCAAGCATTTGTACAGTCTGTTCCCCCCCTAATGGTCAAACACTTTTAATATGAAAAAAAGAAAAATATAAACTTTCTGCAATCTTCCGCCTGTGTCAATGAGAGGCTGCGGTCACATTGATTTACTTAGATGGAAACAATGAAGCAAGAGAAATAGAGTGGAATAAAAAAAGCGAAAACAAAAATGGTGCATCAACATCACTGAATAACTTATAACAGAAGAGCAGATACTGAGACAGAATAACTCAAAAAGAAGGGAAGTATAATGAAAAACAGAGGGCACAGAGGATGCCATGCTTCAGAGTCTGAACGCTGCAAACAGGGCCTTATTCATACATGAGTGACACATGCAGTGTGACAGGTTGTCATAGCCAGCCTGCGACCTAGCAATAAGAAAGACATTACAGCTTAAAAGCTTGTGCGAAGTGCATGTGCTGCATGCATGGGCGGATTTTATTTTTCTACCTCGATATAGGACAATGGAGGCTTGAAGGTTGACTGGAAAGTTACCAGTTTGATCCCTGTACTGCTTGCCAATCCCAAATTACCACCACTGGGGTGCCCTTAAAGGCTGTGTAAAGGAAATTCAGAGTTTTGTTTCTAAACACATTATAAATGTTGGAAAATAATAACTGAAAACATGTGCAAAGACTGTGAACATTGTAGTACAGGATTGTGGAGTTAGACCGTTAAACTGTTTTTCGCCAGTTTTGTGTTCAGGATTTTTTAGGCGGGGCTGAAATCATGGCTCGATGACGCACTGGAGCCATCCTTATCATAACCCCACCCGTCTTCACAAACCTGGTTTGTGAATGCCAAAACAGAAACCCAGACTTTCATCAAAGATTAACTAGCTCAGTCGGTAGAGCATGTGACTCATATTGTCAGGATTGTGGATTTGAGCCCCACGATTGCCTTTTTGATCACTGTTTTTGTTTTGTATTTATTTTTATGATTGTAATCCGTCCCATGTCCTATGTGTATTTATTCTCTTTCTGTAAACTGCACTTTCCACACTTGTGGGTGTGGTTTCAGCCATGGATGTATTAAAAGAGGTTTCAGGTTTCAGCGCCTTCAGCGACACGCCCCCAGCGTCTCAGATCAGAGAATACTGCTTATTTTTCCATGATTAAGAAAGCTAATTTGATGTGCTTGGCGATTTTTTTAATCATTCAAGTTTGGCTGGGTGGTTAGTAACACATTTTTCTGTGGCGTGACAAACACAGAATGCATATTTATTTTTGCTTTACACAGACTTTAAGCAAGATGAGTGACCAATAGATGAAGAGACGAAGGCTCTGGACACTTAAATTCAATGCAAGGATTAAGAATGAAGTCAAGCTTTTAATATCTAAACCATCATCAGGACAAATGTTTGGATCCAAACAGAGCATTATGGAAATTGCCTGGGTGCTCTGACACAATTATCAAAAACACAAGAAGCAAACTTGCTCTTAAACCGGGCTCAGACTACAGGAGTTTTGGGACGATATATCCCCGGGAAATCCAGTCTAAGACCTTGGTCTGGACCAATGTACGGCCCAGATTATCTGGTAATTTGAGGGGTTTACAGATCCAGTCGTAAACCTCCAGAACTGTTCGCGGACTCATCGTTGCCGCCCCGATGATTTCAAACACGTTTGATATTTAGGAGTTAAAATCTGGATGATTACGTCCATACTTTCCATACTTAATCCGTCAATTTACTATAGCAAATTGTAGCACAACCTCAGTCTCTCATTTTATTTACCTCTGCTTCCCCATGAGATCACGTGAGGTAGTGCGTTGCTCCCCCTGGCACGATAATCTTTATAATATCCTGTAGTGCGTGATATGCCATTATTTTCAAATCTTGTAGTGTGTACATGTTTGAGATTAGAGAGAAGAACATACAGTATGTGAAGATTCTCCTTATGTACCCAATTACAAAATAAATTAGGATTTTGAAGCTCCTGTAGTCTGAGCCCAGCTTTACCCAATAACACAGAAAAAACAGCAATGAGGGGATAAAAGTCATCAAACCTTCCGTGGGTATCAGATTCACTTAGCAGCAGTTTCACAATCTCACTAACAGATTCCCAGCATGCAGCGAGACAGATAGACAGAGAGAGAAATTCCTCTTTGTCTGCTGGTTGAACAGTCTGCTGCACAGCTCTGGCTTTTGTGTGTCCCTCTTCATGTTGGTTGATGTATAAATGGTGTGCTCTTCTTTGTATATTTTGCAGGTGGCTGTGACAGGGGCACCCCCGGGGCAGGACCCATGAGGAGTCATAGAAGATGCTCACAGCCTGGGCGCTTCTGCTCTTCTTAGCCATGTGGGTGAAAAGCACCTCTGGTGGCCCGCTCTCCTTCAGAATAGGTAAATTTGTAAGACTAAATTGCAATATTGTACAATCTGGTAGCAGTGGAAAAAAACTGCTGCCGGCACATGTTGATCTTCTTTTTTATTGGTTCAGAGACATTACAACTCGCTTTTGCAGGGTATTCATATAGTACGTGCATAAAAAGGATTTTATTTTCCATATTAATTGAAAAATCTTTGAATGAATGAATTTCAAATTTTAATTATCGAGCTGGAGTTTAAAGCTGTTGAAATGTCAGCTCAAATTGATAGCACAGTCTAACTTCACAGTCCCTAATGGGAGAATTGGCTGAAGAAATTCAATCAAAAGTGTTGCGAAAAACTTCGCATTTCCCCAGTCACACATGACTTGATGTATCAACCGGCGAAAAACTTCATGTGTGGATATAATGCAGTCCTAATTGGCTCTGAGATACACTAGGCCCAGCCTAGACAAAGACAAATCAGCATACATGTCTTTTTGTTCTATGCCGTGTTGCAGAGAGAAATTCATGAAATATTGATGTCGAGAAGAGTTTAATCATTTCAGGTTATACCACAATACACCATAGACATCAAAGCACAAATATAATAACACTTTTTATTAGATAGATATTAGGATGTTTTTACTATTAGTTCAATCCAAGTGCAACTACTCTGTTTGCTACGGAATATGTAACCATGCCAACCCCATTGCTAACCTGCATTTAAACCCTAATCTTAACATTTGCTTTAATCCAGATGTTAAAAATGTACTATAGGCTGCTTTCCCCACATTTCGCTGACACATTATAGCATATATCGCGATTGCAAGTTGAGCATCACCACTGGATCATTTTTATATAGTATGATTAGTATAATTTCTGGCTAAATCAGTGGCGTTTTTGCACCTGCAACTTCAAGAGTTTAATACAATAAAGTCTAGTAGACTGTACCACTGTGACATTCTGCCTCTTGAAATTGTTGGCAGGTCGGTGGACCACGGTTGAAACTGACTAGGCGTTGCATCAGAGAGGGCATGGTTCAAAAGTCTCATAACCTGCCAGACTCTGTCGGTAACCAATGGGAGTTGTTCCTTCTTGTTATTATTCTCCTACAGTCAGCAGGTCCCTGACACCCTGTCACTAGCTCCCCGTCTACCAAAAGTTTGACTGACTGTCTCTTTATTTATTTATGTAAAGACCCCTTAGTCTTAGGTGAGAAACTTAGTGTGTGTGTGTGTGTGTGTGTACTGTATATAGAAACAAATGGGGAGGTAAAGATGGGGATTGAGAATGAGATTGATTCTCTTTAGCTCACAGACTGTGCTCCTATCGTGGCTCGCTTTAAATTTATAGCACGGTTGTCAACTTTCAGGAACAGGCAGCTGAGAGCGAGATGTGTTTTCAGGGGAGAAGGGTGGAAGTTAATAACACAAAATCAGTATACGAATCCCCATGCGGTTATTTGGAGGCTATTAAAACATCAAGTAAACTCAAAAGTATTGAAAGCAAATAGTTTTCCTTGGTGCAAACTAGTCTCTTCTGGTGTCGTGGATTCAGTTCACGGCATGATAAAACTGCAGTGCAGTGCACTCATTTCCGGAGAAATGAGTTTCAGTAATGATGAAATCATTATTTAGTTTAACTCCCAGTCTTACAGGCTCATAAATGCATATTGGAACAGCCTCATTCTGATCTTTTCCTCCACACTTTACATTCCCTATTGTGTGAGAGAAGTAAGTCTTTTTATCCTTCCAGTATTTTGAGCCTTGACAACATGGAGTCAGTTCAACTGTCATCTTTCAACGGTATCTTGTTCAATCATTTCTCATTGTTGAACAAGACATGTTTTGTATGACTCTCCTGTCTGCTCCGCGTCTCACAGCTCTGCCACAGCACAGCGAAGGTTTTTTCAGAATCTTTTTGGTGTTTTTTTGCATATGACGATGTCCCAAATCATCTTCTGTATTGTGAAAACAACACAGCTTCAAAGTTTACTGTATCACTATCAACAAGACCAAGAACAAATCATTCCATGTCTGTGAGTATTGTGGGATAAAGCAGCCCCATGTCTCTGCTTTCTCTCTCTCTACATTCTCTCCCACCCTCCACCTGATTGTACAAAAGCACCTCCGCAGCTATGGTGGTTTATGTTTATCTCAGTCATGGTGCATTGTTGATGGATAATTAGGCAGTTGGCCTGTTTTTCCTTTTCTTCTAATGTCATCTGCGCACAGCACCAGTGTCGTTTGCCAGTGCACTGTCAGTATGTGTTTGCGTGTGTCCTGCCTATGTGTGGGTATTTATGCACAAGGCAGTACAAGTACATAGATATGCACAAGCGCAGACACACACACATTTCAAAGCACACCAAGGCACACAAACAAACCCATACCCCCCCCAAACACCACAACAAACTCCCTGCCATTTGCGCTCCAGGAGATGGTATTTAACGTGGCTGTCCCTCGAGTTCTGCCTGGCTGGCGTAATGTCACTGTCTGGCCTTCTCTGAATGTATCACGGCCAAAAACAACCTCCCGCCCCTGCCACGCTCCCCGCCAGGACCATTCAGCAGCCAGCAGCGAGCTCGGTGTAGGTGAACTGAGGAAGTTATCTTTGTCCCTGCTGTGGTGTTGGCACCTCTGGGGATAAAATGGACTTTCATTTGCAAATGAGTTGGCATGTATGGTCCACATGCCCTCTGATAGCCCCCCTGATTGGTATGATAGGTACATATAAAAGGTTACTTTCATTTAATTTTTTACCGCTGTGTTGCAACAGCGGAACAATGTAGAGCTCGCAGTGTTGTTGGCAGTTGTTGCAGAGCAATGAAAGATTAATTACAGCGGTTTTGACCTGACAGAGTATAAATAATTGAATTTGCTTCAGTATTGCTTCTAATAAGAAATACAACACAGACAAGTGAAACTTTAATCACGAATAGCATAATTTAATAGCTCCAAGAGATAAACACATAAAATGTTCAATATAGTATATTAGGTGAAATCAATTCACAAAATGAGAGAACATTCTGTTGAGAAAGACCTCTTATTGATTCAAACATGGGACTACATGACAAGATGTCGCATATTACATGAAAACCCTTGTTCGCTACCATATGGCGCGGCTTGTTGTTGTGGGTGGTATTCCCCCATTAGTTAAGTGAAAGAGCATCTGCTGTCTTAATTTCATCCAGCCGAATAAGCCACTGCTTATGCTAACTTGGAGAAATCATCTTCCACACACAGATAAGTCTCTTTGTTAATACAGGCCTGTGAACGTCTAGGAAAATAGTCCGGAGAACCACATGGTGCTTCGTTAGAGCTGCATTCATCCACACTGCAGAGCCCTCACATACACACCGCCTCTGTCCAGTTCAATACCAGAATATAGAAACCAATTATCTGCTGTTCGTAAATCAAAGGAAGGAGGTTTCTTAGGAGATAGATTGTTTTTCCATCTTATAGCACCTATTGAAATGAATTTAATAAGAAAAGTAGTAGGAGCAGAGAAAAATAGTGTGATCACTAAGGTTTTAAAAACGTTTTTTTTCATTTCCTTAGCATGATCAACTACTTAATATTAAAGCAGCAGTGGGTAGAAATGGAGCAAATATGACTTTAAAGAGTTATTTTTATAAAACGGTCACTATATCCTGACAGTAGTGCATGAGACAGGGAATCTGAAAAAAAATCATGTGCCTCTGTGTCCTCCGGTGCTCCTAATCGCATCTGCAAGATTTCACAGACAACCAATCAGAGCCGAGCTGGAGCCTGCCGTCTCTGAGCAGCTGTCAATCACTCGCAAGCTCCGACCAAACGGTCAAACTAGGCAGCGCTGATCAAATATGAATCAATATTCTGTTACTGTAATGCCTATTTCTTGCCTCAAATGTTTTCAGAAACATATTGTACAGTAGTGTACTGTTTAGCTGTAAAAATGAGAAAGTTTGTGACCCGGCCGCCATGTTGAGATCAGTTGAGGGAATACCAAGCACCGCCCACCAGCTGGAGCAAACTTTCTCATTTTACAGCTAAAAAGTACACTACAAGATGTTTCTGAAAACATTTGATGCGAGAAATAGGCATTATAAGTAACAGAATATTGATTCATATTTGATCAGCGCTGCCTAGTTTGACCGTTTGATCATAATTTGCGAGTGATTTACAGCTGCCTCTGTTGAGTGAACAGCCAATAGGAACGCTCTCTCTCTCTGAAATGACCTGTGATTGGCCAAAGTCTCCCGTCACGGGCTAGATTTTTTAAAGCCTGAGAACAGAGCCATGAGGAGGTGCAGAAGTCTAGTTTTCTCTCAGAACACTTGAATTACAATATGCTGAAAGGTTATTATGACATTTTTGCCCAATGATGCCAAAAACATTCTGCCTACTGCAGGTTTAAGAGAAATACAGTAAGTGAGTCCTAAAGCACTGTATTAATCCGTGTTGCTTTTGGTAGACAGCTAGAGGATGTATTATGTAGTTATGAATAAATCCAGACAGGCAGTCACATCAGCTTCTGTTATCTCTCTGAAGCCCACAGAATGTTTCCTAGCATTGGGCTTCACCACAGGGAAGGCCCCCTCCTATGAGACCAACACTAAATTTAGCTGTTGGCACCCACTGGGTGTCGGCTCACTCTAGTGCCGTGAAATTCCCTCAGCAGATATCCGTTCGCTAACCTTAAATGTGCTGTTTGTGGTGCTGCAAGAGAACAGGCTTTGGCTTTATTTTTTAGAGCATGTGTAGTCTCTTTTTAACCAGAGAGTGGAGGATTAATATTGATTGTTATGGAAATCTGTTGTAAGCTGCACACAATATCTCCAACACTGGCATTTTCTATTGTTCATAATGGATTTGTGGAGCCAAAATCTTCCATGGTGTTGTTTTGTATTCCATTACAATGCCCTCAAATAGACAAATGAAATATGCTACATGTTTTTCAAGTTGCTTCAAAATGTATCAGATAGGACACTCTGACACATGCCACGTGAACATTAAAGATAGATATTCCTTAATCTTTAAAGCATTTGCTAAATATTCATACATGGATCGATCAGTGACGTGTTTTAACTGTGTGCATGTTATTCCAGTTTTAAATATATCAATATGTAATTTGTTTCACTGATTATCATTGAATCTAATTTCAAGACATGTATGCATTGTCAATATACAACCATTTACTTGGAATGAGTTATGCAAAGGGCGGCAGGGGAATGTATTAAAAAACAGATATTTCACTGCCACTGACATTTCATGAAAAATCACATTTCTTATTATTAGGTCCTCCGGGACGCCTGGAGAGCTAGGCTGTGTGTTTGCTAGTTTTCTTTGCCCATTCATTAAGTTTTTTAGCCTCTCAGATGGCCAGGGGCACTCTGAAAGGATAATAGACGCCTGAAAGTCATAAACTTGCTCCTCTTAATGTGAAGATGCAATAGTTTCATACTGCGATCATCCCAAATTGCTTGCCACATATAGTGAATTATGTGTCATATTATTTTGGCCTTTTGTATCCATAATGTCTTTATTGCAGTCACTCCCCAAACTTGTGACCACAGATACA